>NC_090712.1:7559033-8206949 GCF_040954835.1 Lepisosteus oculatus | reverse complement strand
GCTTTTTAAACCACTGTACTGCTAGGCTGTCTTTGCTAAATAAGACCTTAAACGTTTTTTCATTCAAGCCAGCTTTAAATGCCACTATTGAATTAAGCCATGCTAAAGTATTTCATGACAATATTGAATATATCAAACCTGATACATAAAAGGTTACATAAAAAAGTAGTTTACATTTTAAAGTGTAATAGTATAAAGGGATATCTCTCAAAGCAGTACTTTTAAAAGGGCTATGTGATAGTTTTGGTAATGTGGATGCCAAAAAACCCCACTAGTAATCCTTTGTTGTACCTTGTTGTAATTCCATATAGTGGTATTGACATGTATTTGAATCCAAATGTTTTGTAATTGTGTAATTGCTAATGATGAGCTTAGTACAAATTCTAAAATGTTGTCCAGCACTGCCAGGTCTTAATCTGCTTCATATTCATCTTTTGCCAGTCAACTGGCTGTTTTAAGTGTTCTCCATTTGTCCTGGTTCCTCAGGACACCTTCCTAAACGACAATCTCGCAATGTGTTATTGCCTTAAAAGTGTGTTATTAAGCAATTACAATGCTAGAAGTAATCATAAAAAATTCCCTTTGCAGGAAGATGAAAAATCTCATAATGGTGTTGACCCACGTAAACAAAAATATGAGGTAAGGAGCATGTTATTTCATGACCTAACAGTGCGGGGCAAAGCAGTGATGACTTTCAAGTTAAGTGTATGGCAGTGCTTAAATAAATTGGGAATAATATGCAGAAGAATACTGCAAAATGAGTTAAAAGCACAAAATCAAGTCAAATTTAAACACAATCCTTCCTCATGTTTTGTGCATGTTTTGATCAGAAAGGTGGTGGACTCTTAATCCATGGTAGTATCCAATTTTTCTAGGCCATGTAGCACTTTCTCATTAATTGAACTTATGCTTCAGGAGCTTAATATTTTTAAGTTCTGTGTGAGGACAAATTCTCTACATACTAGACAATTTTTTCTTTATCTCCACTACAGTGGATGTAGATGAACTTTATAAAAAATAAAGAGGAGACAGGTAATTAAATGCATTTTTCTGTCCATGGCTTTAAATGCTAAATATTACTGACTCTTGGTTGGTTTGGTTGAAATGCAGTTACATCTGAGCACGTATGTCTTGTATATAGTAGTATCTGAAGAGCCATTGTAAGGGAGGAAGCAATATGCATTCAGTACCTATTTTGAAGACAAAATCATAGCTCTTTTGTGTAATCCATCTATTAATGTGGACAGTTATTAACTTTAATTTGCCAACCTATCATTACAGCAGGAAGAGAGCTGAATTACCAGTAGGCAGGGATTGGTAGATTAAATCAGATTGATTTATGCATCATGCTCAACAGCAGCTCGGAACAGAAGTTTGTACATCTTTTGCTGAAAAAAGAAAATTGACAATTGTGGTTCATTAAAATATTCCAATCAGACTGAAAACTGCAGATTTCAATGAGTGTGATATTAACAGTGATAGCAGAAGGTTTTTCTCTGTATGATGTGATAAAAGAATGGACAAACCTGTCTGTGACTAATAATTAAAGGATAAGAGGCAGATGAATTTGGGCTTTGCAATCAGTGCCATTAGTGAGAGCTTATATTTGACAGTCAGGAAAGCAGTTGGTGCCAAGAAAAATGGATACATTAGTAATTGTACATGGGATCTAAAAATCAAACTTCACCCTCATCTGTAACAAAATACTGTTTTCTGAATCTTCCTGTTTCATTTCTCTACTTTTAAAATTCTTATTATAAACATAGATACAAGAGCAATAAAAATAGATTAACATCTCAAGCATTAAACCAGCTAATTGAACATAAGCCAAAGAACCCTCTTTTTACACAGACAACTACCACACCAAGGCATAGCATCCCATCTCTCCTTGGAATGGATGCTGCTTTTCTAAGGGCCTGTGAAAAAAGACCAAGATCTGAAGAGCAGAAGGGGATATGTTGTCTTAATGAGCTACACTGGCCATATGATTGGGGGTATGGTAATGACATGGAAAAGGGTCACATTGCCAGGGAAAAGAAAACCGCGACAAAACAGACTGCAGAAGAGTGGGATTTGCTACCTCATAAATCAACTCCTGATAAAATGCCAGTGGAATTGCAAGCAGAGCTGAAGCTACATCAGGATAACTATGATTGGAGAGAAATTGGAGTTCAGCAATGGAAATATGCATCCATCTTTGCAGGGAGTGATGGAAATAGCAACAATCTGTGTCACACGGAGAGCAGACAAACTAACAAGAGCACTGATCTCCTGGCTGTCTTAAGGCACCGTTGCTCAGAGTCTGAACCTGGAGGGACCTTGTTAGACTATTTGACCAACCCACATCTTGCTAATACAGAGCCTGAGCAAGAACAGACTAATAGACCCCTTCTCCCCGGGGCCAATATACAATCTGAAGTCCCTGTACAGGAGTACACCGCATCAACTGAAGTCCCCAAAGAAGACCAATTTGGTCACTCTGTGATCTCCCAGGTCTCTTACGAAAATGAGATGGGGTTAGAACAGAAGTTTTCAAAGACAGACATTGTTTCTGAGGAACTGGAAACTGAGCAGAACTCTGGCCTTGGGTATTTCATTAGCAAACTGTCTTGTATTTATAAAGATGCTAGCCGTTGTCTGCAAAGTACTCAGGAAGTTGTTAGGCAGGTTAGGAAGGGAGACTTTCAGTGCAGGAGCAGCTGGTATGGACAAATGTATTCAGTCATAAAAGATTTGCCGTTTGTACATAAGGTACATCTTGAAGTGACTTTAAAACCTGATATCAGTCCAAAACCTGCGTGCATCTTAGACTCTCCCAAAATTCATCTCTATAATATGAGTGAACCTAGTAATATAACACCATCAGAGAATGTCACAGGTTATCTTGGAACACCAGTGACTTCTGTGATGGCAATTAAATGTGAAAATCTTTCAGTGCTCTGCCAAAGGCTAGTACAGTATCCCAGAGATCTTTGTAAGCTTCAAACTCTCCCTTTGCAAAACTTGTTAGCCTGTCTAGACTGTGTCTTACCACATCCTGCTGGGACTCATAAACAACTCCGTGGTATATACTGGCTTGCAGTGGCTAATTGTAAGCAACCTGTTCCACAGCCTGGTTTAGTGCTTTTGTATGATTCTGTCATGTTTGCATTAACCTCAAACACTAACTTGGAGAATAATAACAGCAACATTTTAAAAATATTCCATCGGCTCCCTCTTGAGCTCATTAAGGAAGTTCACATAGGTTTTGCTGGACAAAATCTTAGAGTTTTGGGACATTCAGAAGATACTATATTGACAATCTGTACTTACAACAAGCATCTTTCCCAAGAGGTTTGTCAGGCATTATTGAGAGTTTTGCTTCGCAAAGCAGATGATGCTAACTATAAAAGTCACCCACTTCTTTGGGGCGATCTCATGCAGCTCTCGATTAACTGGGAGTATGAAATCACTGACCTCACTCTAACTGGTGGATTTCGAGTCAGCTCAAAATTCAAAAAGGTTCTTGCTGACCTACTTTATGTGCTTCATGGAAATATGTTGAAAAACAAACCCTCACTGGGAAATGTTAATATACTCTTGTACACCACTGTGATAGCTGAGGTGAAGTCACATGCACATCATACACCATTAACACAGTTTGTTCTCACTAACACACACATTGGACTTTTGCAAGAAGACAGCGTTTTTTATCCCATTCCAGGGTCAATTGTAATTCTGCCAAAAAGAGCCCAGTTTGATCAGATTTTGCTTATGTGCCGTTCAGACCTCCGGTGTGTGCTTGTTGCAGACAAGGAGAGTTCAACAAAACTTGAACTTGTTTTTGCCAATAGCGAGGGTAGTCACTCAGAGCAAAAAGATCATGAAGACTCATCCGTACTTGTCCCCTCTCACTCGTGTGGTAATTTGTCCCGTCCAGCTGAAGTGTGGAAATTAACTTTTGGTACTTCAGAAGAAGCAGGTTTTCTGATCAATAGTTTGTCAGCTGTTTGATGACATGTTTAGTGCAATGATGATCAATACCAAATGAGAAGAATGCATAGGCTTAATGTTTAAGAGGAATTTCAAAGCCAATTAGAGATTTGAGCAATTTATTTCTTGAAATTTATAAGGAAGCACAGAAATCCAAGTTTTTATTCCCAAAGATTATTAAAAATACAGTAGATTCACTTGATTCTTTGTTACTGCTACTATGTACTTGATAATAGGAGATATTTAAGTATATGAGTAATATACAGAGAAGAATCCATGATTTTACTCATTTAAAAACTTATATGGATTATATTTTGAAAGTTCCATTACATGAACATCAGTGTTCTGCTCCTACATAGGCCTGTACCTACTGTATACATGCACAACTAGACCCACGGTTGATCATTTACTAATGACAGGGTTATCAGCTTTGCATTCACTTATAGATAATCTACGGTATAGTATCCTTTACACTACTTCATTTTCTACTTCACGACAGCTTTCCTACAAAACTAAATGCACACACACCACTCAATTTGTCTTCTTTTTGGATTGTAGAAATTGGAAGTCTATGCATTTATTATTATATTATTAGAAGAAAGTGTCTAGCCTGTATGTAAAAGTAAAGGAAACCTAATCATCAGAACATAAAATGCCAACATTTGTAGAATATTGAAATATTAAATGGTGAGTTTTATCATGTGACTCCATTACATAAATTGCATACTGTATAGTGCACTTAATCTTTCAACAAAATGAGCACCACATAGTACGTTCAATTTAACCTGCAGCAGCTGTGAATAATTTTTTTCTATTATATCGCAGTTTTTTGAAATGTAGGGCTTACTGAATTAGTTGTGGTTTTTGCATTTTTTAAGAAGAAAAGTGTAAATGAAGCATAGATGCTGGAAGGCTAATTACTTGTAATAGATCACTCATTTATTTTATTGTTTTTTAGTTTATTTTTAATGTTTCACTTTGTGAGAACAGACTCTTTTTTGATTGCACTTATTACCAGAAGGCAGCTTTATGTGGGTGCATATAGAAATAATTTAATTTAGTGTTGATTTGAAAGCATGTAAAGACACTGTCATTTGAAGATGTTTTGTAATCTATTTTTTAAATATTAAAATACATTTTATTGTAGGAACTGTATGCCATGCAAGTGTGCTGTTTTTTTTTGGTTTCCTGTACCTTATTGATTTTTAAACTAAATAGAATTAAATTAAAACCTTGACTCGCCCACCAGTTGGATGTCAGCGTCAATGATGCACCTATCATGAAACAATGCTTCAAAGCATAATTAATTTTTCTGCTTAATATAGTTATTATAACACCCAGTATTATTACTGCAAAATTGTTGTTCATAAATTTATGACAAAGCAGAAGAACATTTCTAAATAAAGTAATGTGTGGCGATGGAGTTCATTTTTATTGTAGTGGATAAACATTTATGTAAATGATGTGCCCCTATAAAACTGTACAGGTTATTCCAAATGCCTTAAGATATTTAAATAAAGATCCTATTTATCTGAACATTTCTGCTCTTCCTCTATTCATTTGTAAAGCTTCCTCGGGTTGTATCATTTGCTGTCTGAGTTGCTTAAAATAGTGTTTTTGTAGTTAAAGCTTTCATTCAAAGAATCTCAACACAGCCTACCTACAGTATCTACATTGTTCAAGCTTACAGGTAGGTAATGGCACAGGAAACTAGATCAAAGGACAATTAGTCTTTTTGAAGAAAAGGTCTCTGTATGTGCAAATAATCTTCATTATAGTGCACCATTTAAAACATATTTTTCCTGTGTACATGGTTTTTCGTGACAGCTGAATAAGTACTTTTCGGTTCAACTGTCAGATTCAAAGTTCTACAGAAATCTGTGGATGGATTCTCATGCATTATATGGATCGCTTGGGAATACTCTTAACTCCTGTTGTTAAGTGTTTCAAAATAAGTTCTTGTAAAGAATCAGAGCATTCCAAGTGTGTATTTTTGCACTCCTGCGAAATTGATGCTGTACACAGGGTTTCCATGATTGATATCCTAATTTGGATTGCGCTGGCATGAGATGTGTGCATGCTTCACTGGGAACCTAGCCTTTTCCTGCAGTGGAACAAGATCGCTTGCAACTAGTCCTCATTAACGTGGTTTCAAGCATGTCTCTTTAGAGGGACGAGGACGAGAGAGTGAAGTTGATAAGAGATAATGTTTTTGTGAAATACATGAAGGATGAGTGTTTTTATATGGAAGGTTGATTGTAATTTGACGTATTGAAACATAGTTTTTGGGTTTGAGTGGACAACGTCTCTGTCCATGGGTATCAGTTTTGTGTATGTTGAAACTGCCAGCATTTAGTATTGTATTATACTATAACTGATCCTGTTTACCTTCTGCTTTCTCTTTGTGGCGTTTGCTTTTAGCAGTGGCTTATTTCTCGTCCTCTGGGACCCAGCCCATACAGCCTGAAGGACCCAGTTAAAATTAGTATTCCACGCTATGTTATGCGTGGACAAGGGAAAGATGAGCACTACGAATTTGAAGTAAAGGTGAGCTCTGATTCCTATTCTTCTTATTTCTGCATTCGTTCATAAATGGCCATCCTAGATGTACTGTTGATGGAAACATGTTATTGCTTTCTTAATATGCAAAATGTGCAAGTGAAAGTGAAAATTATCTTTTCACAGAATAATTTGCACATCTCTGGGAAATAAATCCCACATATTCAGCACTGAAGTACCCAGGCAGGTCTTCAAACAAATTTCTCATCTTAGATGAGTAGTGCTATTCAGTACAGAAAATTACTAGTTGAATTGTGCAATCAGGTTTCACTTATCAAAAGACTATGGGTTACAGAACAGCATGTGAATGCAGTCACATATATTGCCTTTTGAGAAATGAGTTTTAGCATACCAAAGACCATCCAGATTGTACGAAGAGTTTCCTTCTTGCCAATATACTTCTTCGGCTTTAAGATATTTAATTAGTACTTAAAACATCAATGACAAATCCTGTCATGTGGATCTTTTGAATACTAATGCTTAAAAAATCTTTATTACAGTCCAAAATCATATTTTAGAATGATGTTTTAAATATATTTCAGTGTTACAAGCATTTGTTGTTTTTTATTGCATCAGTTTACTTTTCTGTGTAATTCTGTTATATTGCTTGGGCTAATATAAATATTTCCACAACTTACTTTTCTGATTTCTAGATGAAGAGAAAGGTTCTCGGATCTCTGCAGTCCATGTGATAAGACAATTATAGAGATTAAATTCATCACAGCTCATGAATTACCCTTTCATCATATGAATGTTTAGAAAAGGTTTATGAGTTATGAATCTTTTTTGGAATACACATCTGAGTATAATAAAAAAGCATGCATAAGAGAGATGTAGAAAAACATTTTATTTTTTTTCTAAATGTCAAATTGAGCTGCAGACTTCATAAAGGATCTAATTAGAATGTGTGTGTGATTTTGTATGGCACATTCAACCAGCTGCCTATTAGTCACCCAAAGATGTTACCCTTTGCTATTCCTAGTGAAGTTTAATGGTTTAAACTAAAGACCTCTAAAATATTTTCTTGATTCAGATTTTCGTAACATCTTATATTAGATGCTTTAAAACTGACTTGTGGGACATATTTTGAAAAGGCTGCAGATTCATGTTTGTTTTGTATTATTCAGTGTCCTCAATTTTAGTAAATTGCTTAACGAATTAAAGAATTCCAACATTATTTTGCTCCCTGTCTGTATATAATGAACAAATAACCCCTTTACTTCTTAAATTTAGCTCTTTTTTGTTTTGCAGTGCTGGCACTCTGCACTTTCCAATCAGCACTAATAGCTTATATAGCACTAAGCCATCAAAGAGAGAGGTGGTTTTAAAAATGTTTTTTATACCTCGGATTGAGTCAGCACGTCATATAGTTAAAGCTTTTTTTACCCAAAAAGCTTGTTTTTTAGCTTGTTAGTTGTGTTTTTTTAATTGAATTGAAGTATTTAGTTTCCGAGGCATAAAAAACCTTGTCTTTGTGGACCTGAAAGTGACCAGGGCTACACAGCCTCTTTATAGAGTGGGGAATATAACTGGGTTGCATTCAACAAACCTTTGTATCTTGAATCTTCGTTATATACTGTTCTGTAAGTACAGCATGGAGTAAAAATGTAACCTTCTTAAATATTCCTTTAAACAATGAAGTATTCATCCCTTTAAACAGCAGAATTGGCAATCTGCAAAGCTGAGTGTTTTCTTTTTTAGATTGTTAACTTTACATTAGGAGCTCCTTACTACATTGTCAAGGCCCAGATATTGTTTCTGGTTTCTTTACTCCCAGTTTCCTGAGCTTCTCCTAAAGTAGGTCTACAGTAAAACTTGTGCAGCTGTCCTTGTTCCGTTTTCAACTTAGAGGTCAATATATCATATGTTATTCATTCTCTGGTCTGCTCTTCTTTGATCAATTACAAATGTAGTCTTCTTTCGTGTACTTGCCTATCCAGACATTTTTACATATTTTACTGCATAGACAGTTTCAAAAATACTCTACCAAAATAGTCTTATACAGGTAATGTATGCAAATCTTTTACATTTATATCCATTGTTTTGCTGTAGTCAAACCTTTTATTTATTAATACTGTAGATCACAGCCTTGGAAGAAACGTGGACTGTGTTTAGAAGATACAGTCGTTTTCGCGAAATGCACAAAACACTCAAATTGAAATATCCAGAGGTAAGGCACTGAATTATTAATATTTTTTCTCTATTTTCTATTTGTTGTGAATGTAATGTCACTTTAAGTTATAAAGTGTCACTTTAAGTAATATGCATTGTACAGGAACTGAATACACAATTTGAGTATTGAGTAGAAATGCGGGTTACAATTTTTAAAGTGTCAGAGAATTTAAAAAACCTTTGGGTTTTCAACTACTGCAATGAATGTTTTTGACTGATTTTAAAGAATAGGTAAGTGCAAGTCTAATGTTTTTAATGTTAAATGATTGTGCCCAGAATGAAGTGAAAGAAAATTTGATCTCATTCTCTATACAGTATGTTCGTCTCCTATCATCTTTCAGCTCAAAGAAAACCACACCTTTTACTAACATCTACTGACAGGTGTTTTTCAAACAGGTCTTTTAGAAGTCCAGATTCAGTTCTTAATAATTTTTTCCTTTCATCTTTTAAGCTTTCATCTTGGCTTTCTGCTGAGATTTATAACCTGTTGCCAATTCTGAAAAGGATTTCTCAGATCCATTGTAATACACCTTTATTTTTTTCTTTTTATTATAAATATTATTGGTGGCATGATTGCATGGCAGTTAACACTGCTGCCTCACAGTAAGCCCAGTCATGTGGAGTCAGTTCTGGCTTGTGGAGTGTTGCCAGCTAAATGCAGTTGAACGAAATATTGTAATTTATGTAATGTAATATATGTAATTCTCATACTGTACATGTTATAAAACTAGGTTCAGTCAAAGAAAAGCTTTAGAATGATTATAGTGGACCTGTTCTTTGTTTCATGAATTAAAACCACGATGTTTCAAATAACTGTGACTGGAGTTCAACCAAGCAAGACAACATTCACAGATTGTTCTATCATACTATACATATTATATGTTAAAGAAACCATTAAAATCACTTAATGCACTGAAAGAAATACTGTGTAGCAAATGTCAGAAATGCTACTCTTTTTCTTAAGCAACAGCTGACCTGTCATGAACGGCCTCGAAGTCATCTCGACTCGCTGATTTTAAATGTTGGCAGTGCAGCTCTGATAACACATAGAACACCTAAATCATCCTCACCACTACATTTTACCAGGGAAACGAATGCATTTTTATTACCTCGCAATGAAAAATCTTAACTGGAGTAGGTAGTTTCACAGATGTGGAAGCATACTGTGCATTAAATTATCTCCCTATTGTTTCTGGTAATGCTTTCTTTAAGTCCAGGAAAGCTAATGAATCTCATAAAACTGCACAAGAGAGGAGACTTCACTTGATAGAAAGGCAGTGGATGTTTGTTCATGGACATAATCATTGTTTTACTGAATATTCTGATGATCTGATGCATTTTACAGGGTTCTCTGAGGTGTCAGCAGGCAGTTTCTCCCTGTCTCTATTGTGAATCACTGAAGTATCATGTCTACTGCATACCCCCTTTATTACATACCATTGGTCCATTAAGAAGTCTCCGGGTCACAGAGATGTGTGTGGATGCAAGAGCAATCCTGCATTAAGTGTTGAAGGCGAGGACAAACATGGCCATTAGAAAATGAGCTGCTGTTTCTGTTCAATTTAATCCTCTTGATTGTAATTCAAGGTCTTGACAGAAATAAACCTCTGTGGGTTCTTGCTTTTGCATTGGGTAGTATAAATTATGTGGATACTCTTGCCTGTACCACAATAGATGCTGAGATAATAGTTCATTTGCACAGGCAAAGGGAATCTGACATGCTGCTGGATCTTGATTGTATTCAGGAGAGGAAAGTTACTCTCCGCAGTGTGAAATTACTGGCAGAAAAGACAGAGCGGAGCAGTGACTCAGCCCTGAGCCAGGAGCCTGCTGTTAACCCCGGAGTGTGGAGATAATGCGTAGTTCAGAGCACACCGTGAGAATTGTGGCAGTGAAAAAGTGCAGAGGTTAAGCACTGAAGTCCGCCTTAAATTTCTCTACCCTCAGGATTATCTGCAACAAAAGATACTGACTGGAACCAAGAGCACCAGTAATGAGAACACGCATCTAGGCACGATGCTTTACTTGAAACGTTGGTATCCGCATTACAGTACATCTTGAAATTGAATATTTAGACTGAAATTGTTCAGACTTATATCTGTCGGATCCCCTGCTCAGTCATTACCTCATTATATAGAGTCTCAAATTGCATATTGCTATTTTTTTTATAATGCTGCAATAAAATAGTCAGCCTTTACCTTTAATTGCCATCATTAGTACATTAACAGTCCAGAGGTTTACACAGGAATAAACTATTAGTATGGTAATATCAAGCTCCCTTTTATAAACCCCAAAGTCAACTATTTATATTCGGAGCCTTCAGTACATCCACAGAAGTTATAACGTCAGCTTCAATTTATAGCGCTTGGTGAAAATTATGTTGTGGGACTGAGTAGCCAATGTTACTACATTGTATTTTGTCAGCAGTTTGAGGACTATCCTATATTAAAGACTATAATTAATAAATTTGTCAAATCTACAGTGGTTTTTACACATATAGGAAAAATGTTACTATCATGGTTCATTTTAGTCTAGGAGCAAAAGTTTTTTTGAGCATATCTATTGAACTACTTCTAAGAACAGTAAAAAGAATCTCAGAAGGTGCACAGCTTTACAAAAGCAAAAAGGCACAAGAAGGTGTTCCATCAGAGGAAACTCTAAAATAGCACTTCTGTAATTATTGCCGGCTCTAGTCAGTTCTCAAATGGAGCTGACTGCACAGTACCGTTCACCACAGGGAGGATAGCGTTGCTACAGAGAATCAGTCATTGCAGTAACAAGGACTGTCATGTTTTAAGAACAAAAAAGAGAATTGAAGAGAAAATATTCCTTCTTACTTTTAAGGCTATATTGATTAAAGTCCTGTTTAAAGATATAAAGTGAGTCCTTTCTTTTTCTCTGCTTTTCGTCATCTTTTGAGAACCTCACTTGAGGTTTAAAGCAGTCATAATGCTGGCAGGGTTTGGTGATTAGTACAAAGTGACACAATACTGCATATTAATTGTGCACACTAATCAAATGATGACCCACTTGCATTTTTTTAATGAAGCCTTCTGCCTTTTGTATGCGCATTGATGGGACTGGATAGATTTTCAAAAGTAATAGAGGTTATATTGTGTGATAGTGGCTTATGAACTGCTCTCTTAATGCTGTCAGTATAATTATCATTGACCTCTTTGTGTTCTGCAGCAAATGGAATCTTAAGTAGCATTTGCCTGAGAGGTAAAAGGCAGGCAGCTGTGGAGTGGCTCTTCTTTTACAAGCTCATCTTCTACAGCTGCAGGCCTCCATTCAAAATGACTCTTTATCTGAATTATGTGCACTTCCCCAGGAGTTCGAATAGCACAGTGCCAAGGGTTCTAATAACTCGTCCTCAAGAGGACTGCTTTACGGCTTAGCTGTGGCTGCTTTTTGGATCTCTTGAAGTGTGTGGATGGCTGTTTTTGCTTTTGCAGGGCATTGTTCAGTAAGGTGCTACAGGTGAATTAATTGCCAGTGCTTGTGTCACCGTGTTCCTCTTTGGACTCTATTAATCTCGGAGGTCCTATACATCAGTACAACACTGAATAACTATCGCTGCACCCATGCATCTCATAAGCATCTTCAAACGTCTAACAGCCAAAGCTCAAGCTGATTATGCCCTAGATTTCTTTAACCTGTAAAGATTCTTCTCAACGTTGTTAGTATGCCCTTGAGCCCTACTTAAGCTTCCCCAATTATGCATAGCAAAAATGATGATTAAGTAAAGTATTTTCATTTTTTTCCAGATTCGTTTTCTTAATTTTCTTATTTTTTTCCCCTGATGTAGCTGCGTGTAACATGGCAGATTTATTTATTTCAGTAATGTTTAATTCAAGGTCATTTGGAAATTAAAGATATAAGATGCAGCATAAAATAAAGAGGAGGGGGTCTCTAAAAAAAATAGAAGTGTGTCTTTAAATTTGCATAAATATAGCATTTAGGGCTTCACAACAAAAATGAAATGTTAATTTTATTTATGCAAAAATGTTTGCTAATGCATTGCTTCATAGAATGCTACTAATTCAACATTCAGTATGGTGCTTACCAATAATACATTTCTTCAATACATACATACCAGAAAATACTGATTCCCAGACACATTATGCTTCCCGTTTTTACAAAATATCATGTTTTGTGTAATTGTTTCCAGTAAACTGTCTTTTTTGCAGACCTTGCAGGTGCTGCTTTCCTTCCTGATTACTGTAAAAATATTATTGGCTGGTTTGTTTCATACTTTCAAAACATGACTAATATACAGTACAGTAAGTTGTCCCTGAAAGGACCCTTGCTCGTTTGCTGCCCAGTCATTACCTGTGATTTGCGTATTATATCTTTACTTACAAAAACAAAGACAGTGCATGAATGATGCATATTATAACTGAAATTTGCTATGACAGGCACAAAGCCTCATTATCTGTAATTCAGAATGAATGAGATGTGTCAGTTTGAGGCAGCAATAGCATATTATCTCTATTCTGCAGCTCTCAAGCCTTGCATCTTTAATGTATTATTGCCTTGGCTGTTATTAAAATCATAAGCTCACAAATGCTTTGAAGAAAGAATGTTGGCAGGTGGTTAGAAGCATACCTCAAGGGTTCATCTGAGCTTTGAATAGTTCCAAATAATATTGAGGTGTTAAGATGCATTACAGATAGGGTCTGATTGAGTTGTCTTTCCTCACTGTACAAAGCAGAGTCTTCTCACTTTAGACTTTGCATCTATTCCTACGTATATGTTAAAAGTTAGCATATATACTGCACGCATGACTGAGCTTATATTTTCTGTATCTTATCATTAAATGAAACTTCCCATTTAGCAGAGATGTCAGGAGATCACTTGCATTTGCAAAAGGCTTGAACTTGGGTGAAAATGGTGGTGTGCTCTGCCACTTTTCTAGTACTTTTAGCACACTTTAAATCCTTATTTATAGCCATCAGATTATAAGTAGCTTTACTTGTCATTTACAGTATGTGTCCTTGATGGTGAATCTTGAATTTGTGTCTCCTGATGGAAAGAAGGATTAAAGAATATAAACAAGGGACTTAATGCAGAACATAAAAATAACTTTTTACATTTTGAATTTAAGAAATTACAGAAAGAACTTAGAAAGAACAGTAACCATGTTTTTTTTTTATTTTCTACTTTCCAAACATATCCCTAAAGATCCCCCAGTTGCTTCTACTCATTATACTGAATGACACTGGTACCAGAAAAACTGAAAGAGGAGTATTCCCTTAGGCTGATGTAGAATTGAATCATTTCAAAACTCTGCTACCCTCTCCAAGTCTGACATCCCATTGCCTGCTGTTGCAGAGCTTATAGTTTACAGTTTTATAGTTTTTTTTAGATGCCTCTTTAAAAAATGCTGCACAGTTACACCTGTAGAATGAAATACATTTCATTTGTTTTAAACAGATTTCCATTATCATTTTCTATTCAGGTCAGATTGGTAGTACATTGGACATCCTTTCAGTTATTTATAAATGGAGAGCATTTGCAAGACCTCACCCTCAAATGTTCAGAAATATATGGACATCCAAAGTGCAACATAACAGGGGAAAGGGGAAAAACAGATGTGGATATGTTGAGATCTGACATAGTTTGCAAAATGGTATTCTATTGGAGCCTTTGTGCACTTCATGACTTAAATTTTGTGTGTGTGAAAAACATGAATACCAGATTTTTTTTGCTAGATTTTTCAAAAAAATATTGATGTATTGGTTTATCACTGTAACAAATGCAACAAAAAGCATGTTTTTGGCACTCCCTATAACAGATGATTAAGACTGAGAGCTAATACGTAGAATTTAGTTTAATTAGGTAAACTAATGTGTTAATTGACTCTGCACTAAATGTATGCAGCAGTTAATTCATTGTTTCTTGCTTGCATTCACCAATTAGAAAATGAAGATGCTTTGAAACATCTGCTGCTTTGTTTGCCATTGAGCTTCAGAATGTTTTAAGGATATATACAGTATATACTACATTTTGTTTTGTTGCATTTTGTGTAGTATGTTTCTAAATAGCTTTCAGATGCAATAATTTAATACATTAATCCTGTTCACCGGTAAATGTTAAGTATTAATATCTTCATCTAATGTTTCTAATGTACACATGAATGCTGTTACAATGTGGTTAGTATTTAATAAGACTGTCTATTGACAGCATTGAATGAAGCTTAATATTTCTGCAATAAAATTATTTGGAATGTTTATTTTGTTCAGTTTTCTAGACATAATTGCAATATTAACATTCATTAAACTATTTGCTTTTGACTGCCCACACAAAACTAAGTAGCAGTACTTAATTATTACAAATATTCCCCCAAATTAAAATGGATTACATGCTCTTCTTGATCACACTGATCACACATTGAGGAATGCAGTTTTTTTTTGAACCAGTGTTCACTTTTATTTTTATTCCAGCCTCTTATAAAAGAACATAACGGAACATTGAGATTTAGGAAACGTTTTGCAGATTACATAATGTGCAATGTGTTTTCATCATATGATGCCTTTTATTTATTTGGGTTTATTTTCATTTCATTAGGGATATGAAGAAATCTGGAAATCACTGCATTTGTGTGTGCACTGTATATAGAGCTATCAGATGCTCTGTTCATTTCATATCATTTTTATGTCCTATAGCAAGGAGGGTTTTGAGCTCGTGTAGAAACTGCTGAGCAATTCTTCTGTATTGCTTAAATACAGAAAAAAATTGCTTTTTTTCAAAATCAGCTTAATAAAATATGATAAATTTCAGTTGAAGCAGCTTAATCCTTTCAATTTTATTTTACTTTAATGAAACTCAATCTGTAGCAGCCAAGGCAGTTTTCTCAAAACCTCTGATGGAATTTGTAGATACTGAACCAAAGAGAGACACACAATGGTGTTCTGAATGTCACCCGTGTCTAAGAGCCTTTCTCATTTGTAAATGCTTATCCTCAGGCTAAAGAAATAAACGACATCATTTTAAACTTCTGTGCCCTTTAGCGAGAGGTGTTGTCATAGAATGTCTTTTTAAATTAAAGTAAGTTTCTTTTTCTTCCTTTTTGACCTCGCATGAGTGATATTAGCATTTGCAGAAACTGCATGACGATCACGCCATAAATGGTGACAGATTTCACAACCGGGAATTTTGTCCAAACCCTGGGGGAACTTCACAAAGCACCATCTGTTGAAAAAAAGAATGATCCAAGAAGATCATTGTTGAGTGCACTTTTTGTTTTCTGCTTTCTTTTCTTAACTTTTAATTTTATAAATCAGAATCTGCGGAAAAAGTCAGTTTAAGGGAATTTTAAGGGGATCCCTATCTGTGAACAGCATCAGTGTAATTTCAAAGGGCAGCATCACAGCCTGTGCCTTCAGAATCGAAGGATTCATGGAAGTCACGACTTAACCTTGAAACAGTTTCTCACAGTTTTCAGTTTAGAAACTGACAGTACTTTGTACTCGAAACCAGGTTTTAAAAGTGCCTTTCTTGCAAACCACTTCTAAGGTCTTCAGTACCAGTACCAACTAAATAATTTTAGTGCTTGAGTCTCAGAGCCCCTCAGAGCTCAATACAGCGTGCAAAACTTTAAATGTCTATTTGTGGGGATAAGGATAGATTTAGTCTGCCTCATCTAATAGCTGGGTCAAGCTGCATCCCGCTGGATTTAGAAGCATTGGTCACAGTTTAACTGAATAAAAACTCATACAATAGTTGCTTCAAGGCAGGCTTTTTACTAACCATGCCATACAGAATATGAAGTTTCTTGCACTGCTGTATTATAAGAGGGAGACAATGTGTGGAAAGAGGGCACATACAGGAGACAGGGGAATCCAGCTGTAGCTGGTTTAATGCATGATCTAAAAGACCCAGTCACTAGATATAACTCTTGTAATAACTGGGTTCTGCAGCCCAAAGCTCACCTGGGGCAGTTTACTGTACTACATAGAGTTCTGAGGACTGAGGGAACTCCTACAGAAAGCTACTATACCCAAAAGCCCACATCCTGCGGTTAGACTTTAATAATGTACTGTACTAAACTATTTTTTTAAGCATTCAGAACTAAAACACAAAAACAAATATACATATTATGTATTTAAATTAAAAATATTCAGTTTTTATATCTTTATATGATGTGTATACAGTAAATGTACAGTATGTAGACGTGCATGATAAGTGTGCTTTGTTTCAAGTATCCATGTAATTTTTCAAATTTAAATAGTTTGTAGTTGGTTCTAAAACATTTAATATTTAACATGAAATAAAAAAAGACCTTTAGTGAAAAGAAAGGGTATCATTTACTTAGTCCACTATTTCAGTTTGCAGAGGATACCACAACAGGAGGTTTAGTAAGTAATATAGAAGCAGCAATGGAAATTTTTAAACTGGGCAAAATTCAAGGCTGGGAAAACACCTGGCAGATTACATTTAATACGGAAAGCAAAAACACCAATTAAAATATGATGACGCATTGGCTTGAAGAAGCTACTTATGAAAAACCATTCCCCATAGTGGGGAAAGTATAAAAAAAGCAAATGCAGTGTCAGTATATATACTGTATACTGAAACCTGTAGAATTTAAATCAAGAAATGTTATGTTAAATTATGTAAAACATTAGTAAGGCCTCATTTTGATCATGTGTAATTTTGATCACTGTGTAACAGGAATATTGCTACTTTGGCATCAGTCCAGAGAAGATTTGCCAGAAAAGATTTTGAGAGGACCTGACTCAAGTCATTGAAATCTTGAAGGGATTTCCTTCCTAGTCATGTTATTTAGATGATACCCTGCCACTAGAAATCAAACAAGCTACTGTAGATAGAACAAATGGCCCTTTTTTTGTTCATCGCCTTTATGTTCAGAGGCTGAATAAGTTGAACAGAAAAAAAAAACATTCTAATGCTTATTTATTACCATTTCCACACATTTCACGTTTATGCCAGCAGCCATATCACCCTGCAACTCACAACTGGCCTGGTCGGTACCTGGATGGGAGACCTCCTGGGAAAAACTAAGGTTGCTCCTGGAAGAGGTGTTAGTGGGGCCAGCAGGGGGTGCACACCCTGCGGTCCATGTGGGTCCTAATGCCCCAGTATAGTGACGGGGACACTATACTGTAAACAGGTGCGGTCCTTCGGATGAGACGTAAAACCGAGGTTCTGACTCTCTGTGGTCATTAAAAAATCCCAGGGTGTTTCTCGAAAAGTGTAGGGGTGTAACCCCGGCGTCCTGGCCAAATTTCCCATTGGCCCTTACCAATCGTGGCCTCCTAATAATCCCCCTCTATGAATTGTGTGTTGGGAGCGTTCTGGCGCACTATGGCTGCCGTCACATCATCCAAGTGGATGCTGCACATTGGTGGTGGTGGAGGGGAGTCCCCATTACCTGTAAAGCGCTTTGAGTGGAGTGTCCAGAAAAGCGCTATATAAGTGTAAGCAATTATTATTATTATTATTATTATTATTATTATTATTATTATTATTATAATCATCATCATCATCATCATTTCTGGGACCTGTCCCATTATGGATGGGATTTTTCTTTCCCTTTGTAAATCTTTTCTTTTACTTTTCTTTTACTTGATAGAATAACTATTCCTCTGAAATTGCCTGGAGCCTCTTGTGCAAACCATTTTTTTTTTACTACAAGTGTTGGCATCACATTATAGTGGAGATAAGATGATAATTTTTAAGTTTAATTTCATCTTTACATGTATTTAAAGAGCAGTAAGGTGGTGCAGTGGTTAGCTTTACTGCATTGAAGTGCTGACGTCCTGGGTTTAATTCTGAACCTGGGGTGCTATCGGCATGAACTTGTATGTGCTCCTCGTGTTTGCATGGGTTTCCTCTAGGTGCCCTGGTTTCCTCCAGTAGTCCAAACACATAATACCAGGTTAATGGGGTTCTGGAGACACTGGCCTTGCTGTGAGCAAGTGCATGTCTGTGTGAGCCCTGAGGTGGACTGGTATCCCACCCAGGGTCTCCCTTCCTTGTACCGATTGCTTGCCAGGATAGACTCCACCTCCCCCCCACCCTGAATTAGAAGAAGTGGTTAGAAAAGGGATGTACTGTATCTGTTTTTGTCATGTTCAGAATATTCTTATGGAGCATCATGGAAAAGGAATTTCTTTTTTTTTCAGTAGAGCTGTACAGTATACATCAAAAGAGCAAAATTACTTTTTAGCCGTGCCTTTTTGTTTTAAATCCAAGAATCGGGTAAAATGTTATAAGTGGTATATCACTTAGATCTGGGTAGTGACCAAGTAGTGTTTCAATGTGTTAAGATCTCTGGTTAAATAACTCTGCACATTCACAGATTAGGTTTGCTCATTGAAAAGTGGTCCTGGCTGTTTTAAACATCAGCAGACACTTACAATAGAATTTAAGGTCCGTGTTGTATGGGCTGTGGCAGGAAAGTGAAGACAAGGCCAGGACTTCTTGGTAAGTGAGAGAAAATAAAAATAAATGTAAATCTACATTTGGGTGATGGGACTTCATGCACATTTTTTGTCAGTCATATTGTAAGAGAAATTGTAAGTCCGGAGACCAGAATCTGAATGGAACAACGTACCCTTGCATACACGCATCAGTTTAGAGTTTTGCGTGGACATCCCAAAGAGTTTATTTCATCACAAGCAATATTCTTTGACTGATTTTCTTTGTAATTCCAGTGGTTATTAGACACCCTGCTACTTCTGGCTTTTCTGACCATTGTGTTTATATCTGACAGCAGGCAGAGAGAGGTGACATTTTCATTTGTTTCACCTGAAAGAAAACACTGAAGAAACATATTTATGGGTTGCTTTTTTTGCCTTGCAGTACAGCAGGTGGCCAGAGTTTAATTCAGATTGAGTCTTGGCCAAGACAAGCAAAGACAGACAAGACTCCCAGGTTTCTTTGTCACTTTATGTAAATTGTAAAGATTCAAACACACAAAAAAAGAAAAATACAGTTTAGGACTTCTATTGCTTTTTTTGGCAGACATCTATCACTTGGTGGTTACTTTAAAAGTCCTTGTTTTCAATGATGGCAAACCAGGGGCCACAGGCAAAATTAGCCCTGAAGAGTCTTAGAAACCAAAGTTATAATCTATTTATATCTTTATAAATAAATTAATATACTGTAGTTTGTGTAAGACATGACATATTTACAGTAGTATAGATTAATTTAGTCCTTGAAGTGTAGACAGCCTTGCATCATTTCTTTTTACTCTCGAATCCTGATATGTTTTAATAGTCACTGACTAACACATTGTGCTATAAACCAAAAGTCTTTAAAATTATGGGAAATTCTGATCTCTTTTTATCTTTACTTTTTTATGCACTTCATGCTTAAGATTTTAATCATTGATATGCTCTGTTTTTACGATCTCTAATATGTCTAAGGTACTTTTTGTACTTGAAAATATATCAAAACTTCACTTATGGGTTGAATTCCGTTGGTATGTTATGTGTATATGGAAGCATAGGGGTTATTCGCCTGTTTCTGCCTTCAAAAAACCCAACACAGCTTTGAAAACTGTAAAGTATTTAACATTGCCACTGGGTACCTCACTTCCATATGCTCCTCGTGTCAGCAAGCTAATTTAAAATGTATCCACTAGGCTTTGTTCTGCGAGCTGTTTGGGCTTTAACTGTGGAGTTCATCATTAAGCAAATGCTTTTGCCTTTACTGGATTATGCTGATTTCAATCTATACATAAGTCAATGGTGTGTTATTAACTAAGATTGCTAAATTGTACCCTAGATTGGCAAGATTTATTCTGTTTTGCATTTTTAAAACTCAGTTTTATGAATTGCTATAAGATTAGATTGGCTTTCTGAAGATGTGAGCATGAAGTTAATTGGCTTACTTCTGCTTTCAGAAGTGCAAGGGGACTTACTGCCCTCTATTAACCCCTAAATGTTTTGCATCTTTTGTATGTTTTGATCAATTACTGCTTCTCAGTATTAGTTTTAAACTACTGCACTTTAAAGCATGTACAGTATTAAGATGTTTCAAGGAATTTCTGCCATTTCAAACACATCACATTTATACAGTACAAGATATGCCAATAGTGACTTGTCAGGTGCTGCTTAAAGGGTTGGTGACAGTTCGCTTTATCGTCATTGAAGGGCTCTCAGTACTGTTGAATAAAAGCCGAACTTCATGTAGACTCGAAAAATTAGAAAGCAAAAGCAATTCATGGCAGTTTTATTTGATTTTCAAAGCATTGTGCAAATACATTTTTTAAGTGAGACACTAAATCAGAAATCTGCATGGAGTCTTAATTAGGTAAACATAAAAATCTGTCACAAAAACAATATTAACCGTCTAAGTTTATTTGTATAGAATCGCATATTGTAGAAACATGTAAGGTTTCTGCTCTGAAATTGTGGAAGACCATTCTTAATTATAGTCTGTTCACTCCCCTTAAAAACCCCAAAGAATGTACCTGTGCGATTGTAGACAGGTAATTAGGATGGCTTACTGGGGCAAAGCAGTATTTTATTTGTCTAACAAATCAACATTCAGGGGCAAAAATGAAAATACATTTGTGACTGAATATTTTACTTTGACAACTTTTCCAGAAAGTCCCAGGAATATGTCATACAATCCGATTAGTTATTAATGCACCCATCTCATCTGCAGTGAGAATTACAGCTACAGTATATCTGTGATGAGCTTTCATTACAGACATTTCCCACAGCCAGAACAGTTATAATTTACAGCACATCCCTAACAAACAAGACAAGGTTGCTTCAGAAGCTGTCAACCTAACACATTTAAGAGAAACAGTCCCTGAGATGTGGAAGAGTTCAATTGTAATGCTGATGCCATTGGAGAAAAAGTCTCTGTTTTATTCTACCTCCAGCTTTAATGTGATAGTATTAATCAAACTCCAGAAACAATGTGTTACTGGAGGCAACATAGCATTATAAATTGCTTTGCAAAATTCAAGATGAGTTCACAACAGATTTCTTACAGCTATTCTCCATAGAGTCATATTTGTTCAGATGGCTTTTTCTTTGCAGTTATTATCTTGCGGTTTTTACTCTGAGCCATGTTTTATTAAAATACTGTATTGAGCATTTGCATAATTTGTACCGAAACCTTTAAATGGTGCCATGTGAATTACTAGAGCTCACCAAGGCAATCAGGGGGCTTAGATGAGAAAAAATACAACAGAATTATTTCTCCTAATTACTCAAATTAGCTCACTAATATTGCTCTTAATTAGCACATCCTCATTGATGAAGATGTTTCATTCATGATGTTTCTACCTGTGCTCATATAAGTATTCTTATGTTCTTCAGTTCTGTTCCCATATTAAACATGAAGCCTAAAACTCATATAAAATTATTGTCCGAGACTGGTGATAAGTTGTGCTCTCTGATGTCTTATAACAACTTTAAAATGGAATGATCTGTGACAAAGCAGAACCTCATCAGCATCATCTTAGCAGTAGTTTGAGTCAGGTTCCATTTGAGGAATTATGGTAAAGATAAATTTAGACACACCTTTCACAATTTTAAAAAACAGCTTGAAAGTTAGTGTTATAATACTGTACATTTTATTTGGGTAAGAGGAGTGATCATGACAAATGTACAGTACTGTAAATATAGTAGTTCAGGTGGGTAGCTGCATCACCATGTGTAGGCTGCAAAGAAACAAGTAATAGGTTTATTCCATGCTGCAAAAAAGAAGAAAGAAAACACAATGTTTCGGCCGTGGAGCCTTCTTCAGGTGTGAGCACTGTACTGTAAATAAATTTTGATGTATAGGAGTGTTATGCAATTGAATAGTTTGGAAAAATGACCATTCTAAGTGGCCTTTTAAAATTAGATGTCAAGTGGTAGCTGCAGCTAGCTTTAGTTTTTTTTTCAACAAGTTGTGTTTTGTTGGTGCAGTACCCCAAGACCTGTATATTACAGTTTGAAGGAGATGCCAATAATAAGGTATTTGTAGGCCTTGTAGAATACTGTAGGACAATACCTGTGGCCCTGTAACCACGACCTTAGTGTTTGAGATCTAATTTCCTTATGTGGTACAGGTATGTTGTTCTTTTGCTTCGCTTCAGTTGGTATTTTTCATGGGCTCCTACAGAAATATACTGAATTGGTGAGAGTATATCCTGACAGGCATTAAAGTGATACATAGTTTTTGTTTCAGTTCCTCTCTGCATACATACTGTATAAATATTTTTTTTAGACTATGAGGAAAGCACAGGTGGATATATCGCTTATTAATTCATTTATTAGAAAGAATGTGGAAGAACATCATCTCAGAAACAGGTGTTTGTCTTAAATTATATACAGTGGCTGGATGTAGCTCAGAAGTCTAAAAAAATCAGTGGGATTTTGCTTTGAGGTACAGGAGGTGACAGTCATTTCTCACTTGGTAACGTGCCATGTCGTTTTCACAGCAGGATTACTTTAGTGCCTCAGGCCCCAAGAAATCTGTGTATGCTTTCTTTTCTTCTCTTTTTGCTTTCTTAGAGAAAAAGACTAATATTCGATTCAGCTGCATTGCACTTGGATAAGGGGGGGTGGGACTTGGTTATTTTTTGAGACGTAGATTCATATCTGAACTTGGAACTTTAGTACCTAGTGGTGACTCTGCTAACAGATAAGGTCACTTTATCACTCATCCAGAATCCATATGAAGACCTCAGTAAAGCATTGTCGCAATTAATATTTTGTAATGTGTTTAAGACCTGCTATTGGCTGCAGAATAATAAAATTCAAAAAGTTGTCCATAGTAGAACAGATTTGCTTGAATAATTGAATAAATATTTATTTTGGAATTCTTTTTTTTAGATCACTATACAGTATATGTGTAATGTTTTATGGGAGAACTCTCCCTGGCATGATAGCTGTTAAAGAACATTTTGTTTTTATTATGTTCTTTCCTTCCCAGATACAGTTGAGATATATACAGTACTACTTACTTCCACTTTCACAGGGATGTTGTTACATTAGGGCAGTGTGTTTCCTTTCAATGCCTGAACATGAAGAACATCTAAAGCCAAATAAACCAGGACATCAATGTCGAGCAATGGGCAAGACAGACTTTTTGCTGTCTTTCATGAGGGAAAGACAAAAAGATCCAAACTTTTATCTAAAAAGATGTTCTTTGTGAATAGAAAAATAGCCAAGTTCACAGAACCTAGAAACAATCTAAACAGGTTTTTGCTTATGTATTTATATTTCTCTTTATATACAGAGAAGAGGGAGACGACTGAAAATGTATGGTTAGAGCTGGCCTAAATAATGTCCCTCAGGTTCAAGTTCATACAGTATTACAATTGTTCATAATATAGATGCGCCGGTGATTTATTTGAGCCTGTCAGGATCTCATAGTGGTTCTTAAAAGAAAGTGTGGTCATAAAGGGGCAGTATAATTCATGATATACCATCACTGTAAAGCCGCTTTTGAAGCTTTATAAATCTACCTACAGAGACGGCATTGTTTGTGTCTTGCTCACTTTTAGGTTTTATAATAGGGTTAAAAATGGATAAACTGCCTTGAATAAATCACAATCATTGTTGGTATAATTATTTTTGCATAATACAAGAGCTGTACAGTATGTTTACTGCAAAGTGATAATCAGCCAACTAGTTTTTGCTTTCGCAGGCTTACAGTTGGCACTGTTGCTCCCCTTAAATTATCAAAGAATTTCAAGCAAGCATCCTAAGTTGTCAAGATAAAATAGCATTTTTTTCTACAGTATGAGCCCAAAATAACTTCTCAAATAACTGTTGTACAAACCACATACAAGAAAGTAATTTACACTGCTAAACTTGAAAACAACAAACACGTTTTGTTTGGATTCTAAAAAATAGAATTTATTATAAGGGAAACTCTGCAGAGACCTAAAGGAATATTTTAAACTGTTAAAATGAAAACCTTTCACTAAAAGTCTCGTGCCTCCATGTCTCTGTTCTGTTTTTCTAATCAAGGAGTTCTAATCAAGAAATTAAGCATTGCGTATAACAAAGATATTTTGCTCAAGTTGTTTTTTGCAATACATCCCCGATCCCCACAATTTAAATACAACACGGTTGGAAAATATATACAAGCACATTGCATTCTAGTAGTGTTTCAAGTTGCTGTTCTTTGCCAGACTTTAAACTCAAAGAATTGGTGAGAAAAACAGGATCTATTCACTTCACTGAATTCCATCAGAACATAATAAAGTTGAGAGAATGTGTGTAATTTCGAATGCAAATTAAGAAATAATTTCCCCAAAAAAGTCAGTTCTTAAATTATTTGTAATAATTTTTTGTATATTTTTGGGGAGTGTGGACAGTGTGTAAACCAGGTTTTAGTATGCGCCCACCTTGGCTACTGAGAGATTCACTAATCTAGCATCTTCTGCATGGGGTAATTTTGCAAGGAATTAAGGCAATTTGCAAAACTTGGATGTTTACCTGGGGAGCCTTAACTGTCTGTTTAATGACCCATCTGAGCTGAATTTTAATCTTCCTAGGAAAGTAATTCTAGCATATATTGCTTGTGTTCTCATTTTACATTTTTTCATTATGAGATAATGTTATTCAGTTTCAGTGTGATCTAAGTTTTCCTTCTGTTTAAAATTTACCTTCTTTTGCTTTTCTTCTGCATGGTCCTTAGAGACCACAGACAATTAGTTTTATTCATTTTCAATAATGTTTTAGCTGGGCGAGTCCCTGCCATGTGAGAGTACGACTTTTATTCATTCAGTGTGTATACTGTAGTTTGGTGTTTTACATGCTAAACTAAAATAATGCATTGAAAATAACTTCTGATAGTGGAAAGCGGAGAGAACAAAGTAACAAAAATGAAGGAATGAACCAAGAGGAAAGAGACAATTTCAATTCCATCTTGAATCTGTATTTCAAAGAATGCATTTTTTCTCAGGTATATTTTATGATGAAGTACACATGATCAAGACGTTCTCAGAAATCTGTTTACAGTATTAAGAAATACACAATTAAAATTGTATGAGAAAGATGCAGCTGATACTTTTCCATATACATTTCCTTTTTCTCTCTATTTTCAAATGAATGTCAGCACGAGCAGTCAAACCTGGCTCTGCTCGACCGCGACAATTCCAGCTCACATTTGAGTGATTGAACAATTTGGTCTGAAGAAGTGACACATAGCCTGCAGGCTTTTGTCTGTTTCAGCTGTCAGTCCCTCTGCCCTCTCTGTGATTCCTTCTTTAACTTTGTTTAATTTTTTGGCAAGTAAGGTTGATGTTATCTTCTGATCTCTGTTACAGCTTGCTGCTTTAGAGTTTCCTCCAAAGAAGCTCTTCGGAAACAAAGACGAGAGGGTAATTGCTGAAAGACGGACTCACCTGGAGGTACAGACGGCAGAGCTTTTTCAGTCACACAGCAATTTGCTTCTCTGGGCTTATCACTCTTAGGGTTATCACTCCACATTTATTGCTAGGCATGTCTAACAGCCTGCAGAAGAGGGCAGCAGTTGGCCATTGACCAAAGCATTACATTATTACAGCAAACATTATTTGACAGTTCATTAAATGGTGATGTGGTTTTGTTTTACCTAGTTATAAAATAAATGTGATTTTTTTTCTGTGTATCCCTTTGAGATTTTTTTTATGTTAATAATAATATTTTAAGACATAAATCAAGATAACACTGGCTGTGATAGTCCAAGATTGGCATCCTATCCATAATGTAGCCCCGCCCTGTACCATGTGCTTCTGGGGTAGGCTCGTAATGGCCCTGATCTTTACCAGGAATAAACAACTTGGAGATCATGAGTGGACAGATATTCTGTGCTCTAAGAAGTAGTGCCAGTTCTGAGCAAAGATATTGTACATTGCACCCAGAGCATTAGAATTTCTTCCAGGTTAAAATGACATAAAATGTAAACATAGAACAATCAAAGAAGGTTAAAACATTTACATTGAAAGGGCACTGAAATTTAAAGTTGATTTTCTCTTATTTGCATAATTATATTTCAGGTGTGCTAGCACACTGCTATTCTAGATTAATTAAGCAGAGGCCTGCTTGTCAGAAATAGCAGGTGTTTTTCTATGTCACTATTAAAGCCCAGTAACGATGTCCATCAGAGCACATCTATTGCAGCGTCCAGATGACTCTTAACACAGTCTGTCACCTACAGTACACTGTGCTCAGACCTTTTGTTATCAGAAGATTTTTCGTGAGCAGTGCGTCCGTCCCTATAGACATAAGGCACATATGGGATTGACCAGCCATGTCTAGTGTGTCTGGCCAATTAAAACAAAAGCCAGATGGGTTCCATTCTGTAGTCTGTTCTTCCTTTCCCTTTCTCTATGGAAAGTCCTCAGTGCCCGCTCCATGTTTATTGCAGCCTTCATGTAGGGCCCTCCACAAATTCACAGAACAAGAAACTGAGGGATTTTTTGCAGCTATTTTATGTAGTTCCAAACATCAGCGTTTCACACTGTGCCCCCTGCAGCCCTCATAGCTCCTTCCTTAATAGGTCAATTATTTTCCTTTTTTGCTTTGCTACATCTCTTCAGGTAAACAGCCTTCCTGACCACTGGTGGCTAACGTGTTACTTGTCTGGCAGTGTCATCGTGATAAGTGGGAGGGTTGTTGAGGTTAGCAGCCTGTGAGATCAAATATAATGAAGTGCAGTCTCACTGAGAACTTCCATTTTAGAGCAGTCCTCATTTGTTTCAGAGATTAGTATCATATTGTTAGCAGCAGTACTGGAATTAAAGTAAAATGGTGTAGTAGCAGTAGACATAGCAGTATTATAATAGTGTAGTTTTACAATTGTAATAGTAGTAGTAAAATTCTGTAGATGTTTTATAGTACTTATAAGATGCTTGAAAACTAAGAACTGTAATGTTATGTAGTATCAACTTAAAACTCTTGGGGATTTTAAGTGGATTGTCAAAAGTTGTAACTTCTTCAATGCCTCATTAGTTCACAGGATTTACAACAGTTGGCCTCATTCTGGAGGGTATACATATTGAAGGACTGAGAATCTTTCAGTCTCAATGCCCAACAGCTTTCAGCCTCCAAAGTACTGTAGCTCAGTGGTGGTGAGTTATGAGGATTAATGAGGTTAAAGTGAGATCATAAAAAATAATCTGATTTCTGACAATACAGGGAAATGTTTGAAGTACTGTATGAGCTAAAAAGGACATCCTTCAAAAGTTTTCTTACATCACTTTTTTCAACTGGTTTGATCTTGAATCTTGGATGTGTCAAAATATGTTAGCTTTTCTAAATATGCAGATCAGCATCTGAAACCTGATAATGCTGCTTTTTTTTTGTTAAATGCATCTTATGGTTCATTAAGGCTCTGTGGTGGGTACAGCTTTTTTAAAGTTGGTAAACATAATAAACATGTCTGACTTTAATACTTCACTTCACATAAATAATGAACAATGAAGTTGACAGAACTCAATTGCAAGTTAAATGAATCTGAAAAACACCTTGCAATTACTGTCTGGCACTAGTCACTGGCTAATATCAGCCTGCTTCAAATGACCCCTGAATGAATTCACTGGTTTGTTAAATGTTTATATGAATAAAATCATGGGCTTTGAAGTTGTTTATGTAAGTGGTGTATCTATGAGTTTTCCCTGAAATTGCTTGCAACTGTACACCTTAAATCACAGTAGCAATTGGTACTCCAGAGCTATAATTTGTAAAGTCTGTGATGGATAGATGCACATATAGATCAGGAAAATGATTGATGAGGATATAATTGTGAAAGAAAATCAGATGAATAATCTGATGTTAATTAAAATGTCAGCTCTCTAGCTTCAGGAAACATATTTTAGAATTAAGAATCATCCTTTAATTAATTCATACTTGTAATTTTAAATTGAATTACTCCCATACCAAATAAAAAAGAGGCTTCCATGAAATTAAAGCAAGAATCAAACTTGGCTGTAATGAAAATAAATTAAGATAGGCTTCAGGCACATGCATTTATATATAGGCTGATGAACACCATAAAGATGAGGCGATACAGAGCATTTTAACTGACTCAACCTGTGAAGTCTGAAGGAATTGATTTTCTTTACACATATGGTGCATCCTTGTAGTTTTGTTGGGTTTTTTTTTTCCGCTTGGTTGTACCAAATTGTAAGAGGAAGATGAGTAGTTTGCCACATGAATGCCAGAACATTTTTGTGAACTTGGAATGTGTGGACTAGGATGTAAGGTACTCTGCACTAGTGTTTGTTTTGTCTCCAATGCTGGTGATCAATCATCGTCTCTCATTTTGATTTTACCAAAGGAAGCTGTTTCCCGTTAAGTCATGACACAAGGGTGACATGTGTCAACTACTTTGATAGCCTTGTGTCGTGCACATTGCAACATATAACAGTCTGTCACTTCTGGTCCAGGGATGCATGATAAACTCAGTTCTTCTGCTGTCATCTTCTGGAAATTTCTGACATGTCTTGCTGATTTTAGGCTTTCTGGGGCTTGGGGAAGAAATAATTGATTTCCTTCATGGATGCTCTCAACTCTTAAGGAATTTCAAGTAATATTAAGGAACTTAGGAAACATTATTAAATTGCTGGTACTGTATGTGTAGTTTATAACCAACACCATTTTATGTGACAGATAGTAAAAAATATACAAAAACTAAAACTTCTACAGAATCTAGATAATTATGTTTTTATTATTTGTTTAGCGAAGCATTCACATCAGTTAAGTACATCAATTGTTTTCATTTTATGTTTTAAGAAGTCAGAGATCTTCTACATTTGTTTAAAATCAGATAAAAAAATGCAAATTATTAAATATGTGCAAGTGGTTAATGTGTTAATCTTCAACAATGCTAAACAATTTGAATTCATATTTCAAAACATCTCTGTATCCGGAAACAATATTGCATACATTGGTGTCATTAAAAATAAAACAATGCATTTTTTAAAATAAAACACCAGTTCTACATTTAAATGTTTATTACATCAAATTTAAAATAGAACTTTTTTCTAAAGACAGCTTTGCCATTTGATCTTTTACAGTTAAAACGTTTTATGACCGCATTACAAACAGAAAAAAACAGCTGAACATTTTCAGATTACTAAGGCTCTAGATATTAGCTTTTTTACTTGTGATAACCACATGAAAATCTTTGAAGTAATGATGTTAACCTTGTACTGTGTTTTAATTTACAAACTGCCAAGTTAAATCAGTTTCTATATGTGATCCAGTACTATTTTAATTGAAATAAAAACAATTGGTAGTGATTTTCTTTCTTCCTGTGAATCAGTCTTTACTCATTAGTTGTGCTGTCTGTTCCAATAAGATATCAAGTCTTGCCCTGCTCCACTCCATCCAAAACTGCCCTGGTCATTCTTCTATTTCTAAAAGTTTAAAAGAAAATTAAAAAAGAAAAATACCAAACATTGGTACAATGTTTCTCTTTTGCCCCTCAATGCTCTCTGTGTGTTTTTGTACTCGTATGAAGTTCTGGATGGATAATTCGGAAAGCTGTACTTGTGTCTCCATGCACAGTAACTTCAGCATAGTCACAGAGTGCAAAATCTCATTTGTGACCTGAGCCAGATTTTCCCACGATCATTCAAAAGCATTGATAAAACTGGGGAAACTTAACTGCCTAGCCACTATACTTAATGGATTATGTTGATATTATGAAAAATGATCAAGAAACAGCAGGCATTTTGGAAAATTATGATGAATATTTTCTGACCTCAATTGACATGGAGATGCATAGAGTTTCACATTTCACATAGAAAATGAAGTATTTGGCCATTTAAACCTATTTTTCGGTGAATCTTTTTTTTTCAACAATATTCACGCAGAGATGAGCTCCAGGATCCTTGAATTTCGTGTTTCTGAGGTTTAGAGTATATACAATAATATAACATTGGCAAGCACATCTCTCAAATTGCAAAACACCAGTTATAGTTTAACTGTATTACAGAAATAGATAACAATTGTGCCTCAGGTTTTCTCTTCACGCAAGCTATCTCTGATTAATGATTAATGTTGCTTAAATTAAATAATGTGAACTTTCTTTAAAGACAATTAAAAGCTCTTGCATTTATATAGCACTTTTACAAAAGGATCTTAAAGTGCTTTATGTATTGGATAGTGTTGTACCTACCTGGGTGCCTTACAGGGGTATTGGTTTTCAAATTCTGGTCCAGAGGAAAGCTCACCACCTACTGATTGTAGTAATATGCTTTTCTTTAGATGTCTGCCTGTCAACCCAGTACTAAATGGGCTCAGACTGCTTAGATTTTGGGATCTGGTGAGAGCAAGCTATAAGATGATGCCAGCAACCATTCATAATTAGTAAGCAAACATTCAGGCAAAAAGAAATACCCTTTTTCACTTAATTGTAATGATCTCTATCAGTTCCAGCTGATCATTGTCACCTCTGTGTGCTGTTCAATTTGACAATGGTACTAAATTAATCATATTAATTAATTATACCTCAGTTAATTACACATCTGAAAATTGAAATGGCAGCAATATCTGTAAGATGTTATCTTCCTGTAACTTAATTTTAAGAGACAGAGCTTTGTATCCTCATGTAGGTGTCTGCAAACTGTCTTCACAAACATGTACTTTAACTCACAGCTTTGACAGGATGCAAAACGTACTGGTGACTCCATGGTGACATGCACATTTCTACACAGTTGTAAGTGTACAAATGGAAACCTTACACTCCTGTTAATGAAGGTGCTGTCAGAAAAGCCTCCTTTTCCATTCATGGACAAGATAGGAATTTGTCCAGAAAACAGTAAATTCATACCTGCTGTCTGTTGCCAAGTTTGACTTCATGTCATGTCATATCTTTAGTCATGTCTGTACTAAGTTATGAGGAGATCTGCTTTATTCTGCTGGTTATATTATCTGCTACTGTATCAAACGTGTACCGAAAGAGTGTATTGTGAATTGTTTTGTTGTATCTGTATGGGGAAACAATGTGTAACAAAGGTCGGGACTCTGGACCTCTACCTAGGGGGTCAGAGTTCAAGTCCCAGGTGGGGATACAATTGCTATACAAGTGAGCAAGCTGCCTGACCTAAATGAATTAATAATAAACATATGATTGTTTAGCTCTGGAAACAGCATATTACATATACAGTATTGTTCCAGAAATGTTGTATTGTATGCCGAGCTTGCAAAGAATCTCTAAACACTCTTAGCATTTTGACCCTGAAATCCCATTGATTATGAAGTCTGTCAGCACATTACATAACCAGTAGCTATGGAATCTAAGCAAAGCACAGTTGTTTTTTCCATCATGTACTGTTAAGTATACAGACTCTCTGTATTGGAAGTAATTACTACCAATTTGTTCACTAAAGTCATATTGCCTGGTGTGAGATTAGGGTTTTGCCTTCCTAAAACACTAATAGAACTAGTGTGAGTTCAGAGGACATAATGATGGGATGAAAGCACTTGCTTCTTTTTTTGTGTTCAATATGTTTATACTGAAAGTGTGCATAGATATCCCACTATGAAAGATCGAGGCAGATGAAAGTTGAGGGTTATTTCTGATAGTTTGAATTTTCAGGAATCCTGCTTATTATTATAATCATTACAAGAAAAAACATGTTTTGTTGGATAAGTATGGTATTGTTCATTAGATCTTGGGAACAGGAGTAAATGCTTAACATGTAGCTTAATGTTTTGACTTATTATGTACTGTACCTGGTCTTTAAAGCCATTTACCAAAAAGTGCTGTTCCTCAGTAAGAGATGGGAATAAAGTAACCTTGATTCTATTTGCTGTTGTAGTACTTTGACCTAACCTGTAATTTAATTATTTGGTCTTGGATAACTTAATTAAGTCTCGTTTAGAAGCTCAAATTAATAATGTAGGATTACAGAGTTGTGGCAACAGAGTCTTAAAATGTTAATAGAAGTGCCTAAAATATGTTCTCCAGATCTTGGGTTTTCATTCTGAAAGTTGTTTAATTTCAGAATAGATTATATAGCACGGGTTTCCGAAACAATTATTTGTGAATCAAATATAGTCTTTAATTTCTGTTAATACAATGGACAATATAAGTGATCAATTGTGTTATCTTTGATTAAATGGTGATCAGAGTAGCTGCTTTGCTTTGTTCCTCTATTGAATAAGCATCTTGTCAAATCTATGTTGTCTAAGTGTTGGCACTCTTCATTTAAACAGGCATGCCAATCGGTAGAGCTCCATGGCCTCAGCACTTAAAATGCCACAGCTGCAGATGAAAGACCTTGTTAACATCCTTAAATTAGTATATGAAGCAGTGGCCTGTCAAGTGAATTGGTATTAGCATCTTGCTTCGAAATATACATCTGCTTTGTATCTTTGATTAAGCTCCTTTTCTGTACAGTCCACATATTATGCCAGGAAAAGCTGAATTTATGCAGGAACAGATGTCATTGAAAGCAAACCTTACCTTAATCTGTTTGGTGCCATATTACACTTCTCATATTCACCTTGTCATTGTTGCTTCTCACCCTTACAGTTTTTCAGTTTTCAACCTAGTCTTGCCTTGCATCCGAAGTTTCCATTAATTCTGTTTTCTTTCCTTTTTTTTCCCCTGACAGCTGTACCTCAGGAACTTTTTTAAAGTGATGCTCGATTCTCCTACATCTCCCCTGCATGCAGACAAAACTGGCCTGCAGTTGTCAAAGCACACCATCTGCGAGTTCTCCCCATTCTTCAAGAAGGGCGTATTTGACTACAGTAGCCATGGAACTGGCTGAGTGTGAGCCCAGGGGATCTGTGCCAGTGGAGAAGGATCAAAAAGCAGTGCCTTTCCTTATCTACATTTTAGATTTGCAAGACCACTAATCTGTGAACAGAATTAAAATGATCTGGCATGGTGGGAATGTATGAGACAGTTTGACCCATCTGGAAGTTTTAAAATGTTTTTTTTTTCCTATCATGGAGAACCAACACTTCCCCGAATGTAAGACATACAAGCACTCCAGCCTAATTCACCCTGAGAAGGGTGCACTTCTATGGGAAATGACAGCTGTTGCCCTTTATAGCGACAAAGGCGGCAGAATTTTTGCATTTTTATGTGCGGTATTTACTGCTGTTTGGAATTTACCATGAAAGTGTCTGAGGCTTCAGTATTTATTCTGCTGCCGTATCTTACATGATTGTTGAGCACTGCCTGAGTCAAGCGCTGTGCTCTGTAGTGGCGATGAGCTGCTTTTAAGCTGTCGAGACAATTCGTCTCCCTCCTGAAACATATGAGCACCCTGATCCATTTTCTTTCTGCAGTGCAGCTGGGGAGAAAGGTAGGGGAGCTTTGTGCATTTTGTGTGAAAGCAGAAAAGAACTGCATAGATTCCCACAGCTTTTACTGAATTAAAGGTTTCAAATAAAATTAGTGCTTAAGTACTTAAACCACTTATTTGATACAAATATGAGAGTAACTGGAGTCTAAAGATGAATATAATAAAAAATAACCAGAAACACTGATATATTATAAATGTCAGTGTTGCAGAAATTAATCTGCCACTTTTTTTTAATTGACTTCAGATCCTTATGCTGCATCTTTTACTTCTGCTTCTCAATCTCGTCAATAATCTGTGAAAGGGCTCCGATGTTTGCAAATAACATTTAAGGGAATGTCACTAAAATGGCATATTAAACTGTTTCACCCATGTCTGGAAGTAACTCTGTATTCCTAATGATTCTCTTGCTAAGCTACAGTAACTTATATCAAATCTCATTGACATGTTACTGTTGCCAAGGAAACTGACCGTGCAGGCAGTAGAGTACTGTACAGCTGTTAGATGGGAAAGTGAGAGACTAAAGGTGCTTACAGTAGCTTTTACTTTGGGTGTTTTTCAGATTTTTACCTCAGCTTTACCACAAATTATCACCTCTCTTTAAATAAATGTGCTATGGCTGTAAATATATTATAATAAAACCAGTCAATATTAATTCAACCTTTTCGGATTAGTTTTCTGTAATATTATAATAAATGTGAAGCTGAAAATGAGTCAGTTCTTTTAAAGTTTCACAATAGCATGCCTGGAAAAGCGTCCAATATATATACTGTATATTTTTATTTTGTGTTATCCTGGCATCGGCATACTAAGAAAGTTCTGCAACCCCAGCTCTAAGATTATAGCTGTTCATCTATCAGATTTATGGCCAGATGGTTGGCCTTAATTTTCAATATAAGAATTCTTCGGAAGTGATTGAAAGGGGGGTTCTTTCATTTACCAGTTACTGTTGACATGGCAACTGGTCCATGATAAACCAAAGGTTGTCTCTATATTTTTTGTTTTGTATTTTAAACTTGATTTCTCAGCGGTCCAAAGGTGTTGATAAGAGTAAAAAATTTAAGAACCTTTTAAAAGTTGTCATTTTCAAAATGTATTTTACAGATATCTTCAGTAGGAATTGCTATTGATAATTATGCTTTATTAGCTAATTATAATAATTAATCATTTATTCTATTAATATTTTACTAATAACAGCTTTGCCTGAAGTTTGATACTTTCCATAAAAAGTTTTTGGGGTGTAATCCTGTTTATTTTTTTGTACTTTTGCTTGGGAAATGATTCAAGCGTATCATATCTGGTTGCTTTTTACAGCTGCTCGTTTGCTGAACTTTACGGATGTTGAGGAGCTTCTGAATTCTAGAATATTATTTAGTTATTTTCTTTTCTGCAACAAAACCAAGGATGAAAAACCCAGGTCAGGCTACTAAAGCAATAAATTGATCACATTGGCCAAAATAAAAATAAGTTTTATTTTCCTTTTGAAATGCTATCCATTATCCCTTCCTCCTTACATTGTATATACAATTGTTACCAGTCTTCCAGTTGCTACTGTATGTAATCCAGGTCATCTCTGCAGAACTACACATAGAGTATAAATGCAGGTGCGCTCAGAGAGAGGTGTCAAGCCAAATGCTTTTTTTCTTCTCACTGTGTTCTGGTAACCAAAAAGCCAAATGGAGGATTGACAGAGCTTTCAAATAGGCAGCCCGGTGTTGTAGCTGAAGATCTGTTACTCCCACTGTGCCCCACTTAGATCCTGCCAGCACCTGGGTCTTCCAATCATAGGTCGAGAGTGGCTGTGCCAGGATTTGTACCCTGCAAAAACTGGGCTCTAGGATTCATCCTGCACTGTAGGCGGAGACTTCCACAAGATGAATCAGTGTGGAGACCCTGAGGCAAATTCTTTTATATATTCATACTTTCAGTCATTTTTCGTCACATTCTAGCAACTGCTGCAAGGAGGAACAGATGAGGGATCATAAAACACAAGACATTGATTCCTGAACATGCAGTGCAGCAAGTACAAAGAAAAATGAATGGGAAGCTGATGACAAAGAGAAAGAATATTATTTTAAGCGCTAGGCACATAAAACTAACCTGGCTGAAATGTTGAAGAACATTACGTGTTGGATGAATAACTTAGCAATAGGCTTTAGGCTGACCTGTCATCCATGTTTTACCAAGTTAAAGTTAAACTTGTTATAGTGTTAGCCAATTCATTTGTAGTTTACGAATCCATGCGCTTGCACAATTAAATTAAGCTCCATGTAATAGTAATAGTCTTTGGGGATTTTCAGTAAGCATGTGTTATTCATTCTTAATAAGCTTAGGAAACTTCTTACAGAACAATTCAATGCCATACTAATATATGTTTAACGGGGACTGATTTTCATTCTTCTCATATTATTAGAAGTCCATAGATAACCTGGAACATGCTCCATTCTGCAGAAGAAATCACCATTGCTCATGAAGTTCAGCTTAGGTGATATCTTTCATGTAAAATGCTATACACCTTCTGAATGGATTAGCATATTTATGCTGTTCACAAAGCACCAACAAAAATGATTTATCAGAACAAAGCTAATGCATTTATTAATGTCCAATTTAACTGCCAAACATTTCTGAAATTTTCCTTTTCATTTTCCTTCATTAAGCATTCTGTGCAGCTGCCTGTGAGAAATTCAGCAAAAGGAAATTTAATCAGCAGTGAGTAAGAAACTTTAATAAGGGAAGCTGCAAAGATTTTTTTTGTTTCATCTCATTTTCTTGTTTTAGGGTGATAATTAATATGCTCTAAAAAAAAAGCTCTGCTTATTAAAATTTAAATATGCAACCTCAATCATTCTTATAACGAATCATCTAACCTTAAAAAATATTCTGATTCCTAAAAGCGAGTAACTGAATGCACCCATGAATGCTGTCCTGAAAGTAAATGCATCATTCTTGAACATTGTAAAAGCTTTTATTGACTATTGCATTAATTGTGGTATGAACAAAATTTCAAATGTACATAAAATTAAGCACATTAAGAGCCACATTATATAGTTCTACAGTATGTTTTTGAAAATTACACAGTTTTGCACAATTCATGCTTTGCAAAGTTTTTCAGACCCTGCATGTAACCAGAGGCTGCCCACTTTGTGTCTTCTGAGGCCTGTGACAATCATTCCCCTCCACACACAAATAGACATACAGTCCTAGATGCCTTTCAATGATCACTTTCCAGCTGAGTTTTCTTCTGTGGCTTGCTGAAGAAAAAGTAAATAAGGAGGCCTTTTCACATAATTTTGACCTTTTAAAACTGGAAGCATTCACCCTGACATTTTAGATACATTCTGTGATTAATCTGTTTCTCACTTTGTGTTGAGTCTGGCAAATTCACTCTTATTTTTTACCATTTTTATGTTTGTGCTGCTATGTAGAATATTAGCATGGATTGTAAACTTCTTCATGCACTATGTTTTTAGTTTTTTGGTGTGCACTTTATAACACTAGCAGGTTTATTAAAAGCAATATTGCACTTTCAGATTAAATTTTAATTTATTTTTTTTCTCAAGATTGGTGTTCTTTCTTTACCAGGTCTGATTTTAGCTCCCTACTTGAAATGTAGACACCTGAATCAGTGATTCAGGGGATAATATAATCTTCTTGATGTACAGAAATGTCTTTACTGTAGTTTTTGTAAATATCAGCATTGCTTTTCTGTCTGCTAAAACAGGAAACTGACTTTTCTGTTACAGTAAAGCTAATTGTAGACTTATAATTTCAGTGAAATTCAGCTTTTAGGTTACACAGATGAACACTTTTGAAATCTTGTCTTTGAATCCAATATTCTAAATTGCAAGTGAAGATGTTAAGTGCAACAGAGCCATACAGTATATAAAATGTTTGGAATCACAGATTAAAGTTTCAGCTGTAGTTACACTAAAATCAAAAGCAATACGGTGTTAGTTGAACTGCTTTTTTACTCGTTTCTAACATGTTTTTGTAACATTAAGTTTACTATTTTGGGGGCTACGCTGTAACTGTGGTTGGATTGGATTTTTTTTATCTTCACAGTTTTATAATTTTATCCTTCATAATTATGAATCATTGTAATTTGTTGTTGTTTTTTCTCATGAAGGAAAGTGCTAGCATTTGCATGGTAAAGGCATTATTTTAATGGGCTGTGTACACAGACTGAATGTCATAAAAATAATGTAAATTTGAATTGTTTAGTGTATTTTTTCACATGGAAATACAACCTTTACACAATTGTTTTCTTTTGTAAGCATTTCCATTTAAATGAGAAAAAGACCCATTTCCAGTTTGTTCTCAATTATAACCATATTTCATTTGTTATCATGTAAATATTTAGCCTTATATTTCCAGCTTAATGGCATTTTGTTCATCTCAGTTCCCAAGTAAATTGTTAAGGAATTATAATTTCTGCACTATCAAAAATGTTAAAGGGTACAAGTATTGACATTGTTGTATTAAAGAATTATATTAAATGGCTTAGGAAGAGAAAATAATGCTCTAGGGTTTGCATTTGCAGCACTATGCATAGTTATACTTTGCATAACAGAAAGCCCCTTATTGTAGATTTGTTATATTAACTCTACAAACCATTATTCCCATTATTAGTCACAGACCCTGTACAGTAACAATATGAATAAAAGGCTCATTTGAAATCCCTGCTGAATTTTGTGTGCAACTGAGTGTCATATCGCAATCATTTTTGGGACTGTGCTTCTCTTTCGGAAGAGGAGGATCGACAGGATCTTTGATATACCTATGAAAACTGACATGAAGAGAATTAGAAGGAGCTGATGGTTGATAATAATGAGATGCGGTAACAGACCACCACATGTGAGGTATGTTTGAAATGTGTGTAAAAAAAGCATGTTTTAGAACCACATGTGCATATTTGTAGGTGTTCTGTATCGAAGCAGTGTAAATGCAAAATGTAAAACTACAATATTATTCCCACTTGCACTTTAGCAGAGCAGCATTATCTTGCATTGCGTGCTGCATTTATTTTGGAGATTTTGCTGAATGCTTTAGCAATTGTAATGTATTAAATCGTGTTTGTTGAAGAGTCGCTACATCTTGTTACATCCTTAATTCTGTTGTTTCTGAATAGTATTATTCTCCTATTAACATTCTTAATGAATCATGAACAGCACTGCCCCCTAAGTGCTCTTTTATTTCAGACTTCCAGTGCAGAAGTTGCAGATGTTTTCTTTGATGAAATCTGTTTTTAATAACCATGAACAGACTCGATGACGCATTCAGAATGCTATCCGTCATAACATATCCCCTAGCTGATGTGTGCATTCTTCAGCACAAGTAACTTTCCACATAAGAAGGTAATATATTAACATTTCATTAGATTTTCTACTGCAAAATAGATGGAACATCTGACAACTAGTTACGTTGTTCTTAACAAAACAATTTATGAGATCAGTAGGAAGGCAGTCTTGCTTCTCAGCCTGTGCTGAAACAGTGGCCAAGTTTGTGCTGGCCAATAAATTGCATTTATAGGCACCTTTGGTCAAGAGACATTGAAATATCTTCAGTTAGTTCTTTTGAGTAAATCCAGATATTGGCCAGAATATCTCTTGGCACATCTAATTTCCCTTTACTGATAAAAAAAAACATTTTCTTTTAACTATAATCTGTGACTTAAAACAAGATGTGTAGCCTGGTTGTCAGATTAATAATATGAAAAATATGTCAGAGCAGGCAATGTACTGTCACACTTGGTGTGCCCTACAGCAGTTCCCTGTGAAAAATCTGTCAGTTTGAAGAATTCAGCTTCAATGTCTCTACTACTGTTTCATTAGCCAGCATTGCAGTACAAAGAAACCCCCACCTTGTTACCATCAAAGAGTTCCCATAATTAATAAATTTCATAAGGGAACATGCTCCTTGCAAAATAATGTTATTATTATTGTGTCCCAGGTGGTCACAATATTAATCGCAATAGCATTTAAATGACTCTTCAGTTTCAAATCAAAGACACCTCTGGATGATTTGAGGTGTTTAACTAATCCCTACCCTGCATAACTACTGTACATCAGAGTTGCTTTTCTATTATTTTTGCTTTTATTATATAATAGAAACTAATTTCTCAAATGTGTCAGAACAATAGCAAAAATGAACTATTCTTGTATTTAATTACTTTAAGCTTATTCTATGAATTAAATAAGGCATAAGTCACCTCGTAGGTCCAGAAGAAGCAAGATTCAGCTAGAGGTTACAGTATTCTCAAGAACAAGGCCATTCATTTTGTCCATCTGAAACCAGTGAAGTTTTAAAATAAATGTTAGAAAACAGATTCCAGCAAGAGATCTACCAAACCTCTAGTGCTCAACACAGATATTCTTTCTTAAATGTCACTCTTCTTATTTTAATTCAGAATTCTTGCATGCTCAATGGATGGATTTACTGTTTTCATTGGATTCATGAAAAAGCTTTTGATCACTTTTGAGGGCAAAGACTGGGGGACTTAAGTATATCTGTTAGTTTAAGAAATTATTTTAAAAATAGGTGAAAAACCATAAGGTCAGAATAAAAGCCAGCTGTCATGCATTCTCCTCAGGTAAGTAAGGCATTCTCATTGGCACTTTAGCCTCTTGCAAAAGCATTTACTGTAGGAGACACCTTAAAACAGAAGGGGTCTGTATAATAGACTCAGCTCATACAATTGCGACATTTATGTCAGAACCAGAAATATCAAGTCCAGTTTTAATGGCCTTAATCTGTTTGGCTCTTTTTTAGGTTACAAAGTTAATTGCAACAAACATAGGCTGAGTGTTCTGACACATTTGGTTCTCCTACCTCATTTAGTTGTCTTCCTCTTTCAGATGTTGACTCAAAGCATTCTGTGTCCAAGGTTCAGTGTTTCCCCAAATTGAAAGTTCTGTTTATATAGAAGCTTAATACAATGAGGAGTGATTTAGACAGGTAGATGCATTTACAAATCTCTTGGATAGTGAGCATTGGACTTATCAAAGTGAATACTGTATCTTTCCACATATCTGGATCCGTTACAGATGCTTCATTTATTGGTTAACAAATATGGTAGTGGCAGATTGAGGGAGGCACTTTTCAAAATGTATCTGCCAGACAAAGAAACACAGGCTTAATCCAAAAGCTACAGCTGCTAATTGAAAGCAGTGGCTTGGCCCTACCAGTGTTGTACCTTAACTGGTCTTGTGCCTCCATTATCTGAAAAAGGAACTGTAATGATATAAGATCACCTGGGTTGGCACATGGCTTTGCTCATGATAGTCACAGCATGACTAAACCATTGCCAACCCCCATTTATTACTTCCTATTAGAGACTAGGAGTTCCAAAAAATTATATTTTGCCTGTTTAATCATTTATACACTCTAACTGTATAAGAATATTGACGTTATTCCTTGGAAATACAAAATTATGCATGCGCATTATATAGCCGCCTTATTACACTCAACTCAAAGCTCTTTCTTACCTATTCAAAATGTAAAAATTACAGTAGTATGTTCATTTATTTATTTGTGGCTTTCCTACTGACAACTTATTTCGGGACTCAAATAAAACAAGCATTAAAATGAAAGATTAGCTCCAGTACCTATAGTGATCTACAGTATGGCTTTTTATCCTGGGCTTGACATCCAACTGGTACTTATATTCCGGTTAATCGGATGAAAGAAAACCCACAAATTCTCAGTCTGCTTTTCTTGATCATTTATTTAATTAGGTATTATAATTATGTAAACTGTATGTTTATCCATATGAATTTGTATTTTTCTGTTGTGATATTGAAAAGTCAATTAAGCTTTAGTTAGAAAGCCACATACAGTTAAAGGTAATTAATTGCACACAAAAATTTGATGTATATGCATTTATAAACAGGTCTTATGTCAGTTATCATGGCTCTGGCAGCAAGACCAACTGTAATCCACAAAATTGCTGTCTTTTGCGGAGTAAGAGTGCCAAGACAGGGGAGGTGGCATAATGTGATCATCTAGAGGATTAACAGCAGTGTTTAGAGAAGCTGAAAGGAAAAACTCACAAGCATGTCAATGTTGTGAGTGCTGACACTATCCCACTAGGCTGAGAGCCAACGAACCACGTCCAGTCGCCAGTGTGAGCAAGAAGCTTTAGAGGTACTGTGCTCTGTGTCATGTTTATCTTGTTCACATGTGCTTACAACTACTCACCTGTCCTTTGGTGGCACCGTCATCACTCCCATAGAGCCGGCTGAAGTGTCACTGCAGAGATTGCTGCACGGTGTGGGATGTTGCGTCCAGGTCCTATATTAAATATCTCACTTGTATTTTTTAGCAGTTGAAAAAGCTGACATTTTTTTACGTTTACATGTTTTTCAGATTCCAGTTTAAGGGAATGTAGGTTCAATCAAATACAGTAGGCTTTCTTCCATGTCTTGAGGGTTTGTAGCCAGAATACACTCATTTCAGCAAAAGAAATATTTCATTTAACATTAACTGTGAGGTGTTTTCTATAAAAACAAAAAGGATTCCATAAGAATGATCTCAGACAACTTGAATCCCATTTATGTCTACTCTTATTCATCTTGAGTAATTAGCAATTCAGTAATAAATGATAAACCACAACATTAATATCAAGGAAATTATTTTCATGTTGTTTATACTGTATTATAGTGCACAGTGGGTCCACAGCCTTTGTGGGGATTTAAAGTTGGGATTTATTCATCCCAAATTACTTGCTTTTAATCACACATTTCTGTTGTTTTGTTTTGTGATTTGATTTAGAATTTCCACATTTTAAATAAAATGACAGGAATAAAAATACTTGCTTGAACAAATCTTGTCACTGCTTGCAAATATCCTTAAAGTTGCTGGGTTTTATAATAAAAAAAGCATGTTTTCATTTATTCGGAAACTATTTCATATGAGAGTTCATGTGATATTACTTTCAAAAGCATATCTCTCTTCCCTCGGGAATGTTGCTACAAAGATTTTACATCTCTTAAAGAGTGCAGTGATGAGCAAAGTTTGTCTAGTCATTTTGATAACATCAACAGCTTATCATTTTCCTCAAAACTTTTCATAGTGTCATTTACATTAAAGCTCCCATGAGTGAAATAAACCACTAAATGATTTGCCTTGATCCAAAAGTCTTAATCAGCAGCGACTATAATTCTGAATATGCTTGTCAACTTTTATCTGTTATATTAGATATAATATCTATTATTATAATTGGTGGACAAGAAAAAATAAATTTCATTTGCATCTTTGATGTGCAAAGAAAAGGATCAACAGTTTAGGTATGATCTGACAGTTCCTGCAGAAAGTGATTATATGAATAATACTTGAATTAAACATAATCAAAGTAAAGCTGAAAGACAAATTTCCTCCAAATATGTTACTTATTTCCACTATGAATGAGTACCAAATTTTGTTTAATGTCAAATAACGCGGAAGGCGTACTATGTGTATGCCAGGTTAACAGGTTAATAGCTGATATTGTGTGCAAATTGTTATTGCAAAATAGCATATATGTATGTGTGTGTAATTGTTTTGTGTTGCTAATTGTAGCTCTAGGATATATTTACTGTTCCAATTCATTCAGCACAACAGCGACTGGTGTATCTGATTTTCTAAAGCCAACGAGAAAGTCTTTGTAAATTTGAATAGAAAAATCAAAGGCACTAAATTTAAGTTTGTTGTGTTATGTCTTCAGGAAAGCATGATCACCTTTCAATGATATAAAATGAACAGATGTTCATATCCTTAAACAGAAGAGAAAATCTATCTTTTTGTGAATCTATGCCCTTTTAGACTTTTAGACTTTTAGACTGTCTGTCTTTTCTATCCAGCAGGATACAGGAACAAAACTGTAAAGTTAAGAAAAGTGCATTTATAACCCATGTGAGGCACAGTGGTCCGCTGGGGCCCTGGGTTCAATTCCGGACCTGGGGTAGTGTCTGCATGAAGCTTGCATGTTCTCCCAGGAGTTACTCCAGGAGTTCTAGTTTCCAACCACAAAGTTAACCGTTTTCTGGGGAAAATTGGCCCTAGTTGCGAGTGTGAGTCTGTTTGTGTCTGGGTTAGAAAATGGGTGAATTTATTACGTACAGTACTTGGTTATAGCAGGTATTTCACGATATTTAAGATTTAAACACCGTGTTCCTTAAACTCTAGTTACAATGCAATGCAATGTTTGGATGATTTAGTGATCTAGTAGGTATGGTCAGAGTGGTTTCTTTTTTGCTTTTGGCTTTCCTTGTGTTCTTATGAGTAATCCCCTCATATATTGAGAATCTTTTTCGGGGAAGGTATTATCTATAAACTCTGAAATTACAGTTTATGAAAGATGGGTTCAGACATGAGTTTTTTCAGTGTCTGGCATAGTGTTTTAAAGACTTATAAAGTGCTGTTGAAATACCTTGTGGCCATGGCATCTATGGATACTGCTAAGCTGGAACCATTATTGATTGTCTAGCTTAATCAAAAAGACTTTGAACTACAAATAAACTCTTCAGCCTAACAGGTTTAGGTCTAATAATTGCTCTAAAATACCTCCATCAATTCAGGGTTTCTTTATTTTGTAATGGAAGAAAGAATATGAGCAAATAAATGTGCAAGGAGCTGGTATACCATATATACTCTATCCTTCAGTTTATATTTTGAGCCGTTTACCTTCCTTGGTTCCATGCTTTACTTGAATAAGAAATCCTCATAAAGGTGGGGATATGAAGAGTACTCTTTCCTTATCCCCAACTTTATGAGTCAGCTCAAAATAAGATCCCTTATACAGTAATTCAGTCTTGCAAAAGCCCAATTTGGTTTTGCATTTGCAAACTGCTCGTGGAAATATTATCACAATAATGTCTATGGGGGTAGCTACACTGCTCAGCAAAGATAATTCTTAATAGACAGGAAAGCGCTCAGCACACCATAGGAATATTTACTCTCAATGTTTTAGTCATTTGACCTGCATGCAGGCACTAAAATGTTTTTCATCACTAATTATTTTTACATTATCAAATATCCGAAATTCAGTTATTAGGGATCTGACCCCGAACTGAAAGAAATTCCATTTAAATGTCAGTGCATACTTCCAGGCAGTGTGTAGTTATCACTTACAGCATCTAATGGCCTTAAATAGCTTTGAGGGAGCACTAAAAGCTGAACTCTTTTCTTTTCAGCTAACTTCAGAAGCTAAAAAGCTAACTTCATCCATAAAACTATTTAGAAACAAATGTGCTTGTAATTTGCTCTGATGTCTTGCACAAAGAGTACAATAATTAACGCTCCTCATAATGCATTATGATTAAATAGAGGTGTATTTACAAAACCTTTGCTTATACTGTGTTTTCTTGTGTACTCTGGACTTTTCTTGCACATGCAGAAACAGACATCAATATTCTTAGAACCACAATATTCTTCCCAAGAACAGCAACTAAGAATTTCTAAAATGTCAAAACATTAGAATTATCAGGTACTCCAATTCTTTAATTGAGCACATACAGTACAGTACGTTACAATATCTCGGAATTTCTGCTTTATAAATTATAAATCATAGCTTGCTGACATTTCATAAATGTTCACAGAAGCATTTTTTATCCTCATGTACAGAATGAGCTTGAGCTTGAATTAAAAGTGAGAAACTCCCCTTTAAAAAAGAGCAAATGTTAGGATTATTTAAGAAACATTCAGCAACAGAGGGATGCTCTCTTCGTAGTCACTAAAAGGCTGTGTGTAGTTCAAACATGATTTTAAAAGGAAATCTTGGTCAAAATAAAACTATATATGTGTCAGTTGAGCTGATGATTATAAATAATTCTGTAATCTTTTAATTAAAGTTTATATAGAAGAAAGGATTTCTTTCCTATTCCACAAAAGGTAAAGAAATCATAACCTTCACATCTTAGCTTACCAGCTTACTTGTGTTTCATAGCTGCTTTTGTTTCTAAAAATGGTGAATACCAATTGTCTGATGCAAGGATGTTTATTGTACATCATTATATGAAGGGTCTCAAAATGTCACCAATGCCTACTGTATAAGCAAGTTTACTTGAAAGAATAGTGTGAAGTATTCTAAGGTAATTATTTCTTTACATGGTATAAAGGTTATGGACTTTTGTGTCCATCTTAGTCACATAACTGCATTTGGTTTAATGTATTGTAAAAATTGTGAAAATTGATCAAACATGTTCTTATTCTCTTAAAAAAGTAAAGGGGATTTATGTTAACAATACTGTTGTCTGTCCCCTTCTAAAAATTGCTTTTTAACCACACCAGTCTCACTTCTCACAACACATCAGTCATCCTGTGATCTCAGACGATATAGCAGTCAGTGAGCTTCTAATTAAAAATGTGTGCTTTACGTTGTCTTTGATATTTGATAGGGAATGCTGAAACTGTAAAAAGAGACCACCCTGCTTTATACATCTGATGAACAGCCTCCACAAAGTGAAACTCACTCCATGTGCAGGGTTCCCATTTCACTGCTCAGTCTGAAGCCAGAGATTAAAGACCTTTTCACTGGTCAAAATTTCCAAATTTTTCACAGAAAAGCCAAATAGGATCATTTAATTTTTAGGATCATGACCATTTTTCCTCGTATAACCTTAAATAATTTCTCCTGAGCAATCAACATGTAGTTCCGCAATATTGCGCAACATATGCTTGTATAGAAGAATTTTGTTATTTGACCCCAGTACATTTCTTTTCACAGACCTAGTTTTCCTCAGATAACATCACCATTTAGTTGCAGGACAAAAAACCCGTCCCATCTCATACTATCCTCTTGTCCCCTTAACTTCTGTAATAATGAATGTTTACCACAAAGGCAGATGCTTTTTCCAATTTTTCCATTTAAAAATGTCACATTTCATAAAGGTGTTTATGTAAATGCAGAGGATGATGGTTTAATAGAAAGAGAGATTTTTATCTAAAATGTCTATAGTAACTAGCAGATATTTAAATCTGCAATGGGTAGACTAGGTACTGTAGTGTGTTGAATGTTTACTGCACATTATGATTCTAGTCCTTTATACTTTAAATTGACTGTTTTGGATCATACCAGAAACTACTGTATAATTCACAAAGAGATTTTTGTTTGTCATTTTGAAAGGGATTGAAATTGGAGAACTGTGTTTTTTTAAAAAACAAATACGTTTTCTAGGACTTTGCTTGATTAGACCTACCAGTGCTAAAATTTGCCGTATTTATTCATTAGCTGTTTTTATCTTCTCTTTATACTTACGTTAGGCGTTAAAAGATGCTGGATGGTTTTAGGATATTATTCCGGACTAGATTTACTTCGTGTTGTGGTTTGGGTTAGCTTTAGTGTGTAGGATAAATTTAGATTGGGTAGTCTGAAATTTAATCTTAAAAATATTATAATGATGCAATTTTTTTGTTTTAATGAGAATTTGCCCTTTGTCTCTCAAATGTTCTCCACAATACTACCATGCTCAAAAGGGGGAATGTCTTATCTTCTTACCCTTAATCTTTGTCTTCTGATTTTTGCATTTTGTAAATGAGAGATTAAATTCAAAGCAAGCCTGGGAATCTGAAAGTCAATTTTCTTCCCTGATTTTGGTATTTTCCCTCTGCCTTTGAACACAAGCATGATAATGAATGCCATCAATTTTCATCCCAATTAAAGTGTTTATCACAGCTTAGTTCACCTATAGTGTTTTCGTTGCTGGGTGAGATGATGAATTTTCATGAAGGGCAAATGCAGCACTTCAGCTAAAAGATTACCCTGTACTGGGATTTAGCTTTGGAGAAGGAATTAACTTCTCAATTTGTCTGCTTTTTTCAAAACAGACATACAGTACAGTATAGATCCACCAAGTAGAAGGGCTTTGAATTGTTATTCTTTAACTCTTATTTCCTCTTATTATACCACAAAGTAGAAATAAAGTTTCAAAAAGGGGATATTCAGAATTAATCTAAATGATAAAAGGAGTGATTTTATTGAAGCTGTTAGTCATCAGCAATAAAATGTACTCTTACTTTGTCCCTTGGCCTTTTCCTTCGAAGGACATTGTTCTCTTAAGCTGAGAAAAGGAAACAGCGATGAAAGATAAAAAAATAAAATGAATGAGAAAAATAAAATAAAACGCAGTGGGCAGGATAAGCACCGTTCAAGGACACAAAATACAAAGAAGCATATCGCAACATCACTTTTTAAATATAATTGGATATAAAATGGATAATTGATCCAAGGATCTCACCCACTGGTTTTTCGATAGAAGCCAGAATTTCATCTTTGACAAAATGGCTGGGTAACATGTTCCAGGCACCCACAACCCTTTGTGTAAAAAATGTGCCTTCTGCCCTGAGCTTTAAATGCTCTCCATGCTGGTTTATTAAAAAAAAACTCTCACGCCTTTTTTACTTGATGTAAGCACATGAATTTTAATAGTGTCTGCTTACCAAATTTTACAGTTTTAAACAATTGCTGTTTACCATAGAACCTCATATACAAATGAGCGTTGGAATAAGCAATAGAACAAACCCATCTTGAACTCATGAAAATTAATGTAATGCTTCTGAAAGCCTACATAATGCTGCATGTCTTGTTTGAAGAACAGCAGTTTTGAAAATAATTGGGTATACATACTTTTAAAGTAACAATACAGCACAACAATTTTGTCAACTGGTGAAACACATAAACATCTCCCCTAGGATGATTCTTTTTTTGTTCATAATTTTAGTAGAATAGAGTGACAAAATACATTTAAATTCTTAACTATGTGAAATAAAATGACAGTGCTTTCTACTAAAGTGTGGCACCTGTTACATTACTTTTTACATTTCACTCTGATAGAAGTATTTTTCATATTGGAAATTGCATCACATGGAAGTTGATTTCCATTAATTCTGGCTTATTGCTATTTTGTTCTTTTTCCTGCTTTCTCAAGAACCCCAAAAATTAAAGAAAAATGTGACAGAATGGAAATAATGTATGAGTTCAAGATTTGTACACAGAGCACAAACAGAAAAGGCCTGGAGCAGAACTGTAGCTTAAAAGAACTTCCTGACAGTTGTGAGGATACATATGGATACCCTGAGTCAGAGATATTAGTTCTTCAGTCGGATAACTTCACAGACTGGCAGTGCATTATGAATTCATTTAAACCTGAGCTTTTTTCTATGAAAAGACAATGCATTTACTGTAATATACTGTAAACAGTACAGCATACTGTATATTTGGAATTCATTAAAATATCATTATGATCATTAATTTTAATAACTGCTAATCCAAAGTACAGTCATGGTAGCAATGTTCCCTCCAATTTACCCAGAATTTTATATTATTGTATTCACCAATACCTAAAGTATGAATTGCAGGTGGCTACGTATTAAGGTTCTTTAACAAAACTGAACAGAATAATTTTGAAAGTTCCACTGAACATATTCACACTGTAAAACCCTTTAAAAAAGTAAAAGACTTCCATTTCTTAAAACCTAATTTGCTACTAATTGTTAAACTTTAAATTCATTAAATTGTAGGTTTGTGAGTAACTTGCTAGACAGTTTATAAGATCAAATATGCATAACACTTGTGTATGTAGCACACTTACACATGGTCATGGACCAAAGTCATTGACACAATATTAAGCTGTTTATTATGCCTTTGTTCCTATAATCCAACCTGTTTAAGATTTTTATGTTTAATGCAGCCATGTAATGACTTTTTGTGTACAATTATTTGCTTCTAATATTAAACACTCGCACTTGTAAAGTGTGGCAATAATATATGCATGCGTACAGTACATTTATGGGGAAAAAAATCGTTTTTTATTTTTTAATACTTTTTGTTGCCATGATCCTAGGGGACAAAGCTTAAGGCTTCATATTTAGAGGTTCATGAGTGTTAGAAAGAGGCATCAAACTCTGAAGGCATATCAAGGAATATCAAATTATTGTTTTTTATTTTTGTTTTTAAAATTATTTATATTAAAATGTTATATCTATGTAGATTTTGGTATTTTAGCGATATACTGCATATTTGTGAAAAAGAAAGAGTGCCTTATTCCCTTTTCTCAAATCTCATTTCTTTTCTTCCTGCCATTTCCCTAAATGATTAATTGAATAAAGGAATTCAAAACGGAAATCACTGTCTGAGGAGATAAGATATTTTTTTTTACTGTGTGTGATTGCACTCTAGCAAAGTTACTAGAAATTCCACACTTGATAATAGAAACTTTGTTGTGCTGAATGTTTCCCCTGCTTTTTTCTGCCTTTTGTTTGGAACCACAATTTGTTTGTAGGTTATAAACGCTGCACCAAACAACACCGTAGTGATGGGTTGTTTAGCATTATGCATATTTAATGACTTGTCTGCTTAGTGATGCAACATTTAAATGAGAAAATTAAAAATTTAAAACAAAATGATTTCCCATGGAACAACACATCCCTTGGGCCTTTTTTGAGAGTAAACATAAAAATAGTTGACATTAATGTTACATGCACTTAATATTATAGTTGCAAGATGTAAGATCTGTTGTGGCTAATCATGGAATCACTAATTACCTGATGAATGCCAATCTTGCTTAATGTAACTGAGTTGCCAGGAAATAGGAACTAGTTATATATTCTAAAATTGTTTCTGCTCTCTCCTTCCCAGAACAAAAGGAGGGTTGCACACCTGGGTGTTTACCCAGTAATCCTGAAAATGTACCTAGCTGCTTTTGGAAGGGGTCCCTAGTGTGTCTTTCTCATCTCAGGGCCACATGCATTCCAGCTGTGAACCCGAATTCTATTTTTTTTAGATCCATATCTTCAGGCAGCCCATTGGAATTACCTTATCTATAGTATACCTTGTGGGATTTCATGTACTGTACTGGGATATACTGTCCAATCACCTCTCAGTTTTCATTGTTTTAAACTGTAGAGATTGTGTCCCTTTAACCTGTCTCTTTATGAAAACCTTTCTGAAAACAAAAATGAATTTTGTTGATCTTCTTTGACTCTTCTTAAAGATATAATATGTCTGTGTTGTGGTGACCTTAACCAAACACAACGTTATTAATGGGGGTTTAGTAATACATTGTAAAGGTTTAGCATATTATAATGTCCCTTAATTATAACACTCTTGCTGTAATAATCAAGCCTCCTGTTTGCTTTTATTTTTCTGTATGTATGTATTTTAGTACAAATTATGGGACATGTGTCTAATTTATAAAACATCTTTGCATAGTTTGCAAAACATAACTTACTGAAACTCTGTTAAGGTGGCCCTTATTTACATATATTTAAAAGTACATCAGTGATCATTGTGATGCTGTGCTTTACAGTTGTCAAAGCCTGCTCAATCAGGTTTGTGTCTCTTTAAACATGGAAGCTTGGTAGTTGTTTTAGCTTTTAAAATATGTCCTACAGTGAAAATAGCACAGAAACCTGTAAGCATGCAAAATGGATATGTTGAAACTTTTATATGTTATGGGTTGGTGCATTCAATGACCATTTTATACCAATAGAACTCAGCATGATATCACAGAAAGGTGCATTTATACCAAATAAACTGAAATTACCTCATAAATATTAATTGGATCCACTGCAATTGAAGCATTTTTTCACTTTCCAAAATGCCATTAGCACTGATTTACTGAGAATGCCACCACCTGCAGTTGTGGTTATCCCGAGACACACTGAGATGCAACTCTGTGAAGCTTTGTCATGAAAAAGTAATTGCAGTTGGAAAGCTTCTGTACTGTTATCAAGAGAATGAAAAGAAAAATTGGGGGCAGGGTTAAAGCCATTTAATAGTATAATCGATGAACATTTAATTCACCCGGAGGTCCAGTACAGCAAAAGATAAGTACAGTTCTCCCGAGCTTGCCAATAGATGTATGGTAAATGTGGACCCAACAGAAAAACTTCTATGGAAGCAAAAAATAAACTACTGACAAGGGCATAGAAATCACATAAATGGATTATGAACATTTAACAATTCAGTTTCTGGGTAGCTGAAATTTGTAGGTTGAAATCAGGTTTTATTATCAGAAAGTTAGATGTCAGGATATTGACTTATGTTTTGTTGTGTGTGGAGTTTGCATATTTCCCATGTATGTGTACTGGTTATGTTAATTGGTCTCTAAATACACAGCACTCTGTGATGCACTAGCATGTCATTCAGCATGTAGTCCCACCTTGTGCTCTATGCTTCCAGGATAAGTTGGGTATGACCCTTCTATGACCTTTTTGAAACTGGATATACATACAGTATGTAGAGCTCTTTAAGCAGCAAAGATGGGTTCAGTTTTCAATGTTTAAAATTAATTAATTTAATCTCTCATGTCATGTCAGCCAGCAGCCATATCACCCTGCAACTCACAACTGGCAGCCCACTGAAGCTCAGCAGGTGTGAGCCTGGTAAGTACCTGGATGGGAGACCTCCTGGGAAAAACTAAGGTTGCTGCTGGAAGAGGTGTAAGTGGGTCCTGCAGGGGGTTGCTCACCCTGCGGTCCATGTGGGTCCTAATGCCCCAGTAAAGTGATGGGGACACTATACTGTAAACAGGCGCCGTCCTTCGGATGAGACGTAAAACCGAGGTCCTGACTCTCTGTGGTCATTAGAAATCCCAGGGCGTTTCTCGAAAAGAGTAGGGGTGTAACCCCGGTGTCCTGACCAAATTTCCCATTGGTCCTAATAATCTCCATTTATGAATTGGCTTCATAACTCTGCTCTCCTCCCCACTGATAGCTGATGTGTGGTGAGCGTTCTGGCGCACTATGGCTGCCGTCACATTATCCAGGTGGATGCTGCACATTGGTGGTGGTGGAGGGGAGTTTCCATTACCTGTAAAGTGCTTTGAGCGGAGTGTCCAGAAAAGCGCTATATAAGTATAAGCAATGATTATTATTATTATATATACACTTCCAGAATTCCTATACTGAAAATGAAATGCCACTGCCCAGAATACAGTAGATAAGAACTCCACGCTTCTCAGAACAGTGGAGTAATGAAATCTATACCAGCACACATCACAGTTTTGTTTCTTTCAGCTTCTTTACAGCCAAACAGTTATCTGCATATTACAGATATAGGCAAAACATGATTGTTTTTTTAAAGAATAATCTGAATGAGTGACCTGAAAGGTATGAGTCCTTGGCCCACTTGTTTATTGATCTTGAAAAGTACTGTTTTGCGAGACATGATTCTATAAATCATCACTATTACATTGCGACATGTGGTACATGCAGCTCTACTAGCAGAAGAAAACTCTACACAAGGTATAGTTAGCTGCACCACTTATCAAATGCAAACTCTCCTCCTTTTTCACATCTATATCTCCCATCCACAGAGAAAAGTCTTTAGTTAAATCACATTTGATTATGTTCGCACTAATCGATGCTACAGTATACAGTATGTCACAAACACGGACTGAAATCCGTGTCAGATCTTGTAGAAGACCCAATGAGATGCGGTAAGAGCTGGAGAAAACAGGAGGCGTGGTTAAAGGGAACACACAGGGGTTTAATAGTGCACAAAATAATAGTGACAATCCGTGAGTCAGTGTACGGGGCAGGTCAAAACACAGTCCAAGAGTCCATCAACAAGGAATCCATCCTGGGACGTGACAAAGTTAAAATCCCCGGGAGGGGGGAACACACGGACAGACAAAACATGGAGGTCCTCCAGACCTCGGGTTCAGGAAGCGGGAGGTGTCGGGGATGAGGCCTATGCCCTCAGGAGACGGACGTAGGGTTTCCTGGTGCTAGACGGGCCTCGTGACATCTTACCCTAACGATGAACCCCGAGGACTGGAGGAGCTGGTCTTTAAATAATAACGCTAAAAGGGTGCACCTGGAGAGCTTAATCACACGAACAATAATGGGAGCAGTGGAGCGCCCTCTAGGGAGGGATGTCGGGCGTGACACTATACAGATAATATTGTATTTCGAAAAGATTAAACAGAATGAGAAACCACTGATGGGACCTTTTCCACCCTAGGGAGAATGAAATTGTTCAAAGGAATCCCCCTCATCACTGACACACTTGAGTTTTGCTGTTTGGAAAGAGCTACTGTACCTTAACTGAAAGGGCTGAGATCCAGCAACATAAGATGCAATATTTCAATTTTTATCTCCAGCCATTATTTAACTGCTCTAAACTGGAAGATTTTATACATGTAGAACTTGAATAAAATAAACTACTAGAACTAAGAAAAATGGGTACTTTCCAAAAATATTTTTAAAATGCCTCTGTGATTTCAGTCTATGGTTTTAATCAGTTTTGTTGAAATACTCTCAAGATAAAGTTTCCACTCTTAAGCAACATTAACAGTTGAATCCATTAAAAGGGTACTTGGGCTCACTCTGCATGTTGATTACAATAATTTTATTGGGGTTTAGAGCACAGTATAAATACCAATGCTCTTTTCCTAAAAACATGGTGCAATTACAGGCCATAGTGCCAACTTTGCCAGGCACTACCACAACTTACACTTAATTTCTGTTTTCAATAACAATTTTGCTTTAAACTCACTAATTCAACCACCCACAAAGTCACTAGGATTTGAAAAGCATGCAATTAAGACACTCAAGAGACCTGTTAAGATATTTCACCATGTGAGAGAACTATGAATGAAAAACCTGACATGCGAAGTTCATGATCCTGCAAATATCTAAAAGATTGCAGAGCAAAGTGGCACCGTGAGGATGGATAGAGAAGTACCATAATGTTTAATTGCCAATGAATGTCACATACTGAAGCTGAAAATATGGCAGAATGTGATCTAAAGTAGTTAACTAATTATTAGGTCCAATTATCACTTATGTTTTCATGCTTGTCTAAATATTGGGAAAACACAGTCAAGTGAACAAACTTCTCAATGGCAATCCATAATCATCTCCAGTGAGAATCTAATTTCTCTTCTAAACTGGTGGATCTGCTATAACATGCAATGCAATTTCCACACAATATTATCTCTCATCACTTTATCAACTAGATATGATCCTGCTAGAGGTATTGCTTTTAATAATATACTCATGTACTGAATTCAACATTGACAATACTTGGTGACTTGGTGAATATAGACCTAGAACTGAAATTATATGATCTTAAAGCTGATCAACACATTTGTGTTCTCTCAAATTGACTACTGTAATGCTCTACTCTCTGGGGTATCTAAATCTACTTTAAACAAACCGCAGTATGTCCAAAATTCAGCAGCCAGAATCCTTATCAGATCTAGTGCAAGTAATCACATTACTCCTATCCTGGAATCCTTGCACTGGCTTCCTGTCAAATTCTGTGTACACTTTAAAATCCTCATGCTCACCTATAAGGCTCTGCATGGCTTGGCACCTCAGTACCTGTCTGAACTATTATCGCCCTACTCCCCACCTCGCAACCTTTGCTCTTCTAATTCTGGTCTCCTAAATGTCCCCCAAGCCCGTCTACATTGTATGGGTGACAGGGCTTTCTCCTGTTATATCCCCAAGCTCTGGAACTCTCTGCCCAAGGATATCAGAGAGTCACCTTCTCTAAACTCCTTCAAGTCTAGACTCAAAATCTTTTCTTTAGAAGAGCCTTTACTTAACTGGTTCCATTCTTCACCCATCTGCTTCTCTTAGTACCACCTCCTCTGTACAGTATATTGTGATTGTGTTTTATCTTGTGTATTCTTTGTATTTATTGTTGTTGTCATTCTTTGTTGTTGTCGTGCTTTGAGAAGTCACCTTTAAAGGCACTATATAAAATAAAGGTTATTATTATTATACACAATATTGTTGTGTGTGGGTTTTGGTCATTTTGGAAGGTAAGTACTCATGTATCTAGAACTAGAACTGAAATTACTGGATATGGACCAATGGGAATAGTTAAGCATTATTAATTTAATAGCTGTATGTCAAATCCATTTTACATATTTTGTGTTCCCATTTGAAAGACTGGAAAAGCCCATGCAGATTTGTAGAATGGTATTAAAGGGGACAGTAGGACTCTATCAAAGCTGTATTTCATCTTCAACATCTGTTTGCTTCTGTGAGACTTAAAAGACAGATGAAGATAAATGTTGAAATATCAGTTACCAGAATGTGATTCTTTTAGTATTCACAGGATACCATGATGGATGTTTGATTCTAGAATGAAACACTACAAAGAGTGCTAAAAACCTGAAGAGAGGTGCTATAAAAACTTGCAAGGCTTTAAGTAGTTTTAATGGTATATGCTTGCAGACAGATGTTACACATTAAACAAAGAGCATATACTGATCTGCTTGCTATTTTTCATTTCCACTTTCACTATGCACTGAATATTAATCACATTTTTCAGAAGAAGCCTAAAAGTGAAGTGACAATTAGAAATGTGACCAGAAATGTTGTAACTGAGGTGCTATGTCCATACAATTATTAGAGTTTCTATAATTATAATATGAAAATAGGATATAATTAAAACTATAATAAAACAATCATTTGGCAAAATATTTTATTGATGTTTTCAACTTTTACCACCTTTATCTCATTGAGGAAAAGAGTTTGTCTATAATTTGGGAAGTACAAAAACTGGTAATGCTTTTTTAAGATTTCAACAATTTGCTTTTGAAAGTATTTTTAATTTAATAACTTACAACTGCTTATAGTTAATACAGATCAAATTTGAAAAACATTTTTAAAAGATTGTTTTTTAACCCAAATGATCTCAAAACTTTAAATTGCACCCTAATTAAGAGGTGCTTGCTAAAATCAAAGCACTTGACACACCGTATGTTTAGAATAATGAGGTTTATATTTACTAAAAAGCTCTAAATACTTTTTCATGATGGTACCATATGTTCGTGTTTTGAATTATGCACATGATCTTTCAAGTATAAAAAAGGCCGTGCTGCATCCTATCCAACCTTGTTCAAAAGCTGCTTTTAACTTTTTTTGCCAAAAGATTTAATATCTCATTTTATATCTCATTTCACTTTTTCAAAGTGCCCACAGTCACTCATTCAAACTAGACATAAAAGCTCCTATGGTGAAATGATTAGTAATCAATGTACAGTATTAAACAACAAAACGCGTTGTCTGAGAATTACATCCACTTTCATCCAGTGGGCACAGAATGATGGAAGGAGAAATATTGTAACTTTCATTGATACTATACACAAAGCCAAGGCTATTTTAATTTCTTACATATGTGGGCATGCCACACATTTAATACCTTTTGGCTTATTCAAATAATTTAATCAAATTAGTGTAGATGACATATAACCTATATAATAACCTGTATCATAACCTTTCTTCACTGGTAATAATCTAAAGGTGAAAATTAATGAGCACTTCCCTTGGGATTTTTGATAGTGCATAGTTTTGGTAATATGGATTCGTGTTTCTTCCTCATTAAACTCACAGGTGAACTTGGTTGTTTATCAGGTGTTTCAAAGTATTTCCCTACAGTAAATGCTTTAATTTAGTAGACGTGTTTGTGGTTTCTCCGTAGGAGTTTTGCACTGAGGTTGTGACAATTGCTTGTAAAGGCTACTCTTTTTTTAAAGCTGACATTCAGTGAGTCAGTGGGTGGACTGTAGTTCGCTCAGCTTGCTGTCTGACCTTCCTATCCTGTATTCTACCCTGCGGTTCTATCAAAGGCCAGGCCTGAAGGGAGTCCCTCACCACTACCCATCTGTTTAGGCCTGCCATTTCAAACTCTTTGCCCTAAGCAAGCTTCATCAGCTGAACATAAAGTGCAGATGAGGAAGAATAATATTGACAATGCACACAGCATATAAGTGCCACAAGAGTTTAGTTCAGGAGCTGTGGGATTTGTGGTGCTTTGAATGTTCAACAAAAATGTCAAACATAAGCAGTGCTGATTGACAAACAACAGTTTGCATTGGAGTGCAGGAAAAGATTTAATCATATGCTTTTTTAAATTCATGCTTTAGTGTTATGTATCTCATGGGTGGGCACATTTTTCTTTAGACTCTAGAGTACTCAGTGGCAAGCTCGAAGTACATAAGCAAATTATCCGTTATAGATTTACATTTTTTGTATTAACATTAAATGTTACCTAAAACTGGAGACATATTATGTCATTAGTTATCAGGCTACTCATTAGAAGGTGCTACACTGCCTTAAGGCCTGCTTACAGTGCCCTTCAAAAGTTTTCAGGCCCTTGCACAGTTTTCACATTTTGCTGCTTTCAAGCGTGCAGTCATAACACCTTGAAGTAAAAAGTAATACTTATTGTATACACAACCTAATTTAAATATTTAAAGCAAAAAGTATATGTATGTATTAGACAAAATGGAAAAGTCATGATTGCATAAGTATTGGAACTCTGTGCTGTGACACAGCAAACTGTGGCACGAACCTAGGTGACACAGTTACTTTAACAGGTGCATCTCCTTTAACAGAGAGGCCTCTCTCTGTGTGCAAGAATATTCACATACTTGCCGAATGTTTCTGATATTTCTTGGATATTCCAAGCAAATACTCAACAGTAATGGAGAAGCAAGCCAAGGATAAAGTCCCTGAAAAAGCATAGATCAGGATAAGGATAGAAAGAAATAAGTCTCCCAATATCTCAGTGAGCACAAGTGAAAGGTACATTGTAGCACCCTGATACAGCCTAGATCAAGTCATCCCTTCAAACTGAGTGTCTGGGCGAGGAGGAATGCCGTGATGGAAGCCACAGTGAGGCCACTTTGAAAGAGCTTGAGATTTCAGTGATGGAGATGGGACAAAATGTGCATTTGTCAACCTCATCCGAAACACTTCACAAATTCTAATAAAAATGAAACGAGCAACCGAATATAAAGGGATAGCATGCTAAATTCTTTGGTTTCAACTCATGTGGCTGAGGAAATGACAGTGCTGGTGGGAGATTTGTGCTGTCACAGGGAGCGAATACAGCAACAGTGACATTGGGGTGGAGGGTGAGGTGTTGGACAAGATACATACAGTATGTGCCACTCTGTGTGCAGCAAGGAAGCTTTTATACAGTATGTAGGAAAGAGGAAGTGTGAGATTAGAATTTGTCCTTCATCAAGAAGAGAAGAAGGAAATCATCATAAAATAATACATCAGACCTCACATGGACTTTGCAGAGGTCCTGCAAAAATGTGGCGAAGGATGTTGTGGTCAGAAGAGACTAAACTGGTTCTGCTCAGTTGGAAAGACAAGCTGAGAATCTGTGGAACACTTATGAACTGCTGTCCATATGCGATCTCTAATCCCTAATTGCTCCATGAGAGAAATTGAGAAAACATTCCAAGAAGAATTTGCAAAAATTGTACCAAGCCAGTGTACAAATTAGGTAGGAACTTAACGCCCCCCCCAAAAAAATAAAAATAAAATTGCAACTGTAATGGCTGACAAAGAAATTTCCATCTCAAATATTGAGGTCACAGGTCTGAATACTTGTGCAAATCAACATATTTCAGTTTTATTTTAGCTTTTTCTTACATTAACTTTAACTAATCTTCCTCTTAGAATTTTTACATTTGTGTATCTAGGTTATGCATAACATATTTAGTTTAAAACATTTCATATGTATCATTTTGTAATTTCACAAAATTGGACCTCATACGTTCTGAATACTTTTACCCAGTTGTTAGACATTAATATTCCCTCTCTTTCCTTACTCCCCTACTCATTTCCAATATTTTACTGAGATAAAATCTATATTCAATATGTTCTGCTGCATATACATCATCTCATGTCTTTGCAGTTGCTGCCATTCACCATTTTTCTATTACAAAACAATTATAAACTGGCAAGGGTTAAACTTCAGCCTCTCCAACTCTAGCTCTCCTTTTACACATTGGAATGAAATAGTAATAGGAATTTGAAAATTGTATTGAAAACAGTACTGTGCAGTACTTCAAAAGGAATTGCATGCTCTAGGGCCGAAACTGAAAAAGCCATTTCTATCATATTGTTTCTTTAGTATCTTCTTAGTTCCACCCCATTGTTATTTCAGGCAGTTTTCTTTCTTTTACTATAAAATCAATGGCTCTTATTCAAAATTTGGCCTGGCATAACTGCCACAGAAAACCCCTGCTGTTTATTTTGTTTGCACAAATAAGGAAAATGTTTTGTAACAGAAAAAGATATAGGTAAGCAAATTCCCATACAAACAAGAAACAAATCTTCTCCTGTCTTTTCTAAAACACAGCCCTGAGCAGCTTTTCAGTGTTACATAATCAGCTAGGCCTTGATTATACCTACCATCACCTGTGCTCAATTACTGGGTTGTTGGTGGCCATTTTGGAGCAGTGACTGGTCTTGCCCCACAGAAACCCAAAATGGCCACCTCCTACAGAAACCTCACAGGACTACCTCAGGTGAGTCTTCCATTTATTTTGGGATTCTTTACTCCCACACATTATTTATTTTGTTGTTTGTTTCATTGTAAAATGCCTTGAGGTTGTTATGAAAGGTGCTTCATAAAATATGATAACTATTTTCCTTTCTTAGGCAAACAGAAATAATACAGGATTGTAGAGAATTGTTGTTTTTTTATATACAGTGTGTGGGTCAAAATGTGGCAGATGAAAGTGTGTAAATAGCAAATTATCTAAATTCTGCAGAAATATAAAGTATCAAACTACAACACAACTCCCCCCTCCCCCTCAGATTAAAAAACCCATATGTGTTTGACTGGAAATTTGTTTTGTTCTTCGCAAATCCCTAAGTACTATAAGATCAAGGATAATTTTCCAGGGGCTCAATTTGCAAAACCATTTTTTTTTTGCTCATGTGTGTGCATGTTTAAAAAGCAGAAACTGTCTCATTAAGGTAATTACTGCATTTTTGTTTGGCTTTGCTTTGTTAAGGAAAAAAATAACTGATTTATGCACTATTCTGCATCTGCTATGTGTGCACTTTTTCCTCATAGCTTTTCAGCTAGCATACACAACAGGAAAAAAGGAATTTTAAAAAAGGTAGTTATAAAATTAGTATTGTTTTACATTTATCTTGTCTATGAGAATGCTCATGTAATCTCTGCTTTTATTTAGACTGCAGTTATTAGTACTGTATCACCACTAATGGTATGACATGTTGACATTTTTCTTTCCTGTCTCTAAGTTAATAACTATGGTTTAGTAGCCTCAGATTACAGAACATTCTAGACTAGACACAAGGCACATAATAATTGTCTCTGTTATTTCTACATCTGGCAGGTGTAGAAGTTCGCCTGTACATCTCCTGGTGCAATGGGCCATTTTGTTTATATCTCTTAAGTGGGAATTGACACAGAAGATCCACATATAGCAGAAAGTCAATAAGGGTTTCATAAAGACAGGTGAAAAATAGTGTTCTTACATGATGCTGGATAAACTCTTCCAGTCTTTTCATAGTTACTATGGAAAGTTTTTTAACAAAATATCTATTGATTGGTTGATAATGAGAAACAGGGAATAAACCTTTCATTTGCTGTTCTGCACAGTCTCAGTCTGTATGGATGGATAGACATAATTGAATCTTTTTAACGTAGCAAAGAGACAAGTGGTGGTAAGAAGATTTGAAAGGAGTAGTCTGAGTGCTGGGATGGATATTCAATAACAGTTTTATAGATTGCTAGCACTTACAGTGGACTTTTTCACATTTTCCATTTTATTAGACAATAGGAGAAAAAAACCCTAATGAGTGAATCAATGAAACATTTCAGGATGTCAAAAGACACATTTTTGCAAATGGAACCTTGCTTTACATGTCATACATTGACATGTAATATCAATATCTTTAATATTCTTTAAATGTGTTAGTACATAACTCTTCTTGAACAACAGGAACCTATTTATAAGCCCTCAGCTGAATGAACTGACTCATACTTTTAAGAGACTAATATAAAAAAAACAAGAGACCGCTAAAGTTCTTTTTGTTTTATAAAATACAGTGAAGGCTTGCTTTATGTAATTGAAGAGTGACATACTGCATACTGCCTTTTATTTATCTATTCTGTGTGCATTTTGACTTACAAATTTGTAGAATCGATGAGTAGGAGGACGAATAATGCTGATGGAAAGATTTCTTTTTTAAATTGTTCAAAAAGATTATTTTACATGTCTTATGGTTAAATCCTATTTAAATCTTGTTGATCTTTGAAACTGCCTAAATAAAAAATGGATAAGCTTTGCCAACAAAGTACAGACAGACTGTGGGGTATTGAGAAATACTCTTGATTTCAAGTCTAATAATTCAAACTACAGGGTGTGTGTGGGCTGTTCAAAGATTCCAAAACTAGCAAGTCACAATAAATAGTTTATTTTTGTTTCATATAGGTCAGGTATGTGAAAGCTAATTACCAATGCTGTATTCCACATACAAACACAATTTATTTTTATTTAGGTCAATGAAGATACAAGGGCATGTTCACTTTTATTTTGCTGACATTAATTGTTAAACATTGTGCAGTTCTACATTTCATTAGCAATACAACTGAAAGAATATGGCTGTGTCTAATGCAAAACTTGAAAACATGGATATCTGGTGGAAGGCAATATTTTACCTTTTCACAAAAGTGGTTTTCACATCTGCACCTTCAGTATCATTCTGTTACTTCTTTATCATCCTGTTTTTCATGCTTCTTTTAGATTTACTCTCTCCATCTGCTGTTCGGCCTTATTCCTGAACTATGAATAAGAAATGTACTGTATAAAAACCACATGAACAAATACTGAAAATAATTAAATTACCATTTTCAGAACATTATTATTAGTAGTTATGATATTGTTATAAATGAAAGTGAATCATGATGCCATTTACAGAATGATCCTCTTTTATTATGTGTTTTCAAATTTATTGGCTAGCTGTCTGTATAAGTATACAGTAGGAGGACATTGTGAATGTGAATAACTTAAGTTTCTCCGACCAAAGAAATAGAAAATGACAGTTGTGCAGAGTTTTAGATGATTCACATAAATTATTTCTTTCAACATACATCATAAGCTTAGGAAGTGGTGATTGCTGGGAAGTCAAATGTATGGACTTCCAGCCTGCATTTGTTTAGATTCCTTTGAAAATGAAACAAAGAAACAACACGTGAAATATGAATTTTGTTCTGTTTTTTCATGTGTATAAATGTAAAATATGTGCTGTATATTTATACAGATTTGTATTTGACAGTTTAGTTTCAGATGTTAGTTAAACAGTACAGTACGTACTGTATGCTTACAGCATATGTAAAATACACATGCACATGCAGTATATAGAAATGTACACATGTACAGTACCTCAAAATGTTTCAGGTGGGCAGCTACGTCAGGATTTGTAGGCTGCAAAGGAACAAGTAATAGATTAATTCCATGCCGAAAAGAGAAGAAAGAAAACACAACATTTCGGGTGTGAGAAGACGGCTCCACAGCCAAAATGTTGTTTTCTTCCTTCTCTTTTCGGCATGGAATAAATCTATTGTTCCTGTCCATAAAAATGTACATGTTGATATGCTTTCTTACTAATCCATGTGGAAAGCAGTTACAGTACAGTGGTTTTTGAAAGTCACCACCCCCTTTCAAAATGTTTTACTTTTTGTTGTTGACACTCTGAAAATAAAAACAAATTAAATTAGGCTTGTTCCATTTTTATTTATAGTACACACAGTAACCCACATAAGTCAATTGAAAATAAAATTCTACAACATTTTGAAAATTCATTAATATTACGATAGTAAAATACCTTATTTGGGTAAGTGAAGTAATTTGCTCAGTTATAACCAATCACCTTACAGATCACACAACAAACTAGTTGGCTCCCAACTGTGATCAATTGTAGTGATTTTGATTAGTTCAGAATAAAAACAGCTGTTTCTAGAGGATTCCACTGCGTGGAAGTACACTTCAAAGCAAAGAATCCACTATGGAAGGAAAGGTGCTTTCAGAAGAACTTTGCGATAAAGTTGTGGAAAGGCACAGGTCAGGAGATAGGTGTAAAAAAAATTCAAAGGCTTTAAGTATCCCCTGGAGCACAGTCAAGACAATCATTAAGAGGTGGATGGCGAATGGCATCACCCAGACCTTGCCTAGATCAGGCCGTCCCACCAAACTAGATGTGCATGAACGAGCAAGAAGGAGACTGATCAGAGAGGCTACCAAGAAGCCGATGGCTACTTTGAACAAGCTACAGGCCTTTATGGCAAGACTGGTCATTGTATTCATGTGACAATATCACAAGCGCTCCACAAATCTGGCCTGTACGGCAAGACAAAAAGCCACCCCTTAAAAAAAAACTACATCAAGTCTGGTTTATGTTTTGCTAAAAAGCACCTTAAAGATTCTGTGGCCAGTGGCTAAAGGTGCTGTGGTCAGATGAGACCAAAATCAAACTTTTTCGCTGGAATGCAAACTGGTAGGTCTGGCGAAAACCCAATACATCTTGCCATCCAAAGAACACCATTCCTACAGTAAAGCATGGTGGTGACAGCATCCTGTTGTAGGAGTCTTCCGCTGGGACTGGGGCACTTGTCAGGACAGAAGGGAAGATGGATGGCTCAAAATACAGGCAAATTCTTGAAGAAAACCTGCAGCCCTCAGCCAGGAAATTGAAAATGGGAAGATGGTTTACCTTTCAAAATAACAATGATCCAAAGCACACTGCCAAAGCAACTGTACAGTGACTGAAGGACAGGAAGGTGAATATCCTTGAGTGGCCTAGTCAAAGCCCCGACCTAAATCCCATTGAGAATCTTTGGAATGACTTGAAGAGGGCAGTCCATCAACGGTCACCACACAGTTTGACTGAGCTTGGACAATTCTGTAAGGAGGAATGGGCAAATATTTCTCCCTCTAGGTGTGCAAAGTTGGTAGAGATGTATCCAAACAAACTCAAGGCTGTAATTTAAGAAAAAGGTGCTTCCACCATATATTAACTCTGGGGGGTGTTCTCTTATCCATCCCAGTTATTCTACTTTTTTATTTTTATTATTTCAGAAATGTTGCTTTATTTTTTCACTTGTATGTTGTAAGGTACAATTTGTAAATAATTCTGGAAAAAGTCTGATTTTATTTTCTTCTTTTTGGGCTTTAGAGCAACAAAAGGTGAACATTTTGAAAGGGGGTGGTGACTTTCTATACCCACTGTATAATGGTTATAAGTAAAAACCTAAAGTCAGTTTTCATTTTTGTAATTTTATTTGCTACAAGCTCTATATCATTATTAGATGTTTTACTCTAAGGAAAACAAAATGCTTAGTGATTTGGATCCTTTGTTGTGTCAACAGATAGCTAATTTTATTTAGTGTTGCTAAGTTGGTGTACAGTATGTATCACTATGACCTTTCTGTTGTATAATGAAAAGCTGTTATTGTTACACTTATTTTGTAAATTTATCCAAGGGAAAGAAGTAAAAGGCATTTTGGTTTAAAGTAAAGAGCTTTTATTTGCCTTGAATGTAGCTCCCCTGTTTCTGTAGGGAAAGGAATAGCGAACACACCTGGACTGTCGATCACAAGGGATGTACTGTTATGTTACTGGTGACATTGGAAGAGGTGTTAGTGGGGCCAGCAGGGGGCGCTTACCCTGCGGTCTATGTCGGGGACACTATACTGTAAACAGGCGCCGTCCTTCAGATGAGACATAAAACCGAGGTCCTGACTCTCTGTGGTCATTAAAAATCCCAGGGCGTTTCCCGAAAAGACTAGGGGTGTAACCCCAGAATCCTGGCCAAATTTCCCATTGGCCCTTACCAATCACGACCTCCTAATAATCCCCATCTATGAACTGGCTTCATTACTCTGCTCTCCTCCCCACTGATAGCTGATGTGTGGTGAGCTTTCTGGCGCACTATGGCTGCAGTTACGTCATCCAGGTGGGGCTGCACATTGATGGTGGTGGAGGGGAATCCCCATTACCTGTAAAGCACTTTGAGTGGAGTGTCTAGAAAAGCACTATGTAAATTAAAGCAATTATTATTATTAATATTATTATTATTATTATTATTAATAATAATAATATTGGTCTCCTCACCTCTTTCTGTGCCATTCCATTAATACATCAGGAAGCCACTTGATGGACTATCTTAAGATGCTCCTGTGATGATAAGAGCATTTTGCTTACAGGCTCTCAGCACTCTAAAACAAAGGTAATGAATCAGACTGCAGGTAGACTAAATTGCATGAGGATAAGTAATAAGTTTGAGACATGTTGTGGACATGGTACTACAGTATCCACACACTGATGAAGGTGAAGTGTTTTCTCCTTGATCAGGTTATGTCACATTCTAGAGGACTATCTCTGGACTTCCTTCCTCCCTTCTTTGCCACTATAGTAGCAGATTAAATTGTTTCATTGCAATTCATAACCACTACTTATTATATAATGTATGCAGCACAAAGGAACCTTGACATATGTATGACTGCAGGGCAAATAAGTATTGGAAAATGAAAAATACAGGAGGAAAATGGAAGTTCTTGCAGTGGGTTGTGTTTTTTTCTCCTTGGTTTTATTTTGGCCAAAGCATTAGTAATTAAGTGAGTTTGTTTGATAGGCACCTAGGGCTCTTGTGTGTAATGTACTGTAAGATTTTAATCCTTAAAGGACTTCAGAACACATAATTGCCTTTTCTCCTGTGAAGAATGTCTTTGGCTAACCTGAAGCTTTTTGTTGTCCCAACAATCTAAATATATTCAGAATCGAATAAAATAACAGAGGAAAAGTCCTAAACAAGAAATTTCATACAGTAAAATGGACTGTACTGTATGTGCAGTAAAAACATCAACATTGTATTTTTTTAAAACAAACATTTTATTTTAGTGATATAGAGTAGGCTGATTTTTCCTGAATAATGGATGAAGACACCTCCTGATTGCTGTAATATACAAGAATTTCTTGTATCTGCGTAGGTTTCTCCCAGCTGAAGCCTTTTAGACTTCAGGAGGTCCCACAGTCGGCAGCTATCCTGAATGCAATTCTACCTGCAGGTAGTCAGGTACATATCAAAATCAAGCATACCCACTGACTGTTCAGTAAGGCTTAGCAGGGTTTCGAAAAAAAAAAACAACTAATATTGTATGTATACGCTAATAGGCAGTACTTTGTTTCTCAAGATGCACATTGATATTTTATTATAAGTGGTTTAGTGTTTTCCTAAGATGAAATAAATAACTAAGCTGATACTACATTCAACTAAAATGAAAAAAGACAAAGAATAAGAATTGTATATCTTGAGCTTTGTTTTACTTAATTAAACTTAATTTTCAGTTTTTCTCAATATTGACACACATCAAAACTGTAGCATGCTGGTAGGATTGTGTCTCGGTACAAGGACAATTGTTCCAAGAACTCTGGTTTTGAGGTTATGCCTTGGAGCAAACCAGGCTGCTCCTTTCCCTACATTCCAGAAAGTATGGTGATCCCAGCCCCACTCTTTCACACAAAGACTGTTTTTGTAGTTGTCCATTTTTCTGTGTAAAATCGTTACATTCCAATTCTGACTGGCCCACTTCTAACAGCTTCAATATGTATTTTATCTCAAGAGTTCCAGTGCAAAACCTGTAAGCATAGTCCAAGAAAGCTGCACTTTGAACACTGTTAGGTGTAGGAGGGCCAGAATCCCCATCTTTTTGCATGTGAAATAGAATTGCCCTTCACCCTTCATAGCTTTCATCAGAAGGGATTGTTATAAATCCCCCATCAGACAGCGATCTCTGGAGGTATAGGACCTGCTTCACTATTGATATTTCATTTTATCGACAAAGCTTTTAGTATTAGTATGGAACGCAATTGCACCAGCTTTCCCTTGCAAGCTCAAGAAGGTCAAGCAATACAGCCCATGAACATTGCTGGGATTAGCGACCCACATGTGATCCATCTCCTGTGTTAAAAAAGCTTAACCCCTTGTGCCAAAATTGCCTTTTAATATCCATTTTGGATGAGGGAGCAGGGGAAAAGTGTCTGGGTCAATGTGTACCTGAATGATTGCTTTTGTGCCTGTTAATTCATTTTTTTCCACGGAAGAGAAAAATGTCTGTTCTTTTTCCAGTTATAAAACAAAACAACAATAATATTGACTTCTTTTACCTTTATAACATAACACAATTCCATGTCAGTCATTGTCTTAGTGTTATAGTTTTGTTTTAATCACTGCAACATAAATCTAAGGTGTAAAAATGCTCCATTGCGTATTTCATGAGGAACAACAATACCCAAGGACCAGATGCAACTCTTTTGTCTCTCAATTGATTATTTCCAGTAAAATAAAATCAAGTGAAGCCAAAAGTAAAGAGGCAGCCCCCTAGCCAGGATGAGGAGGCTCACACACTTTTTTATATTGTCAACCAAGGTAGAGATGGAGTACAGGAGAGTGCATGAAATAAAATGCAAAAAGAGGAGTCTGCGTATGATACTGTACATACAGTATATAGATGTTGGGAAATATTATAACGGCAACTTCATTAAAACTGTTTTAATGAATAGGAGATAATATTTTGATATTTTTAAACAATAATACCCTGTTTTTTGTTCTAAAATGGCTGGATTAGATCCTTGCATCAGTTAGCTTCTAGGAACCACGCTACTGTAGCTCAATGAGCCAAACGGATTCTTCTTTTTCGAAGGTTTCTTATGCTCAACTACCGGTAATAGCAGTCCTGTAGTATATTTTTGATAGAGGTTCAGACCCGTAATCACAGATGTAACAAGAAAAAATAGTCTTAAGATTAAATTCTGCGGTTACGATTTATCAAATCGTCTGGCTTTTAAGTTTTACAGTTGTCTTTACCACTGCATGTTCAAATTTGGTAGAGCTGGTTTGTTTTTGCAACAAGTTGTGCTTTTCTAATGCACTGAAAAGCTGTCAAAGCTGATTCCATTAACTTATATACTTCAGTATAGTGTTTTAATAATTTACAAACCTCTGACACAAGGACCACATCCATAAAGCATTCAGTGTTCACACTGTTAAAAATGCATTGGATCACAATTCATTTATTGCAGAGCTAATACTTCGTAATACTGGCCTGGGGCACAGGTATCAGGAAAGTAATTATAGCAGCTACATGGAAAGTCTCAATATAACAACAACCCTACTCATTTATTTTGTTTTATTTTTGGCAGTAGTGGGAGTGGTGAAGTGTTGTTTTGACTTTCAGTTTTCTATTGTGAATTAATGAGCCTGAAGATTGAAATATAATCATGCTTATTTAAATAATACACGCAGTGTCAACTCCTATAAATCTACACTGTCTGGAACTCTGTTGTGGTACTGTATACCCTGTATATTTACCTCTGAAAAAAGCTGCAGCTAGAGTTTCAAGGGCACTAGAAGGTTACTATACTTAGCAGATCCTGAAAGATCAGGTACTGTATAGCATAATACATACTGTAGAGTACACTATGATAATGATACAGTATGAATAAGATAAAACATATGATTACTGTGTGTTTCAAATGAGTATTTAGCTTAAACTGTCAAGTTAAAAAATATTCACAGTTTCTTTATCTGCCTTGTCATATTATAAAGAAATCCGATTTCATGAATAGGCACAAGATTTGCAGATCTTTTGTAATTAATTTTAATTATTATTTTTTGTTTTAATTAACTTTTAATTTTGAATACCTTTTAAAATTACCTTGCTTTTACCAGAAGTACAAAATAGCTTTCATTAATTATATCAGGATCATTTGTGTCATTCAGTGGATTTGATGGAGTAAATCTTGAGTGCTTTCTTTGAAAATTTAGAAGACTTTTTCCATTGTTTCTAAATGACGAAGTGCACTTTGTAGCTCTTTCTTGTGTTCTCATTTGAAGGCTTTGCTATGGGAATAGGATGCATTCTTATTGTACAGTCCTCCACGGCACTAAGCAAACCTACCCTGGCAAGCTGCTCATTCTTCAGACCAATTAATCTGAGATGCCGGAGGCTACTCTTAGCCCTTACCTTTCAAGAAACAAGGAACAAGTAATTGCTTCTGCAGCCTTTAAAAATTGCATCATTTATTAGCAAACAGGTTTATTGTTCAAAGCAAACATGTAATTGCTACAAGGCATTTCATTGTTACCAGACCAACAATAATGAAAACTGTTACATTATCCAGATAAATGTTACCATAAACATTTAAATAAGCCAGAAAGGTTAAAACAACAACAGCAACACAAAAAACACCCAACACATGAAAGGACTCTTTCGTTTCCCAGCAAAGCTATGCAGGCTTATGCACAGACTAAAAGTCATCAGAAACAGAGAAGCAAAGCTTTTGATGTAGAATGCTTGCACTAGGGGGATAAGGGATCAAGACATCCCCCAAATCCAAGTGCTGGAAAGGATCAATACCTGTGTGTCTGTTAGCATGACCTTTATTGGGATGATATGATTGAAGTCTAATTAAAGTATTCCTCATATTGTCTTTTTAATTGAAAGCTGCCAATATCTTCAGCAGCTGTGATGAAAGAAAAACCTTCAACCTTTCTGTGCAATTTGATTTTAGTTTTGCTACGTTGGATATAAGTTTTAGCACACTGCTAGTATGACGGAGAGCAAGATACTGTACCTCTTATGCCTCTGGTCAGCAGCCTCAGTACAAGTGGTCCCTCAGCACATCTGAATCCTTCTCCCTACCATTGCTACAATGTTACAACACATTGCTGTAATGTATGTACCAGATGCTCATTGCAATGCATTTCTGTGCATAATTACTGGAGCTGTTAGTATTGATACTGTGTCATCCAAAAATGAGCTTTGTCCATCTGAGGGAGAGAAGCTTGAGAAAGAATGCTTTCTAAAACACGTATCTTAATCCCCCACATAAGAAGACAGTTCTATTATTATAACAATGCTATGTGTGTACTAAAGTCTGGAGGGCTTGGGTTTGTGTTTCTTCTGCTGCTGAGAGGAACAACCTTATTACAGTAGATCTGCTATAAAGGTTTTGCTCCCTACACTTTTGTGTGTGAATCTGAAGTGTTCGTTTTCAGATAAATCAGCTCATTAAAATCCTCATGTGCTAAAAGCTGTGCTGAACTCCTATTTTCTAATGTCATTTTGCTTCACATGTAAAATGAAGATTAAGGGAATCTATCCTCTTTAATATAAACTAGGGTACTCATTTGTTTTGGCAAAAGAGGAAATTAGGTGATTCTGCTCGCTATAGTTGACTGAGTTTTCTCCCTTGCTGTCTAGAATTAATAAAATACTGACTTTGCCAAGCTTTGTTTTTATTGAGTCCACCCTTGATGTCTACTGTAGAATACCTTCCTCCCAGTAATGAGATCTTTCACTGAATGTTCCAGTCATATATTAGAATACCAAAATAATAAGCATGTACAGTATGCACACATTACTGGTTATAAAATTGATTCAAAAGATATACTGTACACAAACCTCAGTAACACAACACCATAAATCATTTTAAGTAATATTTTAATTTAACTGCTTGGTTTGAGGGATGTCTATTTTGCAGTATTGGTGATTTCCTGGTATGTGTTGTAGTTCTTAATTTCCCCTCTTTTGATAATGGTTCTAGAACCCAGAGATGCAAAACAGCACCAAAACAACAGAGTGTCCACAATTTTGCACAGTGGATATATGGGTTTCATCATTTCTATATCAAACATCATGCTGATCTGACCATGACATTGTTTGTGATATTATTTCATTTGTCATTTAAATGAAGTTTGGCATGTTTGAAGCACATATTTTTGTAAATGGGTTTCTGTAAACCAATTTTTTTATTTGAGTGTTCACCCTCAGATAAAATGCTTCTACCTTGAAAAATCGGTTATAAATTCCACTTGTGACATTAAAAGGTAGTTTTAAAAACGTTTTAGCCTGAAGATGCCAGTGTGTTTTCGGAGATCTCCAATGGTTGCCTCTGGATTTATGGTTGCTAACCAAACTACTTGTCTTGCAACCTGTAGTGGTATAACAAACTTGCATCCTATTCTCAGCTGGGTTGCTACTATAGCAGTAACCTTTACTTTCTTAAAATATAATATAATATAAATTCTTTTACAACCATCCTCCAAATTGTGGAGCTCAATGATCATTTGCTGCAGGCTTTGCACATCTCTCCAACATGATGATGCTACTTTTAAATCTTATCATTTTATATAAACTTCTTTTTATACCTTAGGGAATCTGGAAACCTTTGGAGGCCTCTACAAAGTTCTGGAAGCTTCCATTACACTTACAAAGAGCAGAATGTTATTGTGATTTTTTTATGTATAATTTTTTTAAAGGAATACTTGTGGAGGAGGTGAGGAGATTGAGGTATGAATACCTATGGCTCTCTTGTTCTTTGGAATTCAGCTAATTTTGTATGAGGAAAAATGGCTTTGTTCTATGCAATACTGTTACTGTATGTTGATTTTTTTAAATGATACATATTATTCAATGAGCAACCCATTCTGCTGTTTGATCCTGTTTAAGTTGGGGTATGGATAAATCTGTTGGAAACTGCAATTTTAAAAGACGATCATCTCACTATATTGGTGCTTTAAAGCAAAAAAGAAGCTTTAAGGAAAGCACAATAGGAGTACCCAATGCAAAAATCTCATTTTGTGATTAGTTTTCTTGCCTGCTCAGCAGGGACAAAGGCAAGAACACTTTCCTGGTAATTAATGAAGGATTTAAACCCGTGATAGAAATCACATCACCTGTGCACAAAATGCCAGAAGAATATTGTTTTCAAATGAGACAATGTCCACTCTGTCTCAGGATTTATGCAATTGAGTGCCTAATGCCTGGAAAGGCTGATAGAAAAAGGAAAGGCAATCTGCCTTTTCACATGTAGGTAGTGGACTGACTGCTGATTACCTGAGTATCACCAGGCATACAGTATGTTTCTGAGATCTTCTCCTAACTCCAGTATCTTTTCTGTTAAGAGTAAGAGATGAATAATAATCTTTATTGTTTGGGACAGATGGTAAATCTATTTAAGGATGTTCATTTTAAGTCCACGAGAAAGTGGTTCTTAAAAAATAATACTTTATTTAAACAAAAGAGGAAATAACCAAAGGAAACTTCCAATATTTTCTATAAAATCATTCTAAAGCTATAATAATTCAAAAGTTATTGATAATTAGTGTTACTGTAGACTTCTGTGTTTATTTTGTATTTCCTAGTTATTACATTGCTGAAAATCAATGAGCAACATTACTTTTGCGTAATTTCTATTATAAAATATGGGAAATGTATATTGTGTACAAAAATTACAAAATATTTCTTACAAGACATGGTAGAGAATATTTTTTTTTCTTAGCTAAACATCTGTCACATACTGGTTATTTAAATGTTTCTGTGCTCAGATGGCTTTAAAAAGAAAGGTGGGAATTTAGAAGGATTTTATTCTTCCTAAGAATTTATAAATACATGTGTACTTTTCTTCTCTGTATTCATATTTGTATTTGAACCCAAAATATTTACATTTTAGGTCGTCTGTTCCAAAATAATAAACAAAAATTACATTGCCCTTGTTCATCTGCATATTTGTAATTAACAGTGTACAATACACATGTGTTTTTGTAAATACTGTATATTAATTTACTGCAGTATTATTCATCATAATTAAGGGCTCTGCTCATAACACTCATTTCTACAACATAAATTGCATATCCTAGTCTTTTGTGCAATAGATTCCAAAAATGTTGATGCAGAAATACTCACCAGCACTAGTTTTGATTAATATTAACTAAGCTGTCTTAATTTTTACAACTATTTCCTTTGCAGAAAGCTTGCTGTGTGCAAATATTGACAAATACTGTAGCACGAATCTGGGTTCAGGGAATAATTTAACTTCACTTACTTCCTTAAATACTGCACACACCAAATACTATTACCCCTCAACGTGGTCTTTTTAACTAGACGATTTAAAATTCCTCTCTCACATCCTATTTGTTCCACATGGTTTACTTGCAATTTATTTTCATAAGATGCTCTAGTTTTTCACTGAGTAATCCCAGCCTAAATCTCAGCTCTGGTCATTGACATATTTCAAGGACTATTTAAAATGTAGATCACATCTTGGCTTCCAGCAATACTTCTGATAGCAGAATTAAGGAGGAAAAGATGTCATGCAACATTTTCCTTGCAAAAAAAGACCGAATGCCTTATGTATTTGTTCCCATTTTGTTACTCTTCAGTCCTGCTGTGGCATTACTGCATTTGTGGTACAGTCATTCATTATGATTCATTAATAGAATTTACATCAAGTCTTATTGCAGTTCAGGACAGTTACAAAACATTGACTTTCTTTTTATGAAAAATGAGAACATATTGTACAATTTTTCAGCAGGCTCTTGCCTAGTTTAAGGTAAACGTCTTCATTTTCAATTTAGTTATGAGTATCCTTATTTAAAACTCTTCGCCATATTCCATTTGTTTGAATAGTAAAAATACAACATTTAAACACTCAAATTTGCCTTCTAATTTGTGACTGCAAAATAAATACTATACATTTTTTAGCAGTAACATTTTGTCCTTCTGTGATGCTATAACTACTGCATTTTAAGTGCAGGTGTGGTCTTTATTTTATTTTCTGAGGCCATGATACTTTGTATCTTATATATTTTTACCATATTTTGGAGTGGAGAGTAGCTGATTGCACAAAAGTACTGTATGTGCTTTTCTGAGCCAGTGTGAAGGAACTGTATGACTCTGACTTGGAGTCGGTTGTATTGCTCCTCTGGAAGCATCTTCTTTTTCTGTTCTTTTATTTATTTCTCAAATGTCTCACATCTTCTAATGCATTTCTAATCCCTTATATTTATTTAGCTAATTTTGTAATCTACTATCATTGTTTACTTTCTCCTTTTTTAACTTTTTCCATAAAGTGCTTTGAGAAGCTACAGTACTGTACATTTAAAGGTGCTATATAATACAGTTTATTATTATTAAAATTATACAGACATATGAGCGCAGTAGCATAGATTTAAGCCTTGTTTACATCAGACACCATCTTATTTAAGGTTATGTCGCTTTAAGTAAGAAGGTCACGTTCTTATGTCTGGGGCTGTTTTTTAGATAAAATGCCATTTCATTTTATAGATTCATAATAATGCCATTTCATTTATGAGTCATACTGATCCTTCTGGGTGAAGTATTTAATTCTTCTTTTCATTGAACCCTGAAATTTGAGTGGACATCCTACCTCTTACTCTAACATATCTAATGCTAAATAACTGAAGAATTAAGATTTAGACATGGAAGTTGTTATTGATGGTGTATTACAGTTTCTGATTCAAAGTACTACTGTATATTCTTATTAATATTAGTGTATAAAGAATGAACAATCTTTCTGAACAAACAAGTTGAGAAAGTTTTAAGTTAAATACATAATGTAATTGTTAGATACTTAAGAAAATGTCTTCAACAATGTTTTTTCCTGAGGTGTTTTTAGTTCAATCAGTGTGTATTTTTATAAATGGTATTCTTTGCACTATTTTCGGATGTTTAGCTTCTTTAAACTTGCTGCATGATTAATGATATTTTATCTAATTCTGCATAGGAGCTGATGGCGCTACATTGTGCATGAATAAAACATGATGAGGACAGGAAAAGAAAATTCACAACAGTTAATGAAAAGCTCTCAGGTGGTTTGTGTATTAACTTTATAATATTCATGTCAGGCTGCAAAGGACACCACAAAAGTTTTGCTCTGCTCTTCTGCCTTCTAACGTCACTCGACATTAACATCGTATAAACTGGACACAGGCACTCTTTTGTCACTGGCCATTGCTGCAGCTTCAATCTAAAACATAGGAAAGTAGATTGCTGGAATCTGTGAACAGTAATAAATGAACAGTAAATAATGAACACTAATAAATGTCCCTGAAGGAAATAGTTATACAGTATATAAAGTATACTGTATGTATGTATCACTGCCATGGTTAACATTGAAGTAAACTTTTACATGTACTGTACATATGTACTGTATGTTGCCCTCACTGCAAAAGAGGTACTCTAGGATTTGATAGTAGTGGAGGTGCCAATTCATTGCAAGACATTTTATAGAAAATCAAATGGTTAAAATTAACTTTCCTTTAGAGACATCAGTGTGAAGGGGGTGGGGGTTCAGAGTTACTAGAGAAGGTACTGAACTGGCTATATTACAATAAAGACCAATACGTGAATAAAGACCAATAAGTGAATTAAGCTAAATAGATCCAAAGAAACACTATGGGTTAAATAGCCCCGTCTTTTTTGTGGCCATTTGAGGTGATATTTCAGGTGATAGTGATGAATAAAAATGCTTTAATGCTTCCCATTATAGGTGCAATTTTAACATCCACTTACAGTACATCTGAGGAAATGACACCTGCTGTACTCATGGAAGGGCCTGAATACATTAAAATTCAAAGCATGCTGGCTATACTGCGTGGAATAACCGGTGATGTGTGTTATAGGTTTTAATATATTTGTTTTGTTATGATAAAGGCAATATTTTTTTAGTTTCTGGGAGACCGGTATCTTGTGTGACCTCACCAAATGAAGATGTTAGAGATACTACATAATTTTTGACATGATCTTTACCACAATGCTGAACAAATTGACTCTGTAATTAGCCATTCAACCTAGAAAGTTCAATAACATTGGAAAAACAAGAGATTTAATTCTATTTAATATAATAAGGCAACCATAAAAAATTGCCTGTCATAAGAAATAATAAACTCAGAAAACTAGAAGCCCTGTGAATATGGACCTTGCTGAAAAAGTGCTTTTGAGGTGCTCAATCTATATTGATTGGTCATAAATTATTGATGGTATGCAGTCAAGAACACTTTAGAAATGATGAAGAGATAACCGGTAGAAAAACAAGGCAGGTTGTTCTACTTAAAAGATAAAAGGTTGACTGGGGTGTTAAGAATTTATTTTGAAATATCAATCGAGGCACTAGAAGTCTATAAGGAAAGATAATTTGACTGGACAGTTGGGATTTTAAAATACAAACTAACTCCAATCCCCCAAAAAGGTTAAATTGGAACTAATGTCAAAGGACAACAGAATGTCACTTTACTTGATTAAATTAATCTAGCTACAGATTTTGTTTAGAGCCTGAAAGTGTCCTGAGCTATTTTCAAAAGTAGAGTCTAGCATTTACACATAGCCAGAAGCTGGTTTTTATGCTGGTTTCTTTGCTATTGCAATGATTTACAGCAGTTTGTCTGTGAGAACATCTTCCAAGAGGATGAGATGTTCTCGTTCAATAATTAGCACACCAGTCCTGCAAAACCAAGGAAATTCAAGGAAAAATTAAATAACTAGCAGAATGGTTGGTTGTAGCTCACCAATTGCATGCAAATGTCATGTAGGCTTGAAGGCAATTCAGGGGGAAACATGGTGTCAGATGAAAGACTAAAGATTCTGTGCCAGGGCTAATCTGAACTAGTGTCAGAGAGATTGGTGTAGTAATTTATTCACTGATGTGTGCCATTTTGCCCCAAATAGGCCTGACAGAAGACATTGTATGTAGAGATGCCATGGTGAACATTACAATGTCACTTTGTTCAAACCTACGCAAGAGATGCTTACCAAAGTCCTTTAGGCCACAATTGTTGAGGTTCTGCAAGCTGATCCAAAAGTGTTGATTTTGCAGCAGGACAATGCAAAGCCATCCAAAACGAGTGTTACAAGAGCATTGCTGAGGTCTTGGTTTGGCCAGTTTCTTCTACTAGCCTGAGTTCAACTGAACACGTGGGAATTAAGACTGTTAGGACTTTTAACTCGAATCTGGTCTTAAATGCTGATTGGAACAAAGACAACCCTCCTGTCGTTGTCTCTTCTTCTCTCTCCTCGTGTCTCGCTGTCCATCTTCTCCCATCTCTCTCTGAATCTTTCTCTCTTACCACCTTTTATATCCTCTGTTCCTCGACTGTTGATGACTCTTTATAAGTTACCCAGAACTTAGTTAACTGGGTTAAACCACACAATTCCTTTGATCGATGTGTCTCAGACGCCTTACCATTTAACAAACACCTCTGTTCCTTTCTTGCTCCCGAGAACTGAAAATGTTGACACTAGCCAGGTCTTGATCATTGTCTCCAAATTCTTAAACACATCAACTGCCTCTTCCAATAGCTGTAACAATATATTAATATACCTGGTGTCTGGATTTCTAATTCCACTGCATTCTGGCATGTCCTCTCAAAGCTTTCCCCTCTGTTATGGTGCACAGCAGTCTGATCATTCTCTATCCAGGAGCTATCATGCTTTTCATTAACATTAAATTCCTTCATATTTTCCATATTGTTGAAATGGTGAATTCAGAGATATCATAGAAATCGTATTGTTCATATTGAGCTTTTTTTGTGCTGTGGGACCCACATTGAATATAGGGATAAACATGGAAATCATATGGGAGTATTGCAGCATCATGAAAATTACATCAGCATGCTAATGTACAGACAAGAGGAAATCATTTGATTCATTGTGTTTGTTTAGTTGCTAGTAGCTTATTGATTTGTGGAACTCATTTATTCATTTCTTGAAAGGTTCCAGGAAATACGCTTCCCCCTCTTTTATAAATAACTTATACTGTACATGGAATGGACTTAGACACATGAAAGAGGAAGTTTAGGGGATGAATTATTTTTCAGTTTTCAGTGAACACATTTTCATTCATTTTAAATACTTCAGACCATGAAACCCAGCTACAGAACAAATATATTTACTGTTTATTGGGTACCCCCAACAAATATACCTCCCAAAGAATTCTCAAAGAAAAATCTTTCAGAAGTGGAAGAAGTACAGTGAAAGAAAGAGATAACCCCATTAGTAACACTGTTATGCCTCCATGGTGAGCCTAGGTGAGCATCCTCCAAATTACATCTAAAACATTTTCCACTAACAACCTACTGTATTTAGTTTTCTTGCAGGACTGTAGTTTCTGTTCATTAAAAAGATGTTATTACCCTCTGGCCAAGCTAAATTAGTTTTGTTCTGCTTGACCCAATTTATTACCATACTCTTTGTTGTACAAATAACTTGGCTTCAAAACATCTTGACTTCATACTGTACACAAGGCTTAAAAAGTAGTTATTTTCACATCCTACTTGCTTTCTGACATCTTTCCTTATACAGTTACAGAACAGGTAAATCACTTAAACTTCCTTATTAGGCCTCTCCTATATCTGATGAGAGACTGCAGGAAGGTTTGCTGCAGACTAATAGTTAGAAAAGTAGGAAAGCTTAAGCTGATTTTCTGACATTAACCAATGGATGATTGATGGAAGCTTGAATTCCAAATACACTGAAATTCATTCATCAACATTGTCAAAACTGACACAAGGATAATTCTCTGGAAACTCTGAAAGTCACTTTTCTTAGCAGCTTTAAGTGAATTAATGTAATTCAGACAGATCAAAAATTAACTTTGAAGGAGGCCTGAAGGTTAGAACAGAATCAATTAAAAGGCGAGAGACTTCAAAAGGAATGAGTCTGTTCTATCCAGTGTGTGTGAAAAGTTTTTGTAAGCTGAAGGTACAACTGCATTATTATATAAATGCAAGTGTTGATGTACAGTATGAGGCCCTTAATGTGGTCTTTTTGTACTTAATCATGGAATCATGTCTGGAACATTTAATAGATTTTTTTTCTGAACTGAAAATTGATTTTGTACTTTAAAGAATAGAAATACTGTGTTAAAGATTGGACTGTGTCTGTCTTATTGCAGATTTTTATTAAGTTTGTTTATACATTTTATAAATATAAACACGTGTCTCTTTCCAACTGATGCTTGTAGAAGACCCATTGTAGAATTCCGGCACAACCACCTCTTTAGTTATTTAAATGTAAATAAAATACTGTACATTATGGTTTTAATTGTTAGAGCAAAAAGAAAATTAAGTACAGTAGCTGGTAGATCAGTGGTTGAACTTGTGAAAGATTTTTCAATGTATCTTTTGTCAAGGGCTATTATCTACATTCCATAAAGAGTTCAGGTAAATCTTTTAAAAGTGAAGATTCGTGTAAATGGTTTGAATGTGTAGTAAAAATAAAGATTGAAATTACTCTCTTTCGCTTATTTTTTAATGTTAGGACCATTCTAATACCATTTCTTTAATGTAAGCTGAAGAGTGCCCTGTCATTTATAAAATACACTTTTGCATTTTACATTTTAACAAATGCAACAGAAGTGGATGTTCAGATGTGAATTTAACAAAATTAGTAATTTTGCTTGATTTGTTTTTACACACAAATAGTCCACATGACATCATGTTTTCTGAACAGTTTATCAAATCCTTTTATTTCTAACTTTTTGACAGAAGTTCACATTAGTATTTCTCTAATGGCTACCCTCCTAGCACTTTCTACTTAGTGTTCATTTGTATCTGTGAGTGACATTCTCTCATCCTTGTAGCTTGTATCTTTGAGTCCTCCTGCTCCTTGATCCCTTTATTAAGCATATACAGTATACCACATACCCTTATTCTTGTTTGAAAAAGAGAAGTCTTGGAGCATACTATTACAGATTTTGGGGATTATTTATTCCCATATTTAAATCTTTAAAGGTATTCTACTTGGAACTTTAAATTCTATTAAATCAAACCATAACTATTAATGTTCTATAATGCAAATACTGTAAAACTAAAATGATGCTGTATAAAAAAATAAAATAAAACCACCCTGTTACACTTCCCCAGCAGCGATCAAGGAACCTGGAGACATGATTTATACTTACTGTGGTCTTCCAGCGAGATACTATATTAATTTCACTCAACTGGAACCACCTTCATACCCTCAATTTGGTGAACTGCCAGTATACAGTATTAAAGTTTTATCTTCATACTTATTAAATTTCCTTTCAGTAAATTTAACTATATTACTTCATTCAGTTTTCAGTAATGCACAGTGTTCAGAATTAAAGCTATAAGCCAAATATTCACTATTTGGAAGAAATAATTAATCATTACGTGATACAACTGCTACTGGGCTTCATTGAACGATTACTTTGCATGTTTTTTTGGCAAGGCTTTTTATTAGCTTACTGCACATGTGAGGTGTAGCCATACATTACAGAACAATTGATTGTGGATGCAACCCTGTTTCTTTAATTAATTATGGTATATTACATTTATACTTTTCCAAGACATCTATTTTGGGAATGTGTTAAGAATGACATTATTATTAATCATCCATCTGATATCAGAAAGTTGCTCAATTCTGGTAATGCAAACCAGGAGCTTTTCTTGGAAACATAGGACTACATCTTGGATGGGATATCAGTCCATTGCAGGGCAAAAGTCAGAAAATGTTTTCTAACAAAGCGGTCAAACCGTAATGTGACACCCTACTCCTCTGGTTCTTTTGGAGTTTTTTGGAGGTCTCCTGAGTCCTATCCAAGTGGTAATTCTTAATTTGATCTTAACGAGGGGTAAAGAAAATTCCTGATTTAAGTGGTATCATCTTTTCTTAAAAATTTGAAAAAGTTCAAAATGTTGCCGTAACAAAGGGCACAAACCTATGCAGCAAGTTTCACGTACAGAATGGATTTCTCTCTTTAAGAAAATGCTGCTGGGGAATACATTATTCATTTTAAAAGATGCAGGGTTAACTGCTGCAGTCATCACATCACCCTAGTGGAACAGATGGCAATCGCACTGAAAAAAGTTTGTGCAGGTTTTTTTTTAGGCGAGAGCAGGACAAACTGAAGCAACCGAACCATAAACCAGTAACTTTTTTTAATTGGTTCAGTTCTGGTTCAGCTCCTTCATATTATTTTTATCACTTGCCGTTATAGTTTAGGAGAAAGATGCTCTTGGTTCTGATTCAATTTGAGTCCTTGTGTCAGATAACACAAGTTACTTGAGATGATAAATGTGTCGCCATCGGGTCAGTAGAGATAGTCTGCGGCTTTAAAAAAATATTTAAACATGATTTCGGATATATTAGATTACTTTTGAAACGTCTGCTTTGTCTGTGTTGGGAGTGCTATTTCAGTTTGCAGCACTTACTATTATATATTTGCAGTTCTGATGTCTATACCATTTTGAATTACTAACGGTAGCACACTTTGGATAAATTGCCAATTGAAAACTACTAGGAAAGGCATAGTTTGGAGCAAAGTGAACCTGAGGTCTGATTTTCTAAATGTGCTAAGTAAGTGTACCGCTTTTCTTTTTAACCGAATGACTGAATGCACCATACTATCTATACTGCTCTGCAAATAACCCCTTTAGCTAAAGTCATCAATTCAGAAAGACAGATTGACAATTCCTTTATTGGCTTGCAGGCTGCTGCTAGATTCTTCAGACACTGCACAAAGTGGCCTGAGGGCCCGCTGTTGGAAAATGGATGGAAAAGGCCATGGCATGTCAATGGAGAAAAGCATAAGGAAAGTGAAACAAAGGTTCTGTTTATTTTTATCCTCCTTTACCACGAAAACATCCTTGATTGAAAATATTTTTGGAATGTAGCTTCTTGCAGGGTAAAACTAAAGGATTTCTCTGGTGATGCAAAAAAGGTAGGAAAGGTGATACCCAAGATGTGTTAAAGAAGGTGACATGTTCCACTTCTTTGGGACACTTCTGAAAAACCAAGTATTTCTTTGTGTATATTAAAAACACCTTCCAAATATTTGCTTCAAATTAGGGCTTAACAGCACGATATAAGATATCCTAACTTGCATACGATATAACAACTGAAAGTTAAGGAATAAAAAAACTTCAGAAATAAAAAGACTTAGGAAATGTAGGACATTAGTTCTCACGGCATTTAATAACGAACATTTTACAGAATAACAAGTATTCAGGCATGGAATCAACGTTCACTTTTATTTTTTTGTCATTTTGTTAACAAACATCATAGTATGAAGGCATCAGTTGTTTTAATAAAATCATAAGTATGGTAGAGATAAAAATAAGAAAAAACAGGAAAAAGAGAAAACTAACAAACCAGAAAATTGTCACAACTTAAAAAAGGCATCAGCCATCACATTAGGTACTAATAGTTACAACTCATTTGCAAGCAATGCACTACAACATTGAACTTAAATTGTTTTTTCTATGTATTTGATTTAATTATTTTCTGTGACTGTGTTGTAACCTATCAAATAAGGCAAATCCAAGAATAAGGAACAACCCATTCAACTCAGAAAAGGTATAATGAAACCTATTTTTGTAACCAAAGTCAAAAGCAAAGCAAGCATGCAGCAGAAATATGCATATAAAGAACGATTTTGCTTTAAGAAACATACAAATCTAAACAGCATCAGCTCCCCAAAATAATGAACAATTCTTTTTCAAAAAGCTATACACGTTGCTGCAATGTAGGTATAATGAATCAATGCACTTTAAAACATTTTATAATGAAAGCTATTTTGAAATACTTTGTCATCTGAGACAGGCTTACACAATCTGTTTTAGGTGTAAGCGTATGCAACAATGCACCATATCTTAGAATGATGGTTGTTAAAAGAAGTGACAAACCCACAATTATTTTGTTTCTGCTCCTACCTTAGCCACTTGTTCTTGAACGTCTGTATATAACTCAGACTTCCAGAGAATAAGTTAACAACTACAAGAAGTAGTAAGGTTTCTGTCTTTGTTTTTCAAAGGCATGGTGAATTCCTAGAATGTGTTAAGTGTGTCTTTTACCTCAGCTCAGAGTATTTTCATTTGCATTTCTTGTTCTTGCTGCAAGCTTTAATGTTGTAGATGAACTGAAAATTTAACGTAGATGTGCTCTGAGTATGGACGATTGGCAGTCACTGGCATACATAGCTCCAGAACAATACAGTATAAGCAACAGGACGGCTTATCTACTCTCAGATGCACCATTGACACAAAACGTCATCATCTAGCCAAAGGATATTCTTTTTTATAGCTTGTGGCAACTGCAATCAGTGCTAAGCATATGATTTCATTCTGAACATCATTCACCTACAAAACCTCTGATATGTTTTTTATAGATATATTTATATATGAAGGAAAGCGATTTTAAAAATCATGATACATAAACGTTAATGAATTCATACTCCATCTTCCTAGCCTATAAGAATCCTCCCAGTGTGTACATATTGGTGAAATGTGTGCCTTCACACAATCTGACGTCTCTCAAAATGCATTCAAACTGCCTTCTTAGCCTCTTCATGGGTCCTTCAATTTGCCCACATAATCTGTGTGAAAAGAAACAAGAAAGATTGGTTCAGATTGGCAGGCACAGAGAATTGCAGTTACCTTAGCGCGGATATTTTTATTGCTGGACATTTAACCCATTCCTTAGCAGTATTTCAGAGAGTAACGGAGAGAAATCGTTCCAGTCATCTGGTAAGATTTTCTGAAAGAAATGTGTATACTGTATATTACAAATGATCAGCTTTTTATTTGAAATCTGAATTAGATTAACATTTAGGGGATAGTATTTCAGTTACTGTGCTTAAGCTAAACTTAAAACAAATTTTACATAGTCAGCATGATTGTAAAAATGTACAAAATGTCAAAAGTAGCAGGATTCAAATGACCTTTATATACAATAATTTTCTACTATATCCATGTACTGTACAGTATAGTACAGTATCTGATATGAACTACATGCAACAGTGTTATAAAATCCTGGAAGTTTATAGTTTTCTGTTAAGTCACTCAATGTGAATTAACCACTTCAGTGCGTTGCTTCTGGAATCAACCAAACACTGCCTTTTATACAGTACTTATGATACTTGAAATTAGTATGTTTTTAATCCAATGTACAGTAGGCATGGAATAAGCTTAAAATAAATTGTATATTATATTGAACTTATCATTCATTTTAATTTCAAGATCACACATAGAAATTACTTGGCTATAAAGCTAAAGTTTTGACCCAACACTTTTTGAGGGCACTGTATATAGTATGGCCATGTTACACTAGACCAACGTAACTACTGAGTTACAACCACAATGCAGTGCATTAGACCCACATCACAACTTGTGCAACAAAATAGAACATTATACACCACTTTTACTACTGCATTATGATTACAATACCTCATGGACCAATTTGCAAGTACTTCTCAGTACCATAAAGAATTATATATTTTCCTTGCAGTTCAACGGTAAAGCTTTCTGATTTATATGACTGTAATCTGAAAATGTACTTGGATTCTCAGTTTAGGCTTAGCACCCCAAATAAATAGCTCATAATTTCATGCTGATAAAAAGTTATGCAGTATATCAATCAATACATGGATACAGTATGTGATGTACAGTATTTTCTTTAAAAACATAAAAATGTTACTTTTTATTTACTTTTTGATGTACTATAACTATGTTCAATTCTTTGTTAAAATGTACAGCAGGCTGGAAAATAATTACTAAAAATGTCCTTTAAACTGTTTATAAAGTGACATATTCACTGACTCAAAAAATAAAAACAATGATTTTGTTGCATAACAATTATTCTTTTTTCACCTTAGCTCTGTCTCTGAGAATCCAGCAGAAACAACCGTGATCTGCTGAATATTTTTGAAAGTGTGAATGAAACAAAGCAGAAGATCCTTGATCCTTGATCTTTTTTATTGTGCTTTCATTTTGTATTAAATATAAAAAGACCTAGAAGACCTATAATCTAATGGCCACAATGTACCTTCAAGGAGGAGTTATTTTATGCATCATTGTGTGTCTAATAATGCTCATATTCACTTATCTGTGTAATGTAAGTATGAACGCATGCTAATGCACTATGACAAATATCGAGAACAGTACCAATAATTTGACAGTACACTGTGAAATGAGCATACAAGAAGGCTTTTCAGCTACCAGAGAAGATGTTTGCTGTGACCTTAAAAAACAGCTCCTGTTACAAAATCCCCCCCAAAGGGGACAAGGTTTCTTTTTTTCAGCCTAGATTGAATTCAAAATTAACAGCTGAGCCAGCTACTAAGGATACTGAAGCTGACATACGAAACTGATCGAAAAGATGGACTGCTTTCTTTTCTTTCTTACCTTTGGACTGACTGTTTTCTGTTGGAGTTGATTCAAATTCTTGTGAGTCCTCTACTTGAGTGTTCATTTCAGCTGTAAGAGATCAAAGAGAAAAAAGAGGAAATTACAGCTCTCAAATAACACTTTCTAAAATTCTGTTGGGTGCCACACTTTAACATGCAGGTAAAATTTATATTCTACATTGTTGGAGCTAAAATCCTATGGTTGCTGCCTGAAGACTGGGGGGCTGCACATCCAGTCCCCTAGGTGGGATTTTTCAGATTGGTATTGAGGTTTCAACTGGAAGCACAGTGGTTAAGATGCACCAAATAAGTTATTTGGTTAAAGACATTTACTGAAAAGCCAACCATGGAACACATACTATATAAGAATAAACAGAAAATGATCAGATGGAAAAATAAGCAATTCCTTCTGGAATTTCTCAAAAACACAGGACATTCTTCTTCATTGTGTCTGTTGGGGGGCTTTGCAGAATATGAGGTGAATAAAAAGATTTTTAGAAAACAAATTGTGAAATAAAATGGCAGGTATAGGCCATTTGATATACAATACATTCTTAACAGCAAAGTTAAACTTCATTAAAAAGCATTACTGTGTGTTAGATATTTTTGAGTGGTTTTATCCTCAACCGCACCGTTGAACAAGCAGGGAACTTGGCTTTAGTTCTAGGTCCAATGGAAGAGCTTCTCCCTAATCCCACTGTTTAAGGTAGGGTTTATGTAATGTTTGTTTTTCTAGGTCTTTGATTCTAGATGCAAATCATTGCTGCTGGATGACTGCTTCGAATGTTCGGTAGGTAACAGTCCTATGACTGAAATCACTCCTGTCTGGGTAGTGTTGTAGGTTTACAGATCATACTGTACATTATGGTCCTAGTTCGAGAACAGAATGGAATTCTTCCTGGTGTCAGACAAGAAACAGAATGACAGACCCTATGGCAGAATAAGATAATAGGTAAAAATAATTGCACCTCATTCAATTAAGTTTGGTTTGGGAAAACAAGGCTCTGTATTAAAAATTCAAATCAATCCTTTTCTTTCTCATAATGAAACAGTTCAGTAGGAAATTCTGATTTTCCTGGAAACACTAACAAAGATTAAATTGAATTTGTTTTATTTTGCACTGGGGTATTAAAATTTTAAGAAGGCCTACAAGTCATTTATTTGTCAAGAACAAAGTGACACACACCTTCAAATCCATTACACACCATCAGTTATTTTATAGCTGCTGTTAAACTACTGATACACTCGTTTCTGGGAAAGGAAATCAAATTGTCATATAAAAATGCATACATTGCAGTCCGGTTTTCATGAAAGCATTTGTCAACAGAATTCATCTCCAAAAGTATTTTTAATATGCAGTGTTATATGCAGAGAAACGCTTTCTAAAACAAACGTCAGTCCAATTTTATTGTTTTTAATTGTGTGCTTTGTTATTTTTATTCTAGATGGATGCCCAGCATAAGTCAACCACCATTTCCAAGTCAGTGACAGGCTTTTCTCTGTTCTCTAATAAATCAAATCAGGTCCATGGAATCGTGTCAGGCTCATATTTTGAACTGGCCTGGAGGAGTGATAAATTTATCTGAAAAGGTCTTCTAAATCTATACTGGCTTTGAAGATTGTACACCATACTGCAAGTGAAGTTGTGACTGAAATCAAAGAGCTGATCCAGCAGGTTACTGCTAATAACAGTGTCAAGTAAGGGTTTTAGAAGACTGGGTGCTCTCAGGGGGAAAAGAAAACATAAATGTATAGTTAGAAACCAAAACGGTTCTGATAGACTGTACCCCCAGAAGTCGACCCCATCTGTACCTGGCTTTTGGGGTGAACTATAATTTTCAAATTAATGCTAAAGAAATAAAAATCAACACCAATGCTTTCTGCTTGACTCTAACACCACAAAATGAACTCTGTATCAGAAACACCTTTCCAATCTGTCTAATTTACACAGTAAGTCTATATTGCATGTTGTTCCCCTCCCAAGTCTCACCTTCATTGATATCGTTGGTTTCTTGTTTGCTTGGTGATGTTCCATTTGAGGCTGAGCCTGTTCCTGGGAATAATTTTTAAAAAGAAATGATCAGACTGGTACTGTAAATTATTATCGAACAACACTTTAAACTTTAAGGCGATACATTTTATCATTTCTCTCTCCATTGACGCAGAGTGTCAATGATCTTGAGGTTTTCTGGCTGTTCATTAACTGGCATGTAGTGTACGTCTTTAAATATGCGTGGGTTCCATAATGTTGGAACAAAACTCCTTGGGATTAAATAAGCTTTCTTGGAAACCCTCAGAGCAGGACTGTATACTTCCAAAGCAGGGTTCTGGGCTCGTACTATAGGTTTTTAGTGAGATTTTCTGCAAAAGTGGACCTCTAGTATTCTCTATGTCCATACACCCTTGTTTTCTCTTCTGGCCTACAACACATCAGGCTGAGGTAATATGCTGCTTGTGTAGCCGAAGAGTTCCAAAAGGGATGTGGAGTTAAGGAGCAGGTTATGGGAAGAAGGAAGAGCAATGGCTTTGGGGCCAATACCAGCTGCATTTTGGGAGCATTCCATTCTTAGCTCTCTAGCCTGTTGCCCAGCAACAACCATAACAACTACAGCTCCAAACCCCCACCTCCACCCCACCCCAGAAAATCAATTAAATTTCAATACCCCACACGGAAATTTACATCAGGAGATGGATAGTACTTAACGCATCAAAGTCGTTCATGCCTAGAAATTCAATTCCTTCCTAAAGAGTCTACTTCAAAACAACAAAAATGCAAATAAAGAGAAAGAAACCATGCAAAATTAATTACAGGCTGTCTTCAATCTCTGGCAAGAAAGACTCACAGGAATCCTCTGAACTGTTTGTGGTCCCATCCTCATATCAGTATTTATAGATGTTTTTTTTTTCTCTTTACTTCCACACCAAGCCTCCAGATAAAAATAATCTTCATCCCTAGGCTTTACTAAAAAGGATGTAAACAAATTCAGCCTCTCACTTCAAATGAAAGTTGGAAAACAAAACACAGAAACATTTGCTTCTTAGCCTTCTAAATATGTGCTGTATATTACTGTTCTTTTATCCCACTCCCTACAGTATATAGATTGCATAAAGCAGGACTGCTGCTTCCTTCTTGTCAAGTTGCCAGACCACTGCAGGTGTTCTCCGGGAATAAACAAATCTTGACCAGTTAAATGGCTCTTTAGGCTGTACATAAAGATTCAACACCACATAAAACACCTAGTAACATACAGCCAATACATTTTTAAAAACATTCCTTAATGGTATTTTTGGCTCTATAATCTCTGATAAGAAAGGTATCTGGTTTCCTGTTCTTACTCCCTCACCACTGAAACAAAACTGCCATGGTATAAAATGAAGACATATCTTTTACTAAATAATGCATAATTGTATATTTTTACAGCAAATTAATGATACCATTTGAAGCCATTCACTTTTATAGACACGGGATTAAATTACAGGGCAAAGTTTCTCATACTGCATTCTGTCATTTAGTATTTACTTTTTTAAACAAGGAACTGTATGCTTCTGAGTAAGAGACAATAAGGTAAACTGTGGGAAATTAAGGTCATCAGTGGGAATGCCTGTTTCAGAGGATAAAATTCTCATACTGTCAAGAGGTGTAAATATGATTTCTCTCAGTACTTGGATATCTAATACTAACACAGATGAAGATCTGTGATGAAGTCACCACAATAAGAGGAGAATGCAGTTTCCACTATTCTTGTATACGTGTCTACTGTAACTGTATGTTTCTTGGTGATACAGTTGTTTTTTACACAAAAATACAAAGATATGTTTGATTCATTCCTATTTCTGATAAAATGTTGTGGATTGAGATCCCTTGTCAGATTCCTCTTTACTGCACTCTACTTTCCAATTTAAACAAGGTAAAGATAAACAATAGCTCTGAGGATTGAAATCCTTCAATGGGTTCAATCCTATTTGACTATTGGTACAAGCCACTCTTTGGTCTTGAGACCCTCCCAACTATGATTAACATTCACTATGTCACATGCAGGATTTGAGTAAAAACCAATAGCCTTTAAATATCAGCACACCAGATTGTGAGGGGGTAATATTTAAGTTTTTAAACCAATCCAAAATCCAAAGGATTATTTCAAGATCAAACATGAAAGATGGACACATTGTGGAAATTAAGTGGAGATATGTTTAGGATGAAAAATGGAGGCCCAGTCAAAGTTCTGCAACAAACTGAGATTTTGTGGTCTTAAGGTAATCCATTTTGCCTGGATCCCTCTCTGTGTTCCCATATATTTACAGTAAATTTGAATGGATATATGGTGCTTCTGAGTGTGGTTATGAATCTTTTGTGCTTTGAGAGGGATAAATTGTAGAACTTTCTGCTGAATGCAGAATTAAAAATGAATTAAAAAAAAAGCATTTTAATTGTCTGTTATAGTCAAACAGCATTGTCAGGTAAAATACATTGCCAGCAAACTCTGATATGTCCATTTACTTATGATTACTGTTTATCAGGTTTTGCCTTCTGTTAAATTTTAAAGATGTAGTTCATTATTACAGTGTGCACAGTCTTTCTTTAGCCAAGGAATGCAATACTTCAGTTCCACTTCACATATTACCAAGAACAACAGTGCAAAGACAATTTTGGTTCAGACAAACCTATTTACTACTTTTAAGGGAAACAGCAGAACACACTTATTTGGTGTTTAATGGTTCAGTTAAGCAGAAATTCTCACTTTTACTCTAACTCCAAAGGAGAAAACAAAAGTGCCATTTATTATAGCAGCCTGGTTTTAGATCCCTTTAAACTAAGACTCCAAATAGCTTTCTCCTGCTGGGTAATAATACTGAAGCCTCTGAGCAATACTGCTATTTTTTGTTCTAATAACAAGCTCTGATAACAACAAAAAAGCACATAACCCAAACTGATTTGCCTCCGTCCACAATCAGTGATGGAAACGGAACTGGCAATCTCCTTAATTTCCAATTATGAGATGCCTCTTGTAGAGAATATGGCAACGGTCATTGTATACAGTATGTGCAATGAGGAGGTACAACCTTGATTCAAGGGAGAGATTACACCAAACATCACTGACACATTATTATTTTCAGAACCCTTTGCATGCATGGAAAGTCACATCCCTGGATGCATATGACAGAAGATTGTCAGGCAATATGCAAACTGCCACAATGCTGGCTTTAGGTTTAGCACAAAGATTGCTGTGAATGCCAACATGCAGATTGCCTAGCTGTGATAGAAGTCACTATCTATTTGACATTATTTATTCCTTTTATTTATTAAGGCTTTTTTAATGTCGCTGGTGCGTAAACAGTCTTCTTTCAGCTGCATATCATCAAAAAACTAATGAGTTTATGCCCTTCTTTCTATTTCAGCACACTATAGTGAGAAGGAATATGCTTTCCTTTTATAATCTGTCTTTTGTTACACCTTTTTATTTATAGTGCCATGTTCATAAGGAGGCATCAATTAGCAGTACATTTGAAAATGCCACCATTGTTAAGCAGTGACTAAAAATTGCTATGTAATTACCTAGAAATGAATTTACAACAAAGAGAATGTATGTTTTTTGTTATCTTATGGTGCCGTTTTGAAAAAAAACCCCCAACATTTTATACATTCTAAGCAAGCGTCTTTAATTTGTAGATTTTTTGGCGTTAAACCAATAAATCACTTTACTCTGCACAGTAATTGATGTTCAGACACTTTTTCAATTTTATTTCTTATCTGAAAGAACATTTTAATAACCTTACAATGTGGGTGGTATACCTGCTCTAAGATCAGTTGTGCTGGCACTGCCTTGCACAGACATTTGAAACAACTACGTCCAAAACTCCCATCACAGAAGTGACATGGAGGGAAAAAAAATGCAGTATAAGTCATATTCATATTCATATTCAGACAAGCAGAAAATTAAATCCCCACCTCTGGTACTTTTAAGTGTTGCTTGTAGTTAGTCAGCACAAATGTACTAAGCCTCACACACATTAACACTCAAAAAGCATTATGATGCCAAACATTTTTTAAATGTTCATGGTAATAATGCACCCTTCTATCCCACTCCTGTACTGTATATAACAGGCTGAACTATTTCACCTTTGTTCTGTCGTGGAACTGCCATTCAACTTTGTGCTCACTAATCTAGTGTGTAGAATTCCTTATTTGAGTTTAATTTTCTTACACTGGATGTTTGATGCTTCAAGTTCTCAGGTTTCCATTCACATGCAGCTGTGTTTGTTATGCACTGTGACAACTTGGACTTTCACAAACCAATGCTTCCGTGTATGAAAAACTCATCATCATTTCCGAGTATGAAATACTATATTTATATGATTTAGAAAATAAAAGCCACATATTTTACCTTTTGTTAGAATTATAAGAATAGATTCACCAATAACCCATAACAAATAATGTGGAAAATCCATTTCCGTCATTGTCAATAGTTTTTACTATCTTGTCGATTTCGTATTGCAAATTCAAAGCAATACAGCATGTGAAAGTAACAGTGCTGTTTTCAGAATGCATCAATAATAAATGTTAAAAGAAGGTGCTTTTCTTTTAAGAAGAATAAGAATTGTTATAAGCTATAGATAGCAGCTATGGGCGATCAGAAATTACAGGTTTGTAACTCTACTTTAAATTGCAAATCAAGTTTCCTTTTCTGTTTATGTAGCTTTCAATATTCCAAAGGCAATAACTCTGTGATGAGTTCAAGGACACAGTTAAACTCCCTTACCTGTAACTTCTGTCAATGTACAGTACATTATATCACTCTACACAGCATGTTCATTCCACTCACTTCACTGAGAGCATAAACTTTTTTATTTCCATGTGACCTACTGTATTTAATTTGCTGTAGAGTGATTATAAGAATCATTCCATTACTACTAACTAAAAGACATCTTAAGGAGACGTCAAAGGGCATTCTTAGTCCTTACCCAAGATAAACTGTCAAAAGGCTCAATAACTGCTTTCTGGACTTTTTAACAAACCATTACTTTTAGATGTAGAGATTAAAACAGCCACAAAACATGATTTATTTTCTGTAAGACTTCAGGTATTCTAGCTCCTCTGGATTTTCTGTTTTAAAATGGTTTGGCAAATTAAAGGTATTATCAGTACTATTAACATCACAGAATGCTAAAGCTTACCTTTTGTCTAATCCCTAACTATCCTGACGTGAAGTGAAGTTGAGCTATGACACCCAGGTTAACACATTGATTGTTAAGAACAGTGTCATGGGATCTTAAATGACCAGGTAGTCAGAACCTTACTTTAATTATGTCTCATGACAAAGGATGGTACAGTATCTCATGTGACACAGTGTCCCTTGTCACCATACTGGGAACCTGTGGTCCAGAGGGAGCAGAGCCACCTACTGGCTCACTGGCTAACAGCAGAACTTCCCTTAAAAATAAACAGAGTTTAACGACAGGAAATTGATTCCAGTTGTCAGATCACGTATACGCATACCTTAGCTTTGTGCAACAACCTGAAACTTTCAGGTACCATAAATATTGCTAAACATATGCCATTCTAATCTGCAAGCGACCAGAATATAGAATACGAATTTTTGTATAAAAAAAGAGAACTTCCCTCTGAGGGCCCCAAACCGATTCCTGGCCAGACTGAGGCCCGTTTAGACCTGAAGGGATCAGGCTACAAGGTTGTAAGTCTTGGGGATTTTTTTTTAACTTGAATCAAATACAATTTGGTCTTAAAACCAAGTCTAAGGGACACTTTGTTGATGGATGCTTTAATGGATTAATGCCCATCTGGTTTTGTCTGCCAACCATCTGGTTTTGTCTGGGATAATACTAATATTCTTAAGATGTATGGTTTCTATACACATCAGGCTATGTCAAAATGTCCTGTCCCTTACTAAAGTATTTAACATGGTCACTTGAAGCTCATAAAAGAAGCTTTTAACTTTAGCAAATTTAAATACAGATTATCACCAAACAACTGCAGTGCTATTATCCTCCTAATAATACCTAAGCATGATTTCCTAGCTGGGAGAAGATACTCCCTCTATAGACAACATCCATCTGTTTAAACACCACCTGTGCGTAACAGATTTGCATGAGGAATCTGTTTTCATTACCATTAAATGTCATTTAGAAAATCTGTTACAAAAACGATGGACTGTAATTCACCCCTGAAGGTTACAAGTCTTCCTCTTTCATCAACCATCCCTGACATTCACTCAAAAAAACTTCTACAAAAAAAATAAAAAAAACACAGAAATCCCTGTGATATTAAACTGTCAGCTTATTATCTAGAAGGGATGAATCTTAATAACAAAAATGTCACCAGAGATTGCATTCCTGGGTGAAAGATTGCATTATTAGGCACTGTGAGTCACTGAAAATTATCCCTGAAATGATGGGAGCCCTATGAAGGTACTGCATCAAATTTGACGGTTGATTTCTGGAATCATTTTGAAAATTTGGAGAACAGAAAAGTTTTCAAATTGACGTTTAACAGCGTTGTGTGAAAAATGTGCATGCTCAATTTGAAACATTGCCTAATTCTATTTACATCCTAAGATCAGAGTTTATGGTGCTTATCAACGATATTTTCTTTCTAATACAGTAGGTGCCCTTGTATAGTACTGTAATGCTGTACAAGTACATCATAGTATAGTAGCTTGAACTATAAAACAAAATGTTTTACTTACTGTATGTAGATGGAATGGATGTTTATAAACATTTTCCTTTTCTCTGTCCACCTCTAACTATAATTGTTTTAATCATATTCTGAGCAATTGCTTCATACAACAAATTTCAGTCTTAGTTCTGTTTAAGTTTAACTACACAATATACCTGAATGTCTTAGAATGACCTATATGTAACTGCATGTACCAAAACACATCCCTGACTATGAAAGAATTCTTTCTAGACTTTTTCATCTGTTGGATATAAGTGGTGGCTTTTTCTACTACATCAAAGTTAAAAATTGATTGCGATTTCTTCCACAGATGATCCTCTAAATCCAAAATGTATTCACACTTATTATAACTCCTCCTGTTTCCTGGTCTTAAGCCAAATCTTAATCGGGCATGTCACCTTTTCTTCTGTCTCCTTGATTGTGCACCTGGAACACTTCCTATATAGTATTCTTTAAAAAAATCATTCAGAATATCAAAGTGTTTCTTCTGCTTTTGCGCCATGACACTAATATTGAAGCAAAATGCCTTTATGTTAGTTAAGCATGACCTCCCCTTCCTGAACCCATGCTGACTATTCTTAATCCTGCTACCGCTTTCCAGGTGTCCAACTGCTAGATCTCACTAAAGAATCCCCATCAACCTTGCCTCCTTGAAAGGATAATTAATTGCAGCTTTTCTGCTATCAAGGCAGAGTATTTGTGACTGTCAATCACAAATAAGTAAGAAAGTTTATTGTTGTACTTTTTAACATTTAACCAGATTACTGCAAATCACCTCATACTGCATTATACCATTATAATGCATACAATATGCATTATGCCATTACATACTGTATTTATAACACAAAATGGTACAAAAAGCCACAAAAATTAGTGCACATTATATTTTATAATGTTGAAAATTGTAGTGCAAAACTTAAGAGAAAATTGACTTGTAGTTCATTATGCTATATAGCATTAGAGTTAAGGAACTGTCTATCAGAGCTGGACTAAAAACAATGAATTTAAAAAGAAAAGAAAGCATTCTATTATACTGAAGCAATAAGAAGGTCATGTAAAGAATAATTTAAGAGACAGCAGTCTTTCAGCAGGTGCGAGTGAATTCTATTTTAAATGTTAGGAAGAAGTCCGGGTGGTCTGACAGCTCTGTGTGTTTGACCTTAACATTGGCCAAATAAAACGGTATCAAACATTCCTTTATTTCATTCTTCCAAAATAGTTTTTGGGCTCCAAGCTGCCTAACTACCCCACTGCGACGTTGTCTTAACATGGGAAAGCTGCACTATTGATCTACTGAGAATTAAAGATCTGTCCTCTTTCAAAAAAACATTCCAAGATGCAATAAGGTCTTACTAAAAAGACTAATGAAGTGGTAAATTTGGAAAGCAAACCATTTTCATATGTAAATGTTAAAAGGTCATAGTCTTTGAGTGTAAATATCTCCTCTGAATAAAGGTACACGCTTACAAAAAAACACTTTGTGAAACACTTGATTGTATATACAGTTTTTATTGCTTTGAGATAATATAGGATCTCACAATCTAAACCAATTAAAAAGTACTGAACTGTGACCTACTGTGAAGGAAGGAGTCCTGATTTTAATGCCCTGTACTCCCCTACATGCACTCAAAGTGAAAGCCAAGAGAGCCCTCATCAATATTCTGCGATTTAAGGGAAGAAAGGAGAAAGGTCTCCGACGCTAAGTGGTATTGTGCTCTCCTGCGGATTTGCCTAACCTTACAAGCTTTGCTTTACAAATCTTTTATTGAAATCACTCAGGTCTTTAACCGATCCCCTGCGTGGTCTGAAAAGCCTCAAGCTAATTACACATAGCTAAGACATGCTTGATGAGATGGGAAAAACACGAAGCTCTTTGAAGGGGTGAAAAGAAAAACTCCGACCATCTGCTTGCAGTGTTATGGAAGATACAATGAGGGAGCAGAAAAGGAGGGGGGCAAATAGCCAAAGAGTAAACCTACAGAATGCATTTAATTAGCAGGTCAATGAGAGCCTTCAACATGTGGAAAGCAGACCAAAGCAGACCTAAGCAGACCTTAGATGAGGCTGGTAAAGGCACTATTTCACCACGAGACAAAATCTGTCAGACATGTTTAATTGAATACTTCTTGGAAGACTTTTATTTAAAAGTTTATTCTGATTCAACTTTTTGGGGAAACATAAACCAAATATAAATATATTCCCAAACTTACCAGTTCTATAAAATGTGCATGGTGCTTTTGGTGTCAATTATGTTACAGAAAGGTTTAATAACTTCATTGTTCCTCACCATTTTTCAGAACATGCTTTGCTTCTAGCAGTTGGCTAAACATAAAGTGTATGTTCACTGTTCAATTCAAAACAAAATAATCCTGGTATGAAAAAATACCCACTGGAATCACCTCAGGGTTCACACAATGCTTAGCATGAACACTGCTAAGTTAGAATAAACACTACAATGTTGGAAGATACAGATAATTATTATATTATTCTTTCTGTTTTAGTTTTATCCTAAACATCGACAAACCAAAAGCCAAAAGATTTCCACAACAGAATCAAACATATTGATAAGATACCTAAAACCTGCTGTTACTTATTCTGGAAATAAAAGTTTAGTTACAGTATACGTTCCCCAACAACATAACCGGGTCTGAAGAACTAAATCCCTAAACAAATGCATGTCTTTTGATAATATTCCTTAATGGCAGAAATCAATTTTTATTCTATGTAATTATTTGTATTTGTGGCTTTTCCGAGTGAAAATCATCATGACTTTGACCAGCACACAGAATAAAGCCAAGAGAAGAGTTTCTAGTTACAGTGGAGGTAGAACCAAAAAGTCTAAAACATCATGTGCACACATACAGTAGGAACAGATTCTGAACACATAAAAAAGCGAACAAACATGTAAACACTAGAAGTGATAATGTTGTGTCTCAATAAAGCCACCAATCTGCTCAGGAAAACAGACTAAGCAAAATGTACACTTTTTCACTTCTTTGCCTTTTATTAGATGATGGACTCTTTTTTTTTATTAGAAATCAGACCCTGGCCAGGGGCAAAAATTGGAATTGAAGGCATCTCGAAGTCTAAATTTCAGGACAATCTGTATAGATTTTTAAATGAAATTTCCACTACTGCACTTAAAAAAGCTGTAAAGAAGAGGATAGGATACTGTGCAAACCTCACAAGAAAACTAATAAGATATAAAACAGATGAAAATCAGATTTCTAGATGAAAGAACAATTTTGACGAAAAATACAGTATACAGTATGGCTGATCATACAGAAACAGAAGGTTGCTTAAAATTCAAAAGAGGACACCCACCAACACAACCTACACACCTGCAATACCCACTTGTCAGTGACAGCTACCCTGCCTTTCATCACTTTATGAATTACTTAGCATATTTTGTAGCTCCTCATTGTACAGTCTAAACGTTGTTAAACTCACTACAAAATGCAATAGCTCAAAAGCGGGGCTGTCTCCATTAAGCACCTACGAAAATACAGAAACCAACACTATCACCACCGTAATTAAAGACACTCAAACTTATCTCTTGTAAAATTTAGATTGTTGCCTGCATAAATTACGTGTTAATCATTTAATTAAAAACTTAAAAATAAGAGAGCCGGAAAATGCATAGAGTATCAAGATTTCTAAAGGTTAATTGATTTATAAGAATTCTTTCCATCAAAAGGCTGTTTTTGAATCAGTAATCTGAAAGTAAGAATTTGTCCTTAAATGATTAATGTCCTTCAACAGGTCTATCATTTCAAGGCATTAACAGATGAAAAATACCATCATATTTCAGTGGATATTAAAGCATTTCATTAATTCTTTTTATCTTCAGTGACAGAGCCATGAAAAATACTAATAATAATGTTATTAACCAAGTGCCTTAGTCACAGCAGGGCTAGATATTATTGAAATGCATTTTTATGTTGATGACATATTTCACACACATTTTTCAACAAATTTAATTGCCTTTTCAAACACAGCTCCAGAAGCGTACTTTCTACATACATAAAAAAATCCATGCTCACAATATATCAATTTACAGTTTTAGCACATTTCATCTACTCTGAATCTTCTTTACAGTTAATTTCTGTCATAATTACAGAAATGGAGAACTACCAGAGTGAACATGTCAACTGTGATATTGAGTGAACACAGTAGGCAGCGACTTCTGTTTTCACTTTCTAACACTTGTTAAAATCCTAAAGACCTGTTTGCCATCACTTGTTATATCGCATTTGTGGTATAATACATTTGTTGTGTGCAACACAGTTTGATGACACATTATATGTTATATGTTAATTTTTAAAAGCATAGTGAGAATTAAAATAAAAATACAAATTTCATATACTACTGTATAATGGGAAGAACATGGCAGAGCTGTTCTTCTTCAAGAGATACTATCTCTGCATCCTTTCACAGGGATATAAAGACTTCTATTCCAGAAAGCCTTAAACTAGGTTCATAACTTCCTGTGTTCTCAGTGACTGACTAATTTCTTTCTAAATCTCTCCTTTCATCTACAGATTTCTGCCATCCATGCTTCCCCTAGAATGCATCTCCCATCCGTCTATCTCACTGGACCCTATTCCTCACTCCCCTGACAGACTCTTGAGCCACTCCTTTGCCTTGTATTTCCCGCTCTCTCCAATTCCTCCACACATCGGAAATGCTGTCATTTTATACTTTCTGTTCACTTTTCACTCTGGAACTAAACTCTGGTAATTTTCTACTTTCCTCTTCACTTTTCATTGTGGAATTAACCCCGGCTTGTTCCTTTTCATTCACACACTCACTCAGTTCTCTACGCCAAGGTCCTCCAATATTTTACTCAGCAAGTATCCTGTGGACAGCTATTATGAAGAAGTCTACTAAAAAGTGACTGCAAATACGAAACCTCCAGTATCTGGGCTTCTATTTAACGTTGTTTTTTTGTATTGTGATTCTTATAGCACCTTTTTTATTTGCTATATCTTCTTTAAAAAGAAACTTACTTTATTAAAGTAACTCAATAACACTTTTCTTTTTACTAAACTCTCAGTTCATTTGAGCCCTAGAAAAACTGTTTCGTATCAAGATGAGAGACACCCCCCACCATGAAACAAATTGTTACCTGTGATGTACTTTTTATATTATTTTATATTATATATTTAATATATTTTTTATATATAATATATTTTTATATTATAATATTCAGATTTATTCAATCCATTTCAAAGTTACCAATTATGCAATTACAAAATCAACAAAATGTGTATAGGTTTGACATGTTTTTTTTTCTCTTAATTGCTATGACATTGAGAACCAGTAAATGTCAAAGCTTGTCAAGATTTACAGCACCTGCATGGGCGCACTCACCATCCATTGGCTCTCCTGATATGCAGGTCTCTTTGGCAACACCTGTGGGATCTGCTGTCTGTTCTGCAATGACAAAAAAAAATTATGTAATGCATGGTGAAGCTGAACCTGCTTTCTGAAATGAAACAGATTTAGTTATTAAGGGGAGATAGAGAATGATTTATATGGGTGAAAGTAGGAAGACAGGCAAGATGCTGATCACTAAAACACTGCTATCATTAACATTATAAAACACATTTATAAAACAGTTAGCTGAATGACCAGTGACTGTAGGAAAAACTAAACACATAAAAGACTGTTGAATCAAAAATCCTCTGTCAACAAACACAATTGAGGGGTGCTTCTAATGTTTTTGATCATTTTTCAAAACATTTTTTAATTAAGAAAATATTAAGAGGAAAACTGCAATTAAAATAAAAGTAGTAAATGAAACACACAGCAGAGATTTTACTTTAAATACAGAAAGCTATAGCTTGTTGGGGTAGAAGCACCAGCTGTTATATCGCTATTGCCAAAATATCTGCAGTAAGAGAAGAATACTAAATCAGTTGGGCAAATAACACTTGGAACTCTGCTTTCAGTTGCCTTCCACCATTTACATAAAGCAGTAGTGTGGGTCACATGTAACGTCAAATAATACTCCATATAAATTTTGCCCCAGAGAGGACAAAGAGACAGAAGTTCTGATGAGTGACAACATCTCCCTGATGCCATACAGTAACATGTTCTGTGGTGCTGATGTCAAGATGAACTTGCTAGACAATGGCAAGGCTTTGCATAGCTACCAGCAGCAAATTATTCCATGACCTTGAGTGTAATCCTTGCTCATTTCCCCAGCACAATATAAAAAGGACTGAAAAAAGACACTGATCAAAAGAACATCTTCAAAGCTACATTGAAATTACGTACCTTCAAGCCCATTTGCTGAAGGCACATACTGCAATACTTTCTTTGATGCTAACAGGGAACAAGCCAGGGTGACCAGATAATGGACAACACACAATGGCTACACATTACTAGATTGGTGGCTGAATGATTAAGAAAACCCTTATTTAAAGAGAGATTTAAGTCTCTAATGTCTTTCAGCCAATTGCCAGGTATTTGCATAAAATTCATTGACTAGAGTCACCTATACCCATACTCCACCTGCTACTCAGTACCAATTCATCTGCTTATTTTTTATTAATAAGGTTATCTATTATCCCTCATTATTCAGCCAGTATTTTAGCCTTTGTAAAAAATATTGTCTATTTTTTGGCTTCAACACTATGCCTTTTCAATAATAAAAAATCTCAAATTTCACTACAATTTTAATTAAGTCTAAAATAAATTTCAATAATAAAAAAAAATAATAAGCCATAGTCTGGAATTGTTTAATCTCTGTCTCAATTGCAGACTAATGGGACCTTGATTGTATATGTATATGTTATAGAGTTATATATGTTATAGAGGTATATATGTATTGATATAGTCCTCAAATAGAGTTGCTCCTGATCTGTTTATCTGTCTTGTTACATAACAATGGTGAAGGACAAAACATTGCTAAACAGACACTTAAAACATTACAGATACTGTATATAAAAATAATCATGCACAGGTTAGGGAATTGTATAGTACATTTGTATAATATTTAATTATACTATCATTGGCATAAAACGTCCAAATATGTTTTTAAAAAAACACACCCATTTAGGATAATAGACAGAGTGTTTCTAATAAACATCGCTCATTTTTTAAACTGTTCAGATTCAGAGATTTAATTGCACATTCATTAATGGCATGAAGTTCAAACCTTCCAATATGGAATGAATAGTCTCCTTTAGGAATCGGCACAGTTCAGCTATCCTTAGTCAACAGATACAGTAAGCAGCAAGAACTACAGTACCACAGGAAAACCAAGAATGCATGAAATATACAAAGCCCAGCAAAATCATCTCCTGAGTACCACTCAATGATATACAAACACAGGGCAACTGTTAATTTTGTTCTGACAACCCTTACCCAGAGGCTATTCCTACTGAGCTCTCCAAAATTACATTCATGTCAAACGCATCCCATTGTGTATAAGAGAGCCAAAAAGTGGCACAAAACAGCCAATTAAAGAATTCTCCCACTCACATACCAATTCCTCGGTGGAAATTCCTTTCAGTGCAGAGAATTCCTCTGCAGGAAAGCTCTATAAAATGCACGTCAGGCGAGACATACTAGGACAAAGCCTGAGTTTTGTTTAAAATTATACAATAAAGGAACTGCAAAAATTGGTACAAATTGATTCAGAATGTACTGTATGATTGTTTTTCTTTTCTGATGGAACAACACATCCTGTGTAAGAAGAATGCACATACAGTACATTACATTTATTCTATGCCATGGGCAAATTACTCAAAAGGTGTTATTTTTTGGATCCATCATCAAGCAGAATGCAGTTTGCACATGCTTTTTAAAAAAGTGACATTTTTTAATTCTTTTCATATTTATTTATTCAATAAATACTAATATCTAAGAACTATTATTTTTAGGAGATATAGTATATGAATGAAGCAAAATTGCGCAATGAATTAGTAATTTGTAATTAACAAATGTCAGCTTTAAAGTTGTTATGGCTCTCCATGATGTGAGGAACAAAATGAACAGCAATTTAAATTTGCCATTGAAAAAATATACAGTAGAGCCGTCTGATGTTGCCATGTGACTTCAAGTCACCTGATTCTGTGATACAGCCTGTGCCAATAATCTACAACACTTTGAACAGATAATGCAATGAAAGCCATCTCTTGAGGAAACTGATGCAGCCAAAGTAATGGTTTCAAATACATTTCACTTAAAGAAGTTCCTCAGAGATGAAAACAAGACAAGTCAGGAACAGTTCAACAGGGAATGACTTCAAGCTGTGGCCTAAAACCATCCCTTGATTATTTCTTATACTTGTCAGACACCAGTTTATCCTTCATTTTACAAGGATGACATATGCTCCGTTAATCTCTCAGTAGGATGTGGTGAACAAATGGTTTTGTTTCATGTTGCTTTCACATTATTGGTTTTAAATATGCTATTTATCCTGAATCTTGGGGACATACAGTATACTGTATGTGCCAGCAAAATGAGAACTACTGTATGTACTGTATGTTCTTTTAGTAAAGTTAAACAGTTCTTCAACTTTCAAATCTTCACCATCAACCCATAATACTACATCAGAATCACTAGTGAAACAAGAACCCAAACTCTCCCAAAAATTCAGAAGAGTTGCATGTGACCCAGAAAACTGGAAGGGGTTGCTTACACAAAGAGCTGTGTACGTCTGGAAAAAGCTACCCTGCCATTGGAATATAAGAACACAAGAACATGATAAAGGCCATTTGGCCTATCTATTCGATTTGGCAGTTAGTAGATAATTGACCCAAGAATCTCATCCAGCTCTTTTCTGAAAGGAGCATGGGTAACAGAACTCTGTTCTCCACAATTGTCAAAAGAATTCAAAACGGAGTGTCCCAGATCAAACAAGATTTGCAGGTTTTAATTCAGCAGATTCATGGGAAACACTAGTGAAGTCTGAACCCGACTGAGTTTTAGGATTAAGATTTGAGTCCTGTTGTTAGAAATGAAGGATATTCGAACAAGCAAACAAACAATAAATGTTTTAACATTTGGCAAGCAGGAGGCTGTCTAATCACACTTAATATGTTGAGTATATTTTTGAATCATCTCATGTGGAGTTCTCTGGGAAGCAGGCTTTAAAAATCTACTTTGTGGAGAATAGAAAGAAACGGTCAATATCTGTGGCTCAATACAACTCTCTTAGAGATACCCTCATAAGAGATGACAGAGCTACTTAATCTATTGCAATTACTTCTAGCTTTATCTCACCTTTGTCAATATCCAGTGTTGCAGGCTTTTAGTTTCACAATCAGCTAGGTAAATATAGCTTTTTTTATTAAAAGAATTTAATATCCTAGGTTCAATGTCTGCGATCATTTTTATTTTGATTAAACTGAGCTAACAAACAGTATCTGTATTTGTATATTTATGTCAGAAGAAATGTATTTCAGGAGAAGAGCATATGCAGAACAAAATGGATTGCATAGTCTATTGTATGTAAAATATGAATATAAACTTCAATCACACTACTGTATATAACTGAAGAAGTAAAAATATGGTTTGCGCCAAAAATTACCACCAAATGCTGCCATTGTGAGGAATAATGAAAAACAGAATATAGAACGTTCTGTCAACAATACATCATCATAATCTGAAAAGGTATTTTTTCAAAAGTGAAGTTAAATGTGTATCTAGAAAACAAATAACAAAAATGGAAATAAATTTACACTAAATGGTTGGTTTCCATTGTAAGATGGAAGCATAATCGATTTCTTGGTAATAACATGTAAGGGCTGCATTGAAAGTTGACTTTGTAAGTGGTATTCTCAAACAGCTATCTGAAAAGCTCTAATCAAATCAGCGCCAGTAAGGCTTCACAGTCATTAGGCTTTGCCAATGGAAGCACCACAATATTAACTTATTTCAGGAAAATCTATGTAGCATGAAGAAAAATAACAGTTTTCAAAGTTACTTTTTTGCCTAGGGCTCAAAAAAGACATTTACATGTATTAATGTTTTACAAGAGTACTCAAGCAATTCTTTAAAACTGTCAGTCTGATAAAATAGATGTACAGTAGTCATTTTGATAAAACAGGTTGGGGAAGAGACAGCACTACCACAAATATTAATGGAAAGCTTTGCAAATCAATTAATTTTTTTTAAATAATAAACAAGATATCACATCAATGCATCTTACACAATACTCCCATGTGTATGAACAGAATAAGGAAGCCGGAAAGTTCTGCAATGTTTAATTTCTGACAACTTTAGTCTATGGCATGAATGGAAAGAATACAAAAGCAAGTAAAGACAGCATTTAATTAAATTAATTAAACAAACCTTTGTTGATTTTAATTTAATTAGATTGCTGCTGCATGTCCTCATTGTTTAACTAAAGAACCCCTAATATTAAATGGACTTTAAATTAGCGCTCCACTTTTAAAAGAACTGTGGACTCCCGGCTAAAGTCGAGTTTGGGCTTGAACAATCTGGCCTTCCAAAGTTCTCCACTTAATTCAACTGGTGAAAGACTTCCTCACTCCTTTGGCTGAACTGCTTGTTGCTGCTGTTGCTGCTGCTACGGCCACCCACCATGTGGGTGCTGCAGTTCAGTGGTGGATAATGTCCCCTCTTATATGAAAAGGGCTTTGGGATGAAAAATTCTATATAAATGCCTTAATTATTGTTTCCCCTTTGTGAATAGTCAGTGTCTGATATCTGGTGAGAGTAAAACTCTGCACTTGGGTGACATGACCAGGTTATTCAAGGCAAATATAAATGGATAAGTTTAAAAAGACCGCCTGATTTCAGGTGTTAAACTCAGTCCTGAGGATTCAGATATAAAATTCTGTGAGAGAATGGACTTTTTTGCTAACTTGGTTACTGTGTGGGAACTGTGAAAACAAGGGATACTGCATTTGCCGCAACACCCTCTTTTGAGAGCAGAGAACATTTAGATTTTTTCTTTTGCTTGTATTATTTTACTGCACACTTACTGAAGACACAAACAATAACAACATCCCCATGATTCCATGGTTAATGTACTGAAGGTCTGATCGACTGTGTGTTTTTTAAACTCACGGGGGTAGTTTTCCCGAACAATGGCAGCCATTAAGAAGCAATACTGCCAGCTGTGGAGTGAGCTGTATTGATCTTAGTTTTACCGTGGCTCTCCGGTGCCTCTGTTCCCACCTCTGCTGACTGAGACTTCCCTTCATCCTGGTTTGAGCTGTTCTCACTTTGTACTATCAAAGCAAAATTATAAAAGGAGAAAAACAGTAAGAAACTGCTCTTTACCGTATGCTCACATTTATTTCTCATTTGTATTTCTTTAAGGAATAAATGCAGGTTTCAATATCTTCTGCGGTATTGTTGCTGTATTTATTACAATGATCATGATGAAATATGAGGGTCATGAGTGGGGGTTTAACATTTTTTTTTCATTACATTTGAAAAAACACAATGGGCCAATGGGCAGGTTTATATTAAAAAATAACAATGGCGAGCTGAACCAGCTATGCACTCATCTTTAGTCTTCATCCGTGTGAATTGTTAATGTGCAGAGTGCAGATTTCTTTTCATAAAGTCCTGCTTGCTGGAACACCACTCAGTTTGGTGCCAGTCAACCAATTATACTGTATGTACTTGAATGACTCTTTTCTCCACCAAAACCTCTAGGTGTTCATATAGAATTTAATGAAATACTAAAAAGATAACAGATAAAGATATATATTTTCTGTCAGGTACAGTTTTATGAATGTTTCTAGAATTTAGAAATCTTACAGAACAAAAGAAACAAAAGGGGTTTCTATAATAGCATGATGTAATTACATGTCATTCTAGGAACATTATAGATTTGGAGGTGGTGGTGATGACTATGTAAAGTATTTACAGTATGTACAGAGTGGTGTCACTTACAATATGGCTTTTTATTGGAGGACAAACTATGTAAACTAAATATGGTCCTTTTATTAGAGGACAAACCTAGTGTACGACAACATTCAAGAGGGGTGCTACTTTTAAGGAACTAATTATTAGTACAGTTATTCACTGTTTTACTACACTATGAATAAGGTTGCACTACATGAATTAACTAGCTAAAGAAGCGACAATTATGCTGTGTACCTAAAATGAAAAATGTAACAAGCTTCATTTTTTTTAATAGACTTCCCAATTCATCTAGCCAAAGTTATTTTGTTTAAAAAGGCTCTATCACCCTCAGTGATCTCAGGATCCTCCATTGATTCATCTCCTTGGCTGTGTTCCAATGAAAGCTTGTCCTCTTCTGTATTCTTATCTAAAGATAGAAAATAAGACAGAAATAATTCATCCTGAGTTTAGAATTCTGTGAACTCATACAAACCCTGAGGCACGGATGGCTCAGCGGAATACTTCCCCAGACTCATGTCTGTATAGAGCTAGGCTTGAAGGATCAAGTCCCAGGTGAAAAGAGTGTGGGTTTCTGAGCTTAGAGTTAGGTAGACACTGGGACATCTCAGCCACAAAGTAGTGGTACACTGAAGAAAACAAAATGCTGAATTTCAAAAAGTTGATGGCAGTTAGATATATATTGTACACACAAAGAGAGGAGTTTTCATTGTTCTACATGAATCACATGAAATATCAATTTTGCAGTATAAAAGCTGAAAAATTAAATTAAAAGCACGCTGTAAAATACTGCACATAACAATAAAACAGAAACAAACATATACGGTACTTGTATAATACCTTTACTTGCTTTATTAAATATGGCAGATCACAGTGACCACCACGATCACAGTACTTTCTATAAGAAATGTACTGTATACTGCCTAGAAAAAAAAGAAAATAACAATACACAACTAGAAGCCTACAGATTTGAGCTCCAGGCATACTGTTCAAGTGGAAACAGGTGTTTTTGGTTGGTGCTACTATTGCTGAAGATTTCTCTAGCATCAGCCATTGTAGCATGACTGTTTTGTGTCACAGTACATTGCACATGCCTTAAGCTTTGTCAAGACCTGCCCGCAGAAAGACAAGTGCATTCTTAGTGAGGTGGGGGGAGGGAGGCAGGGAAAATTGCAGGATAATGCAGGAATCAGCCTGGAAGAGCACCCAAAACTGCCTGCACTCAGTAGTGCATACCTCCGGCCATCTACTCATGACATCCCTGCTGCATCCACTGTGTAATCCTTGCATGTGAATACTGCCACCTCACTCTCGCATACAGTAGCCTACCCAAATGTGGTAAATCACATGATGAAAATATATTAACAATACAGGCACACTGTTTAGGGGTGATTGTACCAACTAAGAATCAAACATTAGATTACGTGAGTGATGTTTCAACATTGTTGATAATCTATTCAAATCATTCTTATGCCCAGATTCCCAGCTGTACCAAACTGTTTATGAGAGGCCTACCCATTATCATTTGAAAAAACTGCAAGAAGCCAAAACCATATCTTGGGATTCAGAATACATTCTTATTCGATTATAGCTTGCTGTAAAAAAGATTTTTTTTCATCCCAAGATAGACAAAAATCTGGAACATTAAGGAAATAAAATACTGCACAAGATCTTATAAACCCAGCATATCGAAAACAGCTAACTAAGCAATCCACATGAAATTGGCTACTCTGTTTTTTTTTACACTAGATGAGTAATCTCTCGATAATTACCGCTAGTATAGCATTAACGTAAATACAAAACTATTATTCCAATAATTATTATTATTTGAAGAGCCAAATGGGGTTAAATAATACACCAGGTCCTGATGTAGAAATAGGCAAAAGTGCCGCAGAATGCTGTTTAATTTAAATATTTACCTCCTGACTACCTTCAATGTGCATTTTTGAGAAACTAAAAACACAAGATTGATTAATCAAAAATGATTTAAAAGTAGGAAGAACAGGAGGGTAGAGGCCAGAAGCCAACACTTGGAAAGAGACATCCTTAATGACGAAGATCTTGTTTTATCATGTCATTTGAAGAGTAGCATCTCCTACAGTACAATGTCCGCAATTTCCATACTGGGGTATTGGTTTGCAAGTGGTGGTTTTGAGGGGAAGAGTACACCCTGCTGGTGCACCAACACCACTTGCAGCAATAACATGGTTTTCCTGGGAGGGCTTCGAATCTAGTACTGATTAGGCCCAGCAAGCTGAGGTTTATAACGTTTGTGCCAAGTGACATTTGTGACATTTGATCCTGTGTCATGAGTCATGTGAAACCAGCTTTGTTAGCGAAAAAATACAATTACAGACACCCTCTCAAGGTTGTCTCAGATGTCGTCAAAGTTAAGAAAATTTAACTCATGTTGTCTGCCAAAACGTACATTTGCAGACAAATATTATTTTGTTTCCATATTGTAGTAATTAAAGCATATGTATTAATTCTGAGTTAATCAGTTGTACTGTACATGAAGTAACTAGAAGACCTTGTTAAAATAATTAATATTTTTAAGACATTGCATTTCTGAAGGGTGTTATATCATAATTGATTTTGTTACTGAAAACTAAACTTTCTCAATTGTTGACTTACTAGATGACATGATCATTGCTGAATATAATGAAAAAACATATTGCTGCTACTGTATTCTGTGCATAAGAATAAAGTTAAAAATTTAACAGAAAATCTCAAACAAGGAAAAAAACGGACTGAAATCTTTACATGTTCAGCCAGACAGTGGTGCAGAGGTCACTGAAGCAATTTAAAAATTCATTATATGCCATTTATGATACAGAGCCCGATTACAGTTGACCAGTGCTGAGAAGGTATATATGAAATAGTGAAGGAGAATGCTGAGGTCTTATATTGATTTTGAAGATACCTATATTGTGGGAATTGAGTCTTGAAAAGATCAGAAAATGACTGCCAGACACACAAACACAAGGAACGGACTGTAAAACTCAATATTCAAGCCCATGGCTTTACTTCAAACCAAGTACGTTCCATTAATACTTACAAAGCAACAATCTGTGCACCAAGATGAGATATTGTTCTCATGAACAAGACTGAAGATCTGCACTACCTATATATTTATGATTGAAAAACCAGCCAGTTGCACATGACACATGACGCATCATGTATTTCTTAACTGACAAAGCTTTTTTGGAAAGTAAGCAGTACAATTCCATTACCTTGAGTCTTAGTCATTCTTGCAATTTATTGTATGATGTATAAATTCAATATTTGTTTGCTTTTCCATGCACACATGGATGTGTGATTAAGCAGTCTTGACATACATACAGTATATCCCATTAGGAACCTATACATCTACAGTAAATGAGCATTTCAATTTACTGTCTGCATTCTTCCAACATCTCACAGATTTACAAAAGTACATTTATAAATGTTGCCTTTGACTGCACAATAATATCTCGGATCCCATCAAATATTCTTCTAAGCTGAGAAAAACATGCAAACGTGACCTGTTGCTCTAAAATTAATGGTATGTCGCTAAACAACCATTTTACAGCTGCTCAGCCTTTGTTAGCATCTGTTTCGGAATAATGTGTATTATCACTTTGTGTTTAACATGCATTTCCACTGCTTCACATTTTGATGCAGTTTTTGATATGTAGCTCGGATCCATCTGGGTTTCACACAACACAACACTTAGAGGCAGCACCTGTGTCAAACCTGGAATGAGCTCAACTCTGCTGCTGTAAACCCATTAATCCTGGAGTTCACACACACATATAAAAATCAATCTTACAGTGGGATGCGTGTTATTGATTTCGTGATAGCAGTAGCACTGATGAAGGTCTAAAACGACTTATCAACATTGACTTGCCTCTATCAGCTTCAATCACTAATTTAGTTGCATTCTCCTTAAGCTCATAGATTGCCTGAGTGGATACGGGAAACCTTAGTCATGCAGATATAGTGTGTTGGCAGCTTTCAGACCAAGCAGTTTCATGTAGCAATGATACTGAGGAGAAGAAATCCAACTGAAGCTTATTTAATGTGGAAACATATGGAGGGATATTTTACATGCTCAGTAGATTATTTAAATCGTGTGGAATAATAAAGAATGTTTGTTAGCGTTCTTACCTCGAGCAGAGACCTTGTCTTCCTCCTCATTTTCTTCCTTCTGTTCTTCCAAATTCACAGTATTTTCAGCTTCTACAAAGCACACAGAATTATACAACTTCATACATATCATGAGTTATGGATCTACTGCAGTACTTGTCATTGTCAACTAAAAATGCTTTTCTGGATCTACAGCAATTACATTTGCTCTTTACATGGATTGCAATTGACGTTATTTTCACTTGAAGAACACAGTTTTGACCAAAAGGGAATTATCTTCTCCTTTAGCATTAGAGATCACCCCATTTTCACAGCTTAGTGTAATTGCTTCCTGCTAAAAAATCATTACTGACAAATTATTTTCAAGCCTATCTGTGTCCATATACCCCGGGGTCATCTATCAATTCAAGAACTGCAGCCAATGTCATTCCCATCCACGTCATTACCTTGACCAAAAAATAAATGCTATAGATGCGCAAAGATTTGGATTGAGTACTGCTCTATAACCTTTAATGAATTCTTTATCAAGGTTACAAGTAGGATGGTCACAGGACATCTGCAGTATGGTGCGAATTAATTTGCGCTCAAATTCATTCTCTTTTTCAAGCAGTGAATAGAAAAACTCGCAACCTTTACGTTTAACAATGCAACTTCGACACAAATATGGATACTCAAGAATAAAGAGTGAAAATAACTTTTGGAAGAGCTAATTATACAAAACACCCATAGAAAGCCATGAATACACACGCCACATGCATAGTAATTGAAGAGCTTTTGTTCAACAAAATACAGTATTGCTTCTGCTGGTCTGTGCTGAGTTATTCATTAATCACAAAAAGCTAGGTACAGTAGATCTGATTTTGAATGGTATTTTAGCACAAGCAGAAAATGGACAGTGCAGCCCTTGAATTTTCATCTAGAGGCTTTTTATAATACAGCTGTAAAAACCCAACAGAAAAACTATTTAAGATAAAAATACCCAGGCTGGTAATGTGTTCAAATACAAACCACAGTGAAGGAATATTCACACTTTACTCTGGCCAGCAACATTTCTAGTCTTGCAGTCTGAAGAATAAGTCCATTTGACTTATTTTTGGAAGATGTATAAACCTCCACTGTGGAACTGACAACATTTATGGTAAGTGTGGTTCAGAAATGGACATTGTGCCACAGTTGCAGCTGGAACTACCAATAGGGCATAAGACTTCACTGCGAGCTTCGACCAACCAATTGGTGATGTCTTATGTAAAATGACTAGCACCTGGGAGAGCCCCTAATGTCACTGCAGAATGTTGTGTTGTCTAAAAAAATCACACATTTATTTCAGGGGAATGGATTCAAACTCATATTTTTGTGGCGTGATGGATTTTGAAATATAACCTTAAAATCCCTTAGTTATTTTATAGACCATATTCTAAATCTGTCTTGTCACACAATTCCACAAACAACATTTGCAAGGCTAAGAACAATGTCATAAAGGTAACAAGGCCTTTCCAATAGCTGTAAGCTGTGGTTTCATGCCTTAACTGTTTATTTTTTGCATCGTTGGTGATCACTGTGTACTCTTGCAGTTTTCTAGCATTAATGAGACAAGTTCAAGAATAAAAAATGGAGTTTCCCCACTTATTCCTATAGTCTCCATGACAACACCTTCGTGCCATAATAGGCTTACTTGAAAGGCATATCATAAGCAATGCAAAAAAAGAAAAAAAAAACATTGCTTTCTTTTAAATTGTGGGAAGCTGTTGATTAATCAAGTTTTGAAATACAATCTGTACTGTCTATAAATTCATTCAGGAATAAATGCATCAGTATGCAGTGTTTCCTATGGAATTCTCCATGGCATTAATGTGTGACTTATAAGCAAAAAATACATTGACTTGTGAAATTATTTGAATAATAAAACACAGCATACTGTATGTAGTAAGGATAAAGAATTGATGAACCACAGTATGGAGATTGCCTAAAACTAATCACCATGAAGAGATAAAAAAGAGCTCCTTAAGATGAACAGTAAATCATGAACACAATAAATGATGAATCATACCTAATTTCTGGCTCTCCATTTCAGCATCTGCAGCATCTGTGTTGTCAGGTTTGTTATCCTCATCTGGTAAACAACAGAAGGAAAAAAAGAAAATCAATATTCCAAGATTCTGTTACTTTGAATGCAATGGCTAATAAGACATTTTTCACATTCATGGTTTACTAAAACACCTTTGACAGAGATTATCTACTTAACTGCTGATTAATCAGTAAAACTTTGGAAATAAAAGATAATACAAATGTGCAATAATGAGGGATATTAACTGATACTTGTTACAAAAAAAAACACCTTCTCCCCCTTCAAAATTAATATTTTGAACATGTTACCATATCTGCCCAGTCTTAGGATGTCATTCCAGAACTAGGGTTACACTTTGAAGGTCTGGGTTACCCAGAATGACTCAGATATTAAGTACAGCACATTTAAAACTAGACACTTTTGCAATATGTCATAACCACATATGCATCTAGATAAAAGGATCAATGCTTTGTAATGAGACATAAGAAAGAGGAAGCTGAGACATATCAGCCACGGTACAAACAGATCAAACTCACAGAACCAAACCAGACCAATGGGAAAAACAAGGTGCTGCTCCTTGTAGGGAGAGCTGTACCTTTAAGGCTCTCCATTTCTGCATCTGCAGGCTCATCTTTTTCATCTTCTTCTTCTGTGGGAGTAATATAAAGAGGCAGAGGAAAACAGGGGATAATCAGTGATGACCTGGGATACCAAGAGCACTTAACCTTTCACTTTGCATTCTGTACAGCACTTTGTCATGTGCCCAGATGGCTTTTATAAGACAGGTTAAAGATGGAAACCAGGCAAAAGCCAGGAACTGGCTAATTAAACTGAACACTTGACGCCATACAGCAAGCATGTCTTAGCAAAGATCAGGTGCCCATGATTGAAAACCATGATCTGTTGAAATCACTTCAGTTTTATTTCCTTGTATCACTGCAAATACACTAGAAAAATCATGCCTTGTGCTTTGAGATGTATGCCTGCTTCTCCCCTGTGCAACTAGGTTTTCCCTAAACAGCTGGTAATTAAATCTTGTATAGACTCTGGGAAAATAGCCCTCATTTAGGATATGTCTATGGGTTATCATGGTTCACTGCTGCACTGTAACTAGAAGGAACATTAATCAAATTAAAAGTTAGATTACTCTACAGTGCACATTGTAAACGCATGTTAAAGTATTGAGAATATTACTACAGTAACATGAAATGTACCACTGTCAAAATTTAAAAATCAAAACTCCTTAAGAAACACTTTAAATATTAATAATAACACTCTTATACAAATGTATGACAAAAGTGAGATACTACCATTGCTGTTACACTCCAGGATGACTATGCGCACAACTGCAGACTACACAGTAAATAATTTAAACTGAAAGTTTGGCCAGAGGGTATTTACACCTTAAGAAAGTGCTTATTCATGTTTTATGCTATGAGCCAACGCTTGACAACTAAACATCCAGTACGTCCATTTCTGCATTCTAAAACAATTAAGAACCAATTAAGAAATTAAGTTGTTTAAAACCAGAGTGATAGATCAGCACGACATATCACAATTCATGCAATTCATTGAAGTCCTCCATTAGCAGCAACAATTTTGCCAAATAAATTCAAGTGATCCAACGCTGTCTTTCCAAGTATTATTATATTGTTCATATCAATGGGCTCAAATAAATGCAATTTTGTGCAGAGTGTAAAAAAAGGCCTAGAAGGGAAACAATAGTAAAGTCACAGCTAAGCAATTCCATCAGTTTATATTGTTTTCATCCAATTAAAAAGCCAGCTCCTATTTCACTAGAAAGGGGAACTGGAATTGTAGGCATCGATGAACTACTCTGTTTCCAAGGTGATGTGGCGAATTAGAACCAGATGAGCCTTATCAGGGACATAATGCTGCTGAAGCCTTTGTCCTGTCAATCATGATCTACACAAGTGAATGAAAAACTCACAACTGACTTGGTAATGTTATTTATTGATTCATTTAATAACACTTTTAGATACCCAATTGCCATCTCTATAGTCCCTCTTTAATAGTTTTAATTCAGGTCCCTGTTTTGACTCTCACTTTGAATTCGGGACAGGCAGAACAGAGGGTCAGTCACACAGAATATGATAGTTTTAGGACATCTACTGTAAATGCTTTGATTCACACCCTGTTCCTGGTATGAAGTGAACTGAAACACATTTTCTCATTACAATAAAAATTAATTGAGGTAAAAAAATACTTCTGCTGGTTCTTCACATACATGTATGCCATAAATTCTGCAGAGGTTAGGATACAGCACAATGAACTGCAACCCAAAATGCATGTTTTCTTTTTCTTTTTTCTTTCAAGTATATTTCTGCTATTTCATTGAGATTTGTATTGTACTTACAGCAGCAAACTCTTGTTTGAGAGACATACAGTAACTACCAAACAGATGGAGCAATAAAATAACATTGATCTATATAAATCCGCTATATAAATGTGTAAATAGTGTAAACTGCTAAAAATCCACCATTAAAAATCAAAATAAGGAGATTTCTGAGATCCAACTTTCAAAAGGCAAGGGAAATGGAAAAATTAAGCTTGCAGAAAAAAATGAAATATTGTCTCACCTGGTATGAGAAGCCACCTATTCAGAGCTCAGAACCATAAAACACCACAGAAAGACACCTGAAGCTAGAATGCACGATCTCAACCAGCAGTGACAACAAAATCATATTTAGGTCCCTGTTTCTAAACCTGTACAAATGTTCTTTTTCTATTCTAGCAAGTTCACTTACTGCCCAGCAGGTGGCACCAAGGTAATGGAGTTTCTCCTGCAGTGTCCTAATTAACAGCACCTACTGACTGCATGCACTCAGGGTTATGCAGTGATTGTTACAAATCACCTCACTACAGGTATGGATTTGTGCAGTTCTTCTCTTAACATACCCCACATGACTTAACATTTACTAAAGCATTACATATAGATCAAGCAACCACACCAAGGACACAGAGTGGGATAGGTGGTATCTGGGATCCTTAATCCCCAATAAGGGCTGCAGTCCCCCCCCCTCCCCAATCCACTTTTCTGTTTGCATCCTCAAAAGCTTATTTCATATGCAGCTACTGTACAATGAAATAATTGAAAAATGCATGGGAAAAAGTGCTCCCTGTTGACAGGACCAACTGCTGTCATTCACAGGCACTGCATATCTGACAGCCAGACTCTCACCATTCAGGACACAGTTCGTCGGTGCTTCACAGCAATCTGATTTGGTAAGCCTGTGGCAGAAGATGCCAGTGCTGTCTGAGCACATCGGGCACCTTCTGTGGGGAACCAAAGTAAAGAGACTAGAAAATTATAAGCCTCCAGCGCTGCTATGTTTTGCTTTCTCAGCGTAATTGCATTTATACTCAGTTATAAAGAAAATAAATTTGATAGCTTGTTATTGAAAGACATCAAACCATGTCAGGTTGCATTCACTAAATCGATCTTGTTTAAGCCTGCATTCATTTCAATTATGGGATAATCTCAAACATCAAATAGTGGAAGGAAGAAGGGATAGCAAAACTGAAGCTGCTATTGCATTAATAACACAAACTCTACACCCATTTTCTTATTTCCTTTATTATAGCCACTGCTGAGTTGGCATAAAGATAAAACACTCAGACCTGCTCCTCTCCCAACAGGCTTGAAATATTAAGACTCCTAAATATTAAGGAAATACTTAATATTAAATATACAGTTTATTGCAATAGAATACAGCTACAGTACCATTACATCATTATTGTTGTTACTTTACATTCTCACATCAGTATTCAAAGTTAGGATAAAGACCTATTTTGACTAGACACAAGAAAATAAATGTCTGTGAGCTTAACTTACACTCAAGGGTAAAATATACAAACAAAAATTTAATTTACATGTCTGGTATGTCTATTATACTCCATGGTGGCTGACAAAGTTAATAGAAACAAGTGTAGAAGGTGTATACATCACTGTTAAACCAACAGATCTTTCATTATTTTGTGTGCTTTGAGTGTGCTTATAGGACTATCTTTATATATTACCATGAATAAAGATAATATTAGCAAATGTACTCAGCACAAGGCTTTTCCACCAAAGATAGAAGTAACACTCCTGAAGTAATGTGGCAGGGACTGTAATTAGCCCATTACAACTTTAATAAAGTGACAAAAATATAAGGATACAAGAATAAGATATTTGCATGAATTTATTTAACAGGAGAAAAAAGTCTCCATTTATACGATTCCCTCTCGCCCTTTCACAGTCACAGCCTAATGAGAAAAGGCTTTGATCAAACACTATGAGGACTGCTATTGTACGAACAGTGACATAGGGCATAAGAAACTGCTATCACAAGTTTCCACAGCAGCAGACTTGAATTACAATTTCCCTGATATGGCAGCAACTTTCCAAGACTTTATATAATGCAAATGTCAAAGCGATTAACCGGCAGACCAAAGGGATAAGGCACAGGTGTTTTAATACACAAACCCATGTATCCCAAATCTAGCATTTGTTTGAAGCAATGTTGCCTAGATGACTACTGTACCAATAGGTTTATAAGGGACTGCCATTATTGTGAAACACGCTAATAAATGAACTGAAAGCTTATTCCAGCAGGTAAAATGCAGAAAGTAGATCAACCAGTAACAGGTTTTCACTTGAATGTGGGTTGAACTCTCTGATCCGGTCATTGTGGCGTTGATCCTGGGTCATCTCACAGACTGTGAGTGTGATATACAGTACCAAGTGGTGGTGCAAAACTGACTGAGCGCCACCAAGGAACAGGGCATTCTTATTCAGCCAAGCCACTCTTCAGCCAGTGACACAGCTACACCTGTGGCTACAAAGAGACTCGCAGGCTTGTAGCCCTGTAGGCGAGAGATGTGGCTCTCCTCCCCTTGACGCTGAACCTCCGGTAAGGATCTGTGCCATCTGTGATGCATTCAAAGATGTTTTTTTTAAGGTGGGTGGATTCAAGAAGACTCATTTCTCCTGTCTGTGGCTGCAGTGTTCATAGCTGTGAGACGAGATGCTGAAAATGTCTGATCCTAAATCTCAACAAGTTTGTGACCCTACTGTGGTCTTCAGAAGTCAACAAGGTCATGCAAGAGAGAGACCCATATATTTTTACATGTTGAATCAAACATTACTGCGTCTTTATACTGGACAAAGTATTGTAAGAGATGCATTATATGGTATGTTTTGGAATTTACATCCTGAATGTTGGGTGTCATTAAAAATGTTGTAAGCATCTCTAAATAGTCTATTATATCTTTAAACAATACTGAGCTGAGCCCCCTCTCCAAAAAACAAAATTAGTATACAATTATCCTCAGTGTACAATTTGCTGTACATTTGCAATTCAAAGCCTCAGTAAATCTAAACGGGCCTTCAAGATAACTACCTCAAATGTAGTTGGCAGAATGACAGAATAAGCTTTTTTATGTTCTTGCTGAAGATTGTTTTTTTCAAAAACCATGTAATCACATTTACAGAAAGAGATAATATTGCAATTCTTTTTTTTCTCCAAAATCCAGACAGTTCTATCAAGAGGAAAATCAAACATTCCTGTGGAGGTTCACTGAGGTCTGAATGTACCCATTTTGGCTGGCTACACTCAGACCCTGGATAAATTGTTTAACTGAAGACCCCCGACAAATGACCACTTAAAAAATTCAAAATAAAAATACCAAAGCTAAACTAGAGGTAAGACCTTTGTATGGATTTTCCTTTTAAGGTTTATTCCACACTGCATAGGTTTAGTGCAATTCTGAAAAATGCAGTGTTACCATGGGAGTATGCGGCATCTTTCCACATCTTTCTAAGACGTTACATGGTAGACCTGAAGGATATTAAAGTCAAAAGGCTATTTCTCCAAAGAGAATAGCTAAGGCTTATATAACATTTAACTTTCCCTTCAACACCTTAATGCTTGAAGACAAATGGATAGTATGTGATGTTAATTGCTTACTTTTTTCTTCACCGGTGCAAGAATTTAATTATCTTTGGTCCATCTTATTGAAGAAGGCAGTAATTGTTTTTAACTAAACGGGCTGAAACTGCAAAACAGTCAGATAATGGATCCTTAAACAAATCTAACTCAAAATGAAAACATTATTTTCAGCAAAGTTCCATTTTACAGCCAGTCCCCCCAAGATAAGAAATCTGCAGCTGTATCCCTAATCCAAAATAACAGCAAAAAAACCTGCAAAGTCAAAAGACATCTAGCATGTACTGTATACTGTACCTTCATTGCTGTCTTCACCTCTGCTTGATTTCTTCTTTTTGGGTTTCTTGACAGGGGGTGTGTACTTCTTACCTACAAAAACAAATTGCAGTCATTAACTGTAATATAATACGGTTCTCTTTGAGGACCCTATTTTAAAAAATACACATTTTTGAACATTTGCCATCTTCACGTGTGTGTAGATTCAATGATCATTGTTAGGAACAGTGATGGTCTATCAAACAAAGAGAATAAACATATTAATAAACTCATGTTAAGGAACATGAGTTCCTCTTTTCATGGATATCAGATTTGTTGATCTACTGTAATAATGTACAGTAAGTGTGTGCACATTTGAAGCTCAGCTGAACAGATTTTGATCCAAGACATTCTTGGTTGTTAACATAGCTAATTTGTAAGACTAGTGTTGGATAAAACAGTTTTTGTTTTCTTTTTTCACCTCTTCAGTAAAGGCTGCTGATTTAAGACCAAATATGAATATCTGGAGCAAACACAAGGCAGATCCTAGACAAAAACTATTCTTTGTGAGAACACCAGTCTTTCGTAAGTCTGAATTCAGTCCAGACTACACAGAATGAAATCTCATCTGACTTAAAGAGTATTAAGGGCCGTTCTTGGACTTATGTCAAGGCATTCATCAGTAGTCCAGAGAATTAGCTAGGGCTATCTGGTGAGAAAGAACAGAATCAACAATGAAAATTCTGGGTGGTATCTCAAAGCAACGGGCAGGCAAGGTCTTTAAGCAAGGTGATTTTCATGGAAACTTGGCTTCAATGTAATACAGACTGTTTTTACACAAGAGCCAAGAGATAAGAGATTGCTGTACAACACAATGAATTCTGAAACAGTTTACATATTTATAAGCTGTACACACCAATATCGGTTTACATTGTCGGAAAATACGTTGTAATTAAGAAACAATGAAAGCAGGAACCTTGCCCAGCTACTGATTATCATGAGTTTTGACAACTTTCAGTGTACCAAAGGTTACAGAAAGATTTTTGAAAGCTTCTATTTGCATGGCACACATGAACACCAATCTTGCTGTACAGATTTTCATACAGCAAAACAGCCGGCTGCAATAAAATGAAATTTGGATACTATTCTAATCTTACAGGAGGTTGTGCTACATTCAATAATCAAAGCTTTCAATGGCCATTTCAAGTATACTGTACTAATGGATTTAGAAAACTGTCAGATCTGAAAAGTGACTTTTCAAATTGAAATACAAGATGATTCTCCTAAAAATATCCATTCTAAACAGGTTAGTTAAGGAAAGCAGAAGACTATGTGGTATAACTATGTAAAAAAAACATAAAATATTTTCTAAATAAATGTTTGAATGTGGAGCGGCATCTGCACGCTAGCTACAGATAAACAAGCAGAGGTTAATTCCATATTGAAAAATAAAAAATGATTAAGCTGTGGAGCAGCCTTCAGGTGTGTGGGGGAATAAGGGTAGGGAAATATGAGGCAGAATGGTTAAGGATGATGTGAAGAAAAGGAATGAAAAGATTAAAATCCAAGGGAGAAAGCTCTGAGGAAGCATGGAAGGCAGAAATCTATACATGAATGGTGATATTTTAAAAAAAGCCAATCACTGAGAACTGAGAGAAGGTATGAACAGAGTTAAAAGAAAATCTTGATTTCTGATGTCTATCTGGGCTAAGTGTTTATGAATACCTACAAAAGGATGCAGAGAGAAAGGTCAGTGCAATCATGGCCGAGACAAATGAAATGGGGAACAGTTGGATGGCATTTATATAATGTATATACAATATATGAATTGAAAAAAATGTCTTCTTAAGATATCCTAGTACTTAGTGACACAGAATTGTTTTGCTTTGGGGGAGGAGAGGCAGATGGAGACAGATGGAGATAGATATGGGACAGCAGTACAAACCATAAAAAGCATTTGAGAAAAGTAAAGTTAACTCCTCAGGTGACAAACAAATATGGAAACACACCTTAACAATATATTTCAGTCACATGAAACTTTTTCATTTATATTTTATTTCTTGAAATGTTTCTCTGAATAACTTTGCTCATCTGTCAGAAGTTTCATGTACTGTATAAGAGTAATAGACACTACTAAATATTATGGACTTACTTAACACCTTACATTAGAAGTCTGAAGCCACACAAAGAAAAAATTAAGGATAAACCTCTTTTTCTCTTATCTTAAAACAAGTAATAAAATAAATGGCACCCTTATGAAAATACTGTATTCGTTTTTGACCTGAAAACTATAGAACTGGCATATTTCTTTAGAAACATTGAGGGTATTTTCAAAAGGAAATTGCCAGGAAACTCGGATTTAAAGGTTTGTTTTCTGCAAGGAAATGAAAAACAAACAAGACAAATGTCTGTGCAATTCTAAAATTGTTTTAAGCACTAGACCTTGTAAGATTCCAAACTTTTCACTGTTTTTATTAGACGGCTACATGAATCAGTATTGATTATACAGGATACAGAGTAGTATCCTTCCTAGAGAGATCCCTCATTTGTGCTGAAGCTCAAATTATGCCTGTTCATCTATTTTCTTCAACAACCATTCAGAAATAAGACCTGAGTGGAAATATCACAGTGGAAGTCCATAGATATAAAAGCTGCTGTACTGCAAAGAGAAATTTGCAATATTCAGGTCACTGTGTAAAAAAACTTTCTACTACTGTATACAGTATCCACTAACGTTCTGTATTAAATGCTTTTATTTTACAGCACCTACTTTAAATGATATTCTAATCTGCATCTTCAGTCCTTTTATAACTTTGGATTATAAATTTGGAGTCAATTGTAACTGACTGAACTTACCAACTAATTTTAAATTGACAATAGTTGTTGACTACTGAATTTATTGCTAAAAACACTGTGCCACAGAGGGGAAGGAGCTATAGATACCTGCCAGAGTCATTCAACATTTGACAGCCTGTAAGCTCCACAGTGCCTTACAGGGGAGTTAGCTGGAGAAGCAGAAGAGCAGCAGGTCTCTAGCTGATGTCACTGCAAGCTTGCAGGTGCCTTGGAGATCCCATGTTTCACTGTTGCTCCAAAAGCCAATAGCAGTGTGGCGAACTAATGCCCCTCCATCCCTGATGATGCCCAATCACTGCTTGCACTGCTGTTTGAGGAATCTTAGTCAGAGATACAGAGCTAATGATATGGACCAGGCTTGAACCAGTAATATATGAACTTTATGGTACAACCTGCCTTTTTAAGCATGCCTAACTATAAATGTAATTTATTCACCTACCACTAAAGTCGACCCGCCTGTCTTGATTTTGTGGCTTAATGTATTGCAATAACATGTACAGATGCATGATCTGTTTGCTTCTATGCAATAAAACATAATAGAGGTGTTGGACACATAATGAAGGTGTTCTTTTTAAAATAAAAGCACACCTTTCAGTCTTTGATGTACAATCTAGTGTTGTGCTAGATTGTACATTTGGGTAAAACGTATTCTGCCTGTTACTGTAATCCCCAGTTTAAGTTCTTTCCATGTAACCCTCAGTTTCATCTACTGTATCTTAAAAGAACATTGGTATTCAGAAACAGTATAGTACAGTATGTTCTGTGTTGTGCTGAATATTGTATATAACTTTTATTCAAGGAATTATTCAAAAGAACATCTGAAAAAATATAGAAAAGTATTTTATCTTTCAGTTGAAGGTAACGCAGGTTTCACTTGTAAAATGACTTCCTTATAATAAACATTTCTTAAATTTACACTGACAAGACCAACATTAGAAAACTCATTGCAAAATGTTCAGGAGAATGAAAGTCTGGCAGACTGAGCCAACTGTACATGAAATTGATTCATATACTACATCCAAATCTCTCAGCTGTCTGTGTGATTAGCTACTAACCAGTCAGTCTTTGGGCCCATGAATTATGCCTGTAGTTTAACATGATACTGAATTGCTTTACGTTTTGAATAAATGTTCTAGAGCTCTAGTGAAAACTGTATGATATGCTTTATTAACACACACCTTCTGTAGTTTCAACATGTAGCATTCAGTTTTTATTTTGTGTCAATCTAAAATAATTGAATAAATACAGTACATGAGTATAATTGCCAGGATGCTCTTTCTTTCCTACTTTCCTCACTATACCTGTGCCTGTGGCATCTGTGCCAACCCATTTTCAAGAAGATAAAAATAACTTTGCCCCTAGACGAACTAGATCACCCAGCAATTACTTTCTGCGTTATGATATTTCTGCTGTTTTATTGTTTTTTTTTTTCTTTTAGCCTACACATTTCTGCCTTTGCAGATTATATTCCCACTCACTCCAAAGGTAAGACTGACCCCCCAGGAAGCCATGGGCATTCAGAAGTTGTCATATTTCTTCCTTTTCTTTAGATTGAGTGCAGCCTCATTTTGCAGAATGTGCCGTTAAATCTATTCCCCTTTCAATTGGCAGAGCATTATCACATCCCATATAACAAAGCTGAGTAGCTTTCATTCTACATTTATTGTAGAGCCAGTAAAGTATTAATTTAAAGATGAGTAGCCTAAACTAAAAAGCAATATCCTGCAACTAAAGGTGTATGTGCATTCTTTAGAGTTATTGGTATTTTACTTTTAATATTATGAATGCACTAGAAATATAAAATTCCAGAAACAATTCTGAGAATTGTAATAAATAATAGGACCTTTGAGAATAAAATCTACATATGGAAGTCAAGTAACATTTTTACAGACCTTCCTCCTTAGTTGGTTCCTCAGCTGCATCTTCATTTATGTTATTTTCTATAATGAGGAAAAAGGGGGAAAAATTAACAGGCTGTTGTAACAAAATGCCAAAGGGAAGACATTTTCATGGCAGTTTTCATCAGCACCACTGTGTCCAGCAATCCTCGACACAGCTGCTGGTCAAGCCACTACCAGCAGCAGGTGGACTTTATGACAGGAACACTGTGACAGTCTAGACAGGAGGCTGTTCTCACTGTAAAATAAATGGACATTCTCAAGAATAATGTAACCAAAATTAGCATCAATACATTACATTGGTTATTACCTAAACTCAACACTTCATAACATGGTTGCAGTATATACAGCACTACACTTTAAAAGGCTGGTTTTCTTCCTTGATTTTTCAAATTTTGTAAATTCATGTGCAGAACGTGAAGTTAAGGTTTCAGAGAAGATACATTGCAATCTTTTTAATTTTGTATTTCTTCATTTTATCTAGTTAGATGGTTGAAAAAAAAGATCATAAAGACATGGAGAACCAATTATACAGCAGGACATTAACTGAGTAAATCTAAATGAGGCTTACAGTATTCAATGATGTAACAACAGCTTCCCATTCAGGACCTAAACCCATGAACCTCTGCTCTGGAGTCCAGAGCCCTAACCTACTACATGCTGACTTAAAAGTTGACATTATTAAATATAAAGAATCATGCCAAAGAGATTCATGCCAAAAGAAAAACATATTAAGAATGAACGAATCATTTAAATGCAAATTAAAATACATACTACAACACATACAGTACATTGCTATCAATGCAGCATCCTGTGGACACTGTTGTTCTCTGGAAATCAATTATTTACTTGTGACAAACGTGACTCACATGTGCTGTACCTGTAGCTCTATGCGATGCGGTTATGGCTGCACTATAACATTAGACAATTTTGTCAAGTGAAAGGCATCCAGTCCGTTACTCATTCTGTTATATAATGTTTTCTATTCCTATTTTATTGAGGATATGAATAAATCTGGAGGGCACTGAACAGTATATCCTTCATGGTGAGTTAATGGACTAATATGGTTTGACACACAGGTAGGAAGGCATTCCATGGATATTATATCATTTAACATGCACTTCAAAACTACATAACATTTTGCATAGAATCACTGCAGCTCTGGATTGCTGTCAGTTAAAGGCATAGACCATATATACTGTATACTGGTGGGAGGCATTGAGTAGTACTGGCTGGGATTCTGGACCCCCAGCTAAAGATGGCCTCAAGTCTTAAATGCAAATCCTGCTGGTTTCTCCTTTGAGCAAAGTACTTTATCCTGATTGCAGGAATCCACCCAACCTACTGTACAGTATATAAACGGGTGCCAATTGCTCAACCTTCTTCTAGGTTCAACTGAGGAATTTACTTCTCTTAAAACATGCACTGAGGTACAGTACTGAGAACTAGCCTTTATGGTTCATATGACAGAGCTGTGAAACAATGATCCAGATAACACTATTTTGGAATTTCCCATTCACATCTTGAACGCTGCCGCCATAAAACTTCAATGGAACTTAATAAATTGCACCAAAAAAGATTATCTATTAGTTGGTTTCTAAAAGTCTTGATGGAGTTATTACAGAAAATTATGGAGGTTCAAATGCAAGTGACATTTTTTCCCAATTAGTCACAGTCTAGTGAATCTGACATGTGAAATAAAATCTCTTATTTTCACAAGTCATTTAGCATTCAGTGTTAGCCTGTTTTCTTTCCTTCCAGTGAGACCCTTTCTATTGACCTTTTCTACATCAGCAAAACAGGTTGCTCATGCAAATTTAATTCACCCTATGTGTAATAATAAAGTGAACTTTAACAATGGGGGGTTAAGCAAAGCCTGTAAGCCATCCACAGAAATATGTTAGAAGCTATAGCCTTACTCAAGCACATATTGTCAGAGAAACTTTTGCATTCCTCTGCCAGATTCATGCTACTACTGTACCACTTGAGTGATAGGCAACAATTATGTTTTCAGTTCACATTTCAGTTACTGATCATCTGTAAACTATCCTAATAATTAGAATTGTCAGCTGATTAAAATATGTTTTGTTAGAGTACACCAAATATAAAGCTGCTTATACAACAGTACATTTGCAGGTATAAGTCACAGAGTAAGGGATACAATATCATAGGCAAACACTAGTTCCTTTAGATGTTGATTAATTTAATTAGAGTTTTTATCTTTTATTTTATTATAAATAAAAAGCAAATCAGTAATAGACCCCCGGGAAAGATAAAGAAATATGAACATAAAGTCAGAACTTAAGAGATGAATAATTGAACACTCAGAATATGTTTCAGAGATCACAGGCATGACTCCTCCCTGCATAAACACCGCTCAGACAGTGAACATCCCTCTGTTAAAAACTTCACTTCCATTAGTGTCAATGCAATAAAATAATTCATAATCACGGAAATTGTTTTCCAATGCCTTAGTCAAAATCCCATGCAGTGCCTAATGTCAGTATATCTATGCAACGCTAACCGCACTCTTTGAAGAAATGGCACTGACACACATTGTGCATCATCTACCACATTAAGTCAAACTAAAACTGCAAATTCAACAAGTAAGTTATCTGCCTGGTGCCTCACAAGAGCCTTCTGAATAAAAGCAGAGTATTTGTGAGATATAATGTACTTAGTGAAGTGTCAGTTGCCTGTCAGTTGAAAAAGATTATTCTTACAAAATGTACAAAATCTCATATGATTATTAATCTTTTGCAGCTGAAGCACACTTCCTGACTGAATACAGGCCTTAATTAGACATACCTTTTTAGGATAGATGCAAGTGAGAAAAAAGTATGCGGGTTTACATTAAAATGTCTACTCCACAGCGGAATAAATTGTATGTAATATTAAAAAAAAATTCACTACGCTGGCTGTCAATTAACAAATTGTCATGTCCATCTTTAATAAAATTGACCAGTAGATAAAGACGTATACGATACTGTCTGATGCTTTTCTACCCAAATGCTTAGAACCATCATTTATATTTAAAGGTTTACATTTGCGTCTTTAGTGTAAAATGGATAATAATATTTTCCACTGATCCTTATTGCATTCATACTACAGATATCTTTGGTGAATTCTTTATTACTTACTAGCAAATAATAATAATAATATGGTCTCAATTAATTAGCATTTTAGCCAGCTCTCATTCAAGGTATTTTAATGATATTCCTATAAGATCAGAAACTTCACATTTTAAAGTTCCATCCAGTATATTATTTCTGTAATTGGGATTGCAAATGTTGTCAATTTAAGAAACCTATACCGAGCATCAACATTTCCATTGTTTGATCTCTGATTACAAAATCTTGAACAATTCCCCGGTATTGCATAATATAATAATAATCCATATTCACATTAGTTCTGACTAAATACAATATTCACTGCCTTCTTTGTGTGGAAAAGCGTTTTTCAGCATTAAAGAGACAAGAGATCTTATTGTGGTATTACAAAATAGAAAGTTGGTTAACGGGTCAGTGGTTTACTAATACATTTTTTTTACTGTAACCTAACAGTAACCTAACTTTCAATGTAATGTGTTAACAAATCATGAGTCCTAACAACTAGGACAATGTTTCACAATCTAAATCTTATTTTATTCTACGACAAAAAATAAGTAAAGGCGTAATTTTGTAGCTGTTAGAAGTCTAAACTGATTCACAGATTTTCAAAAGATCTGACAATTCACTAGCAACTTCAGCTAAATAAATTATAGGCTTTAAACGTCACAATAAGAAACACAAACACACCATAACAAGCAGGGTTTATATTACACTCAGCAGGGTTTCCTTACAAGTAAGCCAAACAAGACCATAAGTACCATGTAAACAGCAAGCTATTTGCATAGTAACTGAATCATAATCTCCAAATGCACTAAACATAGCATACAGCACTGGTATTAATGGCAACACAATAATTAAAGCAAACCATTACAGAGAAAATAATAGTAATATGTAGGCTTACAGACTTCTCATGGCATTTTGACATACGGTATACAAGGTATTAAGAATTAGATCAATCCCAGCATGTTCTTTTCACAATCTGAATTTAAAAGAAAAGCCTGATAGGATACCAATACTGGTGCAGTATTCAGAAATATTAAAAGAATTTCAGAGCCCCCACTTTTCAAGGGTTTATTGTATAGCACAAAAACAAATGCCTCCAAAATACGTAAAAATGTTTAAATCATGGGTTTCTGACTATGTATACATACAGTATACAGCATGATTTTCAGTAATGCCGTGTCCTGTGTTTACAGGTTAAATGCTTTTTTCATTTAATTGCCGTAACAGAGGAGAGAGTGTGGGGGTTTTCAATCATGGGGGGTAAGTAACTAGTAATTAGTTTAAAACTCACCTGGCTGCAAAGTGCTGTCTCCAATTTAATGTCAGTTCTTCGTTTTCCTAGTATGAATTAAGTCAGTTGCTCCAGTTTAGTGGTGCTGGTGTCAGGAGTTGATAATATAATATAGGATGATTTAGCTGTGAGTAGTAGTAAGAGGTGTTAAGCTATCAAGACTGAAAACTGTGTTCACAACTAATCCTGTGTGTTCTTACTTATTATCCTAATCTACTGTATGTTAGAGTCTTTTTCCCCAAAAAGGTCAGTTTAATCTAATATTGTTAATGTACTGTCCCTTACCACAAGATCATCATTAAGCTATCCACATTAATCATTAATCAACCACAATAATAATTTTCATTATAATTTGTATTAAATCAATTTTATCCTTCATCACCTCCTCCTTATTACTAGAGATGTTAGCACTCAAATTATTCATGTTTCTTGATGGGATTTTATGTCTTTTAGTGTTTGCTTGTCAGTCGTACAATGCAGTTGATGACGTGTTGATTTTTCATTTTCATTTGAATGTGCATTGTGTTGTGTGAACAACAAAGTGGAAGACACACTTTAAAGGTGTCAGCAGCTACCCACACCACACCACGTTTTGGACAAATTGGGAAAATGCAGAGATTAGTTTGCATATTCATAATTATTCAAAGATGGTTTCGAGCACAGATGCACAAGACCTTTATGTTATCAGTATTACTGGCTTTCTTTGAGGGACATAAAATATGTCAGTGTGGGTAAAATCCATGCCATTCAGTCCCCACCTTGATGGGAATATCAGATCCACACAGTTACAGTATCACCAACATCCATCTGTTTCTCGATATCTCACCTGCCATCACATTTACCACCGATTCCCTTACTATCGCCTAGACTTTACATTTTGATGTGCTGGTTGCAAACAAGGTCAAAGCAGTCAAAAAAACAAGAAATGAACAAAATGATTATGCATTAAGATGTTGGCTCCTAAGGGTTTGTGTTTTAGTTTACTAATAGAAATCACTGCCGTGACAGCCTTTTATCCATTTTATTGAAAGAGCACATAACTTTGTAAATTCTTACACTGGCATACTTCAATCTACCAAGTATTTATTTTCTAACACATACGGTAGTGTAAGTGTAGCACATTTAAGCATGACAAGCTTCTCAAGGCACCTAAATGGTGCAGGACAGGAATATTGCAGTCCTCATAAAACTAGTTTAATGTTCCAGTCTTCACTGCTCTTCACTCTGCCAGTATCAATAAAACTCTAGTTCGGGAGAAGTGATTTTCGTTCATGAATCCTACTTCAGCACAGACAGTTTGGCTCTTAAGATGTATGCCATTATGTAATTTCATTAAGCTGTATAAAGGACACAAAAGACTATTCAGGTTTTACTATGCACTGCTCAAGAGCAAGCATTATATAAAATAATCTAGTCATATACATTACAATTACATTTCATTTGCATACTGTCAGTGGTGATTTAAAAAATATATATTCTTTACTTTCTAAGAAAAATCATCTCCATCTAAATACATTTCAAAAAGCTCTGGGAATGATCAAGAGACCATGACTGACATGCATTGACAAACAGTTTTTGACATTAATATTTAGATGACCTTATTGAAATGTCAAACTGAACATAAGAACATGGGGGCTGATCTCTGCAAAATTTGCAAGTTGATAATATACATAAAAGAATAGGCAAATTTACTTTTATATATTAATGCTATGGGATGATTCATAGCCACCTCTGCTGGTGTCCCATTGTTAAAGTGATGAGACAGTGGAGCTAAGCTGTAGAGAGGGCATTATTATTACAAGATGTTTATATAAGGTACTTCTCAGGACACATGCAGATATGCTAATTGCTGTTTCAAAGTCATTACAGAGAGATATTAAGTTGGAGCAATTTGTCGTCTTCTGGCTTTGGTGTTGCCTGCTATTTAACAAAATATCCAAATCTTACTAATTCTATAGCTCAAAAACACCACAAAAACAGCACGTGATCACATAAGGATACGGTAGAACCTTACTGCACAACTTAAATGACATGAAACCAGCTTGGTAATAAGACCTAATACCATTTATATATATATATTATTTGTGCTATACGGATATGCATTCTCACTGTAAAATGTCTCTCCCATGAAGAGACTTAACACACTAGTTAGGTACAGCACATCGCCACGAGGAATACTAACACTCCATCATAAAATTTTCAGCGCAGATGCTTTGGGACTTCATATTTGATTAGATTTTCTACCTGCTCAGTTATATACTGTATTTTTTATTCTTAATTCCAATGGAAAAATAAAAATTTCTGTGCTTGCTACCAAGTTACATGTATTCAGGTTTTATGAAACAAACTATAAATTACTGTTAGAAGATATGTCTGTAAAATTCAGGTAGAATTATTTCCTTGCCATTCAGTCATGTATAGTACAGATTAATCTAGATAGATGTCTCCATGATGGCAACTCCATTGAGCAGGCAACCATTACTTAGGTTTTTACAAGCAGAAAATCGGAAGAAAAGCCCTAAAGAGGACAAGAACAACCTTGAATGGAATTCTTAACTTAATTCTTAAGTTTGAGAGAGAAGACAACAACAACATCACTTTCACCCCAGCAGTTCTAAATCAATTATTCCCAACATCAATTTCTGAAACCTACAAATACCTTTAATAAGCTTCCTCATCTTTGCGTTCATCTTTTGTATCCCTCCACCACCTTTGCAGCTGCCCCTTGATTAACTACTCTCTCTGCATGGAGGTCCCATAGTCTACGTTGACATCAGATTCCCTGTTCAAGAGGATCCAACTGTCACCCTGACTCCAGCAAAACTAACCTCCTTCTATGGCCAGGGAGCTGGTTCTCAGCCAAGCAGGTTAAAGGGGAACTGAAGTCCCAATTTCTCAGACCGGTTACGAAGTGTCGGAAACAAATAAATTACTAGATGGTATCACAACATTTTACACTTTCTGAATTAAGCCCCAAATTGTAAACTTTGTGAACCTAATTTATGGTGGCCATGTTGTTGCAAACTCCTGGTCCCACCACAAATTGTGAGGTAAAATGGTCCTTCCTGCTTACTAATCACTAATAAAATGTACAGCATGAGCCAATAAGTATAGGTTGTGCAGCAGACATTTCACTGCAGATATGTTCCAATGAGATCTGCTTGCAGAGCTAATACTGTATGTACAGTAAGTAGCATTTTTTTTACAAAACCATCTTGAGGCCTAGAGCAATATTTCTCTTGGATTAAAAGAGATGTATTCAAAAGCCTGCTTGTTTAACATGTAATAAAGCCACTTCACATCCCTGGACGTTTTATTACCTTGTTCTGAATCGCAGACAATGACAGCAATTTGGCACTGTGCATACCTGGAAATTTAGTCTATTTTGTGATGTTAGTTGGAGGTTTTACACGTTACTGTGTACATTTTGCTTTCATAGTGGTTTGAAATGCACTCTAATCTTTCTAACCCCCAAATATAAAAATAGAGTTGCAGCTGGCTTTTAAGTTAAAGCTCACTGTACAGTACCCTATGCACTCAATAAACATTCTTTAAAGCAGTTCAATTCTTGTGTGTGTTTATTGCTTGTAAATGATAAAGTAGTCCTGAATATATATAACACAATAAACTAATGATTTTTTAACAAAAGAGGTATTTCTCTAAGGAAGATTTAAAGTACATCACAATTGTAAATGGACAGTAGGATTCTTTCCATTTCAAAGTTATATGACCGTCGGGGTTTATGTTTGAATTTGATGGTCATGAGCAAAACTGGAAGGTGATGTGATTATTTATGACATTTTTATACAAGGAAAACTCCCCAAACAGTTCTCATCTTAGTTCTGTCTTGCACAAAATATGACAGCATTGTGCTGCATTAAGATATAGTACTGTAGTGTGACTGTAATGTGTTTGACCTACAGTACGTTAACAGAAATAAATACATGCCTAATGTATTTCAACAGGAATTCTAATTAAAGCTAATACAATATAGTAATGAGAAATAAAAATAATATCTCATATATGCACAGATTTATTTAGTGTGTATACTGGAATGTATACTGTCGGTCAGTGAATTAGCACCAGACTGCCCAGATGTCACTGTGGTTCATAAGAGGTCAATAAAGGGTTATCCCAGCTATAAATGGGCTCCATCCCATTGCTTTCACACTCCCCTGCATGCCCTTGGTGAAGTAAAGGAACAAAACATTAGCAGACTAGAGCTAAAGCAACTCCACCTCTTTCCAGAGCTTTGCTGCCCTCAGAAAACAGAGATTTCATTCAAATGACAGGAAATCTAACAATAGCCTCACACAAATGTGAAAAGCCATTAGACAGATGAGGCAACAGCATCCCTTGAAGCAGGAATTGAACCTGAGTGTGTGCACAGTACCTACTCAGCTACTTACGCTATTAAAAGCTGATGAATGACATTAATCATACAGGTCCTCTACATGCATATTTACCATTTTCAAGGCCTCAGAGAAAATAAAATGAATTTGGCCTTGACCTAAAGGGTCAAAAAGCACTTTCGAAGCAAAGCATTCATTATCCACAGTTTGGATTCACAACAGATGCAGAATGCCTCTCTTACTTTCCTTAAAATGTCAACTTACTAAGCCCTACAAGCTTTTGACATTTTTTAATTGATAAAAAATGATCCAGACATTTCTCTTCTTCTCCTGGGGTCAAATTACAGTATGTCAGCACTTGACAATATCTTCTTCCAGTTCAGCTTAAATAATATATGTAAATCAATCAATATTCCTTGTGTTCTAAGATTTTGCATCTTTGGGTGGAAAACAATTTGAAACAATTTAGAAAAAAAATGAGTCTGTCATTTCAAAGATTAAATAAATTTACTCTTCCTTCTGATCTCTCATACAGTATAGGTTAATTAATTGCTTACACTTATATAGCATTTTTCTGGACACTCCACTCAAAGCGCTTTACATCCCCTCCACCACCACCAGTGTGCAGCCCCACCTGGATGATGCGACAGCAGCCATAGTGCGCCAGAATGCTCACCACACATCAGCTGTCAGTGGCGAGGAGAACAAAGTGATTAAGTTAATGCATAGATGGGGATTATTAGGAGGCCATTACTAGTAAAGGCCAATGGGAAGTAACATCACTACTCTTTTCGAGAAACGCCCTGGGATTTTTAATGACCACAGAGAGTCAGGACCTCAGTTTCACGTCTCATCTGAAGGATGGCGCCTTTTTACAGTTTAGTGTCCCTGTCACTATACTGGGGCATTAGGACCCACACAGACCACAGGGTGAGCGCCTCCTATTGGCCCCACTAACACCAGTTCCAGCAGCAACCTTTAGTTTTTCCCAGGAGGTCTTCCATCCAGGTATTGACCGGGTTCTTACTGTACTGTACCTGCTTAGCTACAGTGGGTTGCCAGTTGTGAGTTGCAAGGTGATATGGCTGCCGGCAAATCTAATATAGATACAACAAATCTAATTATACAGCAGTTAGAAAAATAAACATGTTCAATAAAATCTAGGGACAACAGAGTTGATCTGTACACATAACTAGATGGACTGTAATAAAGTCAAAATTCGTGGTGTCAAGGTCATGTCCTGTGATGTACTGTATGTAGTCCTTTCCGAAAGTCTGTTTCTCCTCTGAAATGACTTCCCGGAAGTCACTGCCCGTTTATATTTATATTTAAAATAATATCTAACACAATAAGAAGTTTTTGAAAACATGCTTATCAGTTTAAATCATTTGAGGATTTGAGGATGACATAAAGTTCAAAATTAGAGACCAGCAGCAAATGAAATGGTTTGCTATGACAGGGGCTTTAAATAAAGTAGCAATGCATCCACATTAACAAAGTTAGGGCCTGACATTTGCATTTTACCAGGGGAAATATTAGTTAATATAAGGGTTATAAAAACCAATAACAGTTCAACGCAATCCTCCCTAGATTTCCATGATCGGGATCTATTCTTAGCTGAAAGGAAAATGTGAATTGAATGAAAAGAAAATATCACACTGCTTAGCATTGGTGATGGCACCCAGTTGATACAGAGCACAGTACGACTTATTCTACTGCAAATAATGCTAATTATTTCTCTGTGTACTCATTCACAGTTTGCAAAGAGGCAACTTTTGAAACAGGCTCATCAAATTATGTACTGCTAGGTATTTCCAATCTAGTCTTTTTAAAGTATTAATCTATGATTGCACCGTTTGAATCAATATAGGTTGATCTCTTTAGAACATTACAACAACTTCAAAAGGAGACCGTTTCCAAGAGCTTCTTACTTTTGACCATTTCTTTTCCCCATTTGATCGATGTGTTCCATCAATCAGGATCTTACTTGTTGTTTTAAATCTTATAGTATTATTGATTTAAATCTTATTTAATAATCTTATTATGATGTTTTAAATCTTATAGTATTTTAATGGGTATAAATGTAATACAGAAACACTCTCTAACTCTTTGTTTCTGATCTACTCTTCTGATCTAAGGCAATACATTGCAACCCCAGTGCTGTGCATTGACAGTGCATACGAAAAGCTATTTCTAAGGCCTCACATTGTAAAACCAATCATGTGTGGCTATTTGGTTTAGCTCATGCAGGCACTGTTGTGGCAGCTGTGCAAGGATTCTCACTTAGTCATGGTTTACAACATTCATTAGGGGTCAAACTGCAATGACTTTGAAATTGATGAAAGTGTCTTCTATCATACCGAACCAGCCATTTTTCTTCAATTTAGATCCATTGTACATGGAGTGATGCACTTTAGGCGAGTTGTGTAGATACATCATCCTCACCTACCTATAAGCTATTTTTTTTGTAGAACAGTGCTCCTTTGTGTGCAGAGTTTAAAAAAAGCATGAAGAGTTCCAATGTCTATGCGAGCACATGCAAACCAAGTGGCACAGCAATGAATATGGACTGCATACCTTCAGAGAAAAAGTCTGACATTTTTTCCTTGTAGATCCTGAAGTCTGTCTCCAGGAAGATGCAGAATATGACACGATCAATCTATGAAGACAATAAGGAGACTGGCATTAGCATGACTGCATGTTTCACTCAGCAGTGACACTTCATATGCAGGATTTCATACTGAATTTAATGCACTAAACACACAGGACATCCATCCATTATAAGAAAGCTGCTTATTCCCGGTAAGAGTTGTGTCATCTCAGAGAATACAGTATCTTGAAAGAACTGGGAACCAGGCAAGACTACAAAGTAGTTGGTCACAAAATACAGAGAAATCATACTAACAATTTACATTTTGCAGTAAATTTAATTTCTCATCTTTCCAAAACAGTTCTTTGAAATGCTATAAACTTTGATCAGGTTAAACCTAATTAAGGAATTTGGTTTTACAATGAATTAAAAATCAATGAGTGCTCCAAAAAGCATGAAGAGCTTGCATGTTTAGAAGACACAATAAGGCTGGTTAAAAGCTTGTGGTAAGAAAATAAATACAAACTGAATACCTCAAAACAGTTCTACATTGGTAGCACTTAGAACATACAGTACAAACCATATACAGTACTCCAAGAATATATTGCCTTAAATAGGAAGACTTCTTCAAAATCAGAACTAGTTTGGCTTTCTTTAAGCACAGTCTCCTTAATCATAGAGTGAAGGTAGTGCTTAACCCCAACACTGCCCCAGTCTAATTCAATTGGCCTGTTTCCTGTCTGTTACATGCCTGGACCAGTTTAATAGCCCAATTTAAGCACTGGATATGAGCCATTAAAAATGAAACTCAGAGGTGCTTTTGAAATTTTAGAACCAGGAAATTATGAAACACACAAGGATGGTAAAAGACTTATTAGAAGAGTAAAAGAATTATTAATGCATCTGGAAACCATGCCCATTCACAGTTGATGCTCTAGACCCACTTACATGTACCTCAAGCTGGTGGACGTTTTTATTTTATCATTAGGTCTAGTCTACTCTTTTCAAGCAAGGATTGGCAGCTGTATATTTCCAAATGCTAATTTATTTTTATGTATCATGGTTTTATGTACAATGCAAATGTCTCCATGTCTGTTCAGGCCCATAGCATTACTTTGGCAGTCAGTGTCTAAGTACTTGGGTTCTTGGGAGAGAATAAATTACTATTGCAGTGGAAATGTTCATGTCTGCTGTGATTTTCGTCTCTCATTTGTGCACAGACCTCTAGGCGATGCTTCTTTTAGTGTGCACTCTGAGACCCATATTTTCACAAATTTGTTTTCATGTTAGATAGCTGTCCTCTTGGAAAAGTGCCCTTGTGGAACTCCACAGAAGAAGCACTTTTGTATTTTTAAAAAGGAGTTTCTTTTGTGTAGGTCTGGATATTGGTTTCAAACAGCATTAAGAGTATTCGTAATTCAAATACAAGCTAGCCAAATCTGATGGCCCTGCACATACTGTATCTGCAGGTATGCCCATTCTGTATATGCAACTGTGCAACATACTGTACATTTTATTTGATTGCATTTATACAGCACTTTTACATACAGAGAGGCACACATCATCCACCACTGAAGTTCAGCACCCACCTGGGAGTCGTGTGGCAGCCATAATGCGCCAGCAGCCACAACAGATCAAGAGGACATGTGAAAAACTAGTTTAAAACCAGTGAAATTTGCCTAGGACCTGGAGCTAACACTTTTTTCTCTAACATATCTTAAATAACCTAGGTTTCATGTCTCATCTGAAGGACTCCTATAGCACCAACTAGAACACAGCATCCACCTGTCGCTATCCTGGGCACTGCTTTCCTTGTAAACTTCAGTTCAGGGGGAAACTGCTACTCCACCAAATCCAGTTAAAGTGCACTAATCAGGCTAGAAAGTGGTAATGCTGCTGTCAAATAAAACACTGCATGTCTCACATACCGTAGATTTATGATTAAAAATTACACAGTATGTCACTTAAGCACATTTTCACTTTCTAGGAGTTCAGAACATTTATCAGTAACACATTAAACACTGAAAAAGGGACACGATTGAGGTACAGAGTTTACTGTTTACAAGTACACACTTTAAACAGTGAGAAAGGAATTCACTTGTCCATTACATTCTATCAACATACCCATGTCTGTCTCCTTAATGTCTGGGATACTAAACGCATGTACAGTATACTCCATGGCTCCTGTAGAATATTATCTAAGGAAAATACATTCATCACTACAAGATATGGGAATGTATTTCTCAGCAGATAATAAGCCCTTTAAATGTTGCAATTTTGAAAACAGACAGGTAATGACTACCCTTAGCATGTACAATGTGTTCTAGATTCTAAAAGATAAAATTATTGTATCCAAGAATAAACCTGGGTATTTATATAACAGTTACCGTAAAGAATCAAATTCAAAGAATAAACCATTTAAGAATAAAAGGTATCTTAATGTAGGTTTGGAGAGCTCTTTGGAATGGGGAAAACAGGGATGTTCAGTAGAAAGAGGTCACCTTTTTGTGCAATACCATGAAATTACTGTACCTGATGTCCAGAATGAGCTAATGTGGTAACAAAGCATATTGTATGTACTGTCATGATACAAAAAAAACATAGGAATTTCCACTTGTCTCTATGCCCATCTGAGAGTCTACATGCAATAATAAATTCACATCTCATGGAAATTGCTCTACATCTGAGAATTGTCATGCTGCGCTCCTTTTTATATTCATCATTACATGACAAGCTCTTTTTTCTCTTTTTGCTCACATAATGATTAACAGGTTTCATAATTATTAACAGTTTTCTACTTTAAGACCACCAAACATAAAATAAAAATGTCTGATTTAAGAGTGTTTAATGTGGGGAACGAAACTTCTCTGCACTGAGGTCTACTGACCAGACAGTGTTCCAGAGGCTAGGAAAAACTGTAACTATTAAAGCTCAAGTGTCTGGACAATGTGAAATAAACCAAGCTGTGAGCAAAGTGAAAAGACACACATATACAGTATGCTGAACTTTAATCTTGTGGTGTGAAATTATGCAAAATGTGATGACACTGCTAATGATACTGTATAATCTCCAATCCAGAACTACTGGTTTGTTTTTTTTAAGTATCAATAATCAAAGCCAGAAAACATTCAGCTTCTTTACCTTTTAACACACCGTTTCTTGAAACAAAAGCAGCATCACTGGTTTAAACATTGTTTTTGAGGCTATCCACATGGGTAAATAAATGCTGTTCGGGATTTCTGCATCATGTCTTTTTATTATCCAAATACCAAGGTGCTTGATTTCCAAAACAACTGAAAAGGGGATTAGAAAGTAATAGCCTGCTTTTGTTGAGCCCCTTGCCCATAAAACTACATGCACAGCACATCAGAAGCTTTTGTGACTTACAAAACTGACAAAGAACACTTCCCAGGCTCCAGAAGAAAAGGTAACAAAAAGATCGTAAAAAACACCTTTCCAGCACTGATAAGAATGTTTTTCAAAAGAAGTCAGGAGTTCCATGACATTGCACCATGCAAGTTCAAGGAACCTTTACAGTTTAAAGAGGACTAATTGATCTCTAAAGAAATATAGCTTAAGTAAGATGCTAAAGAAACTTTATAAATGAGAGAAAGCTAATCAGTCCATCAAACTTGTTTGGTATCTAGCTGTTAATTCATCTGAGGAAATAATGCTCAAATTTTGAAGGTTGTGGTTCACCATGAATCACCCACCCCACACACAGCTGCTGAAATGCACTTGCACATACTAAATATAATTTTTTAAAAAGGAGCTCACTTCTTAGCAAGGACTGCTGGATAGGTACATAATTAAAAATGTGTATTGTACATCTCTACAGAACAAGTCTAATACACCCTTAGACCTATTGTACTGTATTACACTTGATTTAATTAAAGTAAAACAAATGACTGACTTTTCAATCTAATTTAATATACACGAGACATCTTGTTGATATGTTGTTATTTTTTTCAGTTTCAAAATGGTAAAGACAGTCTTAACATCACAATTAAGACTATTGAAACTTTATTCTCAGAGATAATTTGCACTTTTATTCATGAAGATTTGGGATGTGTTATGTTTTTGGAAATAATAAAACGAATGAAAATGGATTCACAAAAAAAATTTGGAAGGTGTTGACAGGTTATATTTTTCATTTTTCGTCTCTTTCATTAATCATTCCACCATAGGCACTAATTACATAAATGACGTACAGCAGTTATTATTGTTCTGGTTACCTGACAATACACATGCTAGTCGGAAAATTGCTTAATCCTACAGCATTATCATTTTCTCTGACTGGTATCTTTAATGCCCAGTTAGTCAGAACCTCAGTTTAATGTCTCATCTACAGTTTGGTATCCCTAATTACAATACTGGAGCACTGGTTTGAAGATGCTGGTCCAGAGTGGAAGAGTGCCTCCTGCCAATTAAATTACACCACCTGCAGCAGGAACCTGTGAAAACTGTGCAATATATACGGCATAATCTACGGTATAGATTTCCATTAATTCGTTATTTTTATTTTTAATATGAAATTGAATAATAATAATTGCTTACACTTATATAGCACTTTTCTGGACACTCCACTAAAAGCCCTTTACAGGTAATGGGGACTCCCCTCCACCGCCACCAGTGTGCAGCCCCACCTGGATGATGCGACGGCAGCCATAGTGCGCCAGAGCGCTCACCACACATCAGCTATCAGTGGGCAGGAGAGCAGAGTAATGTAGACAATTCATAGATGGGGATTATTAGGAGGCCATGATTGGTAAGGGCCAATGGGAAATTTGTCCAGGAGCCGGGGGTTATACCCCTACTCTTTTCGAGAAACACCCTGGGATTTTTAATGACCACAGAGAGTCAGGACCTCGGTTTTACTTCTCATCTGAAGGACGACGCCTGTTTACAGTATAGTGTCCCCGTAACTATACTGGGGCATTAGGACCCACATGGACCGCAGGGTGAGCGCCCCCTGCTGGCCCCACTAACACCTCTTCCAGCAGCAACCTTAGTTTTTCCCAGGAGGTCTCCCATCCAGGTACTGACCAGGCTCTCACCTGCTTAGCTTCAGTGGGTTGCCAGTTGTGAGTTGCAGGGTGATATGGCTGCTAGCAAATAATGAATTTGCCAAACCAAAAAAAGTAGCTAAGAAAAAGAATGTCTAGAACCTCATATAAAAACAATGCAATACCATCAGTGTGCAGATGCTGTAGTTTAGTATTATAATCAGTACATTAGTGCTACAATGAACAAGAATAAGATTTAGATGATATGCTGATTTGTTTCTTTGTGAATGGCAGATGTTTAACATTCTTGCCCTTAAAATTCTGTTATAAACATGCCACACCTAATATCATGCTAACTGTTGGAATTACAAGTGATTTACACTATACAGTACCTGTACTGTTGGGAATTCTTTTTTTAAATTAATTTGAGAAACCATTTTACAAAGTTTTAAATTTAAAAACATATTCCAAGCCTTTTTTTTACTAAACATCCGGCTACTGTAATGGCAAAACTTCATTATGTTTTAAAAAAAGGTCCCACAACAGCTGGATATCTTCATCAGAAGGAGAACTTTCTCCCTATAAAGTCTGACAGAAATGCATCTGGCTGTTCAGGGTACCATGGCACATATTGAGAATTTTAATGAAACTCAAATGCTGAAGATCTGGATGGTAAATCCAATATGTTCAGTTTCATAGACGGGGTTAAAAAAGCTAATGGAAGCTTAATTATGAAGCCAGGATCGCTACATGTTTTGTAGTGTGGTCATTATTCATTCTTGATTAGAGAAATGTTGCCAAAGGGATAATGTTCGGCTACAGAGTTCCTTCGCTTTAGCAGTTGGGATCATGGGTAGCTCCAGTAATAGGAGGCTGTTCAAAGCATAAAGTGTGAGGATTTTAAAGATGTTATTCAGACCTTAGGGGTTCATTTCTTTTAAACCTAATAGCAACAGGGTGAATTCAAACTATTACAATATACAGTATGAGTCCTAAATATGTGCTAGCTTTTTATAATTCACTCAAACTATTTTCTGTTTTTATTACTACTATGTGGGCCAATTTATTCAATGTGCAACCTATACTGTAATTCAAGTACCTTGTACTGTACTGTATGTTGATTGCTAAACCTATTCAAAACTAACAACATGCTCATGTAACACTCTTAGTTAATTGCATTATGTTTCTACTACCACTTTGTCAATAAACGACTTTTCTTTTTATACAATAATGCTATGTTTGATGTTATGTTATGTTAATAGCAATTTGAAACAAAATCCTCTTTATTATAATGAAACACTACTGAAATGCTTGGATTAACAGGAGATTTGTAAAGCAATCCCTTCCACAGAAAATATTCTCTACATTTTCTGAACTATTTTTTAAAAGGTATACATCTTTCAGAGACATGCAAGGATCTATATACACATATTTGTTGTCTCTCCTACATATACAATTGGGGCTGATTACTTTTTGAATTCTTTAGAGTGAGTCCACTGAAACTACAAAAGAAACTAGGTGAATAAACATAATAGCATAAATATCTTTTCATTTTGTTTTTAGAAGCTATTTTCTTTTCTTATTTCAATTTCAGGGTGTTTTTGTATCTCTTAAATTGTAAAATATGTTTTAAAATGACTCTGATCACATATCTTACCTAACTGTAAGCAAATGGGAAGAAATCATTCTGACAGTTCAAATACTGTACTGTATATAGAGAGAGTACATGTGTATAAATACACAAAAACAGGCAATCAAGGATTTGTGATGTTACTGTATGTACCAAATCTACTTTTTCAGGACCATCCACAAACAGTATACTTTATTTATTCCATTGTTTTTTTTTTTCTTTTAATAATCATTCTACTGTATAATCTCTAAACATTATAAATGGTTATATATAAAAAAGCTAGGAAATGTAAACTGTGTGAGTAGACAAACTGTAAATTATTTGCATCTGAAAGATGATTTAATTCTAATAAATGATCAGAGGTGAGTTTAATACTGGTCAGCTCTGGTGAACAGCAGAAGACCAGCAGTGGACCAAAAGCTCCTGAAACAGATAATCCATCATCACTGAGCGCCCATGCTCATAATTGAATTCAGGGCAGTGCCAATAACTAAAAGCCCATGGTTTCTTGTGTGCACTGCTCCTTCTGGTAACATCAAAGGAAATAACAAAACTATTCACTTGCTTGTGCCCTTCAGTTTTCAGACAAACAAACAGCAATGGCTGATACTCTTTATGCATAGAGAAAGACCAAAATGAATTACAATACAGGAACAAAATCAAAGAACATGTAGTAGTAAAGCATCAAGACTATAATGAATTAAAAGGCTACCTCTTTAATAGTAATAATTATACAATAACTCCCCAGGACAATAAAACTTGCATGCATCGTTTGGTCATTTTTCTGTGGATACTATGGTTTTCAATAACAAGCTGTACAGAGTACACAAACCTTAAACACAATATGTACAGAATATGCATATACATATACAGTATATGGACACACCATGTAAAGTTAAACATCTTACAATTTGCTTATGTTAATATAAATAAAAATTAGCAGGTGTGAAAATCCCTGTAGTCCATTTTGTCCAAAGCAGACATGTGAACTATGAAACTAAGGTACATGCTTTACAACAACACTTCATTTTCTGAATCAAGGTGTCTACGGCAACTGTCCAGCCAACAAAACGTCCAAAACAGCAGTCAAATTCACGGTAGAGCAGGAATGGAAGTAGGACTCTCATTGCGAAGCAGGTGGAACACTTCCAGACTTTATCATGGAATTAATTACACACACCTGAGCCTGCTCTGTTTGAGCTGACGATAATTACAGTCCTAATAAAACCAGGAATAGATCAAACTGCTCTCCATTAGAGCATTACTTTAGTTTTTGGAGCAAAAACAAAACAAAAAAAATCTTGATGTATAATGATATTGGTCTTAAAATATGTATGCCTGTACAACTTTCAAGCTAAAAAAGATATGTTTGTCCATTTTAAAGATAACATTTTTCAACTGTAAAGGTACTCATATCATTATTATAATGTTCTAATAAGCAATTAAGGGCCCTTGTAATACTAAAACCTGTTAATAAAGTAGAAGTGGTTTACCCTTTTGTGTCTTCAGTACAAGCATTTAAATACTTAAATACTTCTGAGCTCACATCTCATCTATCCTTATGCTTAAACACCCTATCATACTTTAACTGAGCCCAAAACCTCAAAAATCCTCTTATTCATTGGGTTAATCCTGAACTTAGTCTTTGCTATTTAATTACAAATGCACCATAAATGCATATGCAGTATAATGCATTGGTAAACTGAAATGTAACATACATAACCAGAAAAAATATATCATCATAAAATCCTTGAGCAGACACATTGTCCTATCTAGTTTATGGCTAGAGCCATGGGGGTACATACAGTAGCTACGCTAAATGAATTATATACTGTCTTCATTTAAGTCTCTCTGAAGCCCCAGAGAGGATTTTTTTCTGAATACAGACAGTGAAGACCTTTTCTCTCTTCTATCCATGAGTCAGGGGGTGTTTGACACAATGGAGTTAGTTTTATATCAAATGAATCTAGAATAAATGAGTGTTTTTATGATACATGTACAAAGTCGGCTAAATGATAAATGGTGATCATGACGACAGATAAAACACAGGCAAATACTCTAATAAAACAAAGAATGTTGAAGGATCATGTCCTATAAATATTTGATAGGCAATTTTGCATCAGTCATACATTTCTCTTATAGACAGACCACCAAGTCACATTCACTTATTAAAATTTAAATCTGTACTACATCATGAAACCGATTCTTCTTGCTTTTCCACAATATGTCTTCTGTGATTTGTTTTTTATGCTAATATGCTGGAGGCAATATCCTTTTCTGTGGAGGAAAATCTGTTCATTTGCGCTGGTCTTAGCAACTTTCTACTTAATTACAAGTAAAATTACTAGTATTCTATGAGATCTCACTCAAAGTCAATCAGTGTAGATTCATTCTGTGTTAGCGCAACAGAGCGTTTTTTAATTAAACATCCAATATAGCAGAATTTAGTGAAAATAATTCAGCCTTGTGCTGGACTAATTCAGTCCAGTTTGAGGTCTACTATGATACATATCCATCAGCACTTTAGAGATGTACCTTAATAATCTTACACCCTGTTTATATGTTCCTAAGTTATTGTCAATGACAGGAAAACACTGAGTGGTCCTTTGAGAAACAGCTTGGAAGAAGTGCTTCTGTAGCAAAAGATATGGCTGTATCATCAGGTTGACAACGATAGACTTCTGCTGTCAGTGTGCAGTGCTCATCTGGGAGCAGCTTTTTCAAGTAGCACATTTCAAATGTCATCCCTTTGAATAGAAGACTTCATTTTGAATAGTACAGTAAGAGAAGGTCCTGAATGGCAGGACCCTTGAGTTCATGAGCACCATCTGGTCAAATAATTTTATTCTGAGCTGTAGAGATATCACATCCTCAAGTGAAAAAAAAGAAAATACATTGTGGGAAACAGGCCATAGATGCATACAGTATGTACACATACCTATGTACCTGTATATTTATACAGCATGCTTCCTTACCATTTGAGATCATCCACAGTGCTCTGAAAACAAAGGAGACTGTGCTCCAAATGTTTTCGAAAGATTCTGCTGCCTTGCTTACAACATACAATATTTGAGGAAAACAAGCAAAATCCACAAAGTGTTACAAAATAAACATTAAGTGTTCAGAACAAGTTGCTTACTCATCATTCCTGTCTCACGTCTGCCCAGCATAATGGCAAAATGCCATGTGGCACAGAACTAAAGCACTTATTGTAGTCAAATTGGATATATGAACAGTATATGAAATAAATGTTAATAGTGAATTAATTCCTGGGAGGTTGTTTGGGTTAAGCAGAAAATCGAATGATTCTGAACAGTCATATTAGCAAATTAAATGTGAAAATGTCTAGTTATTTATCATTCTAGGCCATTTTTTAAAATAGAACAGGGTACTTTTAAAAAAATGAGATCTGATGTGTTTGGTGGATGCCCAGGGCCTCGTAAGATAATAAATAAGCATGGAATTAAGCTTCTGCCTGGTGAAAGCCGTTGGTTTTTAAAATGTAATTTTCTGAAAATATGTTTATTAAAGCCATTTATATGTAAATAGAGTATCAACATTTGTTTATTGTTTTACACTAAGCACAGCACAGCAATTTAATCTTTATTTCCCCAAAGACCTTGTAGTTGGACAGATTAAATGTGGTCTAAGATGCAACCCAATGAGGTAAGTGTCATTGCTTCTGACTGCAGGTGCATTGACAGTTGTCAAGGAGGTGTGTTTATAGTGAATGTGTTCAACTGCTGTAAAAGAGCCAAGTAGTGATTTTGCTGTAATTCTATCCCATAAAACAGAGATGCCTTTCAGTTTTACAAGCTGCTCGTATCGTTTCAGCAAGTTGTATATTGGACTCTTACTGCATATCCCCAATGACATTCTACTCTACCTCCAAAATTAAAACACAACAAAAACATCTTTATTTTTTTTTTTTATGGAAAACGCTGTTTACACAGCTGACTTTAGTCAACATTATTGAGTTCTTTGACATACACTCATGACATACATACTGTATACTGTAGGACACAGCAATGGATTATAAAGTGAGTCCTTTATAATGTCACCAAGTATAAGTAACCTGTGCTACTTGTTTATCATTCTTTAAAAAATCATTAATCAAGTGAATGTTAAATTGACATGTTTCATTCAGCATAACTGGGAGAATGTGTGTTGAGTTTCAGTCAGAATGGTGAGAGCATTGAATAGTCCTTATTTTTAAATGCCTAGATTGGTGCTAAAATTGAATTTTTAGATCATCTGGTATCCCTTTGTTTGCTACTGCCCATACACAAAAAGACACTGCCTACATTATAGCTTTGTAAGGTACCTGTAGCTAGTTATTTTCTTACCTCTTACCTTTAGAATTTGTGAGTGCACGTTTCTTTTAGGAGCGAAGGTACTGTACAGTACATTTATTTGAAATTTGCTGGAAGCTTAAGCTGGAAGTTGTTATTCCAACTTAAGTGGCCATGTGTCCAATCGGAAGCAGTTCTTCATATATCAACGACGGAAAACTACAGTATCTTACTTAATGAAATGCAAAGCATTAGGTCTGTATTTAATCCGAACAAAGTGAGCAGTTTTCAATGTCTTTTTTCAAAATTGTGAGACTAAAGTATTTCATATTGTGATAGCTTAACACTCTTAATTTATGTTATTATGTTATTCATTCAGTTTTATCTTAGGCCACCCAAAGTAATTACGATTAAGTTCTCACCCTTACAGTTTTGTATATTAACTGTAAATAATATACAGTATTTCTGAGGCAGTAGAGACAATGCACCTGACATTCTTTTTGTGTTGGTAGATAGTCTGCATCACAAATTGTGGAATAGAAATGTGTTTTAAATTTTGGTGTACAGACAAAACATACCACATATATCAACATCAACATAAAGTGAATTGCCAAATACAGTAGATATAAATATTTTAAAATCATCTCATTTACTGTACATAAACACAAGAATAACTTTCAAGTTCATCACTTACAATTATGATTATAAAAGAAAAACATTTTTCCCAAATGTATTAAAGAAATGCATAGTGTAGGTGCATATTCAAGACATTTCACAAAATAGGAAAGGCTATACATAAAAGATACTATCCTATGGAACATAACATAACAATAACATTAAATGGTTTAAAATACTGAATAGCATCTTACTGGCTGTTGTTTTGTTTTTTTTTATTATAGCTTAAAACAGCTGGCATTTCTCTGATTTCTAATTACATCACTTTGAGAAAGTTAAAAGCAATGCCATGTTCTGTGTTCTTTAGAAACACAAGAATATTTTTAAAGCAATTTTATTGCCCAGAATCCCACATGAACCTCAGAATATACTGTGTTACGTGCAGCCAAATGTATACAGTGTGCACACTCCCATAAATGAAAAGCACAAGCATTAATAGTTTGAAATGCCACAACACAACACACATCTCACGGGATGTGCTATACTGTGTTTCTGAAATCTGTAAGGAAGTAAATGTCAGCCATAAAACATCATTTCTCCTTAAGAACAGCAAAAGAGCACCGCCTCCCTGGGATTGCTCAGAAAATGAATTTTAATTGATGATAATAGAATGACAGCTTTCCCAAAATAACCAGCAGATGTTGTGCATTTCGAAGAGTAGTGTTGTCTTTTTGAACTAATCCTCTAAAATCCATTTTAAAGACATGGTTCTGTTTCTGAATTGCAGTCCTGAAGTCAGCTGAAGGAAATTGTCAGCTGATGGCCTCAGTCAAGCAATTACAATTATGAGAGGCTTTTTTAGAAGTCAGTTCTGTTGGAAAAAGATTATCGCCGCAAAAAAAAAACGGGGAGACTGCTGTTCAGGTCAGAAGTGAAATATGAAAAAAGAACAAACGGAATTACTGAATCCATAATGCCAAGGTTAATACACTGACATTAGGTCACAAACCAGTCCCAGAAGGTCATTTCATCGTCAGGACAGGGGAGGAAGTTATTAAAGTAGATGTGCAATAGGGAGTCAGTTGGATGACTGATCATCTGAGTCTAGCAAAGACTGAAGCTATTTATTTATCTATTAGGCTGCTCCCATTTCCATTCCATTGGGGGCTATACAGCTTTGCAGTTCCTGAGCGTCTATAGGCTTGTTATGCTGACCAGGCTTTTTTTCCTATGCCCACTGTGTGGGCAGTGTGATATTTCTAGACTTGCATTTTCCCCTTAATAGACACAATACATTCATCCCTTACTTCAGTATAAAATCACATCTACATTGCTTAAAAATTATGAAGAGGCTCAGTCCTGAATAAAAGATGAGTCTTTAAACCTGAAGCTTGCCGAGTATAATTTCAGACTGTGCCCCTAACTCACTGCGGCTAGGAGTCCCCTTAGGACTGGTGGTAGTACTGGCTAAGTGCACTAGGGTTGCACAGGGAGCAGTCAACAAAGGCAAACTCAGTTTGCTGTGCAGAGTTTTTTTGGTGTGTTTGCTCTTGTAGTCATAAAAGATCCAGTGATTTCCATCTAGACAGCATTCAAAGAAAGGAAGCTGTTCTATGTCAGTCTAAAGAAGCACAAGAGTGATCATGCTTTAATAGCCATTGATAATTCATAACTTTGAGTACAAAGGCAGAAATTAATGGTATTTTTTATGTAACAACATTTAATAGAAATTTTAATACATTTTGTACAGATATTACAGTAGGTATCAGTCTATCTGTTTTCCGCATCTATATCTGTTTAATCTTTTTATGTCGTATCAATAGTAGATACAGTATGTAGTTGATCTGTATGATTATATGCAACTAAAAGTCAGAAATTCTTTCCTCTATTCTTCCAGTTTTATATACTGTGAAGAGGAGGTATCATTTTTCACTCGGCTAAAGGTTAATCTTGTGCTAAACAAGAGCATCACTCTTTCTGTTTGAGATCAAGCAAATTTTGTGTAACGTGGTTTCAGAATGAATTGAAAAGGCTCTCATAAATAACCTTGGAATAGTTTAGCACAGTTTGTCACATAAAAACGTCAATCTACCTTGAGCGCCACTGCCTAAATGTTGAGGTATACTTAGAAAAAAAGTTCATTTTTAATAACTCATTGAAATGCTGATTTAAACTCTGCAAATCTGTTTCACAGTGTAATTCACATTGATGCTCTACAATACATTAGAACAAAGCTTTTGACCCTTTCAATTTCTGACAGGAAAACTGGGGGTGGACCAGCAATTTATCATGTGACTCTAATTCAAGCCACTTCATGAATTCTGAATTTATAATCTCACTTAAATTATGATTGAATATCTACAATCCAAAGACAGGCATAATTTGACATGGCCTGGTTCTATCTATAATAACACTAGCAACTTAGAATGCTTCATTCTTAACATTAGTTACTCTTGTTACGTACAGTTTTCATTAGCAATCTAAACTTAGATTGTTAGATTGGACTGTAACATCCTTACAGAGGAGTATCATTTGCTTGAGATTGAGCTGCGGCATAATGTTTTTCAGTGTGAACATACAAGCAGACTCTTGCAGATGCTTCTACCCTGGGGCAGGTGATTCTCAGGGTGTCTACAGCTCATGTTTCTCACTAAAAAGGACATCTGGCATTCAGCTGATTCCCACTGTGGTAAACTGTCTTCTGGGCATCTGCTACAAATCACTCTGGTGTGTGCAACTGACAGTATATTTGATCACAGAGTAAGCAATACTGGAACCCAAAACAAAGAAAAACAACATTGCAAATGTTCTTAATGGAGATGGAATTATGCTAGACATTATCAGATTCCCAAAAAACTGCTTCTTTAAATTGCCTAAAGAAAGTTTTTTACCCAGTGGCATAACTTTTCTAAACTCACAGTGGTTGATGATAGAGGTGATTTGTTACCAAGTTACTGTACATTCTAAGAAACACTTTCTAAGATGCTTAGTTCACAATATTTTCCAGTCTACCTGCATTCTACTACATGATTGTGCACCAAAAAAAGAGGCATGAAAATACAGACATATAAAATGAGCATTTAAAAATAAATTAAGCTTCTAGAAATTAGATGTGTTCAAAGCTTCTATTTTTTACTCAACTTTCACCTTCTTCCATGTACTGTATCTCCAAACCTTCTCATGATCAGTTTACTCTAGCTCCTCTTTGGCTAACATGCACAAATTACAAGCAATTATTTTTGAAGGAAATGAAATCACAGGAACAAAGAGCATCACTGGAACAGCTACATTCTTGCATGTTTCCCTTAGGTCTTCACTGACTGTTATTCATGATGGATTAAATGTCAAATTATATTGCTGGTGTCCAGGTGCTTACACATTCCACCTCTTTATCTTTTTCCCAGAACACTGACTGTGCTTCTTCTTCTTTTTTCCACTGATCCTCTAAACCCTTGATAAGGTCCAGGACATGGCAAAAAATTGGAAACAGAACATTTTAAATCTTGGCAAACACCATGAGATAACCCGTCCCAAAAAAGACTGAATTTAATAGCTCTGCCATTCAAAGGATAAGTGGTAGTTTACATTTAAATGGGGACTCTGTTGCCATGTTTTTAGAATGTTATATTCATCATGGTTTAATCTCCCTTTCAGGCTAGGGTGATTATAGTGTGATGACACAATTATAATGGAATGTTTTATATATATATTTCCTAGTTTGCATTACTATTAGACTCCTGGCCAGTTTATAAACCACTAACGTGCTGATAGTGCAGGGTTCTGAAACCACAATGATGTTGTTTCTTTCAAACTCAATATTACTTGTGACACATTAGGCACTGCCCTGCAGATAATCTGAGACAAAGTTGCGCTTTCACATGAAAAGATGAGAAGTTGGATCTGCTTCAGAGAAGCTCAATTTCTAGATCATGACAGGGGTATTAAGAAGACAACCTGAAGTCTTCAAGTATAATACGCAAAAAAGGAATCTTTATGAAACGTCAAGTAACCCAGAGATGACAGGCCATGACTGGTAATGTTTTTAATGTGGTAACAGCAGACATGCAGTTGTTGAAATCATCCTCACAATTGAAAATCTAATCATGTTATTAATCAACATTACATTATTAAGCCAATCTTTAATTTACTTTTGTCCCTGATGGCATTTTTCTTTCCAAATTCTTATAAAGATGATGCTTTATGTTTTTAAATTAACCTCTTGGTTTTGTGTATATAAGAAAAATAATTATCTGACTGACAGAATAATTTACAGTACATGTAGGTCTTAAAATATGTACTAATGAACACCTCTTTTTGTAACTTTAGTTACTTTTTAGTGAACGATTTCACCAGTTATTCTTTTATTATCATCCAAGTTATCTCTGCCAGTTACTATCTGGGTTTCAATAAACTATCATAATTTTACCATTTCCAGAATATTACTGTTCATTGAAAATAGGATGGTGAATTAAAAGGGCTCCCTTAAGCCTGAGGTATTAGAAAATGCTGCCAGACTGGAAACAGTCAAATCAAGACTGCCTTATGGTAGTATTACATGTGCTTAGTCCAAGGCCAACATTTTAGACCTCAAAGTAAGCAAGATAACAGATCACATGATCTGATGAACAACTGTTAGGAAATAAAATAGACGCTTTTTGTAAAAGCCCCAAACCCTGGCTAAGCTTCAGAAGAAGTTGGTTCACCAAGATTTTAAACACAGCTTTTTATTTGCACAGCCATTCCTGTTTTTAATTTATTGCGGTGTTGCGCTAGACATGCTATCTCCAGTTAACATTTGGCTTCTGTGGAAAAAAAAAGAAATATAAAAGAAATAGGACTGTCTGTGCTGTTGTGTAGCCTATCCCCGCTAAAACTCTCTCCCACTGGAATGCAGATTATTTCCTTGTGAGTCTACTGAGGTTTAACCTCAATGTGCAATTTCTGCAGTACAGCTTAAGTTATGAGCCCCAGACTGAAGTCATTAAATGGTATTTTCTTCTTATACATCTTTTCATAAATCTATTACCTATGATTATTTTGTTAAAATGCACAATACAATATTTAAAATCTCAGTTTAGTTTTGACAGCTAACAGAGTATTTTCTGAAATAAATTTATCACTTCCTCTGCAGTCTTAGAGCAGCTGGCATAACCTAGGATTCTGGCCTAAGAACACTATTTCAAGACATTATGACAATGAGGGGCTTATTAAAAAAGCCAAAGGTGAGCTGGAGAGCAGAATTAACAAGCCTGACACATAAATGGAAAGATACATCTTCATATAAATCAAGTTTGAATTTAAAAAAGAAATAGCCTATGTTTTACTTAGCCAAAATCTTTTCTTTTTTCTCAAGTGGTAATTCTCCTATATAAATAGATTAGTTTAAAGGCACACAAAAGCAATTTTTTTAGTTCTGAGGTACTGTACAAACCAATTTATACTGTATATACTGTAAATAGAGTATGTCTAATTGTGCATGATATTATTTTCCCTTTCTCAAATTAACTAACATTCGTTATTTATTTTTTCTTTCCTGGAGTATTTAAAAACTAGATGCAAAAAAGAAAAACAGTGTCTTTAAACTGATAATAACTGAAGTTATCTCAAAAAGCATAAGAACTGCATGTATGATTTCACAGAACAGGTTAATTTGATGCCATCCAAAATCCTGAACAGTTACTGTATAACTGGGAAACATATGCCTCATTTGATGGTCACTGCATTGTTGTGGGTTAATCCCACTAATTAAACATTGTCTACAGCAACCTAAACTACATCAAAGAAAAACAAATATTAAAAGCAAGATTTAATATACTTCAAAAGTTTTGTTTTTGTACATTATTCTATAGATTTTATAATTAAAAATAATAGTTTGGAAGATATTTCAAAATCAAAATATTATGTAAAATAAATTTAAAAATCTCACATTTCTAAAATTCTACAAAAATAAGCTAAATTTGATTAAATGTAGTGGTTTTGCACAAGAGAATAAAAACAAAACAAGACTTCAAGGTATGTTTGTTACAACTTCAAAGATTGACTGTGTTTTCCAAAAAAGAACAGGGAAATGACTATTAAAGGAAACCTGAAGAAACTCAAAAGACAAACTACTGGGGGAAAAAAGGTGACAGAACACCTTTAAGACCAGACAATACTTCAGCAAATTGAGACAGACATCATAGTTTTGAATAAAGATTCAGAAAGGGCTTCTGAAATGTTTAAATAAATAATTCCAACCTCAGCCTGAATAAACAAAATGATTCAGACAAGCACAACATTATATTTCCAGCTGAATCTATCTGGTACATGAACCAGGATTATTAACATACTATTATAAAAAAAAGCAATGCAAATGCACCATCCATTTTCAAATACCAAGCTCCAATTTCACAGTTGGAACACTGAAAAAAGCTCCTAATGGGTTTCTGTCCTGGTGAGACAATAATGGAAAAGAAAAAAACATTCTACAGAACAAAAAAAGAGATTGTTACTGTATGTTATTGTAAAACTGTTACCAAAGAAAGTAACTTCTTATTAATAACACACTTTGTTTTGACATGATTTTTAGTTTTTGGATTGAAAATGTAATTTCCGTTTTATGAGAAGCATCAAGGATATTAATCCTTCAGTCCAGTGTGGAGAAGATGACAAATATTACAGCAATGAAATGTTGGGACATTGAGAGGGTAGTTTTAGGAAAAAAATAATAATCCAAATCTCTGAACAATATCCATTTTTATACAGTATGTGAAAGTTTAAGCCATTGTAGTATCTAGTTTCTAAGTGGCCCCTGTAATGTACAGATCCTGGTATGTGTCCCATGTTTACAGTGAATATGTGAAACAAGCAAATTAAATTAATAAGTACTGAAGGATGTAGCTGTGAGCTGAGAGGCCACAGGTGCTGTCTAAACATTATTTTAGAGCTGACACCAAGAGGTGTGCAGGGATTGAACATGTCTGATATCTTATCAGTGGGTAGTTTGTTTTATCACTAAGGAGCAAAGGAGCCTTAAGTATTTGAAAGTTTTTATCAATTCACTTTTAAATGGTTCGATTACAGTAGGTCAGGAAGGACAAATGTGGTCCTTTAAAGTTACAGCTTGCTAGTATTTTCATTTCATGTAATCTCTAAACTATAGTAATAGAACAAATCACCTGCTTCAATGATCGGAACTGAAGTGTTCCAGGTGTCTGGAAATTGATGATTTATGGATGATCCATAAACCCTGCAGGATGCTGGGTCAGCAGGACTAGGTTTGGCCACCCCTGTGGTAGTGTACTGTATTCTCTGCAATCTCCCCTTATGATAACAGTTCCGCTAACGGTATGTTTTCTTGTATATAGAGACCCTTGAGGCAGAGTTAAGTGAGTCTTGTACAGAACACAAAGCATGGGATGTTTTATTTATTTTTTTATTTTAAGCCCTCCAAGCCACAGTATAAGTACTTTAAGTATTTAATACTGCATATAAGTACAGTATGTATATTCTTGTTATACATTCAATGGGAATTTAAGTAAGGTGGTTTATTAAATGCAGATCAAACCTATTAATTTTTCCATGCTGTAGGTCAAGAGATCATAGAGAACCCAAGGAATAAACAAAATGTAAAAGGACCATCAATTTAAATTGCTTTTACAGTTCTTCAATTCTAGCAGTGTTAGGAGGTAAAATAAGACATAGAAGGTTGTACATTAGCATGTGAATATGATGAAATTGGATAACAGCGAATGTTGATGATGCATACGACATTAATGGATATACAGCATTCCAAAGAGACAGGAAAGATGGAAGAGGGGGAGTAGGAATCAACAAGAGCATTCAGACACAGAAAAGTAACCGAGATGAATCAAAGGTCTCAGAATCTATACTGCTTGTGTCAGAATATTGCTATTAAAAAAAATTCAAACTACATAGTGATGGAACTAGGCTAAAATATAATATACTGTAATTCAAACATTGGTTACAATGCAGTCTTACAATAGGAAGCAAGACGGTATGTTAAAAGTGGTTTTAAAGGAAGATTTTGGCTTTCCTCACATACTGTAGACTGGGCAAAACCAATAGGAAGATGAGCAGCTGAAAATGAAATATCAGATTTGGCTATGATTGCATTCTTACTCAGTTGTTACAGCACCTACTACTGGGAATGCTTCTATCGATCTAATATTTTCTAACAATCAAGACAGAGTGAGAAAAACCAAGGTGAGGAGACCATTAGGGCGCTGTGATCATATTGTAGTATCATTTAAGTTTATTTTAAATTGTTCTGGAGTCAGTTCAAAAACAGGGACAAGATATGTTTCTGGGCTCCAAGGAATGCTGTATGCTGACAGGCTAAAAATATATATATATTATTGAATGAAGAAGACTGTGAGAGTATCCGATTCAAGTACTCACAATCTTAAAGGCCTCACACAAAGGCAACCCAACAGACATCCCAAGGATTAACACCAAATCACAAATCAAAAAACAAGTGGAAACTTCAGGGAAGTGATTTAAAACCAAGAACAGGTGGCATTTATTTACACAAAGAGTTGTGGGAGTGTGGAACAAACTACCCAACCAAGTTGCTGACACTGATTCAATTAGCTACTAAAAAAGGAAATGAACCAAGAGGCTTAACAGTCCCCTCTCGTTTCTAAACATTCGTATGCCAACTCACTAGTACTGTACATGTCTTTTTATGATCCATTTTTCAAGTAATAGTAACTACTATTACTCCACGTACAATCTGGGGGCCTTAGAATTATTTTGCAGATACTTGCATAAATTTTCTTCTGACTTATAAATTACTCGGTTAATGTGATATACAGTACCACAACAAAAAACATAAATAACCCATTTAATTTGCATGTGAAAAACAGTTCTATTAGCATGACTAAAATCATCCTCAATACCACAGATTCAGTTAGTTAAATGACATTCAAGTCTTAATTATGAAAAGCCAGAGGATACAGAATGCCTTATTAAGCCTTTCTTTTAAAGCACTGCCAAAAAATAGAACATTTATAATGACTGTTGGGCTTCAGAGCAGGATGGGCAATTCTGAGCAAACATCTTGAATCCATGAAAGCCATTGAAAGGTTAACCAATTGCAGTATCTGGCATTGCCAGTGTGACATCATTTCACACACACTCAAACATTTAATCCTCAAGAGCAATGTGTCTACACATGCTCTTGTATCTCACCCTGAAATTGACACACATCCATACTCACTTCCATTTCTAATCCCAGAGGCTGATACTGTCACACAAACAAATTTACTATTACACAGGACACCACAGAAGACACAAAACTACTGAGAAGGCCTTATTCATGCTGAGAAACCACCTCTCCTGCAAAATAAAGGTTTTAATCTTGTCCATTTTTTTAAACATACAGTATTATGCTCTGCTAAACATCAGCCAAGTGATTTCCTCTCCCGAGGTTAATCTAAACTGCCTGATTAAGTCTGGCTAATGTAATAGAGAACAGACCAGTTGACTTCAGACCAGTCTGCTCTTCTTGAAAAAGGTGCTCCCTCCCTGCTGGCGAGCTGACTCACAAAATTGAGAGGAACAGCAAGCCTGTCTCTCAATAATCTTCTATGTGTTGTATGTAAACATCCAATGATATAGTTCAGGTGGGTAGCTGCGTCAACATGCGTAGGCTGCAAAGGAACAAGTAATAGGTTTATTCCATGCTGAAAAAAAGAAGAGAACACGTTTCGGCCGTGGAGCCTTCTTCAGGTGTCAAGAAGGCTCCACGGCCGAAACGTTGTGTTCTCTTTCTTCTTTTTTTCAGCATGGAATAAACCTATTACTTGATCCAATGATATATTTGTATTGTAAATGTCTGAAGATGTTGTGTTAATTGTATATGCTTTGGCAAGACTGTACTTTATCACTAATGCCAATAAAGCTTGTTGAATTGAAATTGAATTTCCTTTTTGTTAGAGGTACAGTGCCTTGCGAAAGTATTCGGCCCCCTTGAACTTTTCAACCTTTTGCCACATTTCAGGCTTCAAACATAAAGATATACATTTTTTATTTTATGTGAAGAATCACCAACAAGTGGGACACAATTGTGAAGTGGAACGAAATCTATTGGATTTTTGAAACTTTTTTAACTAATAAAAAAATGAAAAGTGGGGCGTGCAAAATTATTCGGCCCCTTTACTTTCAGTGCAGCAAACTCACTCCAGAAGTTCAGCGAGGATCTCTGAATGATCCAATGTTGTCCTAAATGACTGATGGTGATAAATAGAATCCACCTGTGTGTAATCAAGTCTCTGTATAAATGCACCTGCTCTGTGATAGTCTCAAGGTTCTGTTGAAAGCGCAGAGAGCATCATGAAGACCAAGGAACACACCAGGCAGGTCCGTAATACTGTTGTGGAGAAGTTTAAAGCCGGATTTGGATACAAAAAGATTTCCCAAGCTTCAAACATCCCAAGGAGCACTGTGCAAGCGATCATCTTGAAATGGAAGGAGTATCAGACCACTGCAAATCTACCAAGACCTGGCCGTCCCTCTAAACTTTCAGCTCAGACAAGGAGAAGACTGATCAGAGATGCAGCCAAGAGGCCCATGATCACTCTGGATGAACTGCAGAGAACTACAGCTGAGGTGGGAGAGTCTGTCCATAGGACAACAATCAGTCTTACACTGCACAAATCTGGCCTTTATGGAAGAGTGGCAAGAAGAAAGCCATTTCTCAAAGATATCCATAAAAAGTCTCGTCTAAAGTTTGCCACAAGCCACCTGGGAGACACCCCAAACATGTGGAAGAAGGTGCTCTGGTCAGATGAAACCAAAATCGAACTTTTTGGCCACAATGCAAAACGATATGTTTGGCGTAAAAGCAACACAGCTCATCACCCTCAACACACCATCCCCACTGTCAAACATGGTGGTGGCAGCATCATGGTTTGGGCCTGCTTTTCTTCAGCAGGGACAGGGAAGATGGTTAAAATTGAGGGGAAGATGGATGCAGCCAAATACAGGACCATTCTGGATGAAAACCTGTTGGAGTCTGCAAAAGACTTGAAACTGGGACGGAGATTTATCTTCCAACAAGACAATGATCCCAATCATACAGCAAAATCTACAAAGGAATGGTTCACAAATAAACGTATCCAGGTGTTTGAATGGCCAAGTCAAAGTCCAGACCTGAATCCAATCGAGAATCTGTGGAAAGAGCTGAAAACTGCTGTTCACAAATGCTCTCCATCCAACCTCACTGAGCTCGAGCTGTTTTGCAAGGAAGAATGGGCAAGAATTTCAGTCTCTCGATGTGCAAAACTGATAGAGACATACCCCAAGCGACTTGGAGCTGTAATCACAGCAAAAGGTGGCTCTACAAAGTATTAACGCAAGGGGGCCGAATAATTTTGCACGCCCCACTTTTCATTTTTTTATTAGTTAAAAAAGTTTCAAAAATCCAATAGATTTCGTTCCACTTCACAATTGTGTCCCACTTGTTGGTGATTCTTCACATAAAATAAAAAAATTATATCTTTATGTTTGAAGCCTGAAATGTGGCAAAAGGTTGAAAAGTTCAAGGGGGCCGAATACTTTCGCAAGGCACTGTATAGGATGCTTCCCTCTTTATTAGAGGATTACTAGTTCATGTCCTGCGAAGAACACGTGTTATACTGATGTACGACCCAGAAATGTGGGTCTTAATTGTCTGACAATTAAGGCAGCCCCTTGAACCAGTTCTAAAAACGAACTTCACATTTTCCCATATTTTAATGTCTTTTATGGGAATAAGAAATATTCTGATAAATTCTCCATGCAGGTTTAATTTAGACATAGTCTTTGGTACTCAACTGATGGAATATACAGTACTGTAGGTATAACAATGCCAGCTTTCATAACCAACTTGTCCTTTCTTACAGTACAGTTTCTTACAGTAGCTACAGTTCATCAGAATTTTGACAAAGGCTCTGTTAGTAATATATTGTAGGCTTGAAACGATCCATTTAGAAAATATATATATGATAAACAGGAACATCAACTATTTTCAAAGTAATTCATGTACTAAGGGTACTAATTAATGTTCTTGATAAATACACGCTGTTAAAGAGGTGTCAGGGGACTAATTACAGTAGCTTCTGAGAACTACTCGGCACTGCAAATCTTCATGGAGAAAATGAAGTGAAACAGTCTAACACATACTCTGTCACACACTTTAGCATGGACTTATGGAAATATGTGCTGTTCCAGAGAGAGGAAACCGCAGGCTAACTTAATACCTTGAGATCTATAAGTAGGACCCCTGTTGATATATCAGTGGCAAAATAATTAAATGTAATTTATCTTCACCTGGCAAATTGCCACTTAAAACAGTATCTCCACTTCACTTGAGGAGAAAAGAGGGAGAAAAAATAGAAGTGTGGTATTCAGGGACAGGCCTGCTCACAAAAAAAAAACTTTTTTACTTTCCTTTCTTTACAAAATTATAATGAAATCTACAAGGATGCAGATACAATGGCAGTTTAACTCAAGCTATTTCCTTACTTCTGAAAAGCACATTTTCAAATAATGTAGAAAGTTAATATATGAACCAAAAGTACAAATAAACTTATGTATGAATTATGTATGTTTTGTATGTTAGGAAAACAACACAACATGAAGGTAAGTACAGCTTTCTTGGGTCTAATGATAACAATTATGGAACATATTGTATTTAGTTTCTCTGTTATGTCAATAATAATTCGAAAATTAGACATGATAATAGAAATAATTAATCAACTGAATTATACTATTTCTCAAAGGTGAAATAATTAAATTAAGTATTCATTGCATTGAGAAATGCCATTAATTAGTAAACTTTAGTCATAATATGACACGTTTTGGATGAAACACAGAGTACTCACTATACATATACAGTAACTACTAAAATAATAGCAGAATTTAAAGAGGTATTTTGGTATAAACATATACACACACTCAAAGAGAACGTACCAAAAACAGTGCTCCAGGGTACAGAGAATGCAATTCAGAGAAGTCCAGTTTGACCTTTTGGCTCATCAACTGCAGTTCCTTTATTACAATTCAATTCTATAACTTAACCTTTGAAAACACTTCCAAAGGTCATGTGTATTCACATATTTGACCCTTCTAAGCATCATCCAAAGAAAAATTACTAAAAATATATTTTATCTTATAAAAATATCTCATACAGTATCTTGTCCAAGAAACAACATCATCAGGCTCACACAGGGCTTTGCTGTGGTACAAACATGCAACAAAATACCTACTATAGAAGAACTGGCAATCCATAAAGTGTCATTTCTTTCACATTACAAACCAAGCAAGTATGTTGCAATTTATGTCTGAGTGAAACCGGAAATGGTAATACAGACCTGCTTTGTTACTTTGCACAGACAATTATGTATACCTACAGGGTTTTACCAGAGCTTTCAATAACTGACAAATTTCATATTTCTTTCCACTCTGAAGAGGTAGGGAGATGTCAGACACTTATTTTATAGGTTTTGTTACTTAAACAGAGTATACATTTGAATCCTAGCTATATTATTTCATGATTTAAAGACATACCACACTGAAAAAAAAAGTTAGTAATATAACAGGAAAGATTATGAACAAAGACCAAAAGACCCTAAAGCCATTTGACAAATGGACCCTTGACCTAAAATACATCCGATTCTTTTTGAGACTTTCAACTCTGTCCAAATCTTGAATCTTTCTCCTAGAAATGAAATTCCTGGACAAACCCATATGGTTTACATTTTACTTTTGCATGTATTTGGTTCCTTTTTTCAAAAAAGGGATTTTGCTTTAGAAAGCCAAAGGTCTGTCTAAGATATTTTCTATCACATTCAAAGGAAAAAACAAGATTAACTTTGGATCTATTCACATTAGAGATATTACATCTTTGGGATCATGTTACTGTACATTCAATGAACAAATTTCATACCACCTACAAACATGTACTGTACAAGCTGTCAAGGCAAGGAGGATATAATTCTGAGAAGTAGGTGTGCCGTCTCATAAAGCATTCTGCCCTGAAAACCCATTCCCTAAGGGTTATTAATCATATACAGTAGCATCCACCCTCACCACTTCCTGAAGAAGAACAATTGGCAGTATATTTTGACCCTTCAACCTTCCAGCATCTATGTTTTCCCTCATGATTTCTGGAATGTATTCAGATGTCACTGGTTTAGGATGGTAACAATGGAAAAAAAATAAAATGAGGACTCCATCAGTCGCTCTTTTGGAAAAAGAGGCCTTTTCATCTGTTGTAATGAAATTCTCTTGGCTCCAGCTAAGCTCAAGTCACAATGGGGAACTCAAGCTTGCAACCACACATCTGAATTTAAAATCCACTAATTATACTGTCTAGGAACAGATGCCTTTTTTTGTGCCATTTGCTGAGTGATCTTTTTGACGATGCACTTGATAAGGGGTGCCAAATCAGAACAGCTGTCAATACGAGAAGCCACCTCATCCCAGACTGGTCCTTGTAATTCACAATCTAGAGACTGGTGCATGATAAACAACCCCCGAAGCACAAGCCAACCAAAGGAAGTCATTTTTCAAAGGGGCTGCTGGTGGTGGATGGGGTGGTTTTGCAGCTGCAAAGAGCCCTTAGACTCAGAGACAGAGATCTCTCTGTGGTGCTCCTGGTCACACTCACTCTGTTTGCATTCCATGAGCGCACAGCACCAGCTTATTAGAAGCGTAAGCATAGCAGGCTGCTTAGAATTAGACTGCCAAAAAGTCCTTCACCCCTGAGATGAACCCCAAGGCCTTGCTGATGGATGAAAGTGGTGAGAGGTTGGGGTTCAGCCCCATTTGTAAAGGATTCCTCAAGTGCATGGCCATTTCACTGAATCCATTATTGGGATCATTAAATTATTGCTTTAAAAACCACTTTCTTCTACTGCGTCACCATGTTTTCTCTTTTGTATTTTTACCTCTTACTAAAAATACAGATTTACTTCAGGGCTCTTTTATATCAGATAATTTTGCTGTTAACAACTAACTTGTAATTGTGCTTTTTTTAATAATAGTTATATTAGAAATCTATAATATAGAAATATATTATATTTTTTTATTTTAATAATGGTTATATTTGTACTTCCACTGTGGAGACAATAAAAAAAAAAAACAATAATTCTGAATTCACACTACTCATAATTTTTAATGAAACAAAATGCCTCCAACCATAGATTTTGTTTTTTTAATTTTCAAAATATAACTTGGTAAAGATAAAGAATGATCATGATTGGTGAAGTTTGTTAACAAAAGTATTGCTTCTTTTAGTTACTACAGTGGATAATAACATAGCATTGAACTTAAGAATTCATCCTTCCTTAATATAGGGTATATTCATACTCTTACTTCTGAGTACTATTCAAAGTGGACAGTTGTTCTGGTGGAAAAGGGCAAATTCTTCTCAGAAAATGTTTTTATTGTTATGCACTGAACTCTCTCAAACATTAGTTTTGTAGTCCTAGTCATAATAATAATGTTGTTGCTGTAGGGTATTTTTTTTTAGGGAAAAGCGCCACCTCCTAGTCCATTAGTACCATTTACAATAGCAATATTTTTTTTCCTGGAGGTCTCCCGTCTCAGTACTGACCTTATATAGCTTCTGAGATCCGAGATACATCTTTGTGTGCTTGTGGTGGCTCCCAAATGCATTCAAAAGTTACTATTGACATCTTAAACTGCAGGAATTCAAACTCACTGCATTGCAAGAATGGTGCGGCGTTGCAGCTGATGTATGCCATCCATCGCTGTAAAACAAATCTCATTTTTGATCTCCCACTGGCTTTGCATTTTTTATTTAAAATGACTTCTTGGTTATAACATGTTTAATACGAGCTTCCAAAGTGGCCCATGTGGTGTTGTGGCAGTGTAGATGGAGACAGATTACAGGATACATTTCTGGAATGCCTTTCTCCTCCTGTTTTGTGAAAGAGAGGTCAGTCAGGGCAGGAGCCAGCTTACCCACAGCAGCCCACACAGTGGAGCCAGGATATGACTTGGACGCTCTTTTATAATAAAGAAATCAAAAGGATCACAGCACAGCAGCTTTCTAGACAGCACACTGACGAATATGCCTTTCCTCTTCCCTCTTTTGTGTGGATAAATGTGAGAAGCTATTTATGTGCTGTAGGCATTGTCAGTTAGTCGGGGGTGGTCACCTTTGTTTGAGTCCATTTTTGTTGTTCCTATTCAGTCAGGCACGTACTTTATATATATGAAAGCATTTGTTATAAGATTTCAAAACATGCAATTATTTTTTAATTGATATGTTTTCAGAACGTAAAAAGGATTTCATATTAACGTACATAAGATTCAAAACAGTCATTCGGGGTGTCAAACGAGCAAATTGACATATTTATTCTGTTACTTCACATTAAGCCGACTAAGTTTATATCAATGACTAATTTACTTTAGGAAAGGTATATTAAATTTAAGTAAGCAAATTTAAGACACTTGTGAGTCTTAAGAACAGAAATTAATATATAAGACAGAATGGCATTTCCTGAATTTAAGTGTTTAAATTCTCACTATTCTGTTCAACCTATTGTACATTTTCATTGCCAAACGAATGTGAGAGAGAATATAAGTTCACCCAGCTTAACCTAAAAGAACCCTAAATCAGATTTATAGTAATAAACCAACAGAAATAATAGTTTTTTAAATTTAAATCATATGAAAGGTGTTAAGTACATAATAAATAAAAACCATGGTACATATTCAAAGCTTTATAAAGTTTAATTTTGTTTCAGGCTATATTAGTATGTGTTTGTTGTCTGTCTATTACCTTTCTGTGCCAAAATTTTAACTCTTGGTACTACAGTGTGGATATGATCTGTAGCATTCTAAATGTGATGTAGAAACAATGCATGAATTAGACAACATTAATGGAGCAATATTAATTGGATGCTATGACATCAGACAGAAAAAAAAACATATGTCATGATACTATTGAACACTAAACTCCATACACATAAACTAACATCCAAACCTGCAACCCACAGAATAGAGACAAAAAACAAACATTTGAATGAGAAACATTTTAGCTTTCACTAAACATTTCTGCTGGGAAACTGGGAATTTTTTTAAGCCTAAATTGTTGTTGTCTTATATTTTAGCTGTGCATGTGGTACTTTTAATGGGTTTTACAATGCAACAGGGAAGAATAACAGGGTAATTTCTAATGTGCTATATACTGTATATGCTGTTTCGTTACAAAATTAAAAAGGAAACAATTAAGAGTTATCTCACACGATGAAGGAAGCATACAACAATAACAAAAAGAATACAGCATTTAATATAAGAACATATGGAAAATTACCCATTGACTCAAGATAACATTAAACATAAATGGCACCCCTCTATTGATCTTTTATCTCCATTTACATTAATTTTAATAGCCTGTTCGAAACAAGCCTAATTTAGCAGGTTTATATAGTCTCTGAGGCTATATACTCTTTTGAGAATCAATTAAGTACCATACAGCATAAAAATTTATAGAAATGGAAGAAAAGCTGCACAGACCCCCTCATTTATTTTTGTGGTCTATAAAAAAAAAAAACTAAGAAGAGTCACAGACACTTAAATTACGACCATATACTGTACTTTAACTTTCTCTGTACCAATAACTACAATTTTTTCAAGCAAGTTATTTCAACAAATGATAAATCTTTTCACATACTTTAAACTTCCAAGTCATTCAACTTCAACAGTGAGAAAACACCTATCACTGTCAATGTTCAGATGAAAAAGGAGTTGAAAAAAATACATCTGAGAGAAATTTACTAACTGTTTTGTCGATATGTCTTACACACAGTCATTAAAACATCCCAGGTTACAGCGTGCTAGAAAAATCAACGATTTGCCAGCTGTCAGAAGACATTTACAGTAGTCTCTGGGGAACCGCAGGAAAAAAATAAGTCTTTGGAGTCCATATGAAAAAGGTTGACGGAGTCCTTCTACACTGAATAGTGGGACTGCCTCCAGATAGAGGATTAAGGTTCAAGTTCCATCTGTGTTGGAGACAGCATACAGAACACTTACCAGACAATTATAATCCTTTAAAAGGTAATAAAATGCTATCACTTCTCGGCTCTTGCATAACCTCTCCAACATCACAATTGGACTAACCTTGACTATTTATCTTCTTCTGCATAAAACATACGAAAAGGAGATAGTATAATCTCTTTAGTTGGGACTGACAGCTACATTCTATACAACTGGTTTTAATCTGAAAGTTCATAGTCCAAACCCTAAATGAATCATGTCTGTAAGGGGTACCTACAGTATCTTTATTGAGTGACTAATTTCTATAGGTGAGGTTATGATGCCTGGATCCCACAAATAATTTAAAACATACCCATAAAGCAATGCACCTTTTCCACCTTGAGATGTGTTGCAATGGAAGGGATGGTGAAAGGAGAAGGGGGGAGAGGGTGATAGCTCACTTTCATGAATTAAAGAAACATCAAGCTTTGGAAAAATCAAGCGAGACACAATCCGTGCCTTGCCTGTTGTTCATTAGCCAAGGAACTATGCACAAGAGACCTTATTAAAAGGTATTTTCATTTTCAACTCATTTTAGAGAGCTGAAGTTCCTCCTTTCCAATCCAAGAAAAGTATCACAAGGTGCACTGGGAACTCGAATAAAGGTCACTGAATGCCACATTACTGCCCAAGCAACTGGAAATATTCCCATACCAGAGATCACTTGAACTGAGGACAGGATGAGAGTCCTTAGAGAACAAATGGACTACTGGGCCTCATCATGTCTCCATGTTATACTAATACTACAAACAACTTCATTAACTGGACAAAGACTATGACAAAGCACTTCCACAGTGTGACAACTTTACATTTTCCAAAACAACAGTGCTACTCTCTTCAGTAAATGACTCCTCTTTATTTACTGTCCACTCTAAAATAAATCTTTTCTGACTGAAAATTATATCCCAAATATTTGCTTTTAAGATAATTCTTAAAAAGTTACTTGTCATCATGTATTGATTGCATAAAGAGAAGCTTTTAGAAACTAATTAAAAAATGACTTATCACAATAGGAAAGCACAGTAGAGGATAAAAGCTAAGGTTAAATTTATTTAAAGTATAAAATTCAGGTCCACACACAAACAACCTGCATACTGTACAGCTCTGCATGAGACATGGGTAATGGTTCATCAGCTTCATGCACTCTTCCAGTTGGTGTGTGATTTAGCTACGCGCCACTGCCTGTAAACCCTTGAGGCTGTCTGAAGTGACACATTAGCCAGGCCTGCTGTTGCCATGAGCGATGCACCAGAGGCTTGTGTGCCAATACATGCCTCTTTTGAGGCAACTTACATCACCTTTCCTCCACAAAGCCAAACACCAAGGAAAAGACCTTGACAGCCTGCTGCTACTTTACAGGCCTCAGGAATCTTGGAACACACCATATGTTGGGCCATTCCTATGGAACACATCATTCTCTCTAAGTGTATACATTAAGCCACACAGATGACATGTCTGGAATCACTCAATTTCACCAAACAAATTTATAAGGGCAAGGCATGTATATTCAAACTGAAGATATGGTCAGCAGAAATCAACAACATGTGAAAAAAGGTTAATCCAAGGATGGAACAGTAAACAGTGATCCTGATGAGCCTGAAGCCAAACAAAGGTTAAACAACATATTGGACCCTAGGGTAAAGCAGTCATTTGATCTGCTGGTAGCTGAATGTGATTTACAGTTTTGTTTGCAAAATAAAGAATATCATCAATATATTGAGCCAGACAAGTGACAGGACCTAGACATTTTTATCCACTTTACTTTTAGGCTCATATATTTGTGTCAGACCATTTGAAATAGTTGCACCGTTATATTCAATTTAACAATATTTGAAAAGGCTCATGGTCAACATATAAAAAGCAATAAAAGAACGGTCACAGTTCTCATCTACTGGACATTTTATTTATGATGGATTTTTCAAGGCATCTCCATTGCATGGTCCTGGCGGTTTCTTAAAAAGAATGCAAATGTTCCCTTTTGCTCAGCCTGTTCACCCTTAGAGGATAGATAACATGGACACTATGTAGTCTGATTACAGTTTAAAGAATGATATGATGTACAGTACAAACAGTAAAAACTAAAAGCTCATACGGTACATTTCTTCATGTATTTTCTCAGTTTACTAGGTGTTTGAACTTTGTATAGAATACAATCATTTTCTTCAACTGCCGTAACTATTGCAAATATATCTCAGCAAGACAAACTAGTGGGAAAATTAATATATGAAGTCCATTATTCAAAATCAAGTTAAAAAATTCACAGTTCTTCCACCCACCTTTTAATGTCTTCATTAGTTTTGTAGCATTAACAAATAGATTTAATCTACCCCCAAGTGTGGAAACTTCAAATCAGGTTTCCTACGATTTCCCACCAATGTTTAAATATGTAGAAAAACACTTCCGAGACACAAGCAATTAATTCAGCAGGGCAATTAACTGATACAACATATAGCTTTCAGCTATAATTTCTCCTTCATCCAGTAATAATTATTAAATGTCTATCACCAAAAAAACCACTGCCTTTTGGATGCATATATTGAAATATATTTGATATCTGAAATACAGTATATCCAAAGCATGAATAGACTCCTCCATAATATCTTTGGTATTAAGAATAATCCCTTTAAATTAAATTATTAAAGCAAGTCCCAGTCATGTCAGAATAACAATTATCAATATATATTTAATTATCTGTTCTCCTTGCAAAGAATGAATTATTCATTTCAGTAAAATCATGCGAAATAACTTTCACTACTGAGGGATGAAGTCGTCTGTATAATTATGCACGGGGACCTTTGGAAGATAATCCTAGACTATATCATTTATTACTTTTTATAATTTCATGCTGTATCTGGACTTGAGGCATAAAAGTTTTCCTAGTCTAGTTTTCCACCATGCAGGTTGGCACGGTGCTGTGGGATCTTTAAGTAGAAGTCTCAGGGAAACCAAGGTGACAGTCACTGCAAACACTGAACTTTATTTAAGCCTATGCAGAGAGAACAAAACCTTACCCTGATCTGAATGCCTGCTGGACTACTTTTTCCATCTTTACACACACATGGGCTATTTAACAACTGAAAAAAAAGAAGAAGACAACAGCAAACAAACTAAAACAGCCAAAAAGCCAAAATGCAACAGTCAACATCCATAATCCAAAATCGATTACCTGATGTATAAATCTACACTGTAGAGGATCTGCTCCTTACTTAGATAGCAGATTGCTGCAGTTTTCAGCAGAGCACTTCAAGTCTATCTCTCCCATCATCTCTCTACTGCACTGCTAAAGATCTGTTCCCTGCATCAGCAAAGATGTTTTTTTCAGCAAAGATTCTTTTAAACTTCCCTGACAGGACAACCTGGGAAATTACACTTCATAACAGACTCGGAACAAGCCCCTTAGGCTAGGGTTTAGAGCTAGGGATAGTCTTCTTTTGCTTTTTAATAAAAAAAAATATGGACACCAATCAGATCTCAGCATTTGTGGTACCATTCACCCCTGAGAAACTACAGGAAGTACCTCCATAGGAGTTAATTAATTTACTGCAGTGAAAAGTATGAGCACATATGCATGCTATAGTAAAAGGTGAATTTAACTGGTGAAACGTACTATAGGATGAACAAATGTAGATGAATCATTCAAATTCTGAACTAACAATTGTCTCATCAGACAAGGTCATGCAAGGTTTTATTACCATATATACAGAAAACATACTCAACAGAATAATGTAGTTTAAGCCATCAAAGAAAAAAATATGTAACATTTTTTTGGATCAGACGTAGACAAGTAGTTAATTTAAAGAACAATGAATAGTGGAGTTAATTTGAACTCTTTACATTTATGTAAGTAGAGGAAAAAATAACTTGTTATACCCAGGGAGTACACTAACATTCAGTTATATACAGTATATATTCCTTTCCACGAACAGAATTAGATATTTAAACTTCATGAATAGTCACAGTCTTGGAAGGGAGTATCAAAATAAGATAATCACTTCACTTTAGTTCAGCTTTAATTGAGTGTTTAGTGGAAGAAATGTACTGGAAAATCACTAGATAATTTCATCTAGGGGTTATTCTAAAAAGCTATGCAATACCCAGAAATCAAAGGGTAGCACCAATTTTAATTATGTGCGCTATGATCAAATTCAGCCATATACTGTATACAGTATGTGCATACATGTACAGTATATACTCATACTGCACCAAATTCTAGTACGCTTTTGATCATAATCTGCCAGAACATATCTCTAATTGTCTAAAGGCAAGGCAGAGGTTCAAGTGGTATTGGTGACAAGTGCTCCTAGAAACAGCAAATGTGTAAAATCACCTGCTGCCAGTTAACACTACAGCCGAATGATTGGTGTTAAAGATTTTAACCATATTATCGATACCTGACACCAAGCACACATACAGTAGTCTAGAACCAGCTGTAGGTGTTCTCCCTGTGGCAGCCCTGACTTTACGGGAACTATTTTACAGACAACCTGCGGCTAGAGGCCTCCATTATTGTAAATAGACACAATGGGTGATGATTAGTTTATTAATGAGATATTTGGTGAAGGTTTAGAGGGCACATTATCGTATGGATGTGATAAATGGAATGAGTAGGTATATAAAGGGATTCACAGTGTTAGTATGTAGCTGGAGAGTCATATACTGTAAAGTGTCCTGCTCCTTCCAGTATTGTCCATTTTTGGGATTTTATGTGTTGAGATCACTTACGGCACCTTATTTAAGGATATGTCACCCCCACATATGCCAAATTAGGCAAAAATGGCAACATAATACACAATTCAGTATTCTGTAACAGAATGCAACAGGCAAAATGTGGATTTCACTCGAATTAGATCTGACAATTACACATTTCTTTTACATTCTTGTATTATAATATGGGAAAAACACTACCAAACTCCTCATCAAAGCAAATGGGACTTGATCGCTTATTTTCTTTCAAAAGAAATTTCTGTCACTGTAGCAAAAGGGCTTGAAAATCAGCATGCAGGGCTTGTTGCTGCCTCCAGCAAAGCAGTGTCCATAGATTTGGTACATCCCCTCCACTTTCCTGCTCTCTAAGGATAATTCTATCACTATTATTTTACTCTCTAATCCGAGGTAGCAGCTTCTGTGTTTAGATTTTTCCACTTAAGACATTATTACTCTTTCACATTGGATTTGGTTTCTGATACCAGAGAACATACCATAACTAATATTTTGTCCTGGAATGAATAACAGGCTAAATTTCCTTACCACATAATGACAATTCAACTAATTCATAATAAACCTTTCAAAACAAAAACAGTCAGCATGCATATAAAAACTGATAACTCACTTTCCTATTAGTTTTTTAACATGATTTTTTGTGAATTCTATTACATTTACATATTTACATTTCAATAGTAGCTACTGTACAATGAAATAAAAGGATATATGAGTAGTCAACTATTTAAAACAATTTTACATATATAACTTTTGCTTTTATTTTTGACATTTGTAGATTTCTGTTACAAAATTCGTTGGTATATAATGGTGAAATGCTGTGCAATTCATAATAAAAATCAAATAATTTTTAATTTTCTGTATATGTTAATTAATACAGACAGTATTTCAACACTGCATTTTAGTGTTTTGTGCATTAGATTTTATCTCACAAGATTAACAAAAAAAATGCTACTAACTTTTCAAACAATTCCTGTGCCACTGCCATATATGGTATTATTGTTTCTTTTACCTTGAAAAACACTGAATTCAATAAGAGCAGAATGATATTTTAGAGACAGGAAAAGCCTGAGGCCTAAATAGTCTTTCCCTTTAGAACCTAGTCTCTATATCATATTTCTAATTTTCATTTTTTCTTATCCCCTCCAGAAAGAAATCTAGCTTTCACTCATTACTCTTAGCTTCACGGGTTCCCTTTACTAACCAGTTCCACATGTTATATACCGCTTGTGAAAATGCTACGCTGAAATTAGTTACAGGTAAAAAATGATTGCGCTGTATCCTATTCATCTCACAAACCAATTTTACAGACTTTCATGTATTAAAAAATGTCAAGCAAGACTGTTATCCACTTACAACATAAACGTAAGACAGATTATAAAATTATGAAACCTTTTGTCTTATTTAGCTTTTAAAAGTGAACAAAAAGTTTAAGAACCAAGTGTCTGACAGTTTTTACAAACCTTCGGGGCCTTTATATGTAACCCCTCTGACATAAGGGAATGTCTTTGATTTACAGTACAGCTGCAAAAAATCATTAACATTTTTTAAATAGAACATTCTTTGGTAATGCTTCATTTTAAGTGGTGACAATAACTAATGTTTTCCTGGGGGATTACAGACCATTAACTTAAGGACTCTGGTAAGGCTTCATTCGGAGATCTTGTTGCTGTTAGATGTCAAAGAGAAGGTTCATAAAATTTCTGACTTGTCTAAATATTTCTGAATTTAAAGGCTTTGAAGACAATTCATCTTGTTTATCCTAAGTGTATTTAGCTTCGCTTTTCCCACTTGATTGCAGTGCTTGTATGGCTCATAAATGAAATGAGTAAAATTTCTGAGTACTGTACATACTGTTGTATGACTGGGTAACTTATTAATTATGCTCTGATCTGTTCTGTAATTTTCATTCAAATGTGAGCACATTCTTTAAGCAAGAAATACCATCCCATTCAGTAATGAGATTTTATTTTCATTGTATAGTGTTATATTTTAGTTTGAAAGACAAAAAGATAAATTAATAACATTTCACATATTATACAATATTTAATTCCTCACAATATATCTACTAGGAAAATAAATACCTACAGTAATACTAATAAATATCAGGAGTTACAATATATATCCATGGATCACAATTCTCTCAACACAAGTGTTGTTGACCATTATTAAAAAAATTACTTTAATTATTGCAGTATAATTTGGGTGTGAAGAAATTGAGCAAACATTTCTTGAAAAATATTTTATACAAAAGGTGTTTTGTTTCCAACATGCACATTTGAAAAAAAATCATCAAAATCCCTCATCTCTCTTAGCTTCAGTGGAAAATACACAGATGCTCAATTGCTTAGTTTTTTTCCCCCAAAAGAGATGAACACTCATCAAAAGGCAACATAACCTGACAAGCTCTGCAGTGCAAAAGAAGGGCTGCTAAAATGTACAGTATCTTTTTAACGAGAATAGTTGGAGGTAAGAATTTACAACATCTAAGGCTTCATCAACAGAAAATTAAAAAAAATGTAATGTTCATTTGTTTTGCTGTTTAAGTACAGAGAATATGTACAATGATTTACAGAATAACAAAATTAACAGAATCATTTTAAACTGTAATATATTGTAGGAGTTATGAAGGCTTATATCTTTTTCCAAATTGCCAGGTATGTATTCTAGAATGCAATTAATCTGAGACAGCTGAAAAGGGATCTTATGGGTTATGTGGGCTAACAAAGAGAGGAAAAGAGTGCAGTGTTGACAGTAGAGAAAAAGGTGTAGGTTTAGATCAAGAAAGGTTTGGAGGTCTGGGTTCATTAATACATTAGAGAAGAGCATGACAGGCTAAGAACATTTCAGAAGATCCCTAATGTATATTCAGTCTGTTCAAGCTTGAGACACTACAAAACATCTCTCAATACATGAGCTCACGTGATCGGAGCAGCATGCTGCCAAGCAAAGACAATAGGGTTTCCAAGTGGCAGCGAGAAGGTCAATGTGTCAGACTGGTGTATTGTCAAAGAAATGCTATACAGTATATGGTCATACTATATCATAAAGTAAGGTTAAGATCAATGTTGTGTGATAAGATTATATATGATCCTGCCAACAATGGTCACAGGTTGAGTGTAAACACAGGTAAATCTTTTTCAGCCTACCGCAGGGAGGGGATGCAAACCTTTTACACTTTATAAAGCCACATTAGACATAGACAGGTAAGATATACACTAGAAAGAGAGAAGACCTCCAATCAATATCCTGAAGACTGTTTCCCAAATCCTGTCCCCATAGTTCAATTTAAAAACATAAGATTTTTATAAAGGTTCGATACCAAATATTATCAGTAAAGATCACACTGAAGCACACAATCAAAGGCCGACTCAGGGGTCCACACAGGAAACTATACTGTTGTATTCCTGACAAACATTCTAATATATAGATATATGAAAACATGGGTTCTGAGGATATTATATATCTGGAGGATTTTGAGCAAAAGAAGCAAAGCTGTAGAGAAAGAAATATTCTGACACTTAACAGTTCTCATGACGTACAAAAAGAGGCGTCGTCACTAAAGGGGGAAATAAATGTTTTCTACCTACAAAACATCTTAATGACACGGACTGCAGCAGAAATAATGTCAACTGTAACCAGATTTTAAGACATTGTAAGCTACAGCAGTGTTCTAAAAAAGATTTAGAGAAAGGAAATAACAGCAACAAGGATAAAGAGGCGGACTATGAGTAGGCCGTTTAATCAAGCTGGAATGTTCTGATCTTGGACAAGTCAATATTGGCTGATATGTATTAAGAGCAAAACTATGACCAAAATTAAACAATATTTTTAAAATTCTTTTACCTCTGTTTATCTGACTGCAATACCAGTAATTATATAAATTTTATAGAGTACATAAATACTGACCATGCAATTACCAGAAACAGAGTGATGTAAAAATAACTATAAAGCTTTCCACCAGTTGGGCTTATCCACCAACTCTGTTGTCCATCCACTCATGTGAAAAGGTCAGAACCCTCTTTCTACAGTATGTACTATACTGTATAAGTAATAGTTTTCTTTATAAGATAATAACAATAAAAACTTTGTTAAAGCTAGAGATAAAAAACTACCTGTAACATTACAATAACACTTTAATAAAATTGATTGCTATCAGGTGTTCTGTGGAGACATTTTCCTTATTAAAATCACTGCAGAAACCCATCTGGGGTTTATGCCACTCAGTTTTACCACAACAATAGTAAATGGATAACATCTGGCATACTGCTGAACTCCTGGGATATCCTTTTTAGCAATTTACAAAAAAGATAGAATATTATGAGCTCCCGAAATGATATGATCTTTATAATTCTCAGTCTGCATTTTCAAGATATGATAATTATCTACTTTGGGACAATAAGAACCAAGATAAATAAAATTGCAGGCATTATTTTACATTTGATCCATTTTGATATTTTATACAACATAAACATATGTACACTGTAAAGCATGTGTGCCACCTACTGTATGATGAAATGTTAGCTGATACTGTAGGTCCAGCAGATATACTGGACAGTGTCGTCCTGTATGTGGCAAAGGATGTCAAAAGACATATACTGATATACTGTAAGCCTAGGGTTATAATAAGGAACAAGTAATAGGTTTATTCCATGCTGAAAAAAGAAGAAAGAGAACACAACGTTTCGGCCGTGGAGCCTTCTTCACACCTGAAGAAGGCTCCACGGCCGAAAAGTTGTGTTCTCTTCTTTTTTCAGCATGGAATAAACCTATTACTTGTTCCTTTGCAGCCTACGCATGCTGACACAGCTGCCCACCTGAACTACTAGGGTTATAATATCTTAATCATGGGTACTGAAACAAAATACAAATCAGAAGTCTGTAGGCATGTCACAAACAGTAGACAGCGACTAAGTTGTTGTGAGAGTCCTGATCGTCAGAACTTTGCCTTTTGTGTTTTTTTCTTCATTGGATCTTCAAAAACAGCACGCTAGTCATACTCTGATAACGTCCTCTGGAATTTGCTCAACTACTGTTACAAACAAGTTTTGATAGCCCTTTCTGTCACTTTTACATTTTCAAACTTTTCAAATGCATAATGATACCGTGTAAATAGCCTCTCCAGGGGCCGGCATACATTTATAGAAATACAGCTACCCCAGCTGACACACTAGGGTGTCCTGTGCCTGGAATAATTTCGAGAGCTGCAATGTGCTGAGTCTGTCAGGGGAAAGGGATGGTAAGAAAGGCCTCAACAGATGGTAGGCACAAGGAGGAAACAACAAAAGAAGCATTTAGTTTAATTGAATCTCTTTTTGCACATCCAGATAGCTACAGTAACACACAAAAAAATGAAGCAAAGAGCTGACGTTTCCAGTATAAAAATAATACAAAAAGAAGTGAGAATTTTAACTTCACCACAAAACTAACAAAACCAAGTAAATATATACAGTATGATCTACACATAATTTAAGCTTTATTTTGAGAAAATATTTTGATTAGTGGATACAGAACAAATTATTGCAATTTGAATCCAAGCATTTAATAAACCTGAGTTGAAAAAGAAAACCAAGCAGATGTGGGAAGAGCTCAAAACAGCTTTGGCTAATAAGTAACTTCTCTTCTTTCTCACTGAAAAAAATGTATAGACAAGAAACATATGTAGTTTTATCAATAACTCAACCCATATGGTATGAGAGGAGACATTCCACAAATAGTACATGGTGTATTGTTGTTGTTTACATAGAATTCCCTAAGCACAACCTTCTTGCTATATGGGCACATTCCACACACTGATGTAAACAGAACACTGAATTTATTGCATTGGTATTAATAATAATGTCTGGCATTTTAAGGAGGATGTCATATTGTTTTAGAACAATTCAAGCATAAGTAACATTTGACTCCTAAATCAGTCTGACAGTGTTAATTGCCTCTTCATTAAATTTAGTGAAATCACTGGCAAGAACAGTATTTTAAAATTCTCCCTGCAGGCTCTGGAGCACCAGATACTGTGTTTGTGGTGCCCTGGGTCTTGCTGTTTTCTGACATCAACTCAAATCTCAACACTGAATCTTCTCATTTGCCACACTAATGATAGTTTAGATGATAGTTCTTTACATCTCACCCTCTAGCCTTATTGTCGGCTCTTATTTCTTATCCTGATGCCAACTTCCATTTGGGATTAGTACCAGCCCAGCTTATCCTTGTTTCATTCTTTACATAACAGTGGGATAATTCATAAACGTCCGAACATTAGGAGCCCACTTTCTTCTGTGAAAACAGGACTTCTCCACACAAAATAGGGATCTCAGTAGTTTGTCAAACGTAAATGTGTTACGAGAAGGAAATAAGGTTATATTCTTGGGTAACTGGCTTTGCATTTGGAAATTGACAGCTCAATGGAAAAACTTTCTCTGACTTCATGAAACAAATTGCCGTTTCTTCATTTATGAAATCAAAATATGAATTCCACACAGAATAAAACGGGGTAATAGTGTTAAAATTTCAAAGAATAGCTAAATAAGCAGAACATTCAGACTGTGTGTACAGCATTAGTCATATTCTCTTTTATACAAAATGAATTCCCAGGTAAGAATCCAAAAGGTTAACAGTGCAGCAGTGGATACATACCTGCACCACATGCAGTAGCAGCAGTAACATGGTCATGTACAGTACAGGTGAACCCTTCATATGAAGGACCATGTTTCAGTTGGAACACATAGATTGTACTGTGAGCAATGAGAAAATGGAGCCAGGTGCAGGACCTTTTAGGAGGCTCTATGGATTGACTGTTAGCTACAAATGTTTAATATATCAAAAACCTCAGCAATGTACAGAATCAATGCATCACAGATGTTAGCTCACTACATGGGTTAACTAGCACATTTTATATGTCAGGACCCATTGATTGAACTGTTTGATTAAGTGACTGTTTTCTGTACAAATAATATTTTGAGGAATTTATTTTTTAGTTCAGAAATCTCAAGCGGATTATTTTTTAAAACCACATGTTCAAAAGTTGCTGAATTGGTAAAAATGGCCATCTGTATTTAAGACTGTCTGACCTTCATGGAGACACCATTCCTGCCTTTGTTTATTTTTTTTTATTTCTTTATACTGTGGTGCGGAATTTTGGTCTCATCTGCTGTTTGAATACTGATATTCTCTTATTCATTTTTCCATTCAGAACAGCATGCTCTATTGCTTTGTTAGTCAGAAGTTCCCTCTGCTTTTCTAAAGTAAGAAATATAAAATGTATGCTTTTCTTTCCTGTATCCATGCTCATGCAAAATTGTAAAGCTCTGACTTACAGCCATAAATATAATTTATGGCTTTTAAGTACATACTATATTTCACTATTTTAAACCATCATAACACCTTTTGATGTTTGATTTGTCTTTACTTATACCTGTTTGTTCCCATCAATGTACTGTACACTAAAAACTTCAGTTCATTCTCACAATTAACCACTTGTATTACTGCAATTCTTCACAAAGGGAAGAAGCCAAAACACCAGACTTCAATAAGAAAACTTTTGTGGTCAATGATGTTTTTCCAGAATATTAAAAATGCATAATTAGAGAGTCATTTTTATTAATGTAATTCTGGGATCCAAAAATTAAAAACATAGTTGAAACAATTAATTATTTCAAGAATTAAATCATAATGCATATATCAACTATAAATCATATTGAATAAAAGACACACCAAAAGGAAGTGCCTAGCAGTTAGATAAAATTTATATACATTTGTTTCATCACACTAGGGAACCAATTGTATCAGAAACATTTCAAATGTCTTTAATTTGTACATAAAGAACAAAAATGACACAAAACAGCTCATTCACATCAAACAAAACAAACCATGTCTACGCAAAGCTGGTGTTTACTATTTCAAACTCCTTCTCTCTTCAAATACAACTGGAATAATGTATCCAGAGATAACTGAACTATGCTTTAAATACATGCACAAAACTGCAAAGTTTTTTTATTGCTGCCGATGAAGAATGATATTTGGTGAAAGGATTAAGCCAACAATAGATTATTTTCTCAAACCTTGTCCCCTTGAAGGCAAGAATAAAGGGAAAAGATCTGTAACTATTAAGAGAAAGTTAGAAAATGAAGTATATTGAGTGTATAAGGAATCACTCATATTTTTTGTAACTAAGTCATTGGAGCCCTGACTGCTACAGGATTTCAAGGACATACTATGTGCAACACTCTATCTAAACAGAAATTAACTTCTCATTGTGCTACAATATTGCCAGAACAATAACCACTCCATTTCGAATATATTTGTTGGTTCTTTAAATGTGAGCAAAAGCACTTTTTCAGTCAACCCACTCTGTTTCTACCCTTGATGCTACTAATAATTATTACATTTTGCATCACTATGGCTGAAAGGTCAAGAATCTACAAGGAACGCTGTCTTTTTCATTCACTGTGCATTTAAATCCCTTTCTAACTACTTAATGATGCATTACACTCCATTTATTTTACAATAAGAGAGTAAAAGAAAACTATTAACCTGTATTTGAACTCATTAGGTTTATTCAAAATTTTTAATTAACTCTTTTTATATTGTGTGTTCAGAAACAAATGTAATATAGCACAGCACTCTGATGTTAACCATTGTTTGAAGGAAATGGATTAAATGCTGTTAGGAATGTTTATCAAAGGACACTTGCACTTTACACTTTTTGGTTTTACTGTGGTTTGACAATGGATTAATTTTCAACATCTGCTCTACTACAGTACAGTGGGCCATATATCATATGGTAAATGTACCAAGGTAAACATTCTAAGGGTGTTAAATTATGTATTTTTATAATGACCATATTTTCTTTAAAGGACAACAGACATCCACCAGACAACCTGTCATACAAATGCAACTTTTTATGCAGAAACGTTTTTGTACTGAGCAAAAGAAAATATTCTTATGCATCTCCTAACAGAGAACAGGCTATCTGATGTCTTGGTTTTCTGTAAGTGCAGTTTTCCACTGGCGCAATGCACTTTAAAAGCACATTAAGACTCAAGTAAACAGTGGGAAGCACTCTGATGATTGCTGAATGTTTAATGCAAAACAATCACCTTTTTGTTTCTTTAATAGCCTGAAACTAGACATATTGGGGAATTGTTTTCTGAAATCATGTTCTCCCTTCTAATCCTTTATCTCTTTTTAGTTATTTACATAAACATCATTAGCATTTCTGATTCAGTTCATTTCAGAGGCTACGAGTGAAAGGATCATATGTGATAAATACCAAATAATATTAAATAAAAACTACTTCTAAAGATGGAGTTTTAGAATTTGTGCTTTTACTCAAGACTCTGGGCCTCTGTTCCCTAATTCAGGACAAATTTTGTGCTGCAAATATTTAGTGGTGATTTATAATGCGATATTCACAGCTGTTTGAAGAAAGAGCACTTGGCTGGATAACTGAAGAATGCAGAAATATATACTGTATTTCACTTCTAAAATAATGAATGATTAAGGGTAGATTTTCCTCTAAAGGGAATGTCCTACCGTACATTCATATTTCAAGAAAGAAAACAAAGACAGTGGAATGATCTGGTCCACTTTTTTACAAAGTTTTCTAGTAGCTAGCGTGTTATTTGTGTCAGTTCTATTATTTTGTCTTGTTACTTTAGTGTTTCTTAGAGTGAATCTCTGTGTAAGAAGAATGTTTGCATCCAGATATGTTCTTTTACAGCTGCATGCTTGACTTACAGGGCGGTAAAGTGTCTGGTGGCCAGCTGGAGCACTGCCTGTGCAGCTCCAAATCTAATGTAACCATGAAAATAAAAAAATCAAACCTATGATAAAGCGAGGCTGTCCTTGAAGAATGAATGAAATCCAGCCTTACTGGAATATGTGAATGATACTTAATAGTGAATTAGCTTGTTAAGTGTTGTACTGAATAAAGGAAATCGAGCGGTGGTAAAGCCTTATGCCTTACATTGATTTGGGCTTGTGGAGACTATTAACTTGCACTTACTTTCTATATACTGCTTTGTTTTGTAATCTCTGTTTTGTACAAGTACATTTTGCATAGATACCGTAGGGGGGTAATATCATCATTTAGAATCACACTAGATACAGACTGATACCTTCCAAACAAATTACTTTGAGGACCATTTTTAAAGTAAATTAATATCAAAAAGTGGAGATTTTCATTTTCCTCAAATTACCTAAATCAACATTCCATTACTATTCACACTGTTACATGTTCCATACAGAATATATGCAAAAGTGCAGATTAGATTCTGATTAGGCCTGTTTCCTTTTCAAGTGCTTAAAATAGCTGCACTCAATATATGAAAGTACTACTAAAGATGCATATCTCAAAATGATGTATCAAAAGTCAGAGAGTACATTTCCAAATGTCCATTATCAGGAATGTTTTCTTTAGCATCAAAGGAATGACGATGTCACTAAGCACTTTAAACCCTGCTTCACTTAAGTAACCAGTGTTACTTATGCAAGGATATGATTTTTCTTTTCAAAGAAGTCTTTGAAGGATCAAAAATCTTTTTCTTTCTCCCAAAAGAAATAGTGCGCAGAAATCATCAAGCTTTGCATGACTTCAGAAAGCTAGTTCGACCTTATATCCAAGAGAATAGAAATAGTTTCTGTATACTTTTTGACGACTTATGTGTATGTGAAATAACTAGATTCTTTTTGTCTTATATTTTATAACTTGATTACATTTCTAAGCACGTCGGGGATTTTACTTCTGTGTCTTAACTATAACAAGAATCAAGTATTTATAATCCTACAAAATTCAAGCAAATCCTTTTTTTAAACTATTTTTAAAAATAAAATTCTATTGTACTACTAATGATGATTCAGGATTTAAACAATACTACTGTAACACATCAGTTCATTCATAATGTTGTTATCTTCCCCAACAAGACTAAATCATTGATTAAACAACTGACTTGGGCCATAAACGACTAAACTGTAAACAAGCTAGTGATGACTGAACTATTGGGAAAAAAAACATCCTCATCTTGAATCAGTTTCAATTTGCTAAATTTTCTAAATTATGTCACGCAAAAGAACTCTTTGGCACCTCTTGACTTAAGCATGAAAGGTCGTTGCATATTCTGTAACTCATCGAGTTCAATGCACTGCTGCCTCTGGCTATTCTTACCCCAATGTGGAACCTCCACAGTGAATATATAAGAATGTAATAAGAATGCATTTTGCTGAATAATGTGTCTAAACGTACTGTGGAAAATGTTACTGTATAGTGAGATTTGGCAGTAGCTTTCCCTGTTTCCAGGCAACAGATACTACGAGTGAAGATCATTAATCAAATCAAACATCAGTTCTGATGACTGCATACTGATAAGATACCCACTCATTATTAGTAACTTTAATTCCCAAAGACATACATATGAGGTTTTGTTTAATTTTCTTAATTGTCGAACGTATATAAAAAATTATATTGGAATTTTCCTTTATCTTGTGTTAGTTTAAGCTAAATCTAAAAAAAAACATCTTGCACGGCACATTTCAAAAACAGCTCCTCACGTTTAGACAATTCAAGCCTCAACTGATTAAGTGAGTGCATGGCTAAACGCTGAGAAAAACAAAAAAGGAAAACACAGTTTTCAAGATATTCTATAGTGTTATGCCTCTTATATCTTTGCAACATTGCAGAAAATCTTATATTGTCTCAATTCAGCTCAATATTGGAAAAAAAAAAAAACCAGGACTGCCAGTCACAACCACAGGAGAAACTCCAAATTTCTTATGACAATGTCACCTGCAAGTACAGTATTCTGAAATTCAAAGCCCATATGTAGGGGATGACTTTGTAATAACAAACTGTCTTAGTTACCTGAATTGGTTGAAAATGGGATCTGAAAAGAGGCAAGAATGCATAAGCTGATTTGCACAGCTTGCTTCAGGCAAAGTTATGCTGTTATCAGTTCTCAGAAGTAAGAGGTTAACCGTGCCAGCCTTGCAAGAACAAGAGAGCAAGGTATGATGAGATGGAAAACTAACTAGTGTGGCTGGTTCCCAAGAGACATTAAAAATAAATGAGGTTTGATAACAACATAAGCATTGCCACAAAACATTTCCTTACGAAGTCAGAAAAAATAAGTTGGCTCTAAAGTCTGCTGTCACTCGAGAAAATACATGGTGCTGCATAAGTACTGTTACGGAAGAAATTCCTTAATGGCACTGCAGGTGTAGGTGTCAAGAAGAGTTTGGGAATAAGGATGTTGATGGACAATATATCCCTTCCCAGGATTCTTTCTGGACTCAAATCAGGACTGTCATACATTGGACATACTGTACTTATTCATATAACTGGAATAGTTCTGGTGACTGAAGTAGTTTTATTCCACATCAAGACAATGTAATCCAGCAACCAGAATTCAGTAGAATGCAATCATTTTTAAAATGTATAGTACCCTTATATACATTTCCTAAACCTTTTTGTCAACAGCACAGTGAAGATTCAGCAGAATCACTGACAGCTGATTGAAAGAAACGGTAGGAAAGGCAATTGAAAATATCGTAAATCAAATGTCAGAAAAAGCACTATGAAAAAGTGAAGAAAATTATTTGAAGTATTTGGCTCACAAGAAACAGAGCAACATTTCTATGAGCGGAACAGGAGTGAAGGTAAATTGTTGGGCTTTGTATTATTTTCTGATGCAAAGATTTATTAACAACTGCAGAAAAGACTGACTATACAAAACACTTCAAACAACAACTCAAGTGTAAGATTTATGTGAAAAGAGCGCTTTTTCTATATACTGCATATTTTTACCATTGCATACTGTATATGTACGTGACAACAGGGAAGAAGCAAAAGGACTAATGAGTCAAATTAATACTGTATATTTTCTTAGGCACTACAGTTTCAAATAAAACTTCTAAATATACATAGAATAAAAGCATCTGTACCACTTCATTTGTATGATGGATAAAAGAAGGACAACCACAAAGTCTTGAAAAACAGCAATATATAGACATTTCCCATTATAATTTGAATTCATGATATATAACAGTGGCACCTGGTGGACCACCTTCAACTTCGAAATAATAGGTTTGATTATTAAACTGATTTTTTGATGGGGAAAAGTTGACTTTGTTGATCTATTAAAATAATACCTAAGAAAGAAAAATGAATCCAATGACATTTGACTCGTTTGGTGGCAACACACATATCAGACTTTTGAGTCAAAGAAATACTAATGGCTCAACACCTTTGTATAAAAAAAGTGCTACCAACCACACCATGTATTGTTAGCTGCGACCCAGGCTATTTAACAAAGAGGGGTTATTGTGATTGACAGCTCTCAATTGGTTAATCCCACTTATTTCACCAGGCACTCAAAGCCGCCTGACATTTAATTAGTGACCCAATTAGATCTTTTGCTGTTGTCAGCTCTTTTTCTTATTTAAGAGTGAAGGAAATAAAATTGAGCCTTGATAAGATGGAAATTACAGTTACAGCCATAACTAGGACAGAAGCCCAAGAACTCCTCTAATGGCTGGAGAACTTGTGAAAATGTATGCTGAACACTTCTGTGTGTAGGACAGGATATGGAAGTCATAATAAATCAGGAAATATGCATCTGACTGAGTGATGAAGAATGGATCATGCTCATGGCTAAACACTGCTTGAAAAACGCACTTGAGTTTAAGTACACTTTAACCTATGATTACGCATAAGATCATAACTTTCATTTTGAGTGAAGGTTTTTCTGTAAATCAGGAACAGTAACTACTGTATACAAATATTATGAGCACAATTAGGAAAAAAGAGACTCTAGAAACCAGACACAGTAGGTTGGCTACTGTGACTCAAGCACTTTCTGTACAGCCAGGTCTGTACTGTAGCATGCTACAGTATGTGAATACTCCTGTAACTTCACCACATATTGCTGAGCTTAACTGTCTTTCAGGTTAAGGCTACACCACAAAGAAGGGAGGGAAATGAAATGTTGATTAGAACCACTAAATCTGTTAGGTTGTTTTGGTTATTCTATCAGATGTATTATGTTGTTTTGCTCCAGTATTAAATACAGTCTACATTATTAGCAAGAACAGATTGCTGTGTTAGAAAAAAATTAAATTCTTATTTAAAAATATAAATTGAGTCTACAGTTTGTTTTTCAGATGTAAGATTCTGAAAATCAATCATTATGGTTTTGGTAAACACCTTTTAAACAGGATTAAGAACCACACACCACACGCAATTACATAAAACTGGTAAAGAAAAGGTCTAATAGCTGTATCATAAAACCTGTGTTGCATGAAACAATGAAATTTGGCGAGCATATAAATGGGACCATGTGGAACATGTTCCCATGGATAAAATATTATATACCAGAGGGTGCTATATCGACTAATGTGATCAGCATTTGTGTCCATGATAGCTTGCAAGCATCTTTAGGTAGACACTAGTGATGTCAGTGCCCTCTGATGTGCATGGTGCTCCCCCTTTGCCCAACTGAATGTGTACCACCAGCTAACAAATCCCACTCATCTATACAGTAAGTATGTGGCATGTGTATGCCTTTTTATCATATTTGAAGTATAGTCCTTATAAAACCAAATATGAAAACAATTGTAATGTGGACTAAACTGAAAGTTTAAAACTTCATCTTTGAAATTGTAGAGAATTTAACAAGACCTGTTGCAGTAACTGAGGTGAACTGTATCTTAAAGGTGGGAGGAGAAAGTGCTGAGAAACGTCATCCCCACCCTCAGTGAAGAATACTAGAAACTCCTTTTCATATGAAACATCTCTATGAAAGTTAAAATGACATGCATCTGGCCAAATGAGAACTCTCTGAACTTGATTTAGGCTGTGTGACGAATCAAAAACTCCCAAATTTCTGGGGAGGGAGTATTTCACGGAATGCATAAATGTGAAATTGATGTTTGTCATTATTCCAGATCACCATGTTCAAAACTACACATTTTTGATATGTAACACTGAGACAACCTGATATAATAAGAGCAGACAGCACAACTTTTTTTCAAGTGTACTTATTCTAGCTCTTTATTTTGCAATCCAATGTAATGAGATTGTAACTGATGATGTCTGACATCTGAAATGATATCCGACTGAAAGGCAAAAACAACGAAAACTTTGTTAAATAGTAAAACTGATGAGAGGGTTAATAGGAAGCTTATTGTGCTTCCTCTGGTTATACCAATGCAATTAACAAAATCAGGGGTGCATCAAATTACTTTCATTTGGTCCAATTGATTTTTTTCTGCGCAATTATGACTATCAATATTAAGTCAAATTAAGCATTAGGCTCCCTCTACAATTTCACTTTTAATTTAGCCGCCACATTGTGTGAGAATAAATGACAATAGAAACAGTAATAATAACAAAACATAAATAATGGTAGTGCTGTGAAGGTAAACTAATTTTGTTTCTCGACCAACCAAAAAGAAAAACACACAAAATTTCTAAATCCTTCTAGATAAGTTGACCTCAGAAACGTAGATGGAAGTAACATTAGAGAAGTGAGGTATTATCAACTTCCTGCCAGTAACAAATATTGCCCACATGTGAGCACAATCATTATACACTGGTCTCTCTAAGCAGATTGGAACAGCATTCTCTGGGGAAAGTACAGTGCTTGATCAAAGGAAAGCGATGAGGAATAAAACCGGCTAATGTGACAGTCGGGGCTGAATGAGTTTCTGTTGATAAGAAAATGCGCTCTCCCTTTTGCCTTGCTTTTCTTCTAAATGTTTTTTTTACTTCTAGCCCTGGATTTACAGATTTCAGTTGACAGGAACATGATATATTTTCCAAAGCAATTAAAAATTCATAAATGATCCTCTGTATTTGAGATTTTTTAAGCTTATTTTTTCACACCATTACAGTATTGCTGATTTACCTTTCAAATACTACTTTATGCACTGGGGAATTTCTAGTTTGGAATAATGACCGTACTTTGAATTACTGTTCTACTCCAAGACTGACACTAACTCTGGTTCACTATTACCATAGAGAACTGTCTCAACACCTGTGAAAAGCTTTATTATTATGGAATGATCGCAAGAGATGAACCACCACATACAAAATCCTTTATGTGGATCAGATGACTTTTTAGTGGCTTTTGATCTAATGTACTGCATCTAACCTTGAGAGCAATAGCTCAGATTATGGGTTTTTCCATTACTAAAGAAATCACTTTTTTTCTGAAACAAATGCGTTCTTGGTACCTTTGGCATTTGTGTGTAAGGTTTTCCAAGTGTACAGCATACTTGGATTCTTGTTGCTGGGAAAAAGAACTCTTTTGCATATCTGACTTAAATGGTGAATAAAGCCCTGATTTGTTGACAGGCTGTGCCTGTTTTTTTTAATTGTTGGCACTGTTGTCTCCCCCACTGCTTTTCAGATGTAATTGGTTGGAAGAAATAAAATGAACTTAGATGCCGATATCTTTCGTGTACAAAAGATTAAGGATCCCCGAGTGACTCATTATGGTTTTAGGGGAAGCACGAACATTTTGATGATAAACACGTGCTTACATTACTAATCAGGTATTAATTTTATTTGAATTTCTTTGAAAAAAAAATGTCCTTTGAATTTATTACAGCATTTATGGGCCACATTCTCAGTTCTTGTGAAAAAAAAACATTTGCATAATCTGGGCTATTATACAGTATATTTCTTGGAGACAACCAAAGAATAAACAATACTTAGTTCACAGAAACGTTGTCTTTCTGCTTTCATACATTTTATTGTTCTGCCTCCTTTGCTAATGCAATTTCTAACCCAAATTCAATATTTTACAATTATTATATGTACACGTTTTGAAAAATTCATTTTCTAGAATGCCTTTACAATTCCATTGCCATCTATGATTTAAGATGGCATCTTACAATGTGTTACTCGTTTGTATTTATTGGGGGGGGAAATGAAAGCAAATATTGTTTTACTAAGTTCACCTCATTATACAGGTCTTAACACTAAGTCACTTCAATCACTGATAACCCTGCACAAAAGGGAATTGGAAATTTATTTAATTAACCCAGTGAAACCATTTAATCCAAGTGAGGAAGGATATTTAAAACACTTTCTAAATGTCATGTTTTTGCATGTTAGCTATAGAAGCCCTCCCAGGATTAATGAAATATGTTTGAAAGCTGTACAGTTTCAGTCACTTTCTAATCCTTACTAAGATTGTTCACTATATGAAACAAATAGAAGTAAAAAAATATCATGAAAATCATATGAAAATATCATATTTGTATAACCTACCATGAGGATACAGTGGGTTCAAGGTGAGCTATGTACAGTATGGTGAAATAGGTACAGTAGGTTCAGCTGGGATAATGTCCTCCTAATACACAAGTTGCCTTTTAAACCAATGCACAATCAAAAATGCGCTAAGTTCTGTACTAAGGTCTCTAGTCAAAAATACCATCGGGCATTGGGCCAGCCTATGAATATAAACTATACTTTGTATATCTAAAACCCCAAAAGTTTTAAATCCCTACTCTGATGAATACATTGATAGATAGATAATTTGATCAATAAAGCCTTCTCCTTGTCAGTTTTGGGATGCTAAGATTCTGGCTAACAGGTCTGTTTTAAAGGGGAACTGCAACAATATTTGTATATGTTGGGGTTAGAAAGAATCAGCAATGATGCATTTCACACCATAATAAAATAAAATGTACACAGTAACTTGCAAAACCTCAAATTTCCATCACAAAACAGATGAAATATCCAGGTATGCACAGCTTCATGTTCTGCAATTCCAGTGATGTGATGCAGCCTTAATATCCCTTTTAATCCAATAGAAATATTGCTTTAAATGTTGAGATGATTTTGCCGACAAATACTACTTACTTGTTAACTGCATGCAGATCATGGTGGAACATTTCTGCAGTACTGTAAATGTCTTCGCACAACCTGTACTTATTCGCTCGTATTGTACAGTACATCACATTACATTGGTCATTACAGTAACTAGTGAGAAGGAAGGGATGCATCACATGGCCCCAATTTTGTTCTTAATTAGACATTTGTATTTTTTTTCTGTACCTTCAATTAATTTTATTGCCACTGAAATGTAATATCCAGTCTGAGAAATTGAGACTGCAGTTCCCCCTTTAAATGTTCCCCTATCTGATTTTTGGAGCTGTAGTCAAGCACAGATCACCTTTTCATCTTTTGTCAGCTGTGTGAAACACCTTCATGCCTCAGAAGCAAACATTCCTGCACTGTTTTTTCTGTGTTTTCATCCTTCATGTCTGACATAACTCCAATATATGATGAATCTTACTATAACACAGCATATTAATCAATAAACAGAGGCTCACTATCTAATTATTGGATTTAAGAGACCTTGTTTCTAATGCCTACAATGTGTACAGCTATACAAGCACTAATTCAGTTATAAGACTGAAAGACAGCTGCGAGTTTTCTAACTATTCCTGTAAGTCTTACAGAATAAAATTTGTAGTTATTCATTTATTCAATGGTTTGCAAATCAAACTTACCGCACCTGATATGCAGGGATGTTTTCAGCAAGTGAATGAAAAATGATGAACATATAATGAACAGTAAAAAGTGTTTGCTTGCCCTACACTTGGCTGTGGGGGTAGGACAGGGATTACTGAGCTAGACTTCACAGAGTATATAACAAACTGCTTTTGAAAGAATTGTACTTATAGATACTCTCATTAGATAGGTTATAACTTTCCTGCCTACTGTGCATGATGTAAAAGCAGGAGAAAGCTATCAAGGGAGGAAACCTTTCTAATTGTGATTGTGTGATTAATGGCCGTAAGAATCTAGTGGCAATCTGTTATAAATCAGTGACATCCCAATTTATTGTTCTTTGAAATATTACGGATAGTTAGCCTCTATAGAAGGGTTTGAATGGTACAAAGAAATGAAATGAAAAGGCGTGACAAGAATCAATGTAAAATTAAACAGAATCATGACCCTAGATTAAAACTTCACACCAATGGCATTTTACTGTATGTACAATTCACTTGTGCAAAAGAGGCTAGTTTTTATAAATAATACAGACAAATGGCCCTAGGGTATAGATTATGTTATAAATCATGGATGTAAAGATGGAATCATAAAGGTCCTAGCTTCCAACTTGATTAAGTGGGGGGAAAAAATAAAATCTTGTCTTGTATTCATTTTTTACTATTCCATTTGGGCCAGTACAGTACATCTGGTGCTCATCACAATATGCAGCAAATGTCTTTTGGCTCCATCCATCATGACCCACTTGTGACCAGAGCTGTAGTTTGTGGTGCTGGTTTTCTGCAAACGCTGCCATTTCCGAAACACCCAGGAGGTTGCCCTGATAGACGTGTTGGTCAAAATGGCCACAGCATTGAGGAATGAGCTGACTGCACACAGTAGGTACTGTGTACCTACATCATCATGCTGCACTTAAAGTCCCAGAGATCCTTATACATTTCCAAAACTGTTAAAGGTCATTCTTTAAGTGTATAGATTTGCATTTTTATTTCCTCTATTCTACAGACAACCAAAATAAATAAATAACTCAAGAGTTCTGAAGCACTAAACAGGACACAAAGGTGAAACGTCTGTCATTAATAATACAACTGAAAAACTTCTCCAAAAACATTTCATTTGTAAAGTGTCTTGTATGCTGTATGTGTACAACAGACAAATGCAAAAACACACATTTTTTAATTTAATGCCAGATGACTATGGACCAAACATTGCTGGTTCTGATCACTACTACTCAATTGTGACAAGGATTCTCCAAATGGTTGCACATAATTTTCAGAGCACCTGGCTGTTAGTTGAATAGGGTCATTTCACCTGGGCAGATGCAGGCTTACAGTGACATACAGTAAGTGAGAGATGTGCCACTTCTCCTATCACCACTACATCTCCAGCATGGAGCAAATAGAGCTTCCGCTGATTCTCTTTTTCCTGTTTTGGAAAATGAGTCATTGCTGGAAAGCAAAGTTTCAACAGGTGATTCCAAATTGGAGGAGTATGCAACAAAGGAAAATCAAAATCCCCAAAAAGAATAGATGAAAACAACTAAGGAAATAAGTACATGCATATGTAGAATAATTAAATGAATAAAGTTAATTATCTATTTTTAACCCATAAAAAAAAGAGTTGCTGTTGGAAGCCATTTGAAAAAAAAAAAAAGATTTTAATATCAATACAAACTCGACTTTGAACTGAGAAAGACAAGCAAATTATGAAAAAATCCAAGGTTTCAGCAATTCATTGTTTCATCCAAGGGAACTTTTGAGCACTTCTATTTTAACACAAAGACAGGAATGAAACAAACATACAGACTCATTGAGCAACTCGGCAAAAGCCTGCACAGGAGATTATTAAATCACAGCCCACGTAGTGAATAAACAAAGACTACAACCTTTTTTTCACTTGTGAATTAATGTTTAAAATACGACAAGACTTATGAAAAACTGTGTTGCAATTTAAACCATTCTCACAACAACGAAAATCAACTCTGTAAAGTAAATCGCTCTAATAGTAATGATCAACGTATTAATCTTTTACTTCCCTCTTCATATTTATGTGCTTTTATATTGTTCTGTATAACGATAAAATGATAATGATAAAAAACAGTGTATAGTATCTGGCATTTAAGAGCGATGGCCATCATAACACCCTCTTGTTCAAGATTTGAGAGAAGGTCCATCTATTTTCCTTCCACTTGAGGGACACAGGGGAACTGGAGCCCATTCTGGCAAGCAACGAGTGCAAGGCAGGATACACCCTAGACAGGATGCCAGTCTATCAGTCTCAAAGAGGCCATTTGAAAAAAACTGTTTTCAAATACCCCACTCGTTTCAATTTAGGGTTCTTCCTTAAAGACTACCCATATTGCAGTACATGGGTTGAAAATAAAATGCGTTAGTAAATAAAACATACAGTATTGACTAATATACTGTACATAGTTACATATGGATTAACACCAAAATAAAAATACTTATTTTAAGTCAAGGTATAAAAAATAAGCTAATGAATAATGCTTGAAAATCTGCTTCATACAGATTACGCGTTAGCCTTGTGTGTAATAAAAGTGCTCTCAACAATCGGAACTAAATGCAGGAGAAGAACTCATTAGAGATCCAATTTTATATAAAAACCACCTACCAAAGGGGGAAAATGTCTGGAATCTGGTGGTCCTCACTTGAAAATGAAATTTCAAATTGTTTATAAACAGCTTAAGAATAAGACCATTCTTCATAAAAAAGCTGTCAAATACCAAACAAACAGATTATAAATCCCCAGACAAGACTACAGAGAGAGATGAATCTCTTTGGAGAAATAAAACTTAATACATATGCTAGAACAACCAACTTTTAGCAGCCAGAAAGTAGGCAGGACAACACAATTAATCACTGTTGTTTATCGCTAAGGATGGCATTGCTAATGAAAGTTAATACCTCTATCTAAAAAAACAAAGCTATTCACATACTTCACTGTTGCCTACAACCTTGTGCAAAAGTAACTGGGTCGAAACAGAGACTAAGGAAAGAAAGTGTACAGTATCTGAACAATAGTCTGCTGTAAGACTGCCAGGCATATTGTAGAGGAATAACACCCAAGGTACAGGAATCTAGCCAAAAAATAAGCTGAAATGCATTTTGAAAACTAAACCTTAATAATATGTCTTCTAGTATGGCTATTACTTCTGCTATGCTAGGTATTTTTAACAGTGACAACACTCACAAAATTGTTATAGTTGAAAATGACAGCCAAAAACATGTTCACCAAAACAAAACAAAGGAAGTGTCTCTGTTTTTTTCACAGTAGAATATGAAAATTGAAAATAATGATGAAAATGAAAGCAGAAGAAAATGTCTTACTCGTCTCCTACCAGCCAATAATGATAGAAATATTCTTGTTATGTGGACTCATCATCCAGAATCCTTATTTTTCCTCTGTCAGGCATTGCTGTTTACTGTAAATGCAGAATGCCTTAAATCATGGCAGAATAGATCTGGGTATGAGCAATGTCACATAGAGGCCTTCTCCTGATGATTCAGTTTGTTTTCATCACCTGAGATAAAAACCTTCATCAGTGCGAGATCAGAGCAATCTGTCAACCATAATGAACAGCAATATTAAAAGCAACATAAATAAGGATTCCTGTCAATTAAGTTTAAGCATTGAAAAATGAGTCACATATCAGTACATGCAGTATTTCAAAAGAAGGAAGGTTACAAAAATTACTCACTTGGTAATTCTGAACAGTAGTCATAATAAACACTGGAGACCAACATCTCTCTGAAAAGCAAATGTCAGTCTGAAAAATTTGGAGGATAACTACATGAAAAATCATATTTTGGAGAGATCTTAATTTTATGTTATCATAACAAAAAATTCAGATTTATATTTTTACTTTATCCTATATCAAATATTAACACAGATCTTGCTTATCTTGTGTTCTGTCCAACAGAAACTCAACAGCTGGGCTTTGATACAACAGTAAACAAGTTCCAAGAGCTGCAGAATGTGATTACAACATGAATTAACTGGAAACTCGCCGAATTAAAAAAAAGAATATTCATTAAAAAAAAAACTATGCATCCCAATTTGTTGAAGCTGGTAACAGTATGACCACTAAAGCATTGATTGCTCAACACTGTCAGCATGAAATTATCCCTGGACCACTTTAGATATAGTAGATAAGCTCTGACAGCATTTTGTTCACTGAGTAAAACGATTGATCTGTGTGTGAGCTAATAAATGTATTTCAAGTGGACACTAAAGACTAATGCCATATACTACACATTGTTAAACTAGCCACAGAACAATCAAATTTATGCGTGGTGTAATGGGAAGACAGGACCCCAAAGCCCTGATAAAAGCTTTTTAAATGACAAGCAGATGGTACAAAGAGGTAATACAAAAAGAGGTGCTTTAAAAGTAAATGTAACTCATGTAAATACTATTCACCTGAAACACCTTGCCCTTCTCATGCATCCTAACAGAAACAGACAAGAAATTCATAAATTATTTATGAAATTTTGTAAATACTGTAGCTGCGATACATTTGAAACACCTTAAGCTAATTGGCAGTCACCTTGCACTTCACTACTGCCTTCCACCTGTAAAGAACACACTCTTCCTCACTGAAAGGTACAAAATCTGAACATGTTTCAGACAAACTGGAAATCATCTGTTGCTCTAAACCAATGTGACTCACTCCTGTTCCTGGACAGCCACAGCTCCTCGGGGTTTGTTGGGAGTCTAAACCTCTCTAAAGGCTTAGAGGAAATTAAGGTCAGTTAAGTCAATAACTGATTCAATTAAAGTCATCAGGAGCTCAGACGACAGAAACTTTCAAGTCTACTGCTAAGTGCACGGTTGAGCACATGTATGAAAGCACTCAAAATAAAGTGTTATGTCATTGAAACCAATCAGCATCAATGAGACAGAAAACTGATGAATCCATACAAATACTGTAGTTATTTACCTTCAATTAAATGGAACTGTGGTATAGTATGGTTGATACCTGAATGGCCTCAAAGGCTTTTGGCACAAGAATTGGCTTCTACAACGACTGAGTAATTATGTAGGCCAAGGATTTCTTCTGGTGTGTGGCAGGATTATCAGTATCTTCTTGTCAAAACTATTTAACCACTAACACAGACGTACTGTACCTGACTGACAACCACTCAAAGGTTTATAAATAACATAAGGGTTTTATGTCAGAGGTGTCAGCAAGCTCCCATGTCTAAACTTGATCTGCTACTGTCAGAATACTTTGCAGAATGGCTGAAGACAGCGGGGAAAAGGGGCCTCTGAGAGATTAACATTCAAATTAAGTCTACATAGAAACCTAATTTAAATGAAAATGCATTATAACCAATGAAGCACAAAAAACAGTCATAAATCACTTGCATTTCAACTACCAAAGGCCACAAAAATAGATTAATAAACACATCGGCTTTAATTATTAGATGTATAAGCTCTTTATAATTCATTAAATACTAACCAGTAAAACAAGTTGAAGGTAATCAACTGAACATAACTAGAAGCTGATATCAAGCAATTACAATATCAGATATAACATCCAAGCGCTGCCATAACAGATAAAACTGCGGCTATACCATTTAATTTTGAGAGCATAAAAACATTAAAGAAGAGGCTATTCAACTTGCTCAATTGATTATTAGTAACTAACTGAGTCAAGAATTTAATTCAGTTCTTTTCTGAAACAAGTTTGACGTTTTTTGCTTCAACCATATGGCTGGGTAGCCTGATCCACACCCACCCTTCATTGTAAAAAGCAGCTCCTGTTCTAAGCTTTAAATGCACTTCCCCTTAGTATGCTTCAATCATTGCATTGAGTTCCACTCTTGATTCTGAATTTGATTTTTTTTTATTTTATTCAGGTTCCCTCATAGTCTTTTCTGCTCATGACTAAACTATTTATTTCTTTTTAACCTGTCACAGTAGTATTTTCAGGTCCTGAAATACATCTCTTCTGTGATTTGATAGCAACAGTACTACTTTTGTTGTGTGGTTACCACAGCTGTACTGTACATAATATTCTAAACATGGTCTCACTGTGCATTGTACAATTTCAACAAAACATCCCTTCATTCAAATTCTACTCTACATTTCTAACAAAACAGTATGTCAGAACAATGCTTTATTACTTCTTTCCCACTTTCCCCAGAAAATGAAAATGTGTAAATAAACACCCAAGCTGGAGATTCTTAGCAGCTTCTGCAGAGTTTGCCAAGTTCCATATAATGTTATAATTTGAAAAAACTGACTAGTCCCAGAAACAAGAATCAATTTCTCTCTATTGTTCCTAACACTGATCATTGGGAGTGCCAATAATATTAATTAAAACACTGATCTAAATATTCACACATCCTATGAAACCATATGAAAAACAAAATGCTGAATGATTACTTTTGCTAATGATAAGCAAATGAGCAACAAATGTATCACAAACAGTGTACTTAAAATGTAAAGTAAACATATTTATACTTCCTGTAACAATAACTGTTTGCACTACATTTTCTAGTGTTCATTTTCAACATGTAATACACAAAAGAAATTACGTGTATTTCCTTAAATTAACTCACACAGCCTCTATGTGGCTGAAACTATTATTCAACGCAACTTACACATGCACACATTTATACAGCTGTGCATTTTGCTAAAGAAATTAGGATGACGTACCTTGCTTAAGGGGTACAACACTAGCGTTTCATCTGAGATTTGATCCCACAACCCTCCACTTACGAGTACAGAAGCCTAACCATTGCTCCACACTGCAGACCAAAATTGACAAAGTTAAAGAACCTTAACATAAAGTATTAGTAATCATAGCTGTACTGACTCCAGAAATAATCTTTAATTATGAACACGGTAAGGCAAAGCACAATTTAAGAAACACCTACATCCAATTAATTTACTGAACAAAGGTAAACAAACTGATACTTTGTGAGAATAATGAAACTGATTTAGGATATTGAAAAATAGAGAACTGGGGAGATTAAAGTTGAAACAGCTATAATAAGCAAGTAGTTAAAATTATTTGGCATTGTATTACAATTCCATAGCATGAATGCTTCTAAAACATTAATTATGGCTAATTAAAACCAATGAAAATAAATTAAAAAAATAAATTTAAAAAGAAATGAGAAACAAAAGATTGAAAGACTCTCATCCCTGCTGCGACATTCATGAAAACCCAATGCTTCTGAAGAGACAACTTGGATATTCTCTCCGTGGGAGAGAATGAAAGAAAGCCACTCTGTCAGAATACTTCACAGAAAGAAGCTCAAGATATCAGAAACAAAGCATCACAGAGGGAGCTGCAGATGTCAGCCAATGTGTGAAGGAGCTGGATTCTAGCTCTTCAGCTCTCTGCTAAGGTGAGACAGAGTCATTAATATCTCTGTTTTGAATTTGTTTTCTGAAGTTCTGCTGTGACCCATTCAGTGCAAGGTCATATAAAATAATGACCACTAAATGCCACTCCTGAAGCAGGCACAGCACCACAGTGCAGTCGCCCTTTAGTTCTATACACCTCACTGCACTTAGGAAGAGCTGGGCTAAGACTCTTTTGTGTGGGCAATGTATGTATGTGTGTGTGTGTTATAGCAGCTGACTTCTTCATTTGCAAGTAGCTGCTCTTATTTTTTGAATGCATATCGCCCTTGTGAAAACATCTATAGTTATAGCAAATACCTCCCGGGAGCATCCAACGTGTAATTGGAGTCTCATTCAAGAGTTTTGGTTTCTTTTTTAAAGACAAACCAAAAGAAGACCATAAAGCAAATATTGTACAAAATGAATGGAAGCTGTTTTTCATGAATGGAGGCATCTTTAAACTGGACTTAAAATGAGTAAACTGAACCCTGACTCAAGCCCGGGATAATATACAGGATACAGGTTATTTTCAGTTATGATTTTTGCTATAATGCACTTCCAGTATACACTATGTACATTTACCGCTAGGCATGATTCTTTTGCATATTTGTGCATACTTCTATGTCCCCAATCATGGTCAAGTGATGCTGATGATATCACATTACTTTCTAGCACTCCTACTACACTCATCCAGAAGGCCAGGCCATATCCTGAGAACATGTGCCTCTTCCAAAGAAAAAAATCCACCTCAATACTAGTTGCCTACGGCGTTTACATGAACCATGCAAAATCGCAAGGGGCTTTCAAGGAAACTCAGAAAACAGTGCTGAGAACACTTCATCATAGAACTCTTTTAAAACATGATGCTTTATTGGAGGACTGAAGTGCAAATAAATGATCATGCCTTTAAAAGGTTGGCAACCCTCTCTCTAAGATCAGACCCCCAACTGGATTTGTTGTGAACTTACCAAGTACTTGTGGCACAGTGATGAAGAAACCAACCAGCATAACTCATTAAAAATACATTCATCACTGGTTTTGATGTATGGATTAAACAGAATGTTCTTGTTTTGCTCCATGTCATACCTTGATAATCCCACTAATGAGGGCCCTTTATAGCTGGCAAGGAAAGGATGCCTAACCTCTTCTTCTAATCACATGAAAGAATGTACCTTCAAACTGCAAAGATATCCAGAAAATACAGATCTCTTAATTGATCTCCAGCTGTTCAGCTCTCTCAGTACTCTTTTTGTTTTAAGGTAAGTAAAACACGGCTTTCCCATTATCCAGGTAAGGCACACTCATAGCAAAAGTGTGCCTCAGAAGAAAGTATCTAATTAGCTTTTCTTCTGTATTCCAGCTCTTTAATGAAGCAATACTTCCTGCTGCAATCCTCGCTGTATATTCACATTGCAAAAATGTTTGTGAAGTTAATTGGGTTTTTATTTAAAAATGCTCAAAGGATCTGTTGTGTATGGCTAGTACTTTAAACTTTCGTTTCGTACATGATTTCAAACTATTCAATCATGGTTTGCAATGCAAATCAAATGTGGGAAAAAGTTAATGCAGGAAGCAAACCAAATATTTGCAACAGTCCATACAGAAAATCAGTTAATCTACAATATATCTCCTAAATACTATTATATGAGAAAACACACAGTGGAGTGCTACATGAAGTATTTAGAAAATATAAATATATTTTTAGTGCTTCTAATGGGAGGTTGCTTAAAGCAATCAATGCCATAATCTTTTCCCTCTTACCACTTGCTGTTTTGTGTTTCATAGTGAAATAAGGAAGACTGAACATTACTGCCATACTGTATTGAGTACAACACTGCTGTCTGGTGATGACTGGCAGAAATCCTTTCAAGACTGTCTGAAACAGTTGGAGTTCATGTAAAAAAAGAAAACAGGGAGTCTGTACCTGTCTGTCTTTCCTCTATCGTGTGTGCAGACCAGGCCCTGCTCTGGCTGGGTCAGTACCTGTCTGTCTCTCCTGTATTGTGTGTGTACAGACCAGGACCTGCTGTGGCTGGATCAGTGCCTTTCTGTTTCTCCTGTGTTTATTTTTATTTAGGATCTGTGTGATTTGTGTTCATTCACCTCTAGAGCTAAGCAAGTTTATGACCAATCATGGTTTTTTTTTATAATGAAAGATGTGTTTGCTGCTTTTAAAGGGATGCAAAAAATTGGAAAAAATCTATAATTTAGATTATATAGAAAAATCTATCATTTAGAAATATAATTCTGTCTTTATTTGGCACTGAACAATAAAAACACTGGAGCACCTGCTCTTTGGAAAACTGACAAGCATGTATAGCTCTGTACACAAAAAGGTGCATCCTGTAAACTCCAGGACCTTGTACGCTTGATTACTTCCAGTTGACAAAGCAATGGCTTCCAAACTCATATGAATGCTGTTAAGTAAATCAGTACATAATGGTTTTGTAAAAAACTAAACCTGCTGCTATCATGGAATGTGATTACAGAGATAAGGAAGACAAGATTTTTTTTTTTAGAAAATGTGATTTAACTAGATTAAATGTCTTTACCAGTTAAATGTTCATTAACTTTTTCTTCCGGTTTTACACAATCTGATAATTAAAATTCCTTCCATTGTTGGAGAAACAACAGTGTAATTCTGAAACACAAATGACTTGTACTTAAGTAGACTTTTTAATAGGCTTCCATTAGAAACCTGTTGGGCATGTATTGCATTTTTGTAGTGCAGCCAGATAGTTAAGTGATGGCTCTTTTATGTTTCAGCCTTTGTAATCAGAAGTGTTATCATCTTGTAACCTGATCTTATCTGTATGCAAGACTAAGCTGAATCAGTAGTGTTATGGGAGATATCTGAAGAAAATCAGGTTGCTGCTGTTAGTGCTGTTGGTGGACCAACACATACAGTAGGTGAAACCCTTCTTTCTGGACCTGAAATGCAAAGCCACTGCTCCAGTATGGTGACAGGGGACACAGTCCTATAGGTGGCGATCTCAAGTTAATGACTTGCACATCAATGAACACATAGCATTGTTCATGGGTTTTCTGGCTAAATTTCTCTCTGGGCTTGTACAATATGACCTACAGTATTTTAATTCTGCTGGTGTTAATAATAAAAGCAATTTCTCATTTCTCTTCAGGTATCACCCAGGTGGCCACCGTTTTTCCATTATAGTTGGAGATGTTCCACACCTGCAATATACAGTATGTCAAGCCTTTCGGGTTGAATAGTGCTACAGGAATGCAAGTAATTATTAATTATAAACCAAACCATCTCAGATATTTTGAATAATGTCTTCAATCACGCATTTGCTAGTAATAAGTAGCAGAAATGAGGAAGCTTATTAGTTTAATAAGGAAGACGTTTAAGAAAGTAGATGGTAATAATAAAAGGTGGGCTAACAGAAATATCAGATTGCTACTGGTGATGAAAGAAAATGTTTCCATCAATCTACTGTGCTAAGTAAAAAAGCATAAGCCAAAGGTCAAAGTCAACGAGTTATAAACGTATAGTTATTAAGCCAAAATGGGAATGTTTATAGTGTGACAGAACAAAATACATATGAATTGAGAGGACATAAATATTTCTAACATTGTGCTGTCTTCATTTTTTTTTCTTTCAAGTAAATCAAAGTAAAAACTCTCTCAGGCCTTTTTGTAGTTAATTCCAGAGTTTTTACAATAATTTAACATAAAAGAAGGGGTTCAGAAAAAGCTATACACTGTAAATCAAAGGTGTCTGTCAAACAAACGAACAAATAATAAATAATTACATAACGAAACCTTGAGGGCCCAAGCTCTGTTGTTGAGACTAATCAATTCACTATTCAACAGAACATAAGAAAGAAGAAATAAAAGAAGCTTATTTTGAGATAAAGTGAAAACACGTGTAGAACGAGAGCAGACAATGTTTAGCTAATTATTGTAATCTACAAACGTGTTACATTCCTATTAGCAATCTAAATATTCAATACTAATTAAAAAGAGCAAAGTTCCAGGGCAATTTTAATCCAAGCTCAATGTAACGATACGGATCAGTCTGTCTTGGCAAGCTGGCAAACAAACTATGAGTTAATCCTTTCCCCGGAGTAGCCGTTCACAATTTCATACCAGCAAACAGCTATTACGCTGCATTTGCACACTGTTATACAGCTATTAGGCATAATTGTCACTAGTGTGACAGCTTGTCAAAATCCATCTTAATAATGGGATGACTCCTGAAGTATAAAATATCCTATTAATGAAAAAGGTTAAAAGTCAGCAGAATCCTGGCAGTAAAAAAGGTTTTGCACATACTATATGAAAAGATAAAAAAGAGAACCAGATTTTTGTCTGCTGTTCAATGAAAATTTTGCACTACTTTAGAAGGAAAATAGAATACTAGAAGAACTAAAAATGCAATGATTACTAACAAGCTATCAGAAACAAAACTTTCTATCCAAAAATTATTGGATATAACGTGAATCATAATTTTTATCGTTTCCTTTCACTGTTTGCAATCTCTATCCTAGGGCCAGTTCATTTACTTAGTAATTTAAGATTCATAGGTATGCTTCAACCGTGACTGATGCTAAATTGGGTGTAATGTGTTAGAAAATGGCAGTTGTTTACAATAATTAATCAATTCCAACCACACAGTCAAACACAGTATCTAAAAATGATGCATATTTAAAAAGATCTGAAAAGTGAAACATTTATTGAAATTTGAATTTTTTTTGCAAATGGGAAATAATAAACACAGTTGGACCATACAGCAGTTAGAACAAACAGGTTGTTTTGAAGAATTCTTACATTTTCTAATACTAGACTTTGTTCATTACAGTGGTGTTACAGAGAAGGGCTATTCAGGGCTGTAAAATGTTTAAAGATGATTAATATGACCTTTCCAAATTATCTTTTTCTTTAAAGCCAGTTTTGGTTGTAATTTGAACTCAAATCCAATTCACATATTTCAAATGAGGGAAAACAAGCACTAGAACAATTGTTAGAAAACATTTTGCATGATATTGAAGCTAATACTGCTTTGTGATGGACTGGCATCCCGTAGGCCTACCCTGTGCATACTGAGTTAGTGTCCCGCTTGTCACAGCCCTCTGTATGATGAAGTAGCCATGGATAATGGACAGGTGACATGAAAGAAAGACTGACTTGGTGATGTAGCAAAACAAACCAAAATGTGAAAAGTCAGTAGTTGAAAAACTACTATCTGAATCCAAATGAAGAAAAAGTAACCAACACAGTTATGAAAAGTTGCATATTTTCTTAATTAAACCTGACAAAATGACAAACTGAAATGAATGTGTTTCAGTTAATTACAGAATAATCAAGATCAAGTACATTATATCGGTTGATGAAATGGAGAAATTAAAGCTGAAACTAAAGTTTATTTAAGAATTATCTATATATTAATCTGTTTTTGTTATAAAGTTGTATTCTTCATGTTTCAATGTACTATTAAATGCTTTTTCAATGTATTATTTTAAAGAAAAAAAAAACTTAGGGTTTTTTAAAGGGGCGGCATAAACAGTTACAGTAGGTTGTAACAGACAATGGCAATATAAAAAGTAATTATCTGAATGTGAGTGTAAAACTTGTGTAATGAAAGCATGATGTGTGATTATTTTAGCATCCATTATAATTTTACCAGAAGCAAACAAACAATGAGAATTTCAGAACTTTGGGACTTGTAGCAGCAAGCTGAAAGGTTGTTTCCTTCTGTGTTGGTCAAAGACCTTTCTAAGCCAATTCCATATTCACGTATGTCCAGATTTCCTCACTCTTCAGCTTACCATAGCGAACCTCTGTTAAAGTACTTTTAAAATGCCCCCAAGAGTAAACCGTAAGAGTAAACCTCCAGTATCTGATTCTGCACAAATGGGCTTTTACAAATGTTTTGATTTCCCTTGTTGTGTCTTCTGAGAGGGTGTTTATTGAAAGAGTCCATATTTGAACAGTGTACTATATTTTACCTTACTAGACTCGTGACCAATGTGAGGAATGAACAATTGGTATTTCGCAAGTCAAGTACAGAAGTAATGAAACTCTCTCATATAAAGTAATGAGTCTTACAACACCTGGTCATCCAGTACAAATGAATTAACCTATTTCTTATAATTCTTTGATAAATAATTATATTTCTCTGTCTCAAATGTTAGGTTTGACACAAGTAATACAATGCAAAGGAGATCAAAATAAAGACTGAAATCATGGGAACAAAGTATTATGCAAAGTGAAAGAAAGGTGTTCCATTTTGTCTGGATTACAAGTTCATAACTTGTATGATAAATGGCAAAAATCAACAAGCAGTGAATCAGAAAGGTTTTATGCCAAAAAAACTTGTTCACTGTGCTTAATGCACCAAAGCTAACAGGATGCTATACCAGCTTTGTTTATTTTTATAGGATCTCAGTTTACCTGAAACTTTGTAACAGGGTTGTGACTTTATAAAAAAGCTCATTCCAGACTATAATAAAAAGGGACTGTGTACTGCTCCATGCACTTTAGTTGACTGTTGATAAACAACAGTATATACCTCAGCAATCCTATTAAAATCTGGATCAAATGACACTGTTCATTAAAATATTATAAATCAATTATAAATAAATTAAAATATAAATATATGCAGTACAGTGATAAAGTTCTTAGTTGTACTGTTTAACAACAACAAAAATAAAACCCTGTGTAAAATTACTCAGATTTTCAAGTTCCAGTGCCTGAGGTACAGTAGTCTTCAAAAGAAAATATAACAAAAGAATTATGTGATCCTGGTAATTTAAAAAAAAACATTGAATTTTTTTAATTGAAAAATTAAAGCCTTGAGTGTTCTTGGCTTTAAAGAGAGTTTTCTTTCTTTATTCCTACTTTATTTTCTCCAAGGATTTGGCAACAGAAGCATATCTTGGAAATATAACAAACGTCCAAAACAGCTCAAGGGAATCATGGCAGAACTGCTTCTTGAATGATTCACTTAGTCCGGTTGTGCTCCATATTCTGCCCATCCATTCAGAATGGTTTATCTCTTCTAATTTTGACCCAGGACCTGCCTCATGCTTTTGAATATACTGAACAGTTATAGGGTTAAAAGAAAAACATGAAAGAACACTTCAGACAGTGCCTGGAAATAGAACCCTGCCACAGGACTTAAATGTCAACTTGAAACATTTATGCCACTAGTCTTCCACAGACCTGTGGCCACAGCATTTCACTTTCCAAAAGACCTGTCATTTCTAATAAAAAAGAATGGATTACAGCCTTAAGATATCAAAATGTTCCTGTTTTCTAACAACTTTTTTTCCACGCTTCGGGGTCTTAGGTGTTGTTGGCTTATATCACTGCCTGAAGTGCAGTAACAGGGAACTTATGAAATAGAAATACATCTTTGAGCACCAAAGAGCTTCTGGACTGTAAGGTATCATTTTTAATCTGAAAGCAGATTTCATTCCGTTGATTTATTCAATTACTATTTTTTTCATGGCCATTATATTGAATGAATGGACTCCTCTCACTTGCAATTTTTCTATTTCTTCACAAATATCATATGGCAGTAGAAACTTAAAAACCTACCATTTTTTACTCTACCAAACAGTGTTGTGTGAGCATAATATAAATTATATATATATAGTACATATATATAAAGTGCATGCAGAATATAAGCATGTACCCCACAACTGGGAACAGCAAGCATTCTGTCGTAAACATTGCAATGGAGAGCTTTAAAATTCTGTAAATAATCCACTGCCTTGTTATAAGAAAATCATTCACACGTTTGCTTCATCAGCTTGGAAAAAAACATATCTCAGCTGGCAAAATCCTTGAATCATAAATGCAGCATAAAAAGCATAAATGCCTATTTTGTGGAAGAAGGAACCTTCTGAATTTTTCCATTATAAATCCACTTCAATTATCATCCTTTTTTTAATATATAGAATGTTTTGCTTCTTAAGTGTCACTCAAGGCTCAATTAACCACCTTTTGCCATTGCAGTTTGTGGCATATCTATTCATAGATTGTTTTGATAGAAACAGCGGTTCCATAATTAAAGGAGTTAAAAGAGTTTGCCTTGTGCGCAGAGATAAGTGTTCTTTTTCCGACACATATTAATTGGTATGAGATGGATTAACTGATGAGAAAAACAGTTTTGTACCGAACACTAAAACACATTCTGGCACCTGAATCAGCCTCTGCTCCATAATACAATTTAAGCAATGTAGTCTCCTGAAATGTCAAACTTTCAAGCACAGAACAGAAAATGATATGCAAGGTGTTGTGGTATTAAACAATAAAATAGTTGAGGAATAATGCATTTCGGCACCCCTGGGACAGATCCAAGGTTGCTGTGATTTGACAAAACCACATTTAGCTTTTAATGACTGGTGTACTCCCATAAACAACACTAATTCCATCAGGCAGTGGACAGACAAAAAAGAATACGATCTCTATCGTGACCATGCATTAAATTAAACCCGGGTATGGGAAGACTTTGTTAAAGAAATCTTTTAAACCTTCAACCTGTAGCCATTGAACCTTGTTAAACATGCTGTTCATCCCTCAGCTAATAATATAAGAAACGAACCACAAGTATTCGGTCACTGCTTGATGAAAACAAGAACTTAAATTGTTTTTTCTGAAATTGCATTTCAGATAAAAAAAAGATTAATAACAAACAGCTGCCTGGTTATATTATGATTAATTTTGCTTTGTGCAGCCAAAAAGACAGGGAATTATGCAATCAAATATGTACTTAATTTGTTCTCAGTGTGAGAATATTTTATGTCTTTTTTAGTTTTCTTCAATGACATCAATAAGGGGATTATCAACAATTTAGTACAAGTGCAAGCAATCATCACACACATGCATTCACTGTATGCTTTTCTAATGCTACAATAATACACCTAGAAGAACTGAAAAGGAAACTGAAAATGAAGTGAATAGACATATTTTGCACATGTACAACTCTTTTTTTCCAGTATGTTGAACAACATACTCTACTTTTGTGGACTAAAAAAAGCACCTTCAAACTTCTGCTACACTGTTAACCATTTTAAAAGTTACATAACTCCATCTACATCTATGGGGGCAAATATGAAGTAATCAAGGAACCTACTGTAAACCAATCTGCTTTGAGAGTTTTCAACGTTGACCTTAACTGATTGTTGAGCTTTGTTCACCACCCAAGTGAAATTTGGAACCTAAAGTGGCATGAATGGAATCTTATCAGGATTGTTCTTATCACTCTCCATAAACAGTGGACAGGCCACCTGAAGGATACCAAAGATTACGCAAAGCGAGATGATCAATCTGCCAAGATGGACAAAGCATGCCATTATTAAGCTGTGGTGGGTCACAGCATCTGCCAGATATCATGCGCTGATACAGCTTGGTGAGTATCAATACTCTAAAAAAGCACACAGATAATTGCTTCGTGTCATGTCCCTGCAGCAATGACAAAGAACATTGGTGAGACTGTATCCAGGAAGACTTCTAGCAACTCTCCAATTATGAGCATGAAACGTTTCAGTCCAGTCAGAAAATACAGTATATTCCAAATTTTTGTATCACCTTGCCAACAAAGAGAGCTCAATGAGCTGGAAATATGTGGAGAAGGCAGTAAACATTAGGAAATATAGGTGCTCCAGATATCATAAATGTGTCCTTTTGTTAGGTACAGTACAGCATAGTGGAGAGCATCAGTACTGAATCCCGGAACACATTTCAAATAATTCAATAAGAAAATCACTTAAGCTTCATGTTAACACTTCTTCCCACTTAGTATAAGAATTTCTTTTACTAGTTTTCTCCACATTTTTATGTAGAAATAAAATGCCACATTCTTTAAATCTCCCTGACTTTCCAATATGAAGCTCTCAGTTATAAAAAGTGATTCAACACTTCAACATTTTTTTCTTCTTTAATATATTTTATAAACCTTCTAATTGTAGAACGCATGCAGAACTTCTTAACATGATAGGAAAAATCATGATCTTTTGAGATCATTAATCTATGTACTGTGATATCATGACTTTTGCTAGCAGAATTTTCTCTTTTGTCTTAATTACATTGTTAACTCAGAGTCCATACCAAGGCCTTGCTTAAATGACAGAGCACAGCATTTTTATTGTGACAATTATTTTAGAGATCAGTCACACCTGACAGCCACCATTTAAAAATGTGTATTTTATTGATAAGAAATATTACGAAGAGTAAATAGGAGTATGCCCTACTTGTGCAATACCTTTTTAGGATACCATGAGGCATAACATTTTCACAGATTATCAAAATACAGTATACTAAAATCCCCAACTCTGTTTCCCACTCTCTCTGTGGGCACAAAATCCCATAAACTGTAAAGCTGTAAGTATGGTTTACTGACATGTACAGTATTACTTTATATTGCACCTGCAGGGCACAGCACAAGCTCTCAGTACTCAATTACTATCTAAGGCCATGTTTCAATATCAAAGGAATCCAAATATCCTCAAGTTTCTTCTGTCCCATTAAACTGATGTCACAATTAGATTATTTTTTTAACTGATGCACAGTAACTGGTTAAATCTTGTTACATAATGCCAAATATTATATAAATTGAGGAAAATTATTCATTCATGGTTGAGTGATAAGGGCAGTATAAATATACAGTATACTTTCAACAACCATCTTCTTGACCTTGCTTTCTTGACAATGCTGGTGACAATGCCAGAAGGGGAATGCCTACCTATAAAGCAGTTAAAAGTGAATAAAACTTTCTGTTATCTCAGACTTCCTTAAGTGAAGAACTGGGTGCCTTTTACATCTGCAAAGTATTTCCTTAGGAAAACACACAAGCGCAAAACCAAAACCCATGTATCAAAAGTCCCTAGTTGAAGTGCTTCCTTCCGCTGAGAGATACAGGCATTGTTACACTGTCTAGGTTAAGCTCTCCCTTTCTATCACAGGAAGCAGCAGCAGCACTCATAAAAATAGTGATGAGTTTCTCTCTTCCTGAATTCTGTGTATAAAGAAATGGTTTGATGGGGGAGGGGGAATCAAATCACAAGCTCATTGTCAAAGATTACTACACAAACATAAATCCATGGTTTTGAGGCAGGGAGAACAGTAAGAGACTTCTGGAGTCTGCAGGGGTACTTAGTTTAGAATCTCCTCCTACCTCATGAGAAACTAGGTAGGGCAGAAAACAAAAGAGCTGTGTTGATGTCCATGATTATTACATGCAGTTCAAGAGAATATCAACAATCCCTCAGCTTCTGAACAGTTTTAAGGAAGCAAAATCAACATGCATTCGAGTATTTACAGTTTTTCATTATAAAAACACATACAAAGGGGATTTACAGGCTTGGCCATACAATTAACACTACATTTTGATACATTCCTCTGATAAAAAAGTGGAGCTGAAGACAGAGAATAAAAACTTACAGTACATTTAGTGTTGTATAAAGACTAATACTCAACCAGAACCTGATGTTTTCAATCAATAGCAGCAGCAAACGGGTGAAAAAGAGCAATACTCATGCTTATATAAAGGCGAGTATGGGAGTTGCCTTTTCCAATAATAATGTGGTCAAAACAGACTTGTCTTGTCAAATACTTTCACAGTGACAGAATGCTACAAGCTCCATCTTGACAGTGCAATATTGGTTTTCTACAAGGTTGATAAATGTGTTGGTCATTTGTGTCAGACAGTCAGTAGAGTAAAGCACTATAATGTGCTGCAGGTGTTGTGTTGGTCTGTTTAACCTTTTTGATTAATTTTCAGTAATAGTTCCATGCAAAACTCTTCCCTCCACTTTAAACCAAGCTTGATATATTTCTAACCCACCACTTTTTAAAAATGGTAAGTTGTTGAAGTGCATTTTTTCTTCAGCTGAGTGATAGAGAGACTGTGTTTTAACATTTCGAAAGCTATGGTTTTCCATTTAAAGTCAGAGAAGAAAAAAATAAAATTAATATGGTAGAAGCTTTCATCCAGCTGGACACAAGTGAAAAACCTGCATTATTTAACAGTTAGGCAAGTAAGCTGCATCCATCAGCGTTACACTAAATTTCAACATGCTTCACGCAATTCTGTTCTTATTCTTACTCAGAAACACAGAAAGCCAATTTCATTACTAGAAAACCACCTGAATCCATTTAATTTAAACTGACTGCACAGAATTAAGGCATAGAGTTTAAAATAATATATAAATATTATATTTTATAGATTTCCCTATAGAGATAGCATTATTTATTCACAACTGAGCACCATAAAAGCACAATATGTCCACAGAATTTAATCGGGTGTCCAAAAATACAAGTTGTGTTATGAAGAAAGAATCACAACACAGGAAGGTGAGAAGATACTGTAACTGCTTTCTGTGACAAATGTTGGCTATCTTTTCTGCAGAGGGGAGGTGTTAAGTATTGTTAATTAACTCTTCTCCCTGACCTCTTAGGTACCACACATTAATAAATGGGAAATACAGCCATAGCTCAATATTTATATTTGCCACTTAAAAGTGCCAAGAAAAAAAAAACATGGCTGAGATATACTGGCTACAAATTTGGATGTTACATTAATGCTCTATTTAAATATATTCTTATTCCTCTGTCACTGAAAATTTCTACTGTTTGTGTGTGTTTATAATGTTACAAATGGGGGGTTGCAAAAAAAGTGAATATTAGGAACTTACCAAGCGGATTACTCAATAAGTAAAATAAATGACTTAACTCCCAACTTGTAAGGATTTTGCCCAGAATGTACAGTACCTGAGTGGTTCGTATAGTTAGAGGCACATGATATTTTCACACTCCAGCACAGCTTTGGTGAAAAGTGTAATAATTCACCTGGTCAAACAAATATTTATTGACAATGACAAAACACACACTATACTACACACCACATAAACATACAACACACAAGTTTCCTATGTCTAGACCACCCAGAAAAACCCAGCCTGCCACCTGTATTAGACCCATGAATAATGCCTACAGAGGCCAAAATAAGAGATAGTGCCTTCTAAGATAAAACATAATCTACAGTTAAATATCTCTGCAAACCCGAATGCCACAAAATAAATGGGAACCTATCTCCCTATTTTAAAATACACCCAATAAGCAGGAGAGGCAGTTTAAACCAGGGGATTCTAAAGTTCTGTGTTTTTAGGGAGCAGCAAGCTCTCTCAACAAGGTTCAAACACTTAGCTCCGATCTGGTCTTCCCAGAGTGATCTCGGAACAAGGACCTCTTGCCTGTTACATACAGTACTTTATCTTCTGTCTCCTCCTGTCTTCTCTCTCGTTGTCTGATCTTTTCCTCAATCCTTCTGTCTTCATCTGATTTTATATGCTGTCTTTCTGGTTTGTTGACTGAAACTTAATCATTTACAAAGAACTTAACTAATTAATGTAAACTCTACAATTGATTTGATCACTTAATCTGGATCCCCTACATCTCAGCAAACATCCCCTTTTGCTTTGAAACTAGAAATGTTTACATTGCCAGGTGTTACCCATTGTTTCAAAATTCTTTTTAAGACACATCCATTGTGTAAACAACATTTACAGTTCATATTTTTCCATAATAGGTAGCAAACACCATAATCATCATCACCACCACCACACCATAAGCCCCATTAATTCTAATTTCAGCCTAGCTCCTACTCAATAGATGTCCACATCGCACTCAGGTTTCTATTCAGTCACCCGAGGCAGAACATGGGCTTGGGTTGTGGGACTCCAGAATATGCTTCCCAGCCATGTTGTGGAAGTTGATATCCTGTTTTATTTAAAGAAACAGCTGGAAGGGATCCTCTGATCAAATAGTTAATAAGTACCAAACATGCTAGATGGGTCAAAAGGCCTACAAGTTTGATCCATTCTTATGTTCTTAACATACTGTACTGTACATTAAATGACCTCGAAGAAGAGATGACTACTGCAATGCACATGGAATATAGATCGAAGGAGAATATCTCCATTTCTGTCTGTGCTGCACATCTATCAAACAAAACTGAAAAGCCAAACCTACACTCTTCCACAGCATCATTTAGCATTGGAACCGGTACAGAAAACTCAACAGTTTACTGACTGCCAATGGAGGTGCTAGTTACTTTTACAATTTTTTCTCTTTCATTTTTAAAATTACAATGCCAACAAGCATATAGGGGCAGGGATGTTTCTCACTTCAGAATGTGAGCAGGTTATAAACGTGACAGACATCCTATTTTAGTTAATTTAAGATGTTATTACTGCATGTGAACAGCCTAATGAAGGTGATAAGCAATGGCTCATAAACCTGGAAATTGATAACATCCTGTCATCCTTTTACATGACTAGCACTGTGGAAAATGTTTCATTAAGCATTCCTTTCAGCCTCTTAATATGTTTTTTTAAGTACCTCTTTTAAAAAGAATGGACAGATTATTTTATATATTATTATACTGATGAGTATCTGCAAATTCTATAGTTGTGTTTTGGAAGAAGTGGTCAGTAAAGTCCATCTATTGTGTACAGTATAATCGTGTAATCAGAAAACAGGCATTTCTTCTGACTTATTCATTTGCACTTATGGAGGGAATTGGTACTATAGTATCATTTGTTCTTTCATTCAGATTTTTTGCAGTTCATAGAACATTGTAAATCCAACAAAGAATAATTCTGGCAACCACACACACCATATTATCTCACTGGTGTCAATAATGAGCTGCATTTCCTTCGATATCTGTTTCATTACTCGTTTTATTTTGAGCTAAAATGAATGAAAATAGCTTTGGTCAAATAATCCTACTGAGTTATATTTCTCTTAAAATGAAATATAATTATTGCTACACAGCCTTGTTTATTGTCCTTTTAAAGGCACATTTTGAAAACATTCAGAACAGTTCATTATTTATATCTTAATATGAAAACAGAAATTAAATGCAAGCCTTCCTTTTGCATTTCAAAGGACAAATAAAGTAACTGAAGGCTAATTCTCTGGATTACAACTTCCAACTGTCTTCCTTATACTGTAAATGACCATGACTATTAATAGAAACCGTTCAGCAACATTTTTTATAAGAAAAGAGATCCTATAAGGGGCACAAATAAACCTAAAACATATCTAAAAAGGGCGTCATGGCTATCATAATATTCCAATTACTGTTTCTGTACAGGAGATTATTCTGTGTATGCCAATAAATACCTGCTCATCAGGAAAGAAAAAAGATGCGGTGCAAGAAATACACTATTTGCTATGCAACGTGAAGAATAAAAATACAGATAAAAAAGTAAAAGCTGTCTGAAATTTAGTGATGCAGCAGACAAGCTGACCCTTTCTATCTCTTGTAGACACACAAAAACTTTCATCAGTATACAGTTTGTTTTTATTGAAGAAGCACTGCAACAAAAGGCCAGCTAATATGTTACTCTGTGCCTTCTAGTCTTTTTCTATTGCTTACAGCAATATCTGTTGTTTGTAAGGTTTCCAGGCAAATGTATGACCTGTGGCTTTGTTATGTACCCAGCTTCACACACAGACACTTTTACACACTTTTGTTTTCCAGAGAAGTAAGAGAATTCTGGAAACAACTTATCTGACAAGTTATAAGAAACCCAGAAGACCTCATACTATTCAAAGTCAGCATTAACTAAAGGAAGCATTAAATTCAATTTACAATTGCACACAGGATTTTTTTTGAGAATCACGCAAGGAATTCCGATTGAACAGATGAAATTATTGTGGTCTTATTGAACAACTAGGAGTATTGGCAATTAAAGCAATGTCTACCCAAAAACTTCTGCTCTTTTTTTAAACAATTCATCCAGAAGCTACATCAAGACAAAAACAGCTTTTAATTATTTACCGCCCTCGAAAGATTCATGCAAGGTATAATAATGTATTAACATTACTTTACCATATAGGTTGCTACTTTTATGGTAAACGTAAAAACTATGCAATTGCTGCAGTTTTAAAATATGACATTAAATTGAATGAAGCCTGTTGAGTTCCAGCTGTGTCATGTTTCCTAATGCCCTTCGCAGTTGCAAGGCACAGACAAATTACCTTTGCCTTCCTGATCTCTGTTTTTTTTTTTTTAAATCACATTTACTTTCATTCTGCACAATAGGCTCCCCAGGCACCGTGAGCCCTACACACATCAATCTTTAAAAGATGAAGTGTGTGAACAGCTTGTGAACCCCAACTGTTCGACGGAAAGTGAGTCACATACCATCTTCACTTTCCCTGGCAAAGCCAGCTTCCTCGGGGATGGCCTTTCTGTCAATCATTAGTACAGAGATCTAGCTACATGCTGTTAAAACAATGACATCAATTATAAAGTTAAAAATATAAGCACACACGCAGCAACATGAAAGGGATGGATAGCTTAGTGCGAATGTGTAGATTCTGCCATGTGGAGCTCGGATAATGATGCACAGAGGTATTTGGTTTTAAAATAAATCTTACTGGCACTAGGAAGTTTGCATATCGAGCTGGAAAGTTAAGAGTTGCCTGGGAAGTTTAGAAAAGTGGCACTGTTGGTAAGGCACTGGCTTGTTTGTTTTTCTTTTTGCTTTTAAATATGTATCCGATAAGATCCATAAGATCTTGTCAAAGCATAGACAAAAGTATTCTATGCTAACCATCTGTCCCAGAATTCTTCAGAGATGAAAAATAAAACAGGTGTTAGAGTTATCAAGGGAGCAACGGAATGTGCTAAAATGTTTTTTTTAGCCATTAATACCCAAGAAAATCTTAAATCAGTGATTTATCAGTATGTAATGCAGTGCCTTCCATTACTAGTTAATAGGGAAAAAAAACTAAAACAAATGCAATACAATTTCTTAAGATTTCATTGGAAAGCACCTAGGGTAGCAACTAGGGTTTGTGAAATAATTTATGAAATTTATGAAAAGTTTGAATTTTTAATTGAAGATCTAAAAGAGCCTAGGGCCACCAGCTTGGAATCTGACCTTGTCAGGTTTAAGAGGCAAAGCAAAACAGGAGCTGGCCAGCACTGATGTGAAAAAATCTCCAGGAGAAACTGAACTCCAAAGTGTAGCTCCAACTGGTGTATTTAATAATTACAGTACTTCCCTGAATCTCAGAATAGCAGAGCATTAGGAGGACATTTTGTTCCAGGGGTGAATTTAATCTGACTTGCCTTGCTTTTGAATAGGAGGTGGTTATAATTTACACATGATAGGTACAACAGAAAATTGGAACTCCTCTGGCTTTAATTAGCTGCAAATAGGTTAAACACAATAAAAGTTGGGACAACAATAAAATATATCACTGTATGGTGTGTGCCAACAAATTTCCCCTCATGGACAATTAGAGCTTTGACCACTGGGAAGCAGAAGCAGCAGTAAAATCTTTACTCAATGGAAAATGAAGTTTAAAAAAATACACTCAAATTATTGTTCTTGCTTATAGAAGATATTTTATTATAATGCAGGTTTTGAGTTGCATGCCACTCAAAACATCAATTTAGAGAAAATACATTTTCACAAAAACTTGTATATTTGTATATAAGGACTGTTTAAAGTTATTAGCTTGTTGTATACTATTTTGGATTTTGACTTTAAATTACATACAGTATGTACTGTATGAAAATAAGAAAATGTCATATGTATAGCATAGCATATAGCATTTGGTAAGGGTGTCTGCTAAACAAAAAATGAAATTAAGAGTATTAAATGGGATTGAAGATAAAACACTTAGAAAATCTATAACTAAGTAACATTTTGTTTCATCACTTGAAATATGGATGTCTTTGGGAAGGAATATAAAACTATTTGAGTACACAGAGTTGCATAGACAGAAAGCAACAAAAATGTTTTAACTAGAAAGTATATTTTATTCTTTGCACCAGCACTGTAAAAGTGTTCAGAGACACTGGAGTGAGAGCTCCAAGCATGAATGCTTCTGTCAGATATTGCCTGTCTTTACTTGGTACCATAGCTTTATCGAAGCAGAACTGTTGCAAGTACATGCAGGTTGAGTAGGAAGGCTGTGTGGCGTGGAAGAAGTTTTACTCTACAATTACTGAATTGAAGAGCAGGCAATTAATTAAATTACTTTGCAGAGCAGAACAGTGGAAAACATTTGCTGTTCAAGGAATGACAAATGCATGACAGGAGAAGATAGGATGTTTCAAAAATGCTGGCATCAATATCACCCAATCAAGCAGTCATGCCAAGAATTATACTCCACAGTTGACCGAATGGACACTTGTCATTTTTTAAACCTCCCAAAAAAAAAACCTAGAATAGCAAATACAAAGATTAAGGAATGACTCAGAAAGGAGATAGCATTAGCTCCAGAAATACCATTATTTAGCGACATAACACATCTGTGTTGCATTGCTGCAGAGTAGATTTCCTATTCATGTGTGTACAAACAACCACATTATAACCAAATAATAAAATAAGCCTTCCTATGAAAAAATCATGTATTTCCTTAAACGAAAGTAATTTTGTTTCACTAAGAGAAATTTGTGGAGCTACAAAAAGCATATTATTTCGTAGAAGAAGGAAAATACAGTGGAGATGATTTTATATTTTCTAAACTTTATCAAATCCCCTGCATTTTATAAAGTTTAATAATGATATAAAAATGCAGTTCAACATAATTCCAAGACATTTTCTGCTTTTAAAATAAGATCTATTTTATGTCACTTTGAATAGTGACGGTCCAGTTTTACAGGAGACAGAATTGCTGACAAAGATTGCTTTGTGGTTCAAGGTTTATGGCTTAATCCATATTAATAGGAGCATCTTGAAAAAAGGCAAAGTGGTCATTACATTTTTCATAATCTTCATGTTCCTGCAAGCCACAGATAGCGAGCATAATTAATACCCTTGACAAATGGTGAAATGATGTGACTCTAAAGCATTTTTTTTACTGTTTTGTTTTAAGGAATCTTAATAAAGCATTTTGGATTCTTCTTACATTCGGATAACCCTTTTTAATAAGCTGCTGCACAAGAGCTTTCTTCAAAAAAAAATACTTGAGATAAGGGGGCTCAATTGTTTCATAAATTGGAAGACCAAGGGAAGTATTCCCCTCAGTTTGTGTGGTGACAAGTTCCAAACCATTGGGGGATTTTGACAAGCCATTCCTGAATTCTCCTTTTGGGGTGAAACCTCAGCATAGAGTTGCTTTGTCATTAGGGCGCCAGCCATTGATTGGCTAGGCATCTGCAAATTAATTAGCATGCTATAACAATGGCTTGTCAGAATATAATCCCTTCAGAAATGGAAATCTTGGTGGATAGAAGGCAGGAGGAGTTTGCCTTTGAAAAATAGTTCACTGGCCTTTAGAAATGTCAACTATTGGTCCTGATTGTAAGCAAAAGGGGCCCAAACCAGTGGAGGATCAAGTAAAAGCAGACAAATTAACCTTTTCTCTCTCTGAAAATTTCCTTCAAAAAAAGACTCCCATCCTTTAATATTGTTTCCTGCAATGACTAAATGTGTTTCTATTCATTGATTTTTTTTTATTTTTGCAAAGTCACCGGAGCATACAAAAATCAATTCATAATATCCAGAGAATTTTATTTTTTTGTTATGATCTGGCAACAACATCAGGAGAAGGTCCTGGCTGAGGAGTGCATTAAACAACGGTAATGCATTTATTATATTAAAATATAGGTTTATAATGAATCCTCTCCTGTAAACAGCAAAAAGAGATACGAAATTGTAAGGAACAGATATTAAATCCATGTACTAATATCCAGAATTTCAAACTCCACTGAATCTCTCCCTACTATTATAATCATTTCACAGGGAAGTAGGGAAACATTGATATATCCAAACCAATCACAAGACTTTTGTGGATTTTTAAGTAAGAGCTGAGAGGGACATTCTGCTGTCAAATAGTACACAGTTGCTATATTCTTTAATTATGTAATTTATTAATCACTCCATTAGTAAAACTTTGTTGTTACAGGTAAAGACTATCTGGTTTAAAAATAAGGTTTATTTTCTGGAAAGAAAAATCAATGTTAGAGTTGTTCTGGGAAAAACGAAGCGGTTTTGGAGAAACATTTGTAATAAATACTGAATTTGACCTACTGAATTACTGTTTTTCTTTTTCTTCAGTCTTCGGTTACAAGGATACTGAAAAAAAACTCTCACTCAAAACAATTAATTTTCATCTACAAATAGAGCCTGATTTCAGAAAACTGGCTGGCTATATAAAAGGTGAAAAACTATTTGGGGTGTGATCAAAGGTTTGGGTGATGCATGGTGCCATTAATTAAACTAAAATGTCCTATTAAACTAGAACATGTCTTTTAGAACTCACAATTTGATTATAAACAACGTTCACAGTTATTATTTAATTAATGTGATACAATACATTGGCCTATATAACTAATGTAAGGGAGTGATTTACAGTACTAGGTAGTAGTGTAAAACATATCTAGATCATTTAATTTATATTCAAAATATTCAAGAAAATAAGCATGAAAATACATTTTAAATTCAAGCATATAAGGATATAATTAAGGTCAACGATCTCTTTTTAATGTACAGTATGTGCAAAAGGAAATTATTAGATTTAAAGGTTTATTGAACACAAAACGATCTTGTATGAAGGAGAAAATTTATATTGTTAATGCCATCGCTTGATAGGCACAAACTGTTTTTTTAAATTATTATTTCTCACAGCTTTAATACATATCTGAAATCTATCAAGATTCATTTCACACAGTGAATAACAACAAAAATGAGGTAGAAAAAAGCATAGATATCATTAAACTTCTGCCCAGGGCTATATCTTTGATTGTGGTGCTCTTTGCAGCTCTAACGCTTTGTTTCCTGCTGAAATTCTTTTCATTTTCTTCACATTAAACTCCACAATTGGGATCCTCAAGAAAATGTAAAAAAGACAAAAGCATTTTATGTGAATTTCAAGCAGTTCTTAAATGATGGCTATTTTAGATCCTTTTATTCCATTTGCATGAAGTGCCTTGTGAAGTCAAAAGTGGTGATTTGCGTGCTACAGTAGTTTCAAAAGCTAAATGGGTCCAAAGATCACAGCACAGCATAACTATATTCACTGTTGCTGCCTGCAGATACTTAAACTGAGATAAATAAATTATGGCTCTTTTTACAGAAATATTGGAAATAATGCTTACTATTTAATGAAAGCCTTAGAAAGTATTTTTTTCAGTAGGTTCATCATCTGACAGCAACACACTTAATACTGAGAGATATTAAACAGACAAAAACTGCCAACGGTTTGCATACTCTAATGGTGCATTTCTGTCTTATATACGCATACCAGTGGAGCACATCAATGTCTCATATATGGTACATCCAAATGAAAACTAACAAAGCAGCAATCCTCACTGAAAAAGAAGCTATGAATGTAATAAAAACAGACATCAATGACACTTTGTAAGTATACTGTTGTTCTTTTAAAACATTTTAAGTGTAACACTGTTGTTAGGGTATTAAACTACAGTTGGTAACAAAACAGTCTAAATCCTTAAAATGGCTGAAACCACACATTGAAAACACAATACCTCTAAACTGACTCTACACGTGTTTCAGTTTTAAAGACAATTATATATGAACCAGTGTTATGTAATCTATATAATGTTTTAAGATGCCACCAGCCTTCTTTGAATAACTACTAATATTTCCACCATAATATAAGGTATGAATATCCACATGAATCTCTACCAACCTGGCCGTGATATAGCAGACCTGAATTTCTGGTCTGTTTTTCAAGCAGAGACTCGGCAAATGCCAAAACCAGCTAATTTTAACCAGAGATGAGGTTTTCCTGGATGACAAGTAAATATGGTGACTCCTGGGCGACACGGACTCTGGAGTGGCTGTCACTCTGGTCCTTGGGGCACGTTCCACACATGCCAGCCAGACGTGCCAACTCCAGCAATCTCCAGTGAGCAGCGTCACTCAGATGTAATTAATCATACAATATAAAAACATACTTAATCTCAGGGAGCTTATTTTGTTTGGATGCCACATCCTAAGCGCTAATTATGTGGCAGATATTTCATTATGAGCTGTAAAACTACAGAAAAAAAGGATGCATACCAGTAAGGCTGAAATGAGAATGTCAAGTAAAGTTAGATCACTTTTTTGATTGTGGAGGGCATGATTCATTTCTCCCACTGTTTGGTGTGCTGTAGTCACCCAATGTGAGGGGCAGACCTGTGTCTGAGCTAACTGGCCGGGGCTCAGAGCTTCTCCAACACACCAGCTGCAGTCTGCAGCTCATTTCAAATCTACGCCCTGAGCTGAAGCCAACCAAACCATTTGCGGTTTAGTATGTTGAAAATTGCACCAAAAGAAAAAAGTTCACTTTAGAGACTAACCTTGAACCCATGTCCACTCCTCTTCCACAGTTTACAAAAAGCAATGTGTAGTCGTGAGAACTGTAGATTTAAGCTGTTGCTTTTCGGTAGCAGGTAGCCCCCACTCTACATGTCCTGTGTAATCCTATGGCTTTGATTTCATGCCGTGTTGCCCTTTCAATTATTTTAATGGACACATTTAATAGTTAATGACTTTGGTTCAAAATGAGGGGCCATGGTAGGATATCCCTTAGATGTCCATGTGCCGTGAAGAGCCATAAAGAAAGCATGTAATGAAGTTTCTTCAAGTGGAACCAAAATATGCCCATGATTAAAAACACTTAAGCTGGCATCCTTTTATAATTTGCTGAGACACTTCACAGCATTAAAATTAACAGAAAGTTTTTTCTGCATTACCACTTGTTCAGCTGCTAAGATTTTTTTTTAATCAGAGCAACACTCAATAACTTCCCCGGCAGCATTTTGACAGTTTTCATTTTGATTAATAAATGTTTGTAATCTTTCAGATTTACGCTGAAGCACACATTTTTATGATTTTACTAAAAAGGAAACAAAAATCTTTCCCTGTCCATTTTTACCACAAGCACTGCTTGTTTAAACACTGCACAGAGAATACAGCACATACAGTATATAATAAAATGACTCACTGGATCTCATTAGGGCATGACCTCAAATTATGTTTTGGACAGCATATCTCAGTATAAGAGTGTGGAACATCTCATGTAATGTACAAGTCACAGTTAAAACCCAAGATTTGTCTTTCTGTTTAAGCTGTTAACACTGAATATAATCCAAACTGACAGTATTCAGTGTCCATAAGGAACACAAACAGCAGTTATTTTTTATATTTCCATTTTGTCTGGCAGACAATAATTCTTATACTAAACAGAAAATGTAACCCTCAGTTTTTTTTTTGTATGAGTAGAGACGGAAAACTCTTAACACTAAAAGGTGTGACAATTAGTTTCCATCAGTCCTTCAAGGAACTGGAAGGTACCGAAGCTAACAAAACTGTTTTCAAAACTATTTGTGTTGTTTATGGCTAAAAGCATGCATCAGAGATACAGTATCCATATATTTACCATTTCACAGAATCATAAAGCCTATTTAAGCATGTAACTGATTTCCACACTCAGCTCTTACGTCCCCAAGGATTTTTTTAATAAAAGAAGAAAAATAAAATAATACAAGGTGAACAGCAATCACAAAGCTTTTACCTACACATTTCTGTATCTGTTCTGTCCTCTTCTTGAAGAATAAATATAATGGAAAACTGACTTGGAATGGATTTCTCATTTTCACTAATTTTCTGGAAACATCTTTCAATGCAACAAACAAATCAAATGATGGGTTTTTACAAATACAGGGTGTTTTTTTATTTATGGGATCCTTATGCATGATATTAATAAGATCAAATTTATATGTAAAGTATCCTTAAATCATGATAATTCATACACTAATTGAAAACAGGGACAGTATGTGTCCCATTTAACAAAATGACACTTAAGATTTAATAATTATTAAATATATAATATAATTAAACTCTATAGTCTCCCAGGTGAGACGAAGTAAACTTCTTGCTCAATTGCTAGAGTACCTTGATGTCCAAAGCACTATACAGGTTAGCTTGGAATACTCAGTTTTTCATCAAGAATCACATGGATTCATATCAAGTGACATTAGTGGACAAGTCAAACCTTTCTCAGGGATGTCAGTGATTGAAAGATTTTTCTCACAGCACTGTAGCTGAATTCTAAAATTAAGTCAAAGATTTTCAGTACTACATTTGCATAGGTAGACAGGGTATCTTTATTGCTGATCGAGCGAGTTCTCAGTGTCCCCATATTGATTAATTAGATTCAAAGCAGTTTGTTGAGTCAGTCAATCATGAATTTTAAACTCTCTATGAAAATTGCTTTACATCTGTTCCACTGAATTCTGATTCCACTAATATTTTTCATAATTTTGTACTCATACTGTGTAATGCCATCTTGAATTACTTTATGGTTTAATTTCTCTTTCCTTTTTAGCTTCATTATAAAATTGCCCTTCTATCATAAACAGTATGTAGTTTATAATGCTTATTATGGTTAATGATGAATAAAAAAACTAAGAAAACTCATTCTGTATGTACTTTAGGAACCCCACTGTGTGCCATACTCTTATCACTTTTCATAAGAGATCTTAGTAAGAAGTTAATTCAAGTTATCCAATTCCCTTAATAGTTAATCAACAAGAAACATCTGAAGAAGATAATGCACTTCAAGCACATAAAAAGCACACTGGGATGACTGAGAAAAAGTCTCGACACAATAAGACCTTAAAACCATTACCACATCCGTAAAAACCTTATTTACTTCACAATCTAAGGAGCACACTGGGAGCTTATTAGGATCCTATTTAAATCTAATCCCCTGGCTGAATTTAAATTGCTGAGATAAATGTTCACATCAGAGAGTTGCATCCATCTCAATAGATTCACTACTAGAGTAAAATGCTTTTATTTTAATGTTTTGTATTATCTACCAGCTAACAACACCTACAGTACCATTAGACATCTTCTGAAACATAACACATATCTATCACTTACAGTATTTCTAACATATAAACAATGTATTTAAAAAGTCTGTGCACCCTGATATTTGTCTTCCTTAGAATTAAGTTAAGATGACGAGTGCTTTTTTAAATATGCTCTGGTAATTCCACTGAGTTAAATCTTATGAATTATTGAAATGCTAATTTCTCATTGGGCAAATTTGTGTATCTTTCCAAGGTTCAAGAGTGCAAAGAAGCCTTTTCTTTACAACTGTTACTTGTGCTATAAATACTATGTTGTGCATGATATATAGTATATACAGCCTTACAAAATTATTCACCCTTCCATTGATGTCCTAATTTTGTTGAATTACAACTGAAGTATGCACATTTTTTAAGTGAATATTTAAATCTAAATCTTAAACTTAAATACTGAAAATGAACACTTTTGTGGGTGAAAAAAAGCTAAATGCCAGCAAAAATATGCATAAAAGGTGTATTAGATATTGCCAAGTAATGACTGTAGTGCCAAGTAATGGTTTAAGTGTCAGTATTAGTCATAACGACCTGAAAGAATGCATTTACAGTTTGTGGTAGAAATGGCTTATTAAAAAACTATATTTGTGAATATGAATATATGCATACTATATGCATGCACATACATGCATGACTGTAAAATAAAAGTTTCTGACAATTTTATCTTGAGATTTAATCTGCATAAGAAAGCATGGAATTAGACTTAAAAATGGAACTACTGTACAAGCCTACAAAAAGGAGAAGCAAAATTCTGTAAGAGTGTGTGGTCTCTTGGTACCATCTGGGCCACTGTCAATGTCATTTCTGGATCCCATAGTGATGTTTCCTGTCTCTGAAGATATGGTTGCCATCTGTTGTCATTCCACCATGTCCTTGAATGAAGCATTTATAAAAAATAAAATAAACCAATATGAACAAAGCTCCACTTCCCTACCATGAGCAAAGTGCAGAACCTGAAAAAAATTATTTTAAAAAATTCTCATGAGCTATTCAAGCACAATTTACAAATTAACTCAACCACAGTCACACTGATGTGACCTTGATTAACATCTACCCTAGAAAGCATGAACAGATCGTGTACAGTATATAACAATGCAACAACTATATCTGAAACTCATACCTCCTTCTAAGAGTCTACAGTACATCCTTGCATGGACAACTGAGGTGTGATTGGGAGGCTTCCCTGGGTTGAAATAAACAGAATATTTACCAGCCATACTAAGCAAAAAAAAACACTTTTGGACTCTTGACTATATTTTAGCTTAGCTTAGCACAACAAGGTAAATTCTCGTTCCCCACAAACCAAACTATCAGGTAACCCAGAGGTACACTGCAGGCTGTATACTATTTGATCAAAACTCCTATGATTTTGCAGGTTTTTCTCACAAAAGCCCCCTGCCCCATTTTATAAGGTTTACATACTATATATTGTACATATATCTATCAGCTGGGCATTGATTAGCTCTGCCAATACCTGTGGCTTCTGATGAGTAACTACTCTTGGTCTACATAAGAGTCACTGTGGGCCACCTTCAATGGAAACTTCAGTTGAATAGCCCACACAGGGATGCAGACTCCCTGACAACCCCATTAGACAGCTGTTAATCCAATAACAAAATCTTGCTGCATGTAAATTTGCAAAGGAGATTTTTGAAGAAACCATACTGAGTGAAACAAGAAAAAAAATATTTTCTTCAAATAAAAAAAAAAGGTTCCAATCTCTTTTGGAATTTTATAACATTCAAAAATAAATACAATTAACACCTTAAAGGAATGTACCTGTATTACATAGTGTACAGAGTTGTTTTTTGTGTCGATCACATTAATTCTGCAAAACAGGTTATGAGAAATTATCATTTTTTCTTGCATTTTTGTTGGGAACTTAACAAAAGAAATGTTGATGCCTGTCATAAGAATACACTTGTCGCCGCTGTTATCTGTGCACCAAAAGAAGAGCTCAGTGATTTGGCCCTTCTGAACCCATGTCTTATATCATCAGCCAGGCCATTGTCTGCAGTGATTTATCATGCTCATACCTGAATAGCACAGTGGAAACACTGTGAGACAGCCTCATCTCCATAGCAGGTCTCTTATCAGGCTTACAGAATGACTTGTCTGCTGGGAATGAAAGCTCTGTTTGGGCTTTGGGGACAGTCATCATGCCATGATGCCAAGCGGAAGAAAGCTTTCCACTGCCAAGCAGTTCATTCATACTGAATCGCATAAAGAGCTGTATCTCTGTTTTTATATTTCTATGAACAAAGAGGTCAGTCTAATCCAATCAGTAGTGCTTAAAATAATAGCATAATTAAAATGTCAAAATAACAACACAAAGACTACAAAATAAACTGTGCTGTAGCTTGCCAGAAAAAAATCTTTTAAACAGAAGTAGATGCCAATACATTGTTAGGTCCGTCAACTTGTCGTCAGCGATTTATCTACAGCTAGATCCAAACTCCATTAAGTTCAGGTTTTGCTGTCCGTCTAATGAATGGATTTTCCACCTGTAAGTAAAGGTTTATAGATTCAAACCTGACAGTCTTACTCCTCGATCTCATGACTCATTTTCCTAGAGATTCCACATAGAATGCTGACCTAAAATCTTTTTGAATTAAAGGTTAAGAAACAGTGACTTTCTCCAGAGCAACACAGGCAAAAATGTCCTTATTGATGGACATCTTGGAGACAGGAAGACAACCATGCCTAGGCTGCTGATTAACAGTGAACGCTCAACACCGTCTGCCATTTTTATCAAGTCACATAAGCCCTTTCTTTCGGTGACAGCACTCACTGTCTGACTTCTTTATGGAATTATTCAGTCATTTAGGCTGACCTTTTTTCACTAGACCAAGTCAAAATCTAGCACATATGACACAACCATCTTAACCTAACTGAAGCAGTCATAAGCTGAAAGTTAATAAAGACTTTTCCTATATTATGTGATATTTAATTGAAGACTGTTTATGAAAAGAATAAAGCCACATTAAGCTTCCATAGCGTGTGCGAATCTTTAACACTGTACCACAAACAAGATAAATGCCAGAACTGTAGCTTAAAGGGTGTACAGTATTTTTTATTTTTTACTGTAGAATGCAATGGATTTTAACTTGCTGTTTAAGGTGAATATCAGTGCAATTAAGCTATGTGATCACGTCACTACGAATAAGACAACCAACAACAGTAATAAAGAAAAATCAATAGAAAACAAGAATTAAAGAAATCCTGCCACCAAAGGACCAGATTCGACATCTACCCACACCACTCAGTCTTATTATTTATTGCATAGCACTGATACAGTATATCTCAAAGCCTTCAGGCTGATCCTTGCCTGCGATTCCGGAACACTCTATTGCTCTGCTTCTGATAAACTAAATTGGTAGTAAATTTTACTGGCAAACTCACTGTCATCTGTGATGTCAAGGAAATGTCTGCATCTCACCAGATGAAAAGATTATAGCATGACATCCCATTAATGATCTGAAATGTACTGATCATTCAACACAGTGGATGCCAACTGTGAACAAAACCCTGTGTTGAAAATCAAATCTGATGGTTTTCCACTGGGCCTATGCACAGCTGCAATGTAGTTTCCCAACAGGGGCTTTTCCTCTGCTCTAATTCAATTCCCAAGCAGTTCAGAGGATCCAAAGGCTTGAAGCATCACTGCATCAATCCTTAACAGTGCACTTTATTATGAATTTTCATGTTTTTGAAGATCTCCACATTTTAATATCTCATTTATCTATGTGCATTCCATGTTATTAACCTTCTTGTCAGATTACGGCTTGCCATATTGATTACCAACAACAGAAATATATTTCAATGTCGATTTAGAGCACCTTAGTGGGAGAACAAATTAACACCATATTCCTGCTCTGACACCTGTACGCGAGCATGATTACTTGTCTTCCAGCACTTTCAGTCAAGAAAAAGCTATTATATAATATAGGCTATTTTTGACATTTTTGATTCTTTGGAAAAGAATGTCAGAATGTACAGTTACAATTAGAAATAATAATATCACTAATGCTTAATGCAGTAAAGTTTGAAGCAAGCAAGAAATAGAGGTTATGGAATGTATTTTTAAATGGATTATGTCTGGAGCATGTGTGTCTTTCACATGCTTCAGTTTTGACTGAACGTAAACATTGCACCAACAATGATCTAATGAAGAATTTACATCCCATTTCTCCTGGGCTATGCTAAATAGGAAGAGGAATACCTTGGGATATATTTAGCAACTGTTTTATTCCACCAAATGTAATTGTCTACCATATTTTGATTCTTTTTTATATAAATTCTGTGTCATTTTAATATTCTTATTCACTCAAAAACCTCCTTGGTAGGTTTCCAGGCAGAGGTTCCTTTTGAATAATTCATTAAATGTATAAGTAAAGACACAATTTGTCTTTAATAGCTCACATATATATCTGAAATAATTATTTAAAAAGAGTAACCCAGATCTGTACTGGGTTGATCATTTACAAGATCAAAATCAGAATAAATTTGAAATGTTCTAATTAGTGTTTAGCGCTGTTCTTGCAAAAATCTTATGCAATTCATTACACATTTGCAAACTTTATTTCAGATGTTTCCAACACGTTTTTCTGTGTGACCCTTAAGAGCAAAGCAATTCATTTTCCCCACTTGCATTCTTTTAATTGGTGCTTCGTTAATTCCTGTCAACTCTGCAACTTCTTTTTTTATAATTAAGAATTTAATTTAGTTCAGTTTCCAAAACAAACACTGCAAATATCAAAGATGCCTTTTTCTGTCTCCCATTTTATGAGATTCCTTGAACACATAGTGTTACTTTTGAAACTTAGCAAACTTACTTTCTTTCAAAGAATGTTTTAACATTCATACAAGACTGGTTTAATTAAGTAAATTAAATACAAATGTCACTTTGTATTTCAAATACCTGCCCAAAGAAGTCCACACTAATATTTCTTTTAAAAATACTATACTTCTTTTAAAAAATCCTGTGGCATAGTACTTGCACACATACAAAAGATGAAAGGGTGAAACACTTATTCACATATATGTGTGAATTTCTGGAAGCAAATTCATTAATTATCTAGCCACAATGGCTTGTCAGAAGAAAACCTTAGCAGTGTTAAAGGGTACTTCCTTCCTGACTTAAATCCAATCATAATGTCAAATGCTTGTTACAGGTGTATTCAATTTAAACAAAAAAGTGAAAGACAAAGGCTTCATTAAAAATGTGTCATGTACTGTAAAGGAATCCAAAGTCACACAATATGTATTAATGTAAATAGCAGACTAAACTTTTTAAGTCAGGGGATACTTTGACAGAAGTATAGTGACTTCCACTATAGAAACACTGAACTCTACAGTGGGACCCAGCAGTGCCCAGGTATAGCGATGAAAATCATACTCTGTCAACAGTACTTACTTACTCAAGAGTCAGGTGAAATATCCATGCATACACATATCAATTTAGTCTGTTTTGTTTTTTTCAGCATTACAGTACTCTGCATTAGGTTCCCACCGTAAACAGACAAATTAAAGGCTAATCTTTTTTTACAACTAAGTTCTACTTCACAAACTATATTTATAAGGTGAAATAACAATTTTGTACCTAATAGATTGGGAATGAAATCCCCCAGGAAGAAGACCAAACACTGATGATACCCCATGTAAAGTATAAACAAAACTCTAGACATACCATTATTATTGTCTTTGAAACCTAATGCATATCTATGCTGTATATCTGTCCCATTCATTCCACAGTACACATTTATATTGAGAAGACACTCTGTTTTGCCCAGTGTTATGAAAAAGCCTGTCAGAATTTATTGGAAAATTATTTTTAGCATACTTTCCATGGCTCAAGATAATAGTACCCTGTTATGACCTTATTAAGAAACAACAGTGTGGAATCACTCTTCACAAATAGTCTACATGTGGTCAATAACCTAAATAAAAATCACAAGATAGTACTCATTGCTGCAAACCTGTATGAGTGCCTTTAAGCACTATGACAAATCATCAGTCTAAATTGAATTCAGGCGCTTCCTTCAACTCCTTAACACTCAGACCCTTCCGTCCTAATGGGGAATGTTAATATCCAATAAATTCAAATGACGACTCAACCTACCTCATCGTTATTTTTCTTGATCCAGTTCTTGACAGTCTCAAGGGCAATATCAGCAGCCGGCTCATTAGGAAAGCCTAGAATTAAAGTCAAGAAACATCACAATTTAAATCACTCATAGAATTACAAAAACCCATACACAAGTACAATACAGTCTTTTGAAAAGACACTGTATTTGTTTAATTGATCACGATGCTGGCACATTCTAATCCAGGCATAAGAAACCTCTCGTATGGAAGTAGCTCATATAGAAGTTCCGGAAGCTGCATCTAGGATAAAGCAGAATATGAAAATGTACAAATGATGCAGGGCAATTTGGACCAATTTGACAATTGGGCTGTTAGGATTTAGTTGATACAAGTTTCTTGAAAGAAGCCAAGTACCTACTGGTCCAGTTCATGTTTCACTGCTGATTCTAATGTTTTATTTTGTCAGTGTTTGAAGATTCTGAATAGTTGAATCAGGTTTCATTGTAGTCTTTTTAATTAAAAAAAAATAATTTATTTTGCTCTGTTCATCTTAATTCATTTAAGTGTGGGAATGTTGCTAGTTTTTCTAATATGGGTTCCAGAGCAACGTTATCATTTTTGGCATCAAAATCATACACAGTATTCTAAATGAGGTCCTACTGGCACATTATGCAATCTTAACATACAGTAGCTGTTCCTCCAAAGCAGATGTAAAGGGCCTTAAACTGCCGAGATAGGTTGAGGTTAAAAGATTGAAGGATGAGAGTATAGCTGTTTTTTGTTTAACAAACACACAATGTGCGGGTTCCCTCCAGGTGCTCACGTTTCCTCCCACAGTCTAAAGACATGTTAGCTAGTTAACTGGTTCCAGTAAAACTGCTCCTGGCATGAGTGGGCGTGTGCTCTGCAATGGACTGGTGGCCCATCCAGGGTGTATCCCACCTTGTATCCAACGTCCCCCAGGATAGGCTCTTGGCAAACGTGACTGAATTAGATCAGCGGTTATTAAAAGCGATGGTGAAACATGCAATTTTAAAGATGAGGCTGTTCCTCCCAAGTAAGAGGTCACAAACATACCACGGAGAGAAGTGAGAGCTGAGAGGAAGGAAAAGAGTGACATACTTGATTTTGAGTTTCTAAATGATGAACTTAAGCTTGAAAAAGAGTTGTCAGCTCCCAACGCTTTAACTGTAGAAAAAACGTTTTGAAGTATAATCACTGAGGAATTTAAAATGTTTTGATCCTTTCAGTGTTTTATTCATAGATGTGCACTTTGAAATTTTAATTGCAGAGCACATGAAGCTAACAGTGTAATACACTGAAGTGCAAATCATGCTGCGAGAAATGACGGCAAAATCTAAAATAAAAATCATGTACTCTGAACGCTGAGGGGTCTGACTGATTACTTTGGACCAAATACACAACACAGCTGCTACATGTACTCAAAAAATATATTCAATGATGAATTAAGACATTTCCACATCTGAGAGGAAAAGACAATCACGTTCAGCCACCAGTATCTATTCCATTTTATGTTGCTTTAAGGTGCAACGGTAAAATAAGCTTTTACTGCACAGTATTAATGCATTTTATATTTTTTATTAATCTCATTTAAGAGTTCACCATGCGTCCATCATACCCAGCCCCACCCCCAGTGTGGCAGCTCTTTGTTTTATAATAGGGGGTTCTGATTTCCTTGTTCACATTGGAAGTCTTCACTCAAAACATGGGACGTAAAATCAAACAAATCGATGAATGCTCTTTATCACTATTGCACTATTAGCATTTGAGATAGATTTTCCATATCTTCTGAAGGGAAATTAGTCAAATCTCTGACATTTCAGAACTGGGCATAAGAAGAAGAGGGTCCCGGACGGCTCATTTGTTTTCTTGATTAACTGTTGGGGTAGCCAGGATAACTTCACACTGAGTGCTAAAAGTTGGAAGAACTTTAAGTGTGTTGGAAAATTACTTACAGTGCAGCCCTGTGGAAAAACAAAAAATGCAGATATACAAATGTTTCAGTGATATCTGTTGAGTGGAACATTTGGTCATAGGTCACTCAACAGACCATTTCTAATGACCTTTATTATTATTTATTGTGACTCCTAAATTCATTTACCCAACCAAACTAAACCTATTGAGATGCATTGATCCAACAGAGATTTACAGATCTGGTCATGTATGAATAGGTGATCCTGAATGTTGTCTTCCTTTTCTGCACTATTCTACCGCCATAATGAAAAAAAAGTAATGATGTATTGATCAGCATACTGAAGGAACTGTAGTGTTAAATGCTGTATTAATCACAACAGTTTTACCAAGGAGTGGCGAGAAATGCACCCTCTGTGTTAACACACTGTATTGATCAAGTATAAATTGATTGAGAGGGGATTCATTTTTAATAAGGCCTGGGATGCTTTGCTACAACCAGCAGTCAGGATTTCTTTCCAGCCTGAACTGTACTGACCCCGTTCTGATAATAACCCAACAAGAATGCACTGGAGATCAGGGGTTCAGGGATGGGCAGGAGAAGGCAGATGCGGAGAGATGGAACTGTTCTTTAACACTGCATTTGTCAAGCTCCCAGCCTCTCACTCTCCCGTCCTCACATTTCAACACAAACCAATCTACCAAACACACGAGGGAATCAAATTACTTGAGAGCCGCAGCGCGCGCTCTCAAGGAGCCTCCCAGTTAAGTGATTTCTTGAGCAGCAGCTCAGACAATTTTGACAAAGGCTCAATTCGACAAAAGACAGAAAACGGGCAAAGTAATAAGATGGGCTTGGGCTTGGCTACAGCAGGCGAGTACGTGTGGGGAATACCGAGGAAGCCAACTGAAAGCTCTGGCCAGCACCGGTACAGTGAATGCAGGTTTTAAACAGGCTGTCAATAATTTTGCTTGGAGGCCAAGTAAAAAGAATGAATCCCCTCTTGTATTTTTAGGGCTTTACAGTCTCTTACGTAGTTTTAAATTGTTTTCATTACTATCTTCCTTTTCACACAGTGTGATTAATCAGTCCAGCAACTCCTGGATTTCACTTGAACCCAGTAATTTACATTACTTAATTGAGCCAATTAAATAACTAATTTTTCAAATTGACCAAATGCAGGCCCCTACTAGAAGGCTGCTCACTACTGTTAACCCTATTCAGGTTTCCCTTTAGAATAAAACATTCAGCCCAGGAAATTCTCACTAAAGGAAGGTTTGCCTACTTTATGTTACAAACTGCCATATAAAACCCATATTAAAATTACAGAGAAACGATAACAATTTTTTAAACATTTATTGTACTTATCAGCATTCACTTATTATTCTGTTGATACTGGCTACATTAATTTGTGAATTTTGTTTTAAAGAGCTCTCTTTGGGATTTCCCCAACAGAAAAGGAACTATTTATGAATTATGACTAAAAAACTGTTTTAGTTTTATCAGGTGGTAGAGCACCTAGTCCTTAAGATTTCCATGTTTAATGTGGATTCACAGCTCTGTAAATGCTACTGTTTGGTTTCTGATTTTGAGTTGCCATTTGTTTGCCAACAAGAAATGTTGTAATATCTCTATTCCATATCCTTCAAGTGGACAGCGAAATAAGCTTTTCTGTTTCTTCCTGGTTCCTGCCACAACAGCAATGGTTTTCCTGTTTACTTTAGCAATTGTCAAGCTTTGAGCAATCACTTCATACCCACAGCTTGTATGGCAATGAAGTTCAATTGAGCTCAGAGTGAGCTTCAGGGTAGAAAACACAAGAAAAAAATAATAGTGTTAGGAAAAGGGTTATCTGTTTATGTACTCTCCCACCAAAGAGAGTAAGCCTGCCAGTGGTAAGAAGCATTAAATCTTTTATGTTGAATAGGTCTTAATCATAAGAGATGGAGTAATCCTAGCCAAAAGTAGCAGTGGATTGCACTGAGTACATTTAATCTATTTAGCGCACAATTTTTACAAATGCAATATTGATTTTTGCTTCATGTGCATTAATCATGCTGGGATGGGTTCCAAGCCAGTGACAAGCCACAGCTAGGGGTCAAAAAGACCCACGGCAGCCGAGAGGGAGGCTGAAAGCTGGGAGACAAGCCTATGTACTTACAAGGTCAACACTGAAAATTGTAACACACTCTGCTTTCTGTTTGTTCAATCTTACTCTAAAATGTGCTGCCAAGCTTATTTATTTGTTCCAAATGGTTTCTGATTGATTCATAGCTCTATACATCCAGCTGCTTAGGCTTATTTGCCCCCTTTTCCCTCTAACATGTTATGCTTCACTGTGTCTCTCCAGCCCACACAGTTTTAGCTAAAATAAGATGTTATTGTTGAATCAATTCATCTGAAAAGACACCTCTTTCAAGCAATAAACTCATGTCTGTAGTAAGTGCACAGTTAATAAATGACTAATGAGTCAAAGAGTATTTAAAAATGAACTTTCAGCTTTTCAGCAACAAAAAAAAACATTGCTGATGAACGTCTAGCTCGAAATGCAAAATTGTAGTGTATTACCAATGGAAAAAAAATCTTATGAGAAGAACTACAATGACCAAAAATGCTCTTTTTTACTTTTATAATTGTTTGCTTCACACACGGTAAAAGTAGCCAGGTTGACAGAACATTGAGGCAGCAGAATACTTGTAACGGCCCTAGAAATCAAGTTATTTGATTGTCTTCTGGGTTCCTTCCTATTTTACCCTATGCTGGGAATACGGTAGGCCCAAGAAGATTTGTCTTTTCAGATCCTGTGATATGATCTCCGTGGTGCCTGCTGCTGATGAGTACCCAGGTGACGCTTTGTTATTTCTGCTACCAGTGCCGTACTTCATCATAGGTGGTTCCACCAGAGAGAGCACGGCTACGGATGTCACCTGCACACCTTCCCTGCTGCTGCTATTGTGCCTAGGGCCGCACTTAGGAGGAGTCAAGGGCAAAACTGCCTTTGGCTTGTGGCTCATGCAAAAAAGAATCTGGGCCAGCAGGGGCTGTTAAAAAAGTTTCCAAAAATGTAAGCTCATCTTTTCTTATACACATTCCCTTAAAAAAAATGTACAACCCTACATGAGTAAAAGAAAGTGGCTTACAATTTGATGTGTGTTACCCATGTTTCCAGTTCTGCTTTGAACAAAGTCTTGTAAGGCCACTGGATTTTGTGGTAAAGTATATCACTATCTGACTTAAGAGACTTTAATTCTCAGATTTAAAGGGACTAAGTTTGTTCAGGGGGATTTTACTTATTTTCCACTCATACGTGAGCAAGCTAAAAATTGCAATTAAAAAACACTGGGGTTTTGCTGGCATGAGGTTTGGAGGAAAAATTCCAAGAAAGAAAGTAGAAATCCCCAGTCCGAGTGCAGCATAAACTGCTACAGCTGTGCCTCTTGGTGGCTGAAGCTGATGCTTTTAAGTACACAATGCATAATTAGATGAAGCAGCTGGGCTTGGGACAGGTGGAGCTAGCTGTAGTATCCTCAGGGTACTGCACATAAGCAATCTCTGATCTTAGCCAGTCACCTGTGGGCTATGATGAGCAAGAGAGCCATGTGTTCTCCAGGTAACAACAAACTCTATTTGATCTTCATGCTTATGTTAAAGACAAAAGCAGAGAGAGTGGCGATGCACCTATCCTGGAGGACATGCGAGAGCTGCAGGGGTAACTGAATTACTGAGCTGAGCAATTGGCTATTCTGAAACAGGGGAAACAGAGATGTAAATAGGGAGGAGGAAGGAGATATTACATAAGAAACTCTTATTCTGTATATTGAGAAAAAAAGTTGGATTTACAGCTTACTATGCATATTACAAATAACACTACATCCTTGAAACTCCAGACCAACAATGAAGCAAAGTTCTTCAGTATGACAATGGCCTTTTGATTTGAATGCCTCTTCAATATTCACCCAGGGAAGGCAGCCCATTTTCAGCGACAGCTGTTGGGGGTTAAAGAGCATATATTCTGCTGCTCTCAGTAAGGCACCTAGAGAAATGGTGTGCAGATGACAAGCAGTTCAGTGTCAGCATTACACAGTTCTGAATGGCACCAGTTGGTCTCCAATTCACGGCTGCTTGTTTAAAAAAAAAACAAAAGGACAGGGAGTAATGACTCATGTCACATCTGATTTTGTTTTCAGGTCACAAGGGGTCTATAGGGATGGGTGGAAAAGAAACTGGCCCTAAACTTTCAGAGCTGCTCCGCAAATGACCTTGGAAACATTCCAAGAAAGTGACGCTCTCTTGTCCTACATGCTAAAAATACCACATTACACCTAAACGTGGTATAAAAAGGTCTCTTCACAAACGATTTTAACATGGCAAAGCACATTTCCTGTGACCTTGTTATGCCACAATATCACCCTTGAGATTTGTATTTCTTTCTTCAGATGGTCACCACTAACACACAGATGTTATATCTGCACATAATGTCATAATAAACAAGAACTACTAAACTAAGATATACAGTATGTCATTATTACTGTATTTCACCAAACACATAAAAAACAACAGAAAAAAACAATACTACAAGACTTTGAGGTGGGTGGGCTATAGTCAAAGGCAGTCAAGTGCAATCTACAGCAGTAATGCATTATATCTGAATACTAACCTTTTACAGTGATGCCAATTAGGGTAGTGCGGTGACTCTGTGTGTCTCATGGAGAGCAAGTTGGGTATGCCAAAAAGACAGATTCCTAATACAAGAAACTGTATATGGCCAATAGTGTTCTTATATTATCTCTTATCCTTTGGTGATAGTAGGTCCAGCACCAAGCATGGCTTGTTTCTTTTGTTAAAAAAAATAAGAAGCCACAATTTACTAAACCGTATAAGCTTGATGGTATCATACCAAATCATATTCTATAGCACAAAGGGGTCTGAAAATCTGGCAGCTCATTCTTTTTTAAGGGATGACTAATGAAATCAGTTTGCTTCATTTGGGAATATGCTTGACAGTGTGCAATTAAAACAGGAAAGTAAAAAGTAATTAAAACGGGAATGAGTTAAAGTAAACAGTCATCGTCTCTACTTCTGAATGGTACAGTATGTCATGGAACAAAAATGTCTATTACCTTTTATACTGTTATATTCCTTCTTAAAATGGAAAAATATTTTTTTGATTTGTATATCTGAAATGCTTGCAAAATGAAGGCACTTTCCCTATCTGCTATCCCTTATCCCTAAACTTGCAAAAGCAATGCAAAACAGTGGTTAATTTTATTTGTAATTTTCCTGATATGCTCTGTAAAGTGATGTTAAATTGTGTGCACCATTAAAGTCCAAGCCAAACAGCCTGAACTCCACAAGTTAAATCCTCAGATAAAACCAGGACACCCTGCAAAGCACACCATAAACCAGCACTGAAAAGATAAGGTACTATGAAACACCTTCTTTAATCCAGAGGAGGGATTGAAGGAGTCAGCATGATAGCTCAGCAACTGAAAACACTTAGTGAGCTGACCCTTTGATCTCAGATTGTGTATCAGCTCACATCCTGACCATGCTGTCAGGTGATGGATAAAATCCACATATCTAACTGAGACAGTTTCATCCCTTAAAATACAGGGTCACAAATTCACAATTCCAAACAAAACAGCTATCCTCACAAATGGGATAGGCTACAGTCCCATGTTGACCCCACAGCACACTAAGTACTTTTTACAGTAGAAAGGCAAACAACCTATAAATATAATAAAGTATTTGTTCCTGAAGTTTTTAAATAGAAATACCTAATCACATCAGCAAAAATGCAGTAAATGTGACAATATTGTTTTGTGAACTAAAGCTGGAATTGAAAACACTAGAGGACTTCTCATTATCAAAATAGAACGCAGCATGCTAAATAAAGCAAATGGAATTCACCAGGCAAATTTGATATATTTCTTAGATTTCTTAGTCTGTGCTATCAAAATTAAATTAAATGCGAGACTTTGCTTGTATACTCTGAAATACCTTTTTAATTCACCAAACATGTATGCTTATTGAAAGTCCTTAAACTGTAGGGCTTATTGATATCTCTAAAAGATAACCAGGTTTATCTGTAGGAGGTCTCTGTTGTGACCCACAGCTAAGATCTACATTCATTAGCTCCTGATAAACTGCTAAAAACAACATGTGACACACAGCACTAGCATGACTGCTATGGATCTGGACTTTATTATAGATGACAGAGATGTAGCAGCAATATGTGCACTCATTATCTTCACCTCAGCTCACAGACTTGATTAAAAAGAGAGCTCAGGGTGTAATGAATTTTTATTAAATGATGCTACTGGCTACTAGTAAATTATTTCTCTGCTGAAGGGCAGGTTTCATTGTCAGAACTGTAGAGACTAAATTTATGTAGTCAGTCTGACATTTACAAGCTTCTTAAGACTAGAACTGTGCATATTTTCTTCTTTGGGGAGGGGTAGGTGGGTGAAATGGAATTTATCTTTAAATTGCTCTCAACATCTTATCTGCACAGGCCTCAGAACTTTGTTTGTCAATTACAGTGTTATATAAAAATATCCACAAGAAAAAATGAGTAAGCCAAAAAGGAGACTCATTCTTATTACTACTGGAATTACTGTACATTCAATTCATCCTTATTATTGTCACTACTTTGAGGCTTTGTGGGTCTGTAAAAAGTAAAAATACTACTAATGGTCTAATAAATTATGCTACAGTGCACCCTGAAATTCCTATTAGTATTCATGTACAGTATACATACTCTTTCACAGGTATCTTCGAACAACTTTCAAAGAAAGACTACTCGTTTTAAATCCAAGTAGGAAATAATAAAGTTGCTGCTTTACCTTCATTTTGTGAAAGATACTACTTTTTAAAATCAGTTCTGCACCCTGTATTTCTTTTGATACATATCTTTCAGAATACAAGGACAAACAAAACAGACAAGAACACAGAGTCAGGTTTTTCTTCCCCCTTTATGATGCTTTGTCTATTACAGTGCTGACTAAATTTGTTTGACAAGAGCAGTGAAGGGGAAGGGACGGCCGGTAATGGCCATAATGTTATATTCTCTTTCAGAGTGAGAAAAGGCAAAAGACTCCCATGAGACCCACTCCACTATCAGTCTTTGGGATTTAATTCAGGCTGTGCTATCAGCGCTGATCTTGTAAGACATTGAGTGGTGTCTCCAGCTCAGGAGAAATAATCCATGTGAACCTCCGCTTCATGGCACTGATTGATGAGCTAGTAGACCAGCACTCAATAACCTTTATCATACTACCCGACCTGGAGCCTGTGATGGTTCCAGTTTGTTTATGGGTGGTACCTCTGACATGCTAACCGCACAAGAACTCTGTTGGATCTAATGGGGTGGACTGAAAGATTGGACTGTCAAGCCAGCGTGAGGCCTCATTTTTCTTTACTACATTGTACTTTACCCCTGCTGCTCCCTGCCCCCGATTGTGATTAATTTGTCAATGATGGCTGAGCCCACGGAAATTAAGAGAAAGATTGCCAATTACAGTTATTCATCTGACAAACCTGTTATTTCTTCAGCTATGACAGCCCTGAAACAGTGTCAGGCGGACTCTGTTAAGTTGCGACTGGTAATTGATTTCTAATTTTGAAGTGCCACAAAAACAATCAAGTTAGCCTTCAATGTCAGTATCAAAACATGCTTATTTGTTAACATTTTGAACTCCCTTAAAGAAAACCCATGGATCTTTCAAGTTCTCACCTTTCCTACTTGCAAACATGCCTGGTAATGAACTCTGGACTGTGGGCAGAACAAACTGAGATGTGAAAATGTCGCTCATTGTTGTTTCCTGAAACACTCAGGAAAAGAGCCTATATTACTGTGACATCAGTAAACAAACGGAGAGGGAAAAATCCATTCTCTATACTCTATTACCATTATTTCTACAAAACCTCTTGTGAGAAACCTCATTAAGAGTCAATGGTAAAGGCCTACATTAAACAATGCAGAGCGTCTAGTTAAAATGACTGAGATTATTTACATTATGATAAATTATAATACTAAAAACGTAAATTGGACCCTTGATAAGACTAACAGCAAGTATACCACACTAAACTAGGACCCTAAAATATGATTAATTTCTTCATTATTACAATTCCAAATTATATTCAGTATTTATCTATGAATGCTTCATTAGTATGAATTCTTCCTTAAATATAATTATTTTATAATTATTGTAATTCACAAAACTTTAAAGTGTCATTTTCTCTGTAGCCGTTATCTGTTGCCATTATAATTTTGAATTAATCAGTTTTAATTTCTCTTGTATTCTAAACAACTACATTTTTTTATAATATAAATAATTCCAAATTTAAAAGATCAACCGAAAGTAAATTTGTTCAAAATGAAAAGTCTCAAATATAAATACTGATGAAACTTCCAGTTCTATAACTTAAATTTTAATGTACTGGATTTTTAGCGTTTGCACTATGGTACCTTTGGACTTCAATTTACTGTTGGTTTAAGCTGTGCCTTTTGGTTTAACAGTCACAAATCGATGTGTTGACTCTTGTTGAAGAATTCACAACTTAACTGTCTGAAGGAATCATGCTGGTATGTTTTGGCAGAATAGATTTACCACTGCTTATTACTCTCCATGAGTGGCACCAAAACCTCTTTACTTTTTGTCATGGTTCATAGCCAAGAAATAAATAACAAATAACTGGAAAATTACAGCTTTAAAAAGGCAGAAAAACATACCTGACACATAGCTTGACCTTTTACATAGTTGCTTGTGAGGGCAAAGGCACAAGAAATGAATTTAAAGAGTACAAGGAATTAATACACTCCGCAGGTCTGCAGCTCTATTTCAAAGGTCAGTGTGGGCAATTATGAAAAGCTGTGTCTATTTTTTCTCATATATATGGATAAATAGCAGTGAAGCCTCTGTGTTAGCAGAATATGAAGGTTGCTTTATGGCAGTTCCTTATATTATACCGCATGGCTGTGAAACCAGAGTGTCAGGACTTGTAAGAACTGCTGAAACTAAATATAAAAAAAATGTTTCCTGTGACCTCTGGGGTCTGTATTAAGACCACTGCTCTTCCTTTTTCTATCAATGATTAACATACTTCTAATGCTATACTCACCTACCTATCTAGCGAGAATGTTGCCCACTGTAAACAACATTTTTATTCTAAGAGACTGGATGTTTAACTGTGGCATTACAGATACAGAGCACATACTGACTCCAGGGACCAGCTTATACATAGACTCAGCACCACAAATGTTCGTGTTCAGGGTAAAAACACAGCGGACCGTTACATAAAACATCACATGAAATGAGCACTTCAACACTACTGTTTTCTTTTACAAAGTACTCTGCATCTCTCTGTTACAAGGTGTACTCATAAAATAGGATTTTAGATTACGCAGGAGTCCCTCAGAAGGTTGTATTACAAAAAAATACACAAAGGTGTACACAAAGGCTTTCAACAGCATTGTTATAAATTAAAAACTTCCACAGTTAAGAGTACTCAGCCTGTCTCTTTTTCCACAGTATTTTTCGGTGCCCCAGTTAAACATTCCCTATCACTATTGCCATTAAATGCATTTAACTCATACATGTACAGACTATATCGCATATACAGTACATCTCAATTTCTGAAAAAATGGATTTCTGTTACCACCACCATTCTCCCCAGTGGCAATTGTGGTAAAGCTCTGTGCCAAGGGCTCATTGTTAGCCCCGCTAGCACAGAAGAGGCAGAAATGTTCAGGTACTAGAAGCACTTGAGATAAACCTCCAGGGTCCAATGGCATCATACCAGCTGCACTTCACAGAAACTAGAGATGTTATTCATAGATCATCTTCCAACAATCACTTAAGACAGGCAAAATAGTCATTGGAAAAATGCAAAAGCAATGCCTATCCACAAAAAGGATGATATAACCATACAAAGTAATTATAGAATAAAGTGTCTTACTTATATTACATGTAGGTTTGGGGAAACAACAGCAGTAATGGATATAAACAGAAATATGATATAATACTCTATATACACAGTAGCTTTTCAGAAGTAGTTTAATAAAAGGGTCTCATACAATATTAATTTTCAAACTACAGGCAATAGGGGTTGCAGAACTGGCATGTGCAGTATTTTGATTTGGAACTGGTTAATAGCCACAAAGTTCTGTACTGAAAAGGAGTGAATGTTGAATTTAGGGAGGTGTAACTGGTGAAGAAACACAGGCATCTGCATCAGAACCTCTGTACTTATGAATAACCTACTCCAGCTTTCAAAATTTAAAGGATTAGCAAACTGACAGGTCAAAAGAACGAAACCTTAAGGTTCGGACACAGAACACTACAAGGTGACTTGATTCAAAATCCTCCAAAGCACTGCCCAAACAACATTACCAATTTCATTCATTAGCTACTAAAAGTCCAATAAGCTAGAAGGGCCTGGGAATGACTTCCTCTCATTTGCAAATTTCCTTACGTACAATGTAGGGTGTAAGTCTGACCCCAGTGTGGGTGGGGGTCACCAGTGACCGAACAACAGAGGCAGCAGGCTGTGGCTGAGAGAGCTGCTGCCTGCCATGCACCTGTGAGCCCTGTCAACAGCTGGGTTCCTGTAGACCTGGAAGGCATAGGGACTCGCGTGTCCTCCGCTTGATGTGCAAGTCATGCTGCATCCTACACTGTATGTCGAATCGCAGTGCGAAAAGAAAAGACTGACACACATGCCTAGGAGGATACAGGTGTGTCTACTGTTCTCATACTGTAGGTCAGTACAGAGGACTGGAAGTAAAGATGAATGAAAGCATAAGCTTTTTTTCCCTCTGAAATGTGCCCAACTTTAACAGAAAGCAATATGGTCTGCAATTACCTCTGAATGTCCACAGATTATATCTGAAGTTAACATTTAAAACCGTAGGAATTCACAGAGGCACAAGATGACACTGATCTATATTTTTAACTAAGAAATGTATAAAGAACATCTGATAAATGATAAAAGGACAGCTGTTACATGCATGCTGATTGATGTTGATAGTACATTAGTACTCAGTGTTAGGACTAGCACCATAAAATTATGGAGACTTTTTTTATTACAATAATTTTCTTAAGATAATGCATGAGTTTGTTTGATTTACAAAATTTTAAGCAGATTACAGAGTTAAACTGATTTATTATGAAGACAAAGCTTACCATAAATGCCAGTTGATATACAAGGGAAGGCCTGCAAAACCAAACAAACACAAAAATATAAGTTAATGCATAAAAACAATCTAAATTGTTTAAACAAGCATCATAAAGCTAATAACAGCATGGAAAGGTTATTACAGATCAAAATATATTTTACTGCTACAGATAATGTGATAATCCCAGATGACTTTGGAGGTTTCTAATTATTACCTTTTTAAGTAATATATAAAATATAAGTTGAAACTAAGGGAGTAGCACATTTTCCTTACAAACCATCTTCAAATAAATTCTGACATTGAAATCACAGTCTTTGGTTAACAGAATATACTTTTTTAATTTCCTGTTCATCCTACGAATTAAAACAATTGTGAATCTCATTAAGTCGAGGGTAATAAAATCTGTTAGATAAATTTTCTCCAATGTTCATAATCAGCAAGAATTAAAATGAAAAGGTTAGCCTTAATATTCTCTTCAAATACACTGACTTTCAAGTTACTCTGAAGGGAAGGGGAAAAAAAGGTTAAAATACATAATTTATGAAGGACGTACAAAAAGTGGAAAAAAATATACAAAATATGAATCACGCAGACTCAACAAATCATTTATTTTTAAATATATAAGTATGATATGACATGTTTTTATGAACGGACTTGAAAATGGCACATCTGAGGCTTTGAAATAAGTTCCCACTCACATGCTTTTCACAAGATTCATTAAAGCTCTAGCAAGGACAGTGGCACTAGAGACTTATGACTGCCTTAAAACTGTGTTTAATTAATTAAAGCAAAATCAAGCAATACTGAATCAAAAAATGAAAAACCATGCTTTTGTACAAGTTCTATTTTATACATCATTAAGCTCCAAACACATACTGTACAAAAATCATTCAGTCGCTACTTCAGCAGAGATGTGCCTACCCATACAGGTTTGTGTTTGTCGGTTGGTGATGTTCATGTGTTTCGGACTTTACTTTAGTGAATCATTTTTTCTTAAGACAATTCATTCTTTTTATACACCATCCCTTTATAGTTTTAGGAATTGTCAAAGAGCTCTGCTCACTGTTTGAACTTTAATATTAGGATGTGAGGACCAAGCACAGTTTCCTCCAAATATATATGCATTACAAGACAAATGATTATTCCCATTGGGGGTCCTATAGTTCCTACAGCAGTACTGGCATTGATCTGAGGATTGATGTGGTCCTCACTGACAGCACTGCTAGCTTGCTGGTACATGAGAAGTCACAGGTGTCACTGTTGTACTGCAAACCAAGGATCCTCTCGGGCATCTCAAGTTTGATTCACTTGAGCTTTGCTGCTCGGGAGGCTCTGGTCACACTCGGCTAATGACACAGCCAAGACTCTCCCTGCTTGAAAACCAACCGGATTCATGTTGTTTGAATTGTTAAATGACAATACAGAATGAATGAGCAGTTATAAGGTCATTTGTCTCTCCAAGGGACTATTGTGGGACTGTAAAATAATACCCCCTTTTCTGTCTCCAAAGGCTGAGTTAAATTTCTTTTACAGGCTATAGGCTGGTCCTTCTGAAAGCAGTGTAGCCACATGCTCTTTCACAGAGGCCTCTCTTTATAAAAAGGAAATGCCTTAGGTTTTTCATACGCATAATATCACTCAAGCCCGGCTGTGGGGTGCTGTAATCCAACCCAGAGTGGCTAGAACTCCAGCCTTGCTGCTAACAGAAACTGGATTATAACTCTGCTGTTTTGCCTCATGTTTCAAAAGCAAACATAGGAAATGTATTTATTTGTCCAAGTCAAAGAAGACATGGAGCTTGTGTGGTTCATGACATCCGTGAGCATTACTTTTAGGATTTCTCCCTAGATGACTTATCCAATGGTCTTGGATACACTGTTTTTTTCTACATTTTTCATTTTCAGCTGGCCTGTTCAAAAGCGGTGCTTTTGATGGCCCAGTTGTTTGATATTCAAAGTGAATTCAAAGGAAGAGTAATTCCTGTCTGGATTTTTTTTAAAAGAAACATCTGAAAGCTTGTATGTTTAGTTATGTTTTGTGGAATCATTTTTACAAGAACTAATGCTTTGTGCATGTGCAAATACTGAGGCCTTGCCTCTGATCTTAACCAGAAACTTAAACATATCCCTTAAAGTAACCATTAATTTATTCCCAAATACCATACATTAGAGAAACACAGTTATAGTTTGAGTCACAGTACAGTACCACTAGCAACAGCAGTTTACTTCACAATAATGGGCATTGTCTTCTGCTATACCCTACTGTAGCTGTTGGAGCCCATAACACTAACTGCTGGTCGACTCCTGTCATGATACAGTAAATCTTAATAAAATATTTTCACTAAACAGGGAGATTAAGAGATAAACCACACAAAAATAATGTTTCCCTCATTGATCATGTACCCAATTTTTTATATTTCTATGCTATATTAGATGTCTGTGGTGTATACCTGTTTAACCCAAGAATACCATTTTCCTGTCTAAACTGTAATTTCTCAAATAATAAGAGGCAAATATTAAGTATCCCACAGTACTGTGTGGCATGAAGTTGAAGGTTATGAAGTGCCCAAAAGACAGCAACCTCCATGAGCTGCAAGACATAGAACTAGATTAAAATTTATTTAAAAAGAATAACCATAATATTATTGCAGTCTCTTCTAATAATTAAAAAAAAGCCAGACCTATAATAGGTCTTGCTTTGCAGCACTTTGAACCAGATACATTATTCAACTGCTAGTGTATAGCTGAAAATAGTTTCATTATTCTTTACTTCTGTAGGCATGTGTATTATGATTCATTGCCCTGATATATGGCACAGTATAACACATTCATCTTTTAAAGTATATTAATAAACAGTAAAGAGAAATGATTTTTTCAAAGTTCCCATTAATCTTTGAAACCAGCTGAATGCGTGCTTTAGTTACTGTATTTATCAACACGCCTGACTCCTTTGGTAATATAATACACCAGCTAATGAAAAAATAAAATTTTACTAAATCACACTTGCACAGATTTATGAGATCAGTATAAAGATAAAAAGACTAATCAGTTATTAACAAAAAAAAAGCAAAATCAGGATATTTCTTGTATGCATACTGTAGCTTTTCACTTTGCTGCTAAAACTGTCTTTGGCTATGACGAAAAGTTAAAACTAGAAATAGATACAGCTAATATGGCTGCACAAAGTTACCACAAAATGCTAAAAATGGTATTTATTAAATATTTTAGCTTGTTACTACCAGAGCTACAGAATCAAAAAGGAAGGAAAGAAGATGCAAAAGCAGTGAATCATTTAAAACAGACCACATCTCCTCACACCTTCTTCAAAGTAATTGTGGCAGATGTAAGGAGCACATTGGGGCCTTTTAAACATAACAAAAGCACTTGTTCCCCAATGCTGGTAAGATCCAGTACAAGTGCAAAATGAAATTACTAAAAACAGCATAGCATTCGCACGCTCACTCAGATGGTGCATTGCTGTTTTCTTTCTTCATATTTTCTATCTGTTTAACATCAAAAAGGTGACCTTGTCAGAATTACATTTCAAGCTTAAAAAGCTTTGGATACAGCAGCAAGAGTGAACTTTTTCTCCAGATTTCCTTATACATTCAAGTTCAAGTTGGCGTATGCGAAAAATTACAAATTCCTTATACAAGAAATTGTATTTGGCCAATAAAGTGATCTTATCTTATCTCTGATGTTATGTCTGATTGATGAATTTAGAGACCTGTATGTACAGTATTCCTATGTATTCACCACCTTAAAACAACAGAAAGGATGACTTCAAGCATCCTGTTCTGACTTTCAAACTACTACGCTAGAAGTAAGTGTACTTCAAGCTCTTCTATCAAACTTGTTCTAATAGGTAAATGAATGGTTATTTTTGTCTGTCTTATTCTCAACAACCAGTATACAGTGCTCACAAACATATTGGGACAAGTCAAAACCCATTATACAGTATGTCGTTACAGTCAAGCAATCTGTGTTAATTGAGGGGACTGTGTTCTGGGGGCTTCACAGAAAATTTGAATTTCATATAGACACATTTTTCATTTTTTGGAAAAACACAACACAAATGGCAAAAAACAATCAGAATGGAAGCATTTGGGTACTTTGGAATTAGAGTATGAAAGAAAGCCCTTTCAGATTTTAAAGATTAGCACTGTCCTGGATTGCACCAGTACTTGAAGGTGATGTGGTGGGCAAGAAGAAGAAGAAAATTCTAATTGATGAGGACATTTCCCTCAGTCACCACAATGTACTCTTGATATATCTGTGGAGAAGTCTCTATATAGTACGTCTACCATGGGGAAAATCTAACATAACTTCAAATGACACAAAAATATTAATTCTCAAAACATTAACCCCCAGTGTCTCAGCAGGTCCCATAAGGCATTGATCAAAGTTTTCTTTGTGGGATAAGAGTAGTTATTTAATACAAGACAACCACAGTTATTCAACATAATACTGAAAGGAGATCTTAGGGTTAATTACTTACAGTAACTCATGCAAGTAAACACAAGGAAGAGAAGAAAAAAAAGTTACCCTCTTGACAATACTCTTTGATGGACTGCACCTACTGTGAAGTCATGATGTGTCATATTTGACATTAGTGACAGTTCTTCTAAAACACTAATGCAAGTTGAAACCAGGGGGACAGGTGGGTTACAACAACACGCCAATCAAAACTGGGGTGTATTTACAGTTGTAGATATAAGAGCAAGCACAAAGAAATCAGAGTGGAAAACCAAAAATGCTGCATTTAGACCTAAAACAGGTTAAGCCCCAGCCATTCCGCAGTGACAGCTACACTACCGACTAAAAAAATGACTGGCAACAGGAATGCACTGAGATTAATAATAATAATAATAAAAAAAAAAAACTTTTTCATGAGATGAAGAAGAGCTCCTGCACCAGCCAATCCTTTCATTTCACTTAAATGTTAATTTCAGTTGTTATACTTTTTTTTGTAATTTCCACACCTTGTCATGTTATAAAGTTATGCACAATTAGATGTTCCAAAAACAATGATAAAACTTATTATTCTCATAATCTTTCCAAGTCAAAATATTTTTATTCAGCACTGTTATTTTTTACTGCATTCCCTAAAATCATACATATTTACCAGTACCACATTAATTCATTCACAAACTAAAATATATAAATAACTCCACTTCAGGCATGCTAGCTTGTATGCACAAATAATAAAAAAAGTGAATAATTGGTATTCTACTGGTATCTCATTATACTGAAATTCACTTGTATTGTTCTCTATTTAGAGTAAAAAATGTTCCAAACTGTAGCTCTATTCTGTACAAAGTACATTTCACTATGCTGGAAGCTCTTCTTGACTGCTGGTATCACACAGCACCTCACGCAAAAATCATCTTTAGCCTCAAGAGCATTTTTTCCCTTTTTCAAATAAATTGCCTTCTGAAGTGCCTTAACGTCTAAACAGCCCCAAGCACTTATTTTACAAGAGCTGGCTTTTTTCCCCTTGCCGTGTTAATCCATAAATCATTAAAATATTAGGAAATAAATAACTGGAAGAGCCTAACTACACTGTGTACTTAACCAGCCTATATTTAATCAATACGTGTAAGATGCTTGAGGTTTGTAAAACAGGCACCATTATGACATTTGGGTAACAATTTACATTAAACTATACATGAAATGTAAGACCGATAATATTTTATTTTAAATGTAATTTATGTGGAGGAAATAGTATACTCGGTTACAAGCACAATTAAACTGCTAATACGCTCCAGAATCAAATTCCTATCAGAGGAGAACTGTGCTTTTGAGTTTCATCGCTCATCTCCTAAATTGACTAAGACTGATTATCAACCGATGATAAATTGCTCCTTTTGTTTTCAAATGAGTAACATACTCTACACTTATAAATTATTATATTTTTATACATGAATGCTTCAAGACTTCTCATCATCGATAAGCTCATTATATGGAGGACCATCTGTAATGTGAAGTGAAATTCAATATACAGTAGATTCATGCACAAAGACGCATACAGAATCTTTTCTGTGAAGAAACTACAGCACTTGGCCATCAATTCAGTTTGGTATTTAAGCCACTGCTGCCTCTTGACTACAAGCAAAGAGAGTGACTTTCCTTTGCAAACAGGCATGCAATAACCTGTGCAATAAAAAGAAAATAGGCTAGACACTTACCGTGAAATAATCCAGCCGTATCTTTATAGGGATTCAGTGAAAGGCATAAAATAAATAGAAGTAATGGGAAAAAGGAAACAAACTCTCAGAGTTGTTTTTAATCACTCTGCTTGCAATGCATAACCAGATATCAAATTTCCCATGAACGTGGCAGACAGCAGTTTATTTGAAAACCTGATGACTGATATTCATGTTTCATCAAAATTCTTTGGCAAATTCAGTTAACTCTTTTGCAGGAAATGTAAATAAACTTAAACTTTTAAGACTATTCAATGTCTCACTTAATTTGCTGAACTTGCAGGTAAATAGTCACAGTGGTGAAACTGTTCTTCTCTTTGATAAATCAAAAGAAACACAACTGCAATACCATATTCATAATTAACATTTCAGTTAGTGCTGCTGGCATCTAAAATTTGGTCTCATTCCAATTCCAATAATAGCATTAAATCAAAAATGTGCCTTCTGAAAAGAGTGCATTCTTTACAATTCACAAGCTGATTCACTTTTGATATCAGCTGTTCCAATGCCAATGTTTGCATGCTACATAAAGGAAATATTTATATATGGTGAATAGAGTGCTAATTAAGAGTCGTGACATTAACTCACAGTATATTCATAAGTTATGATCCCCAGTTTCAGCTATTATTTCTATCTTGTCAGCTCATTAAAAAGAAATCATTTTGCAGCCCCATCCTTTGACATTACCCCTGTACCTGTTTTTGCTAAAGAAATATCAAGGAATTGGTCTAAGGGGATCTAATTATGTTACCGTAATTCTCCCCTAATCAGTCACTTTTTAGCTTGTATATCTCTTTGAAGTGGGACATACTGTAGCCACTGTATGTTCTGCAGCAATATTAAAAGCACAGCTTCTTAAATACACACCTAAATAAAATGAATACATCTAAACAATGACAGAGGAACAACAGTTTTTCTGGTTATAGTAATGTAAACAATTTTCTACAAGGGTACTGGGTTAAAAACTAGATTGGGAGGAAGAGACAACAAACAGTCAGCTTAGGAACATGATAATTAATACACTTTGAAAAGTTTTGAATGCCTGCCCCAAAACAATTACAGGTCTCTCTTGGGAGAATGTCAATTAATGTCATGGCTCAGTAACACAAAGACAGAATCCAGCGCACTGAAGACAGCTCATGGGGGACATTGTTACTTTCTCTTCTTCTTGTAAGCTCTAATAAGTTGAGAAAATATTGATTAGTATACTTTAAAAGAAAATCTTCTCCAAAAGCCAATAACTGGACTACACATTCGTGTTCTGTTTATTGTAATGGCAAAATAATAAATACAAATAAAATGTCTAAGTCAAAGGATGATGTTAAAATGTTGCATCCTATGTTTAAATTGTTACCACTGTTATCTGCAAAGTTATTTTGACTTAAAACCTAGGAATTTCATCAGTTAAAATATTAAATCTGAAACTTTATTTTTTATTTTGGAAAACTACTGCTACTAATACAACTGACTCACAATGGTATGCATACCATGGATATAAAGTAAGTGAAAGTTAGATGTATCAAATAAAATGCAAGTGTGCAATTTAATATGTCTTGCATAAGTAAATGAAATCATTAGTACAGACTTATTATAAGAATTAGTATTTGATATCCATATCTGTGAGAGAAATACTCACAGTATATTTCATGTTTATATTGACCATTCATCAGCTCAGGACTTCCTCAGCTTCTTCAGATTAGATGGTATGTGCTTGTGAACTGCTACCTTTTGGTCATACCACACATTTGATAATGGATTAATGTCTGTAGACTGTGATGGCCAATTAAAAATGTTGATTTTATGTGCACTGAACCATCCAATGGTATATTTATTACCCTACTGGAAAGTCCATTTGTGACTTGAGCTTCTTGGCAGAAGAAACAAAGTTTTAGGATAAAATATCCTGCTATGTTTTGAAGTCCATCCAATCTTTAATTCTAACAAGGGCACCAGGTCTGTGGACAAGGGCAAAACAGCCCCACCTCTATACTTCAAACACAGGATAACTCTTTTTCTCAACATGAACATATTGAAGGGGTACTGAGTGTTTTACTTCTGTGTTTAGCCTCTTTCAATACAGAGTAGCAATAAAGAAAATAGCAAGATGAATGAAAAACATTAAGAAGAACATAATAATACATAACTAAACTATAGAAGAGGAAAACTGCTTTCATCTTAAAGAGGATATTTTTCTAAAACAGAGACTGCTCTCAGATGACATTACGAACAGTAAGGCTTCACCCACACACATAATTTGTTAGTCCACAGAAGCTGACAGCTGCAAGATGCTTCAATTGGTACCTCAACTGATTTGCTGTCATATCTGTAACCTGACAGAAACCAAGTACTGTTGCTGCAAGGAAGACATCTTGTCATAGTAACTGTGTTGTGTGACTGTTGTATTCCCAGTGTTGCTCACAGCATTGACACCGCAGAGGAATGCTTTGTGCACAACAACTAGAGTCATCATCCAAGCAGCTCTGTAAACAGCATGCAACCTGGGAGCTTGACCTGCAGTACAGCAGTTTGGAATGTATTTGCTAATGGAAGTAGGTATTATAAATCATGTTTACAAGAGAAGACCTTCTGTAAATGAGTCCAATGCCTCAGTGGGAAGAGCCAAAATAAATATGATAGCAATATATTATGTGGAGCACTGAACCTTACTTACCTATTTACTGCTTGTATATGAACTCCTCTCCAAACTTAAGATTAATGAATATTACTTCTTCCCCAAATGGAAAAGAATTTAACCTCATATCATCTCAGCAACAATTACCTCTTGGAGGGGGCTATAAAAGGATAACTTACTTGTTCTGTTTTTCATACTGACCCAGGGGTCATGGTAATGGACCCAGACATCACAGCACAGTTTGTACATACTGTATTAAACACTTTGGATACAACTCTGTTCATACATATGGGAATGTCTTCTTCATACAACCAATTTATGCATTCCAGAATGATGTTAGCTTGCCTTACTGTAACTCTTTCAAAATTAAAAAAGCTTCTAATATTTCATTTAGGTTTTTGGTCAACGTCTACAAATAAAGTTTCAAGTAAGAATTCTAGCAGAAAGGTAAGATTAATAAAAAAATTGAACACTTGCATTAGCTATTATGCTACCCTGGCACTAATTGATCCTTACCTATAAGGGTTTATTAATTAATATGAATTGCAATATTCAGTAACTGGAATCTTCAGTATCCTTGAATAACCCATATTTTATTAATTTATAACTAAGTAATTGTTTGTAACTAAGTAAATGTACAGTATAACCTTTTCAAAGACTGGTATGTTATTTTAATTTAATAACTAGGTATATGCAGGTTTAATTGAAATCATAAAGTCTCAAAATAAAACCTTGCACAGTAATTAGAAGAGCAAGAGAAAAGTCACTTCAGAGATCTTTATTCACTCAGTACAACAAAGTGTTTGATTATACTAATTAAGATCTCACTAGTGTGTGGAAACAATACTTTTGTACAGCCTTTTACATTTAGAGCGCATTGGCCCTCAGAGATAATACAGAGGAATGATTTGTCAATAATTGAAATGTTATATCAAAGAATATTTCATGTGTAAACAGAAGCATATCCATAAACATCCCTACTTCTCTTTCTTTGTCACAAGTTTTTTTAAACTGCAAACCAGACTTTTACAGCTAAAATGAGTAACTGAACTAAAAACTTTTTTATGAAGAACACATTTTTTTGTGGAGTACAGCTGCTCATTTAAAAGACTTGTCATTTTTTCTTATAATATCACACAGGCGTCTTAAGAGAGAAGAGCTACAGTAAACAGGCTTTGCTGTTTTGCTGATTCAGAGCTAACACTGAAGAAGATGAATGGTACTACCTTTCTCACTTTTTGGTTCATCCTATAGAATCAGAGAGGATTCTGAAGTCTTGCAATATTTTAAGCACGCACACAAACACTAAAATGCACATTTGGGAGCTGTGCTAAAAGAATGGATATGTGAATCATAAAACTGAAAAGCAGAAAGTATGGAAAAATGGTGCATTACTGGGCTTGTGTCTGGAGGCTATGCAATTTCTGTATAGAGAGGCACATAATAACCTTACATAACAATTTCTCAAGCATGAAAACTACTGATCTGATGTAGTGAGGAACACTTCACAAAAAAACTCCCAAACAACAAGACATAGAACCAAATGTGTGTTGCAACATATTTACAACAGCTCACTGTATATGTAAAAAATCATTATACAAGATACGATTTTTAGAGTCTCTTTACAATATTAAGTCTCTTAAGATAACCTACTGAGTAACATCTGCATTTCTGGCCCCCCCAACCGCAATGTCATACTGAAAAGATACCTCTCTCAAGTAGCATTACATGAAGCCAAGGTACAGTAGCACTGTTAATCCTTATAAACCCAGCTCCAAGCATATAATAAGATACATCAAGCTGACGTTTTGCTAGTAACATTAAATTCCTTCCTGAAACACTGACTCATCATTCTAACTTACTGTTTGCCCTGAAGCCCACGTCAGTCAGTTCAGTGTCAGAAATCAGTTTCTATTACCAATTAGTTGATAACACCTGCTTAGATGCTCTGCAGAAAGTCTGAGGAACACAGTTAAATACTATTATCTCTTCCACAAGTTGCCCTAGTAATTTGGAATTCATAGATCAACCAAGGCCTCAAAATAATGAGTTCCCCAAACTTGACTGCCATTTTAATTTTTATTATGTACAGTACCATATACGTAGAAAATTAAAGACAAAATGAAATTTACTATTATGAATATTTTGATGGGTTAAAAGGTATTTCTAATTACAGCATATCTATTAAACTAAGATAAAATGCAGTTTCTTCAAATACGTCCTTTAAATATATCAGCTCTATTTCCTGAGAAATACAGTTATTTTGTCCTGAGTGTGTTTTCTACAGTATACAGTATGTCACTATATTACACATACATAAAAGAATATGAAAGAACTCTAGAAAAAGTTGTGTATAATTACCATAAAAGGTAAACACCTCTCAAACAGTATTTATTGTTCACATATAAATGAATACTTGTTTCACATAACAGAGTTTGATCCTTTTCACAGCCAAATCACTTAGGCATCTCTGCCACCTTTCAAAACCTCAAAGACAAAACCTTAACAACCTATACGGAACATAAACTAAAAATAACTAAAACAAACCGTTCATAAAACTGTGAAACATAAAGTATTTATATATGAAATATATTTCATACATACAGTAAATATTAAATCATGTCTTTTATGACTTCCCCTTAGTTGCTGTTAATGCTTGTTATGTCTGGGACAGAGATAAGAAGAACTTTAGGATGGACTTCACCTTTTGTTTAAAAAAAAACTAAAATGAAAGACTGTATCTGAGCAGTTATAAACTGTATATATAACATCCATCAATCTAATGTGCTCTTTGTAAAGCTTAATATGATGTAGCATTAGAACAAATTGTGCAGATACAGAAGTCTTTTGTACTTTTTAGAAAATAAAATGTAATATTTTGTTTTGCATTGTGGAAAAAAAAGGTATTATGGAGTAACAAGCTGGAAATGAAAAACACAGCTTATATTTGCTTTCCATTAAATTGGAAAACACAATGAAGGACATGCTGCTGTACATTACTTACTAAATATGCACACAATTGTTACTGTTGCAGGTTTTGTTTCCATTAAGTAAGCATATCCTCTGTACATTTCTGCAGATGCGTCGGTAATACACATTCTTTTATACATTCAAATGCTCAATTTTAATCCCCACAGTCATTTCAAAACAAAAACAGAAAAAATGAGCTAGATGGAACTGTTCGTGTTCATCTTTTTTTAAGCTAAAATGAGTATTTTTGGTCAAATCCGTTTTTCTGCTTCTCTTTTAAAGAATGAATGCTCAATTACTTTAGGCCTGCGATATTTTGCGAGTTCAGTGCCGGCTGGGATTGTGTGGATGCAGTGTCACTAGATAACATTTCATTTTGAAAATCCCCGCCAATATTATAAAGTTACATGATAGTATTCAATTGTTTTAACCACACATAATGTTAAATTATAGAAATACCTCCAACAGAGAGCCTACTGATGCAAGGACATCATACTGACAAATTATTATAGAGACATGTATTATGGTCACTATTGTCTTGTTGGGTTGTGCGTTTGCCACCTTTCTGCTTAGCAAAAAAACCTCATATCTGTCAAGAAAACCCTTTGAGCACATGTGGGAGAGAAGACAGGCAGATACAAGAATGCCCGAGGACAAATGAACATCACGTCAGGAACAAAACGTTTAAATTGACTAAGCAGCTGCTTTAATGGTTTTGATTAACACCTAATGGCATATTTAAATCCAACCAGCTAAATTTGATTATAGCATTAACTGAGCGGATTACGGTATTTTATATCATTCTGTTTAATCCATTGCATTTATATTTGGTGTATCTTAGAGATTCAGTTTTACGTTTACAAAAAGATTTCCAACACATATTCCAGATTACTTTTAGTTTGCAAGCACTGCACTGTTTCATGATTATTCAGTGGGTGTGAAACATCGGTAAGATGCATGCATAGTATATCATAGAAAGAAAACAGGTTAGTTATATATTTTAAATACTGGAATTGAGGCAACTTTTAACCCTTTTTTCTATTAACACTTTAAGAATTAATCATTTCAGCAAGGTGAATTCACTTTAACAGAACAATAAAAATGTGTTTCCAATTTAATTGTGGTTTCTGACCTCTACTGTAAAGTCGGGTCCAGTGTTCTACAGTGTAATATAAAATAACTGCTAGGAAAGTCTCAGAAGACTGAAGCAGGCATGAGTGGTTGGTCAGTTCCTTCTTTTTTTCTAAATTAATTCCATTGATTGATTCATTTTTGTTCATGAAATCAAGCACTTCTACAGCACTTGGTAAATGTGTTTATCCGTAGCAGACAACAATAGCATGTCTCTGGAGATGAAGTGCCACACTGACAGTACCAGTAATGGAACCTCTCCCTTCTTATCTGCTTTACAATCTACTTTTTTAATAAAATGTCCAAATCAATTTCTGAAAGCTCTGAACTTTGCATTGATTAAGATCTTCATTCTGACATACCGATAATGATCTTATTAAAGGTTTTATTGTATTTATCACAAGAGGTATGACATTATAAATTGAAAAAGGCATTTAGAAGTGGCTCTCATATACTGCTGGTAAAATAAATATTTTCAGTAAGAAAGGGAATCAGCAGATTCGGTTAAAAATAATGCAAAAAAATATTTTTATTTAAATACACATTCAATGAGATGCAAAATTAAGCAGCATCTTGGATATGCTCAAAGCAGGATGTTTTGGATTATATCCACACCGAAAAACATATTGGCAAATATCAAATTTATATTATGGCCCAGATGATTAAATAAACATTAGTACAGTCACAAACAAGAAGAGGGCATTTGGCCCACTTACTGTAGCATGTTTGGTTGCTAGTAGCTAATTGATCTGATGATCTCATCCAGTAGTTTTTTTAAAGAAGCCAGGTCACCAGCTTCAACAACATGGCTAGGCAGGTTGTTCCAGGCCCCAAAAACCCTTTTCATTAAAAAAGTGCATCCTGTTGTTGTTTTAAATATACTTCCCCATTGACCTTTTTACATAATGGAAATCTGTTTTGACAGGATTTGTACTGCATAATAGTAAATCTAATGACCTTAAGATAGAAACAGCATCTGATGATATATTACTATGAGCCAAGGGAAGTGAATATTTAAGTTTGACTCAGTACATGCATGATTTAATCCGATATATGTTTTATCAAAACATCTAGTTCATCTGTAATGCCCCAATTACCAGCTGTTACTATGGTCACTAAAGGGAAGGGAGATGCAAGTTTCAATTAGTTATCATTTTGCTACATGCAAAATTTAAAAGCAGCACTTATTTCAAAGATATTTAATTTCGTATGCACACTTCCTATTGCAGCAGTATTCCTACCAAGTCATGAAGAAGTAATAAAATGTCATGAAGAAGTAATTATAATAGTATATAGCATCAATTATGGAAAATAAATTATTTTTTATATCCAGTTAGTACACTAGAACAGTTTGAACTCAGTGTTGATGCTACTAAAAATTGTATATGTTTTTAGAAAATAAATTTGTAACTTCTGTAAAAGGATGACTAATTATTATTTTGCACAAAAGGTATGTGTCAGATTTTAAGGCATTTGAATAGTGAATAATATGTATGGGTACCATGAAACATAAGCTAACATTGGTAAGCTTAACAATGTCCATATTGATAGTAGTAGATTCACATTGACAATAACATCAAAAACATATCAGCAAATTTCTTAAAACCCTCTGTTCAGTGTAAAATCATGATTAATTAACACTTAATCAAAATAATCAATGTGCATTAATTCTACTGTTTGTGGCCAAGCTATGCAATGTTTAAAACATTTCTCAAATTCTATATATTTGAATAAAAGTTCATCTGTAGGAGGGTTGGCTACAGCATGATTTGACCCTGATGAGAAATTGTATTTGAACATCTTCAGAACAGTGGGGATGCATGAGCCAGGGTAAAGAATAAACAGTAGCTATCATGTTTCACAGCTTGACTTTGTCAGATTCTGAGATTCTTAGGAAGAAGATGCATTAAAACTCAGTGATCATACAACACCTACGCCATTTCATCACTAGCCAATGAGTCAGCTGTTGGTCTATTTCACTTTGCTTGCATGGTCCTCATCCTTCCAAAAAAACTCTAAATTCAGAACTATTCAAAATTCAGAATTCAGAACAGAAGTAGAGATAATTTATGATCTGTTGTAAATTAATAGAATATTCGTCACAGGTTAATCTACCCCAAGTGTTAAAAAATAATGAAGAGTCTTTTTAAAGTGACATTACTTTCATTTTCATCTATAAATCAAACCTAATAGCATATTTCAAATTTAGGCGAATTCAGGCCTCAGAAAAATCTGCACTGCCAGGGTGTTTTTTCTTTGCTTGAAGCTCCCAGGACTCTTTTACAATAAAAAGAAAATAAAACATTTTCTCTTTAAAAAAGCCATCCATAAGCACATGAGATCTAAAGCAATTCTGGGCCAAAAACGTAAATATTAAAATTTTAAGGTGCCTAATAATATTATTAAAACAGGAATCTTAACACCTCCTTTCTCATCTCTGAAAATAAAATATATTACATCGCACCCATCTAGCAAGGATTTTATAAATATATATATATATTTGTAAGTGTGCTATTTAAAACATACTGCACAATATTCAATACCACTTCCCTTGTCCCCATCCCTGTTTACATACACAGTACTATACATACAGTTCATATTCTATGAAATATGCAAAATCAGAATGAACCTGGGTGTCAGCTTTTATATGTGAAGATACCGAGTCATTATTAAGGTCTTACTTTTAAGTGCTGGTGTTATGTGACCTTTGTTCATACCCAATCTTACACATTAGTTTTAAAAAAAACAAAAACAAATGTAGGTGTTTAGAGAAAAAAAAACATTTTCTATAGCAAACCACTGTGGCTGCTGGAACTCATTTTCAATTTTTCCTAATTGACACTCATTATAATTTAAATGCCAAAGAAAGCTAATGACTCCTAGTGCCTTTTAGCACAGTCTCTCTCATTATGTAAAAAGTGAAAAAGGCTAAGACAGTGAAGCGAGCATCTAAATTGCATCAGCTGGAATCTATCTCCGGTTCATTAACATTTCGATTAAAAATTATTCATTAGTCTCAGTATGTAGGTGTTCTTAATAAAGGCCTAAAACTCCATTAGGCTGAACCCAGAATAATCAAAAGGTGATTATAGTACGTCTCAAACATGGCCCATTATGAATACCCTTACTTATGAGTACTATGACATATTTATCGATACACATGAGTTCACAGACCCAAATGACCCTTCTAATTCTGATGTATGAACAGATAAGAGCATTGCTTTACTTATTAATATGAACCTCTCACTGTGAATAGGCAGGTTTGATTTGAAAGCTGAGAGCTACAGTATACAGGTAATGGAAGTTCAATTCAAAAGGGATGTTTGTTTTTCTGGCCTGTCATATTATACAATCTTTAAGAAATAAGAAAAAAACAAAGATATCTGAAGAAGGGAGCAATATGCAACACACAAAACTTTAAACTAGTAACTTTAAGATAAACAAGATGGTCTGGATTCTAGTGTACAGTTAAATAATGATTTAAAAAACCTTTAAGTCTCTGGGTCAAGGTGACATGAGAAATTGATATTTTTATCATAAATATATATCTCTGGATTGCTCCCAACATTTTTCCCTTGAAACTTTGGAGAAAAGCATGCAATTTGGAATTTTGTGTCTACTCCATAAGTAAAAAAACTACATTTAAAGCAGAAAGTTATAAACGGGCTTTTCAGTAACGTTTTTTGGTAACGACTTTATTTTATTCCACCCAGTAAATTAATGTGTAAAATGCTGTCCCTTTCAGGCCCTCAATACCTGAGGGGGTATGTCTCAATATCTATGCCACCCATCCTTGCTTTACTCTAAGAACTCTGTCTGAGTGTTTAATAAAAAAAAATGTAATTGCATTTTAATTAAATAATTTACATATACATGTAAATAGTACACCAATTATGAAATAATTTAATAATCATAAAGGTCTTCAGGTAATACAAAAGATCTTTTAGTTTGGTGTAAAGATATGTAATGATGTAATCTTGAAGGTACAAGGTACAAGAAGGTACAAACCTGAAGACTTACAGTAGCAATAAAGCAATACACATAAAACCATTTAACATGTTATTTACCAACATCTGGCATTGTACGCCTGCTTCATATGGACCTTACTAAATGTTGATTATTAAAATCACTGCTTTCATTCTGTGTTATCATTCCATTGTTAGACACTTCATATCTGGATAAAGAAACACAGAATTCTGCTCAGTAAAACTGATGAAGTACCCCAGTCTCCAAAGCCAAAGGCACAAAACTGGATCTTATTAGTGACGACCATTAGGTCAAACCAGATCATATGTAAAACACACAAAACGTATTTGCCTTAAGAATGACACTAACAGTGAACGTTTACCGACATATTTTAGGAAATGGAAAAGGAATTTTCAATCAAATTCAAAACTACCTGTGGACTCACTTTTCGTACACACAGTGGGCAACAGATCAGACAAAGCCACTGGGGACTTCTTTGCTTCCCTAGAGTGCAGGTGGAAACCTGAAATCCAATCTGAATTTGAGAAGTCTCCTACAGTGTCTTTCTAACTTGAATATCAACAGTTTACACCTGAAGGAAATCTGAAGAAGGCCTATACCTGAATGCTCCACAGCCGAAATATTGTGTCTCTTTTATTTTGTTTCAGCATGGAATAAACCTTTACATGTTCCTCATTAACAGTTTAGGAGCCTGGCACAGAAAAACTGGTTTTGTAGCACCTCTAGAAGATGTCGGCATCCAAAGATGTGATGGGTGCATCTCATAGGTTGCAAAATCCCAATATTATGGCAATATCAAATTGCATTAGTTTATTAAACTCTTAGAAGGGCAGAATACATAGCAGTATTGGGGCCTTGGCTTCAGTTCCAAGCTATCTGCATGGTGTTTGTATGCTTTCTTCTCCACTTTCAAGTGGGTATCACCCAAAGGCTCCAGTTTCCTCCCGCAGTCCAAAGATGTACTAGTAAGTTAACTGGCTTCCAGGAAAATTGGCCCTGGTGTTATTGTGTATATGTTTGTGTTTATGTGTTCCCTGTGATGGAATGGGGTACCCATCCAGATTGTATCCTGTCTTGCACCCGTTGCTTGGTGGGACAGGCTCTGGCTCTCCAAAGACCACAAATTGGATAAAGCACTTAGAAAATAGATGGATGGATAATCCATCATCCAGGTGGATGCTGCACATTGGTGGTGGTGGAGGGGAGTCCCCATTACCTGTAAAGCGCTTTGAGTGGAGTGTCCAGAAAAAGCGCTATATAAGTGTAAGCAATTATTATTATTATTAATTATAAACTCTTAGGGCTGTGTGCTATTTTTTTAAGTCTATGTCTACTCCTAGCAATTGGAGAATACATCATGAAGACTAAACAGTAAGAATGTGAGCAGAATATGTTGCAGTAAGACTCTGGATTAGATATCCAGTAAATGCACCTTATAATATTGCACTCAAAATAAAGCTCAAGTTGTGTCTAAACAGACAAAAGACTTGTGTTTAGTTCTATTTCTTTCACCTGAATACATAAGTGCATAAAAGCAATAGGTGCTCTGGGGTGGGGAACAATAACACTAATTGACTGATACTGAATATGTTTAAGGTTATGGCCCATGGAAAAAAAGCATACACAAGTCAGAAAAGTTTGAGAATAAGTCAGGTATAATTTGTGCAATAAGATTTCACAAGCACAATCCTAGCTTCTAAAATTTCACTTAAATCCCTAACCACTACCTTCCTCCCTCCTTGTATTCTTCACCAAACCCTTATTTTGACATCAGATCAAAGATGGACTTGTTAAAGTTAAAGTAAGACCGGGGTGGGAAAGGGGTCGGTACATGACTGAGTGACCTTTATTTGTATTTCAAAGTTTTGTCCAGGTGGATTAAAAATGACTGGTAAGTTCTGGCTGGATGTATTGTTAGCAAGAATGCAGCTGTCAGTGTTTACATGAGTCAATTCTCTAGCACTGCCAAGCTTTTGTCTTTTGCCAAAATCCCTTTAATCACCCACTGCTCTTGAAAAATGTATATTTTAAAAGGAGTCTAGTTTTCCCCAATGTATTCAGCCAGCACCAGCACCACGGCAGCAGTGTTATGTCTTCATAGAATGCTATTTGAAAAGTTATTGTTTTTAGATTACAGATAGCAACACCTGACATACTTTAAATTGCAGTTTGTAGATATTTAAAGACACTCCAAAATTTCAAAAAGAACCACTAAGCATATCACCTGCTTTTCTGGTTAGAGTATACGTCTGTGTGAAAGAACAACCATTTAATTTAAAACAAAATGAGAGTTTTTCTCCAACTATAACGGTTGCTGTGCTTCATTTACATCCCCATGCCTTTTTGTATCAAGCCACATGAAGAACCAAGACCCTATTATGTGAACCTGTGGGTAATGATATTCACACCCACAGGAATGTGAAACCCTCCTTATTATTCTTTGTGTAAATGAAAGCACACTTATGAAGCTGCTCTCAGAAGGTATGTGTACTTTCTGCTGAAGGTTGTACAGTGCTTTCTTTGATTAGATCCCCTCCCAGTTTAAACCCTTAAGAGGATGGAATTCAACATTTCATACTTGCTGCATTTATATAATTATTAGTTATTCAGACACTAATATGTGAAGCAAATATATTTAAAAAGTACACACATTTCAAAAACGTCTCTTAGAAAGGTATTTTTTTTCAATAATTTGAAAACGATTTCACCATTAACTAGCCAAACTGTTACAAGTATAAAAATATATCTTCGTAAGACCATCAAAACATAAAACCATCTAAAAAAAGGTGTATTGTCAATAGCAAGACATTTACTGTTTTGATAACAGTAACAAGATTTGGCTTTTAAGACTGTATGGATAAGCAGATGCTGGTTTCCTCACAAGGATTCTCTCATTTAGACCTGGATCATGTACCTCAAACCCCCACAGAGAAACTACTGTATACTTACTGTATTCCCATAGCCCATTCTGTGCTCGCACCTGAAAGAAGACCTTGAAAACATTAAAGAGCAAAGTTGCCTTCTGAATTTAATGAACCCGGCCAACACCCAGAGCTTGTCACAGAAGACATGATCGCTCAGCACTTGAGGCTCTCCAAGGGAACTATTTTATTCACATAATGCTTAGAATATGAAAGATCAATGAAATCACAGCAGGAGGTAGGCTGATTCCCTAAGGCAGCCCTGGCATTTCCTCTTTTTAGTGACACTGCACTTCTTTTCTGTTGTCATTATAGATTATACAGGGAAAGGAAAGCCTTGAAGGCACTGGAGAGCATTTTTCCATCCTTTACCCTGGTATATAGAAGGGTTAGTATTGATCTTTCATTGTCCTTAATTAAGCTATGATTTCAGAGGTTGGAGGAGAAGGCACTGAGCTTCCTGGAGCTTCTGCACCCAACAGCAACAATCATTAGGTCAGTTAATAGAGCCATGTGTGGATTATGAAGAGATAGGTGCTTTTAAAACTTCACTATTCAGAATATAAGCAGTGTCACCTTTGTATGTTTTTTTCATAGAAGACAGAGGGTGCTGTTCAAGAACACGACGGTCAAGGAACTAAATGACCCAGGCCACATTCGCGGGACAAATATCTGCTGCTGAAGAAGCCTGTCAAAGTCAAAAGAGAAAGCTTGACCTTGAGTGCATTTTAATATCTAACATTTGTCTTTGAGATTGAGGCATGGAAAGCATTGTCTGCAGGCGGATTCTGCAAAGCAGGTGAAATCAATATTAAAGGATTTCTTGACTAATATGGTTTCATAAATGTTAAGGTTGTTATTCTATTTACTTTTTTCATGTCAAGAACCATATATGGTCACTGACATCCATTATTTCTGTTGACTCTTCTGACCAAACTATCATTTTTTTGTAATCTAATTAATTCCTGATATTTACTGAGATATTGAAGATATTTTATCACAATTTAACTTACAAATCAATTGTAACATATAATGACACTTTGTGGAACAAGAATGACAAAGCCAAGCAATATGAAACAAGGTTTATATTTAAAATAAAATACACTAAAAGTAAAGTTTTTGTTCAGTTTGAGTACACACAACACAATGTAGCTGGTTTTACTGTCTTGGTGGGGTTGTTGTCAACTTAAAGGGGAACTGATAGGCTATTTTTATATTTATACATTTTTATATTTACATTTATATATACACAGTAACTTGTAAAAAATTGACATCACAAAATAGACAACATTTTCAGGTATATGCACCGTCATATTGCCATCATTGACTGAGATTCAGAACAAGGCAACAAAACTCAAGTCTTGTGAATATAACTCTTTTAATCCAATAGAAATATTTGCTCTTGACTTCGGTACTGCAGACAAATACAACGTGTTAACTCTGCAAGCTGAACACGTTGAAACATTTGCAATTAAATGTCTGCTGCACTCACAGTACAGTACATTGCATAACATTAGTCATCATAGTGACTAGTGAGCAGAAAGGTCTGTTTCAAACTCTCGCTCTCGCCCATGGAAACGTGATGATCATACAGTACTTTCACAAAGTTCTTGTGATTTTTCTATACCGTCAATTCATTTATTTTATTGCTGAGAATTAATAACCCATCTGAGAAATTGGGAATTATTAATTATTAAATTCCCTTTAAGCTGCTGGTACACAACGGTATTTATAGTAATGATATCTCCTAAGATATAATGATTATTCACAGTTCTGTTATTGACAGGATAAGAATCCCAAGATATACTCAAGTATCCGTTTGTCAAACCAACTAATTGCTTATCTGTTCTTTAGGACTAAACAAAGGTGCACAAAAATGACAAAAGTTTTTTTTAAAAAGTTAATGAGTAGCAAAAACTACACAGATGCCACCCAAAATAGAAAAACAAACAAACACAAGGTTACACTTAACACCTCTAGCACAGCTCCCTGATTGATTAGGTATATGATGAGCATCTGGCTGGGAGGAAGTATGAAAGTAACTAGGGAGTCACCAGGTGGTTACAATGAATTATAGTCACTTTACCAGGTGCCTAAATTATTCTTTAAGTGCTATCTGGAATGGGCTTTGTTCATCTGCTGAAATTCCCTGATACATGAATGATTGTTTTCTATGGAACTGCTAATTATATAGCAAACCCAATTTATCCATCAGTGTCTTGTGTACTATATGGATAAAAATACACTTAATTATAAGTTTTGAATAATATTGTCTGTAAGCAAGAGCATAGCGTATAGTATGGTCTTATTAACCCTTCAAGCATTATGCCTGTCCCTTGGGTTAACTCAACATTTTTAGTTCATACAACACAGAACATTATCAGATTCATAAATGCATTGTTTGTTCTTAGGGTTTGTGAAAGCATTCTGTGACTTTGTAATTAAACAGTAAGACTGTCAAATTTAAATACATGTTAGCCTTCAAATTTTCCTCCATGAATATTGATTCTGTGTAAATTAGCTTAGAAATACACCAACTACTTTTCCTAATTATGCTACCTATTTTATACAGCACCTGGCTGCCATTAAAATGTATAAGGCAAAATGTCCTAATTTCATTTTTTAACAAGGCGTATTACTCAGACTTTTCTGCAACTTGTGGCAGAACAAATAAATTCACCATAGTAATTAGATAACATTTCAATTTCCTTTTTCATTTGAACCAATTCACAGCTCAGAAAGAAATGCAGAGATTAAAGGGAAATGTAGAATTTTGTTTTCCAAAATTATTATCTTCACCACCTGCGTTATACAACTCAGAGTGCTTCAGCTTTCTAACTGCAATACCGTATATAAAGTGCTGTATTTACATATTAACAGGGTATTACAATCACCACTTTTATCATCCATCTGCTGCAAGTCCACACAACCATTAAACACAATTTCACTCTTTTAGTAAAACATCCACATAGATTCAATTTAACCTGCAATCGAACCTAGTACTGGAGGTACATAATACCCCATACTGTATAAAACTAACTTAAAAAGACAATTAAAACAGAAAAAATGGCCTATAGTCATTACTGCTTTGGCCATCATAATTGTGCTAAACCTCCTGATCAGGTATGCAGGCCTCTAAGCACTTCACATCAATTATATAATGTTTCCACTTGAAAGTGTTGCTCCCTGGATCATCCGAGATAAAATGTAATGTCAGATTTAAGAGCTAAAACATTTCATTAGCATCTTGTTATATCATGAATATTTTCAATACAAATTCTAAATAAACAGAAAATATTCCTAGATTACATAAAGTGTATAATATGGGAATGAGTCTTAGCCACATTGCGATGCAAGGAAGAAGAGCTGTCTAAATAGACTTCTAATTCGTCTTATACAAAGTCAAATTTAAAAGCTACAGAGAGCTGTTTCACCCTTATTAGAGCTCATCAGTGCATTATTCATAGTCACTACTTGCTCTCAAAAGACACCATATCCCTGAACATTGCTCCTTGTAAGATATAAAGTATACTGTATATCAACAGAGAACTGGGCAAAACAAATCCCCAATTCTGGCACAAACAAGGCTATTGAGAATAACATCTACTAATTGTACATTTGTATTTAATGAAATTATTAAGTACACATGCATTTCATTCAATATTCAACTGCATTTTCTTGCTTTGCTTAAAAAACCTTATTTGATCTAACATATATTAGATCTTTAAAATTCTAAAAAAGTCCAGCAAAATGTCTGATTTAGAATAATCCTTTTTCCACAAAATAAAAAAAAAACCCCGCACATAAACACTTTCTAGCACATCAATGTAATGACATTTCTGTAACTCATTTCTGTAATTGTAAGGAGCAGATATTAATGTTGGATTCCTTATTCCTTGGTATAGTAGCAGAATATATGTTGATTTTCTTATTTTTCCAGTCAATAGCCTTACTTTCCTAAAAAACAAACTGTGTCTGTGAGCGAAAGGAGAAGAAAAGTTAAACTACAGACAAGAAAACCTCAAAGCTGAAATGTGTACTATTGTGTGTTTTCTTAATCATAAACTGTGCAATAATTTTATTCCATTATGAACTATCACAAGACAGGATTCCTAAAGGTAGAAACTATGGATATAAAGAATACAAACGCACATGTGAGTAAAATGCTTTGTGTGTATGTTTAGTATGTTCAGAAAAAAGTACAATCAGACCTCAGGGACTGCTTTTGTTTTCACTTCTACAAGAGTGATCCAAGGCTGCTGTAGGCCCTGAGCTATTGATAGGTAACTTGTATTATGTCAAAAACCAACGCCATTTTTTGAAAATTTTCAGTATATTTAAGATACAGAATTACACTAAGATGTCCATGTCAGAAAGCCTTTGAAAATGACTAAAAGCTTAAAAGCCTCATTATCACCCCTTGAGAAAATAGAGATAAGGTGTTTCAAGGACTATGCACTGAAGAACCACACAGGCTCAATGGAATGTTAATCCTTTTTAAATAAAACCTAACACTGTTGGATACTCATTTTTTCAGCTTTTAAAACTGGGACCTTCTTCATACATCCTCACAGAATATAAATGAGTAAGTCATTAAGGACAAGAAAAAGGTTAAATATTGAATTCACACAAATATTACACAACACATTTAATTTAAACGAAATTCATGATATTAAAATAGCACTCTTAAATGCCAGCAGCCATATCGCCCTGCAACTCACAACTGGCAGCCCACTGAAGCTAAGCAGATGTGAGTACCTGGACGTGAGACCTGCTGGGAAAAACTAAGGTTGCTGCTGGAAGTATTGGAGGGGCCAGTAGGGGGCGCTCACCCTGCGGTCTGTGTGGATCCTAATTCCTCAGTATAGTGATGGGGAAAAATGTACTGTACTGCAAAAAGGTGCTATCCTTTGGATGTAGTAAGGTCCTTGTAGCAATGTCTACTTTACTGCAATAAGAACTTTAAGAAACTTTAAAAAACCCATTGTAGTGTTCAGGCTATGCTGTTAGCGTTCCTGTGACAGACTAAACAGCAATGCATTTTGAACATGTGCATCAGAGTCTTGAGGTTGTAAAGCAGCCATCAAACCACATATTATTATATACCCAAAGCAGTTCTGTTACATTTAGCATAATGTATTTGAAGAAAATCAATACTTACAGAATTCTTCATTGCTGTTTGAATAGTACAGAGGGGGTAAGCAGATTGATATAAAAATAAGAAATGACAAGCATTTGGAAGCGTGTGTCACAGACATCAAACAACAAGTTGTTTCCAGCCATGAATGCTTCTTTAAATATATATATCAAAAGCAAACAGAACCTTTAAGATTTGCAATTAGATATTATGTCAATGAAGATAATTAAGAAAATGTGAAAGACTTTAGGCTTTCACAACTATTAAAACTTCATGCTTCACAATTTTCCAGTAAACACATCCTTGAAACAAGTCAGAACTTCTACATCTGTAAAACATTCTGCCAGTTCTTTAGGACAGAAACATAGAATACTTTCAGAATTCAAAAATAAACTTCTCCCAGAGATGTGGCAAGGGCCAATGTCATTTGGCTTCATTGTCTGTTTTAACAACTCTTACACACTTGAATTTATGACAGGGACTCTCAGTAAGAGAAAAGATTCAACAAAGAGCTCTGGTTAAATATGACCTTGAAAGGCATTAATGACAGAAAACCAGGTTACATGGTATAACAACCCCTTCATTAAAAAATTATGGGGTAAGCAGTAATCATAGTCTGCTTATTAGTGAATACAGCTTTCTGTTGAGCTCTCAGTGCTGGAGCCTGGAAGAGGAACACAGGTTCCTCAGGTTAAGAGAAAATAAAAGATTTTGCGTAGGCTAAAATTTAAAATGTCCATTAATGTGAAAGATCTCTTTCCCTCTCACTGTCAATCAGCAATGCACATGACTGGACATACAGTACATCAGTGCTGTACAACTACTGTATTTAATCTCTGATAGGTTTTTGGAAGTATTTCATTATTCCAGTATAATAATTTGTACTAAAAGGAGTGATTGCACTAGCATAAATGTGCCAGAATGAGCAGGTAAAAAGCTATATTCCAGTATATTTACAGAATGTGATGTACAAGCTCCTGATTGCGTTTCATAATGCATCTCTAAAAAGCCAAAAACATTACTGTCGCACAAATGCTCAAGACAAGAGGCAAGAGGGGCAACTCATGGTATACTGCACATCGAAAAGCAATGTCTTAGCCCTGCCTTTCCATCATTCATTTTGCGATGTGAACGTGAAAAGGTGGTGCAAAAAAGAAAAGGAAAACCATTGAGGTACAATACAACTGACTTTTAGAATTACACCATATTTTTTGATGGCGCACCATACTGCAAAACTGTTCAAAAATTATTTAAAAATCAGTTCACGCTCAAATGCTCTGGCTACTCTTTAAACAGAAATACAACCTTCTATTTTGAAACAAGTCTAAGCACAGTTTCAGTATAAAATGCAATATAATATTAGCTGAACAATTTCAGAATGGACGTCTAAATTTACCTAAAGATACAGGTTTAGTGGCAATCCAGCACAAAGACTCAGCTTTTAAATATCCTGCTAAAATGATAACATTTAAGTGGTAGATGCAAGAAACACTTTACCACTCAGGACAGCAAAACATGGTATTCTGACACTTAAGAGAATCATTGGGCTCCTCTGTGTAAATGAAACAGGTCTGTTTTACAGTCTCACCCCGACAGTCTGATTAAATATGCACAATACATCAGCAGCATATAATTAACCAAGAACTGTGTATGCCTTATCAATTATTAAACATAAGCAAACATCTCAAACAAAGAATAATAAATAATAAATAAATTACAGTATAACTACAATGCATAATACTACTACAATGTAGTGAGGGTAGTGTGCTGACTAAAATGTGGAATAAATTCAGAAACTCAATGTCTTCTTTTTCAAGCTTTAGGTGCTTCAAACTGGGCACAGACAGAACTTTGGGCTTACAAAGCGAACAATAAAAAGCTGGATTTTTTTCCTGCTGGATTCAATTTACTTAAATTTGTAAGGTGTTCCTTCATAAGTAAAAGTGAAAAGAAAATGTGTCAAAGCGATTTAAACAATAGAGAGATCTGTTCCAGTTTGTTTGCCATACACTCCTTTGTTCTCCTCATTTCTCAATGTCCGTCAATGACAAATAACAGCAAAACTAGGTTTGCGTGGTGTACCAATGCACGTCGTGCCACTGTTGATGTGGCATGAGAGTAACCGTGCAAGTATTCAAAGTCAGCCATATGTGGCAGATGATCCTATATGCTGTCTACCCATGGGGATTTCAGATACAAGTATTATGATGCAGACAAAACAGCTAGAATATGGCCAAATTCTATGACCATTCAAAATGGTGAATTGATTATACTGTAATAACTATGCTTCTTTCAAACTATTCAATGTACATATACAGCTATATACAGTACAATAAATTACTATTCCCTCACACTTGTGCCGTACACAAATATAGTGCAGGTACATCAGTATTTTATTACTACATAATGTTTTACAATACAATAACCATATTAAACAATTTTACTCTATGCTTTGCTGACAATACCAAATTATCATTTGTTTTTCAGTGTGCATATACTGAGGACAATGAAAATCCTACAGTAACACTGTAGGATTTTCAATATATTTTCAGGTATCAGTATAAAATACTGTCAGTATTTTATACTGATACCCCAGCTGGCCCATTCTGCACATAATACTATTTACATGTTAAACAGTGAGCTGAGAGGTTACTTGTCCGTATGAGTCATATCGTTCCTTGGAATAACAATATATTGGGTACAGGACGAAATGGTCAGTGTTCATGTTTTTTACTAGAAAGTCCAATACAAAGGAAAAAGTTGCAAAGTAACAAGTAAAGGTTTATTCCATGCTGAAATGAGAAGAAACACAAAGTTTTGGCTGTGGAGCCTTCTTCAACTCTTCCTTTGTAACTTATGCATGCTGACGCAGCTACTGTACCTACCTGAATTAAAAAAAAGGGTTGCAATTTGAGAAAAGCGAACTATGAAGGAATGGGTATCTTAAGTTAAAGTAATATGGGATATGAATGATGGAAAACCAAACACATGTTATTGATACATTGAAGCTAAAAATATAATTCCTAGAATAAGTCAAATGCTTAATAAATCAATGAAGAAAAAGCTAAGAAAATAAAATATTATTAAAGAACAGTTGCAGAAATGGAGCACAAGAGGTCTTACAGATACTAGAAGCACTCATTTTCAGAACTCTCTGGGGTAGCTACCAATTGAATGTAAAGAAGAGATTTTATTCATAAATCATTGACAAAACACTTCCAGTGATCTCCCAAATCAGGGGTGATACCCACTGTCTGGAAAATTGCTAATGTAGCAGCCAGACATAAAAGATCGACAATACATAACCAAGTAATTATAGACCAATTAGTCTTACTTCTATTACATGTAAGGTTATAGAAACTTAATTAGAGCTAGAGGATCGTCTGTATTACAATATACTGTACTTCTAGTGAACAGTCAATATAGACTCAGATCAGTTCTTGCTTAACTAGCATAATAGAGCTACATGTACAGTACATGCAGAGCACTAATGGAACAAACAATATTTAGCTTTTTTTATTTTCAAAAGGTAGAATCTTTATACAGAGTTAGATTAATTCTTTAATTACCATATATTGAGTATATATGGATTAGGAACTTGTAAATGTACAGAAAACGGAGTCTAGATAAGGGAAGAATGTTCAAACCAGAGCGATATCATTAGTGGAATTCCACAGGAATCGGTATTAGGACCATTGCTTTTCCAAATTTATATAAGAAAGAGACTATAACTGAAAAATAAGAGGATTAGCAAACACTGTAGAAACTGTAAAATGAAGGAAAATGACTGAAAAACAGCTGGCAGATCAAACTGAATGTAGAAAAGGTGCAGAGTGATACATGCAGGTAGCATAAGCATTGACAAGTATTGACAAGATGTGGAACACAGACATCTCAGCCTTTTTTCCCAGTTTGCTCAAGCTCTATGTGGAAACATCACTCTCTTCTAGATAAATGTGTGAAAGCAATAAAAGACATACAGAATATTTTGATATATTATTAAATGTGTGCATTTCAAATAAGAGTACATAATGGTAGTACTGTATACAGTTACATGTACAGTTGTGGCCACCATGTTAGAAAAACACATTGATCTACAATCAATTCAGATTATATACAGTGGGTATACAAAGTCTATACACCCTTATTGAAATTGCAGGTTTTTGTGATGTAAAGAAATCAAGAAAAATCATGTCAGACATTTTTCCATCTTTAATGTGATCTTGCAAACAACAAAATTCAATAGATAAACAAATACTGTAGATAATTATTAAGGAAAGTAATTTAAATTTAAAAACCTACAACACCCTGGTTGCATAAATGTGCACACCCTTTTATAATGGGGGCTGTAGCTGTATTTAGAGTAAACAATTCTCACAATCACATTCAAAATCATGTCCAAAGGTAAGTAGCATACACCTGCCATCAATGAAAATAATTCTAATTAACCCCAAATAAAAATCAGCCATTGTCCGCAAGGGGCTGACAAAACATCTACGGGATCTTATTGTTGAATGGTACCGATCAGGAGAGTAAGATAAAAGAATATCAAAAGCACTGGATGTACCATGCAGCACTGTGAAGACTATAATCAATATACTGTATGGAGACACAGGGACATAGCCAAGATCAGGACAACCCTCCAAAGTTGATGACAGGACAAGGAAAAATCTTATCAGGGAGGCTACCAAGAGGCTTACAGCAACATTAAAGCTGCAGGAATTTCTGGCAAGTACTGGTCACTCCTTGCATGTGACAACAATCTCCCGCATTCTGCATGTCTGGGCTATTGGGTAGGGTGGCAAGATGGAAGCCATTTTTCACAAAAAAGAACATCCAAGCCCCTCTAATCATCCCAAACCATGTGGGAAAATGTCTTATGGTCTGATGAGGCAAAGGTTGAACGTTTTGGCCTCAATTCTAAAAGATATGTTTGGCGCAAAGACAACACAGCCCATCTTTCAAAGAACACCATACCTAATGTGAAGCATGATGGTGGCAGCATCATGCTTTGGGGCTGCATCTCTTCAGCTGGGACAGGGGCTCTAGTCAAGATAGATGGGATAATGACTAGCTCCAAAAATCAAGATATTTTGGACAAAATCTGCTGGCCTCTGTCAGAAAGCTGAAGATGAAGAGGAAGTTCACCTTCCAACATGATAACGACCCAAAGCACACATCCAAGTCAATCAAGGAATGGCTTCAGAAAAGGAAGATCAATGTCTTGGAATTGCCCAGTCAGAGCCCAGACCTCAATCCAATAGAAAACCTGTGGAAGGACCTAAAGAGGGCTGTGCACTTGAGATGCCCTGGAATTTTGAAGGAACTTGAACTTTTTTGCAAGGAAGAGTGGGAAACAATTGCAAAGTCCAGGTGTGCAAAGTTGATAGAGACTTATTCGCAAAGACATTGTTGTAATAAATGCAAAAAGTGCTTCCACAAAGTATTAGTTGGGGGTGTGTGCACACTTATGCAACCAGGGTGTTGTAGGGTTTTTAATGTCAACAATTTTTCCTAATAATTATCTTTTTTTCTCTTGAATTTTGTTGGTTGCAAGGTCACATTAAAGATGGAAAAATGTATGACATGATTTATCTTGATTTCTGGCTTTACATCACAAAAACCTACAATTTCAATAAGTGTGTGTGGACTTTTTATAGACACAGTATAAGACTAACCAAATAAAGATACAGCCTTCAGCAGAGTTTAGTGTTGTCAGCACAGCATATTGAAAAAATGCACAGACATGAAAATTATGTTTTCATATAACCTCAAGTCTACCATATTGATACTAACACAAGTTCAAACAAATCCTTGCTAACTGACATTACCACCTACCATATTTACTAACAAAATTAAAGTACAACAAATGCTGTAAGGATTAAAGTACTTTCATTTTTGTGTGGATGTGGAATTAGTCACATAAGGACGGAGATGATATTTCTAGGAAAATCAAAGATATCTGAGACACCTTTAGAGGTTGGGGTTGTCACTGTGCAGAGAACCCAATTTTAGTCAATTTGTATAAATCTTTAATGGAATGCAGAGACTGACAACTTTTTTGATGTGTATTTTTTAAGTGCCTGAGTGTCTTTATTTCAGTGTCATACAGGTACAGAGCTCTTGCCCTTTGCTAAGAAGATTAATATTCAAATGCCTTATTGTGCATTTTAAAACTACATACAGTAGCAAATAAAATACGTTATAACAACAATCAAATTACTCTGTTAACACAATCATATGGATAGCCTGCAGCGCATACACTTCTGTATTACACAGTTATTCATATCATTTTCAAATGCATTTGTAAATTACAGTGATATAGAGCACTGTACTGTACATGCACCTTTTAAATCTCCAAAATCATACAGAACCAGCTTTAATAAGGCTGATGTTTCTCAAGTCTCATGTTTGCAATTAAATGAACAAACTAAAACTGCTAGAATGTTTGAACATTTACTTCAACATGACTGCAGACCTGCACGTGTATCTTAAATGTAATACTTTCCATTACTGCATTTCTACACTCTGATGTTTTCTGTTTATTTACTGATTAATTCTTTTACTTCTTTCCTGCAGGCTTGTATTCAAGTCATGTCACAGCTCATTAGCTGGGAAACACATCTTGTAGCTGAAAATTCTTGTCAAGAAGACAAGCCATCAGTCAGATCACTTTGAATATCGATATAGAAATCAAGTTAATATATCTCTCTTGATGGGAGCTGCTATTCTTTTATTCTAAAAAGCAGTCAATTATTCTTTACTTTCTAAGTACTGTAACTGTATATAAAATCTATAATTTCCTAAATAAAAATAAATAAATACATAGGTGTGTGGAAAATGTGCTGATCATAGTCACTGTAAAAACAATAAAATATGTGCAATGACTCATCAGTTGGTTAACAAATTTCTACTCATTAAGAAGCATCGTCAATTATGATCAAGATTCATTCATACATTACAGTAAACACATATGGTTAACGCCAAGTTAACAAGCCTTTTTCCCTCTGGTAGAACAACATAGAATCATAGAATATAATTATCCAGGTAGTGTCCATAACTCAGAGTATAGTCCATTAATTTAATTAAATGCATTAACACAGTTACTGTATGATGAGCTTCATTCCATTTGCCAAAACATGAACCATCCAGAATAAGTTGCCAAAAAAGCAAGAAAATCCTCTGTATGGCAGTGGTAAAAAGTGGCTATTTTTACACAGGGTACTAAGATTGTGCTTATTAGCTTTAATTACATAAAACACTCATAGCACGTTCATCAAAATGGCAGTGATTATTAATCACTCTGTAATTGAAATAACCTTTGCAACATAACTGAAAATTTCTCATTTTGTACTTTATCCAAATAACTGCAGAATTAATGAGAGCCCCTGCAAAGAGAAACAGCTACCCACTAAATCATCTTCTTCGTTCTCCATTCGACCTGTGCAGGTGACCTCGATCTCAGAAATGCCCCAGACAAGGTACTATAAACATCCAGCTCTGTCCACATATGGTATCTGAAACTAGACACTGAGCACAGATTCCTTGCTGGACCGACGTTATTCATTAAGTAACAACAATAAGGACTCATTCCGTCAAGCATCGTAGCCGCAACAAAGCAATCAGCAAAAACAATCAGATTGCATCTCAACATAAATAAATAGAAGGAATCACATGCTTGGCTAATTAGATATTACAAGTACATTTTACAGCTGGATGCTCTTAATTTATGTTTAAAGAAAAAAGACGCTGGTTGAGACATTAAACACAACTGCTAATTTATGACAAACATGAGGGACTGATTGCGGGGAGCTTGCTGGCAAAATTCTACTCATATTGTAGGAATATTTTGGCTCTCCTTTCTGAAATCCAATGAACTAAAGTCACACCATGCAGAAAGAACTCACAAAATTAGAAAGGCTCTTACTTTCTTCACACGCAGAACTTAATTGGATCCTGTTACTTCTATGCTTTATTCTACATTAAATTTGTATTGTAGCTAAATATTACATCATTAAGGCTAATATGTATTATCCTGATGTGTACCTTGAGTACAGAATGTATAAACCTACTACTTACTCATCATCTGTGAATGGTTTTAGTTCAAAATGAGCAATTCTTTTCATTTTAATTAGTGCCTGAAATAGAATACAAATTGTTGTGTAACTGTTCCCAAATCTTCTTGTGCCTTATGCGGAGGCTTCCAAAAACTCAGCGCAAAAAACAGGTAACAACAGTAATGCATTGTCTCTAACAAAAGCAAAACAAAAACAGCTCAATACTATAATAAAAACACAGACAAATCTAGGCAAATTTAATAAAAGAAAAAAAGTTGTTGGGAAGAGAAGGTATTAATTAAAATAACATGAATCTGGGTACTTTTAATAAAATCTAGAAGAAAGAACATGTTCATGAGGGAATACCATGTCAGCAACAGATCTGAGGTAATATCAAAATGCAAACATTCCCATTTGAGTAAAAAACATTGATGTCTTGATATGTCTTTTTTTAAATATATATATATACACGTAAATATTAAACACAAAAGAAATCCTGCGAGGAAACATTTATGGTGCTACAGTTTCTATAAATCGTTCTCCATTTACAAGATTAGTTAAGAAGATGAGAATTAACAATGTACACAGTAACGATCTAGATTTTAAATTCCAGATTCCAAGGATTAAGGGTAACCAGCGTAACACATACAGTAACAGATGCAGTGAAGGAAGACTTGAAGGAAAAAAGCAACATTAGGGAGGCTAGGCTACAGCTGTCAGTAACTTTAAATTCCCTTGACAGAACTACACTGTCACGAGATCTGTTACTCTCCAATGCTTAATTAGAGCTGATTGTCGAGATCTGCATATGCTAAATGGAACCGTTAAAATATTCCAAAATGTCAGTCCTGCAGGCATTATGATCTTCACAAATACAATATTATTTTAATTTGATTGAATATAAAGTAGCTAATCATTGCCAGCAAACAAAGGAAATTTGGTCTCTGGATAGTTTCTTTTTTTTCTCTCGCACCAGCTCTGGAGAATCTTAAAGCTGCAGTCCCGACGCCTAATTCTTACACAATTTAGTCCTACATAAAAAAACATGGAACTTCCTCATGCTCAATTGCAATCTCCTAGGGTAGCTTTAAATTACTGTTGGGTTTCTTTGCCTCCTTCTCCTTTGAAAAATCAACTAGCTACAGTGATAATGCTAATGCCATTTAGTGTCCTCAGATTCTATTGTGGCTACAGTAAGTCAGTGCAATGAACGAAAATTCCACTTTGACAATTCATTCCCATATAGAAGAATTTGTAAAAAAAAAAAACAAGACTGGTACAGCCAACTGTGTATTTTAATACTTGGAAAAAGAGTGTGTAATCTGAGGTCCAGAGTAATCGCCTTTTCTTAACAGTTCCTGGATCCAGAATCTCACAACCTGAAAATCACAGGACGTAATGCTGCCTCTGTCACTCAACACACTGCTTGGCACTGTGTGTGGCCATCTGTCCCACTGGTGGCTGGCACCCAGAGGAGCGGACTGGTCGGTATTTCTCCTACTGTTGTTACTTCAATTAGTTGTGTCCATTCTGGAACTGCATTAGGGAAGAGAAGTGATCCCGAGGACATGTGTGAGTGTGTGTGTTTGGTCTTCTTAGTTTACTGTGGAGTCACAGTGACCAGATGGGCTCACAATAAGAATGTAAAAGGGGAAAACATTTTTCTAATCTATTTTGCATTTTAATATTAAGAAACTGAACTTGCCATATATTGCCATATGTAACCGGTACATGTACCGGTACAATGGAATTCTTACTGACAAAGTCTCTCGATTGTTAAAAAAGTGTAAAAACACAAAAGTACAGAAAGTGCATCAGGACAATACACAAACAAACAGTAGACAATGTATAAAAAAAAGTTAATAGTTTTAATGTAAACAATTCAGACATGTAAACAATGACTGCAGATGTGCTCTGCTGAGCCTTCTTCAAGATAGAGTCCGTGTTCACTGTCCAGGTTAGATCATTAGAAATGTGAATTCTCAAAAACCTAAAGCTGGTGACTGGTCCCACTTCCGTTCCATCAATACTGAGTGGGCTGTGAATTTGCGGCAGGTGTTTCCAAAAGTCCACTATCAGCTCTTTTGTTTTATTCATGTTCAAGTCCAGGTTATTGCTATGACATCACCACATCAGCTGTACGACTTCATCCCTGTAAGTGGACTCGTCATCATCGCTGATCAGGCCTATTATAGTGATGTCATCCGCAAATTTAAAAATGCAGTTGTTGCTGCAAATCCTGTTAAGATAACAGGATTTACCATCTTATTCTGTTTAAAGATTTTTTTATTTTCCAGATGTGTATTCAGATTTACCTAAACTGTGGCACAAACTCAGAAATGAAGATGGCAGTAAACCTTTAAAAGAACTGTTAGGAAGTACAAAAACTTCTCTAGTATATTGATGAACACAATGAAGGTAGCTTCTATCACATCTAACTTGATGTCACAAAACATACAGTTAACATCCAATTTACTGGCTAACAGTTAATTTTCATTAAAAAAGACAATTAGCCTTTCCCACCATATTAATTGGAGTAGGGCAACATATCACTAAAACCCCTAATTGGAGTTAATTAGTCCAATGTTGCCAGTCAGATAAATAGGAATAGCAATATTAAATGCCGAGATGACCTTTTCAAACTGTCCTTCTAATTAACCTCCCAGACTTACATGCAGGTGCCAAGAACAGGGGCACACCAAGAGACCCTGGAAAGCCTTTATGAGGTAATTTATAGTTCTCTTTTGGCATAAATTGAAGATAGGGAAAACTGGGACACAACAACCTCATGCCGTGAAAGAGCATCAGCGGAAATAGAGATATGGATGAGGAATAGACAATTTACGCCTTCTGAAATGAAATAATGTAGCCGGAAAACACATTTCTGAACTAATCACATAATGCACCTTTATGTCTTCTTCACAGTAGGAAACAGTAAATTAATACACAAACAAACATTACCACTGTTCTTCAAGCTGAGGGACAATCTTTGAACTTATAGATCAAATATGTAGACCATTGCATAAACCTGAGCCAAACAATAACTAGATTTGAGGCATCCCAGGCGCCTTAACTGGTAAAGGTGCCCACCCAAGCAGAGAGTTCCATGAGCACGGGTTTGAGTCTTTTTAAACTAATTCAAACAATTGTTTTAGGAATCCCTGGACCAACTGTTTTGAAACTGGCCAGGTTTCATTATACCTATATCTGCTTCACCTCACATGTTACAGTAGTACTTTACATTCCCACACCAGGTCATCACCTGCTTGGTGACACACATCCCATTGAATCACTAGCTGTTCCAATTTAAAACTTCCAATTTAAAACTCTTTTGGCAATTATTGATGATGATATTTAGTAGGTATCAATCTACTGACAATGCATATTCAACTTGTTTTTCTAAGTCTAAATATGACTGCCTGGCCACCATTTTCTTCTCTTTTGATATGCACCCAGTGTTCCAAACTGCTCCTGAACAAAAACTGTTGATTTGTTAACTATAGTTCTAGCAACAATGCAGTTAACATATGGTGAATATATAGTGACAGACACCTGCCTGGAAGCTATTTTGTTCCCAGACTTTATACTACTGCAGTCTAAGGAACCACTACTCCGGCTGACTTGACAAGACCTGCTTCAGGCCTGTACCTTGTGCTTTGCAGTGACACTTCTTACGCCCCCAATGGGTAACCACTTGTTTAGCAAAACACACCCTGTATTGCTAAATGAGCTTCTTCAAAAACAGAAGCCGGAGGGAAAAAAAAGCAAAAAGCACACAATGAATATAGCTCATATTGATGAAGAAACCAAAAACCAGGCTCTTCACCCTCTAATCTCTATCTCTTGAGGAACGACAAATAATTATAACTGGAGCTATAACATCTATGATTTAGCACATTTCATTTCACACTCTATATTTCATGCTTTCTTCCTTCACTGTTTAATCCAAAAAAGTTAGCTTTTCCTTATTATAGGACTTTGCTATTGAGCATGGTGCGTTTATCTACAGTTGAAGGTTACTGATAGCTAATCCACTTATAAAAGGAGAAAAAAAAACTTATTTTGCAAAATAAAATGACTATTTTGACAAATGTATTTCCTTTGTCTTTTTTCACCAGCTATTAATTTACAATCCTATTAGACTTTAACAATACATGCTTGCATGCTTGGATGAGCAGCTAGAATGAATGAGTCACAAAGCAATGATGGATTTTGATACAGCATGTTGTTTCTTCAAAGACTAAGAAGACAGATAATGATGCTGAAAACCAAAGTTGTAAGACAAGACATGAAAAAAAAGATACAAAAGACATGTTATTTAAAAATGGAACATTTATAATGCTGTGTTTGCATTGAATCTGTTTTTTTTTACCATCTTGGTTTACAGAATACAAATGAATGTAGCCACAATGTGAACCATAATACAAAGGTTAAATGGCTGTAACAATTTCAGCTTCCAAATATTCAATTCTATTCCCAAGGAGAACCCTTTAGCATGAGCTCATTCCATTACAGAAGGATATTCAGAGTCACTCTCCACCACACATACTCATCACTATACTGAAGATATGTGAAGCTACATCATCCTCTAAACAGATGTTACTTAGGAGAGGCAAATACAATCCATAAAACTCAGTATTTTCTTCTTAGACTGTTGCAAAGACAACATAATATTAAAATTGGAGAAAAACATAAGTATACACCATCTACCAAACTGTTTAAAAACATTAGTAGACACATGATGCCATAGGATATTGAACAGGGTTAATAATAACATTGTAAAAACTGTCACAACAGCTCAAGCAAACACTTTAACACTTTACTTACAAATTGACCCAAACAAATATAATTGTGCTTGTTTTCGATTACATCGTTTTTTCTTCTCTTGCTAGCTTTTGACCAATTAATAGGGGAGACTGGAACACAAAATCAAATCTTTACACTTGACAGACTCTGGAAAATAAGGAATATCAAGCTACCAATCAATTAGCGAAAGAAAATGCCACAAAGTTTATGCATAATGTGTTAAATACAATAATGCAAATAAATTACTCACTAGGAAAACTAAAATATTTCCAAAAAGAGAGAAAAATAACTTTGCAGTAACATATTACACTATATCAATCACTAAAAAAAAAGAATAAAAAACAATAATGGAGAACAATGTACTTAACAACTATGGTTAAAATGCTGACAGACATTTCAACAGCACTTTGTATTATATATTGTGAATTAAGTCCATTATGCTGTAAAATGTTACATTATCATATTAATAGAATTCTAGACACATGTTTAAATTCTTAAAAAAGTAATTATAGACTTGGCCCTTTTTTAAATAATTGTATTGGGTGAAAAGGAAGGATGATGAAAAGACTTGATAAAATTGTTTGTTTGCAACTACAGGAACTTGGCTAGAAATTCAGGTTATTTATTGAGAAAAACCTAGAGAGCTTGAGGCTACAGCAATATATTAAGGCCACTACAATGCTGAGTCAAGGTATAATGCTAGGTATCAAGTTCGAAAGAAGGGGATTAAGTCAGGAAGATGACGAAATGAGGTAAACCTGATCTAATTTAATCAAAGGCAGATATTTTCCAAATATGAAGGATAAACATTAGAGCATGATTTAAAAAGCACATAAAACTAAACATAAAGCCACCAAAGAATATGGGAAGAAAGACAATATGACACTGCTCTGACACTGCTGGATTTAAAATCATATAAAACATACAGTAACAGATTTAAAACACTAAGAGTTGGGAATAATATGCATTTCAGCAAGAGATTTTGTTGTGTTCTTCTTTATAATTTTTTGTCCATTTATTAGACTGTATTTCTCTGATTGTATTATTATTATTAATTACTATTATTAAATACTAATTATTCAGTATGGAATTCCACTGTACTGACATCCCACTTTGAAGAAATTCACAACGCTGCCATTCTGAGATGGTCAGACATTAAGACAAGACAGCAGAAAGTACTGAAGACCTGACCACAGCAATGAGCACTTCATCAGAGACCTTCTCAACAGCCTGTGTTTTATCAAGCATTACCCTTGCACTTGTGACACAGGATTAAGAAGAGAAAAAGCAGTCTCTTGGATGGCATTAGCCTATTCTGCACTTGAGCAGACACAGTCACTTTTGGTTAAGTGAATAATCTATTAAACTCCAAGTTGTCAGATGTGGTCACCTTTGAGCAATTGGATTTAAAACTTTCATGACTGCATGTCAGCTGCATAACTAACAAGAAATCTGCTGTGTATATTTTTTCAGACATGATGGAATTGCTTATTTGCTTTTTTAATGTTGATATGTACACTCAGTGTTAAATAATCCTGAACATAAACAGGGTAACCTGTGAGTTACCACCTTCTGTCATGTCAAGTCAACATACAGTACAGTAGAAACACTATAGGTAAAAGCAACTAAATTGTAATAATTACACAATGTTTCATGGGTAGAAAAGAAACCTGAGGGAATCGCTATTTTAAGACTGAAATAAAACTACAGAGGAGTACACATTATCACTGTACAAAAACCCGACAACCATTGACCTAGATTCCTAAAGTCTAAAACATTCAAACTTGGCTACCTACTGTATCAAACCTACTGTACAGAACTTCCATACCTGGGAACTCCACAGATAACTACTCCTCTTGCATAGTAAACTTGCTATTCCAATAAAACCATGCAAATGGTACAGTATCCAATCACATTCTGTGCACCTCTTTCGGGGATAGTCCACCTAATAAGTTAAACTATTTGTGAATTAAGATGTAACTAATCTGATGCTTTTAAATGAACACTGGAGTCTCTTTGATACAGTATATACAGTACATACTGTATATTGTTACAATAGCCTGCAGGTTTATTCATACTCTCTGGAGAAATAGGAACAAAAATTATGTAAAAAATTACTATCATGTAAAATATTAACAGATAATATGTCTTGCCCGAAAGAACGAATGCACTTATATCCAAATATGTTTTGGATAATGTGTCTTACCCCAAATCCTAAAAATGTGATTACTGTTATCCCAACACTACTGTACAGAGTAAAATCATGTATGTCAAAAAGTCAGGAAAAATTCAGGTTCACATTTATCAATAATCTGGTAGTTAGTGCTTTGTAAATCCTTCTCTGTCATGAATTACACTGACAAGATGCATCTTATAGTATGCTATTTGGTAGCTTTCTATTCTTTATATCCTGTGTTGGAGATCTCCAACTGTTATCTTTGTTAAGTTATGGTCACCTCCCAAAACCACTTGATTTCTTGTCACACCCTGCCTGTGGTGGACTAGAATTCACTTCTGTTACTTCTCCTGGCAAAATACGTCTTGGTACAGAAGAAGCATCTACATACAGTAGTTCTGAAGTTCTCCATTGCACTTCTAAAGAGAACAGTTACTGCAGATTTGTCTTTGCTCTTTTTTAAGAACACTTAAAGGTGTGAAAATATGTTTTCTGAAATGCAATTATTTATGGCAAATAAGACTTGCTCTCTGCAATATTATTACAATTACAGAATAACATTTTTAAGCAAAACAATTCCACCAATAATTCATTCTGCTACTGTATATGATGTTTTTTGTTCGTATTGCATCAGGAGAATAAAATCTGGAGGGCACAGATATTTACAGTATTTAGCAGGGCTCTATTTGAGATTATCTTTTTGGTGTGTGTTTGCAATACATGAGGCTGGCTATTTTCTTTACTTTCAAACAGATTTAATCATCATTTCATGGCCACCGGTTGTGGCATCTTATTTCTGATGCTGAGAGTTTCCAGCACATCTGTGTCCTATTAGCAAACGTGCACATATGTTCATAACTTGAAAAAAAATCAGAATTTTGTGGTGTCCATAAAACAACCAGATTGTGTTACTACTGTCTGAGAGTAGAGCTCTCTTCAATTCATCTCTGAAAACTAGACCCTGATCCATCAGTGAATTCTGTAAAAAGAAGAACATTAATTGTTTTGTTATATACACAGCTCACAAATAAACAAGTGGGAGCTTTCTGCGTAATCTTATTTAATATGTAATGGGGACATTTGTAAAAGCCCGACTGATTTCAAACTGTAAATAATGTCTGTAAAGGTATGCTTTAAGACGTGCTGCTTGGAAAAGTGTACTTCAAAATAGCTGACTGTGAAAAGGATCACTACTAGTTCCAAAAGATGAGAATATTTGATTTTAATATGCTGCATCATCACCAACGCAGCTGCTTCTAGAATGTGTGCAACAGGCAATTTGTGGTTAACTCATATACATTTCCAGGCGCAACTGTGTGTTTTAACTGTGCAATGTCACTACTTATGTGAATTCTGCAAATTGTCATACGACCACTAAATACAGTGTACAAAGCTAGACATATCAAAACCGAAGACAGTCGCATACTAAAAACACAAACACCACACCAAAAAATGTAAGTTTCGAGAAAAGAAACTGGGGCTTTTTTCAGGAAAGTGGTGAGTTTGTGGTTGCCTTGCTAATTTGTCCAACGTCCTCATTAAAGAAAAATTAAACAATCATCAACAAAACAACTTCATGAGCAGTTCAGCCACCTTACACAAGTCTTTCTCCACTGTGAAGCATCTTACAAAATGAACAAATTATTTCTGTGATAAACAAATGATCAACTGTAACGATAAGGATTCCATTAAATAAGAACCTGCAAAAAAGCTAGAAACATGATAAGCAGAAGTGGCTACTTAGACAACATGAAAGGCCAAGGTGGGAAGTACAGACTACAGTGAACTGAAAACAATGTTAAAATGCAAAGGGCTCTTCGCTATATGGTATTTTTGTGCACCGTGAACAGTGAAATGGGTACACCCCGCATAATTAATAAAGTAGGAAGAACTAACTAGCCCTGATTTCTTAAGTGATCTCCTGTCCTCCAGGAGCTCTTCTCCAGTGTAACAGGCTCTCTGCTGCTGCTTGGACCCTAGAGAGAATCAGCACAGCCTCTTCAATTCAACCACCAGGCTCTGTGGTTCCATTTTCCACTGCTAAGCAGGTGATTTCTTCTATAATACCCTAAATACAAATACTGAAAACTGTACAAGTTGGTCAAACTAAGAGAAATCAGTTGCCCCAGCATGCCTAGAAATATTGTTTACTTTCAAAATGAGATTATCTTTCCCTCAAACTTTCCTACATTTATCCCCAGCCCCTCCCTCCAGTTTTTGGCATACCACCTTGCCTTTCATCCTTGACTTCTTATATGTTGTACTTCTTGCAAATGGTGCACTGAATATTAATTTCCATTCAGCCATGCATCCATCCATGTATTTTCTAACCACTACTTCTAATTCAGGGTCGCGGCGGAGCTGAAGCCTATCTCCGCAAGCAATGGGCACAAGGCAGGGTACAGCCTGAACCGGGCATCAGTCCATCACAGGGCCCACATAGACGTAGACACTCACACCAGAGCCAATTCTCCTAGGAGCCAATTAACCTACCAGTACGTTTTTGGACAATGGGAGGAAAATCGAAGCACCCCTGGAAACCCATGCAAAAATGGGGAAAACACACAAACTACACAAATAGCTCCATAAGTCTGGAATTGAACCCAGATCCCCAGTGCTGTGAGATAGCAATGTTATTCACTGTGCCACTGTGCTGCCCAATATTAATATTCTCACTCCACAAAGTAGGGAAGTTTCAGAATGGACCAACAGCTCCAAACAGGACATAAGAAGAATGTTTTGTTTCTTATTTATCGAGGCTCAGGGTAATGCCAACAGATCCGTCGCTGGTGGAAAAGAGAGAACCGTATCTGTATTGCAGTTTTACCAAAATGTCTCCCTTCTTACAAGATGTATTTATTTTATTCCAATACAAAATATCAAAGAGTCTCAAAGGTGACACCACCATAAGTTTTTCGCGTATTAAAGCTCAAGTTTGAGAAGTCCAGTGCTCACCAAATCTCCTTAACAAATTCTAATGTTAGGATAGGATGGGGATTTGGGGCTGGGGGTCTCCAATTGTACCTTTTTATTGGGTTGTGCTTGTTGCATACTGTTTGTGTATGTTGTTAACAAAAAAAACTACGCACAAGAAACAGGTGCTACAGTATGTTCCCCACAGTCTTCCTCCCAGGTCAAACATAACACAAACACAGTGCAACTGATGCTGCTGTCCTTAGGATCAAACATTACCTGTCAGTCTTACACAGATCCCTGTTACTTTGAGGAACTGCTGTAACAGACAGAATAACAGTAGAACCTGCACCCACTTGGCCTAGGCAGGGAAAATCAAGTTATACTGTACCAGTTCTCTTCAACACAGCACCGCAACAGCTATTCCATACCTTCCAAAGGAAACGCATTGAATCTTAATATACTAGAGAGGAAAAAATACTTTTTGAACACTATATTTTAAGTACAGAGCAAAGTAATGTATCCAGATTTTAACCCATCATGTCACTCCAAATTTATATAAATTATAGTCTCAGTACTCACATTTAATTCAGACTCTTTACAGATTTTCACCAGGATATTAGATTATTGTGTTCAGATTGTGTTTTCACTGTTACTGCATTAAGCTATAATAGAAACTAAAATGTCAAACTAAAAGAAAACATTTACTCTTTATCAAACAGTGAAACACTTGTAGTATGAAAAAAAAAGATTTTGGTTGCAGGAATCTATTGAATCAATTGACTTTTTTTAAATTAAGGTACAGGCCGGATACAGGGTGTGTAAGATCTCTTACACCAAATCAATGAGTAGCTTATTGCTTAAATGATAATGAAAATCTAAAGCAACTTAAATATCTTAGATTATCTTAGAACCTCAGTGTTACATGAATTCTTTTACAAAGCAGCACCTGAATTACTTTCATTTGTTTTCCCACTGGTACTTAATCTCCATAACACAGTAAAATCAATACCTTACAATAAAATGTGTTATATCTGTAAGCAAAATTTGTTTATTTAACACTCACTTTCAGCAGAAAGTCTTCTTTCATTAAAAAAAAAAATATTAAACATGATAAACAGAGACCTATTGTGTTTTCCTATAAAACATAATTCAGCAGTAAAGTCATTTGATAAGATTAATAAAAACATTGAGCAAAAAATCATGTAGCGCAGCTCCTTCAACAGCCCCACTGCGTTATGATTTCTCCTTTTCTAAATTAATGCTCACAGTAGTCACATCCAGCAGTTTTAAAGGAGGCAACAATACACTTGTTGCGTGTGTGTCGATCTAAGCTATAGCCCAAATCCAGAGTCTGTGACTCTGAAGGGTGGTTTTGATTTTAAAGTCCAAGGGATAAGCTGACAAGCTTTGCTGGGTTTAATCTTTTATACTCAAGTTTATTTTGTGTTACATTTTGTTTTGACTTTTATCCCTTTGTAATGCCTTTGAATCCCCATTAGAAAGGAGTCCATCTAGTGTTTCCAATAACAGTTCCCCTCTCTACTGCTCTGGCTCAGAGTATTTCCATAGTCAGGACCCTCAACACTTCACCCAGGGAATCTGCCAATGCCCAGTTATGCAGAACAAAAAGCATTTGCTCTCCAAGGAGCTTAGTGCTAATCTGCCAGCAAAGAACCTGGCACCTTTTGCTTCTACATCCTCACACAAGTCATACAAAGAAGTACAGGATATAAGATGCAACTTATTAGAAACTGTGTATAACACATTGTTTCAGTTGATACTACAAGTTCTAAAACATTCTGCTTTTATCATGCTTACCTCATGGCAGCGTTGCTCGACTAAAAAACCTTTTGCAAGCTGACACTAAGGGAATGTACTATCAAAACTTCTCCAGTGTGTTCCAGTCAATCACAGAAATACAGTGATTTCTCAGAAGGCCGTTGAAGCTGAAGCAGCTGTAAAAATAAATTCTGAAGCACTTGGCCGCGTGTGAGAAAAAAGACAATGATTTATAAATAAGCAAATAACTGAATAAATAAATGAAGAGAGTAAAAGATCAACGGAACGTGTCCAAACAGCCATAAGAATTACAAGTTTCGGAAGACAAAAGTGAAAAGTAAACCCGTCTCTCCATGACTCTTTAAATTATTTTTGATGCCTTTGCAAGTTACATTTATTTTCAAAAAGAAACACTGCCCAAGCAATTTTCTTCAAAATGATAACAATCAAGCAATGCAAGTCAAGGGCTATAAAGGAAGGGTTTATAAATCTCGATTTTCCTGTAATTTAATTTTTAACTGGCACAATTTGAGTACTAGTCTGTGTAGATGTCTGTCATTCTTTCTGTTGAGATTGTTATTAAGACCCTCGGGAAAGAAGCACCTGAAGCTTGAAAAATGTATTTAACCCTGCACACTAGTGATAAGACTGACCGATGCTTCTTGCTTTTCACTGCTCTTTAAGACAAGACAGTCTTTTTTACAGCAGTATATTGGGATGGCAATTCACCCAAATAAAAAACAGGGAACCAGTCAGAACACTCTAAAAGAAATGTTAAAGTTAAGACTATTAAGGTAAAATAAAGTTGATGTTATTTTTAAGTTTCTTGGCATGTAGAATTATTTTTTTCCTCCTACAGGGAGTGAAAGGTTGGATTAAAATATTTTTTATACTTATACTATTTCAGAAGCTATTTAACAAATTAAAAAATAACTAGGAGAACAAAAATTAATTAGCAGATAATGGTGAAATTTAGAGATCAGGAAATCAGAACTCTAAATCCTGTACAGTATGTGACCTCTATACCTCTATTCCAAGCTGTAAAAAACTCAAATATAGTAATTTTCTCCCACAAAAGGTCAACACTAAACAAACACCACAAACTCTGCTGAAATTATTAATGCAAACACCCTTACATTCAATCAACTGAAAACACATGGTTCTTAGACTGGAAAAGAAACGAGACAGGTGTGTCTCTTTCTGTAGTTTGTTATATAGTTTTGTCTAAGTTATGTGAACAATATTTTATACAGATCTTCAGGCACTGCTTGCCTTAAACCAGTCTGGGGCCCTTTGAACTAAAAAACACAAATCATGGACATTCTTTATAAAATTTAATATAATCCGTTTTACTACAGATGTGTCTGAGTATCCCCTATGGGAAGGGGGTCAGCTTAAAATGGGATACTGGAGTAATAAGGAAAACCTCAAATGAATGCACCAAATTGATCTCTATAGAAGCATGACACCTATAATGCCTATCTACAATATTAAAAACACCAATTTCTGTCATGTACATTTTTGATTACTTGCTGCTTGAATTAAAATTTGAATATCATAAACCAGGAGCTGAAAATGCACTGTAGCTGCCAGCTTGGAAAAAGTATGGGTTTTTAAAAAAAAAACAGTAAGAAGAAATAACAGAAAAATACCCTGTTCTTAATTCCACTGCTTCTAAAAAGGTTTTCAGTTTTGACCTTCACACCAAGCTTAATGCACTCTTCACTTATTTACGCTACCTTATCTGATTTCAGTACATTGACCCTTCTTAACAGCTTCCTTGACCACCCCCATCACATGCATTCAAATCCCGCTCGCTCACTCTTTGAAAAGATGGATTGAGCTATAGCTACAACTGGACTGGGCAGGAGGGAAGGGAGAAAATGCTTTGATGCTCATGAACAGAGGCTTTAGGGTGGTGTTTTTTTCATAGCCCATTGCTCTGATTCCTAGCCAACTTGTTAATCCTTACATATCATCCAGGAGGAAATTCATTTAAACACACAACCCCATACATACAAATGCACAGTAAAATACTCAAGTTAAAAGTAGGAATGCCTTTGTGAACATTTTCAAGCCTTGAAGCAGATTCAGATACTGAGATATTTCAGCCAGCCTTATCAAAATATAGGCCATTCCTGAACTAATTATCACATGGCTATTTATGAACAGTATGTATTTGTTTGATTTAATCTGTTTGCCTATCATACTTTAGAAGTCAGCAATTCACTATTTGCATCCTGGATCATACAGGATATGTTAGATATCAGATGTCAGATAACTGGAGTCATATATTTGACTGTACCTGCTAGCACTCAGTAACAGTGCCATGGAAGATGGATTCAAATTTCACTGGGAACATTAAAGAAACACAACAAAACAGACACCAAAGACAAGGCATGAATACATGCTACCTCCTCATTCACTCAGGAATACTCTCCAGAAAAAGACACTGCATGCCACTCCCTTCAAAATGCAGAAGAACATTGTGGTGCCTAAATAACGTTCAACAACAGTTAATTTGGATATTCTAGACTTATAGAACTCAGTTTTTATTGATTGAGCATAAATATTTAAACTAATTTAACATCGTCCTACCTTATTATGTTTTCTTATCTTAAAACAATTAACACATCACATTAAACAATAACAGTAGCTTTTAATTTTCCATACAAAACCAAAACCAAGACCACAAGATCCTATCCTTTCCCACATGAAAAGTGGCATTAATTGATGTAGAACAAGAAACTACTGATAACACTTAACCATTCAAGAAGATATATTTAGATTTCTCCACAACACATTTGATAAGGTAAAAAAATTGCTACTTCTTAAATTAAAAGCTACAGGATTCCAAGATAAAGCATGCACAGGAGTCAAGAACTTGTTAATGAAAACGGGGTCATCTTAAAGGGCATAGCCCCTAACTGGGCTGGTGTAAGCAGAGGTGTACCACAGGAAGAAACTTTAGAACCACTGTTCTTGATCTATATCAATGATTTAGATTCTGGCATAGTTATCAAACTATTTACATTAGCAGGTAAAAATAGAGGAGTAACAAACAGCATCAAGGGACTAACAACAAAAAGAAGCAAAATGCAAGATGAGATCTGGGTGTTAATATAGATTTGTCAGTGGGGTCATCAAGACAACGTAGGGAAACAATAATCAAGGAACATTTGGTTATAGCGAAAATAAGCTTTACAAAGCATTAGTAAGACATAGACTATACATAGGTCTCTAAACTATTAAGCTAAGTTTTGGTCACCATACTATAAAGTCTGTAATGTAACAGACTTATGAAGAGTTCAAAGAAGAATAAAAATAAATATTACTGGTATTATCAGTATTTAGTATTAAATAAGACTCTGGGTATTATCATATACACCTGTACAGTGAAAAATAAATAAAAAAGTAAAACATAAAAATGAATAAAACATTTAAAAAGTCTGTATCACTATATGAAATACCCCTGAAATCATTCTGGAAATAAATGGCTGTAAAACTGATCACTGATATATTTCAACAACATCAGCTTCACCTTTAATAGATATGTGTAATATCTAAATTTCATGTTTTTGGATGACGTGTTGCCTTCCATATAATGAAGTATAGCACACTGTATATTTTGTTACTGTAAACAATTGGGACCTACAATACATATTATAAACCTCAAAACATAAAACGTATGTGATAATCTCTTCAATAGTTACCAGATATATTCCAGGCTTTTCATCTATATTTTCCTGGTTATCCTGTCAAACTCAAATATTCTAACAAACCAGGGAGATTAAGAAGTGAGTAGAATAGAGCCAAGCATTAAAATGGGATTGTAGCTCAGAGATTTCTCCAATGAAATATGATCAAATTCAGTTACCATGGAGACACTGTTTAAAAAATCAACTTACCACAGATCTTAAGCCATTTTCCTTTAGCAGCATCAAGGAGTTTTCATAGCAATTTGCTAGAAGTTCCCTCTGAGTCTTTCCAACATGGCCTCGTGCTACAGGCCCCACTGTGTGGATCACATCTGTTTGGGACAGTCAACAAACAACAGTTAATATGCAGCAGATAGTATACTCTCTAGTCATAATTCATTCAAAACAATTTATCAATTACAACCCATCCATGCGTGGTAAAGATAATAACACAGAATAAATCAAGCCAGCAGTTGTAAACATCTTACAGACTTCTTTTTATTTCCTGTACTTTAGCATGTCTCACAATTTAAACACTTTTTTTTACTATGAGGTATTAAATTAATCTTTCATGGCAGAAGCCTCCTTCAAAATATGTGGCAAGTGAATCACATTTTCATGTTTTTGAGTTCCTGCAGATAAAAGAGAATTGCCATTTGTCTTTTAGATATAAGAGAGATTTACTTCTTCTCTTTAGTTATTCAGTAAAGTACACTGTGAGAATATATGACCATGCTTTCTGTAAACCTTTGCAGAACAAGCACTGAATATTGAATAATATTAACATGAAAAACCTGCATTTTAAAATTGACTACAGTTCTATTATTCTAAGACATATTTGTACATACAAGTTTAACTTCCTAAAACAACTTTCCACATTAGGATAGTTTCGTAGACACGTCATGAAACAATGAAACACCATATTATTACAAGGCCACACATGCATATTTGCCTTGGGAAAGGACAAATTGAAAAGGAAAAGCATGCTTTTTAGGGTGGGGATGGGCATTAACATGAAATGCAAACAAGATTTAAGTTTGTCATCACAGTGGGGAAAATAGGGACATTTTTAATAATCTTTTCCCAGAATGAATACATTCATTCTGCTAATGAAATGGCAGTCCAGATAGAAAATCAATTACATGATTCTTTTATCCTATCTATTCAAGTATTCATATCTCTCGTTCTTCTCTCTCCCATACGGCATAGTAATGTGCTTCCCTGTCAATCACAATTCGCTTCTTATGAATTGTACAGAGCCGAGAATTCAGCTCTCATTAATTGAATCATAACAGTGATAACAATAAAGTAAGAGAATTTAAGAACCAGCTTACCAGTTCACCAAAAATAATGTGATTATTCTGCAATTGCTAAACTGTGTTTAGGGTTATACCATACCTTGACATTGCGCTAAACTAAATGATAACCCCTATCGTTAACTTCTGTCCCATACAGTATGCTCACAGATCTTTTTCAACTGTTTGAACCATACAGTCCAAACTCCATAAAGTCCAAAAGTCCTGTTTCTACAAATACTCCATCTACAGGTTTCTCTGAGGTTTGTCTGCATTCGCATATATTTTAGATCAAAAACAGTTTTAGACCTTCATTAAAGTCTTAATAAAAGATTAAAATGATCTGATTCAACATATCACACTGACATAAGATATACTTGGATTATTTAACCCTTTTAACAAAATTATCCACTAATAAATATCCTTGCATGAATAAGTACGCGAATTCAGTAACTGGTGGCAACTCCGTGAGCAGCAATGATTTCAACTACTGTGGATGTTTCTTGTAACTGTTCATCAGTCTCTCGTATCAGCTTTTAGGAATTGCCAACAAAACTGCACCAAGTTCACAATATTTGAGGGTTTCCTCCTCAAATGGAAAAAAAAAACGCTTGCTTTGGTTCTGCCACAGCATTTTAATGGGATTTAGGTTAGGAAATTGACTTGGCAAATACAAAAATCACAATTTCTCCTTCCTCAGCCATTCTGTTGTAGATCTGCTTGTATGTTTAGGATCATGTCTTGCTGCAGCACTTTCATCTCAGCTTCAGCTGACAAGTGGACGACCTGACATTCTCCTCCAGAATTTCCAAATTCATGGTTCATTGTTCCATCACATTTTCAAGTTTTCTGAGTGCCTACAGACAAAAGCAACCTGTCTTTTCTTAGATATATGAGAGCTTTGCTTCTTTTCTTTAGTTATTCTGTACTGTGAGAATGTGTGGCCATGATTTCTGTAAAGCCTTGCGAAAAGGAGCATTGAATATTAAATGTGTGTCAGAATGAAACACACACTATGGAATTTACCACACTGTTTTATTATTCTCTGACTTTTCTTTTGCACTCAGAAGTGTAACTTTCTCGAACAACCATGTTAGGATAGTTTCTTAGACATCATATAACGATCAAACACCTCCTAATTACCAATAGTGCTTTTTCTTTCATGGGGTTGCCACCAGAATTCCAGTTCTGTATCTAGCTAATGCCCAACAGAATCAGTTGACATATGCAGTACAATTCACAGTACAAAAACATTTACTAAAACCTAATCTCAAACCAAAATGCTGAAATATCACATAACATTGATGAAAGACTTTTTAGAGTCAGCTACTCCAATACACAACATACTGTACCAGTATCACAATGAAAAGAATGACTAACACTTACTGTTTTTAAATCAACTTTTCTTTTTAAAAATGAACTACTGAAATGGATTATATATTGTCAAAAATTAAACTTATGTTCATTTTTTTCAGCTGTTTTTGTGCTGGTTTTGGTCTTATTTACTTCAGCTTCCCCAGTACAAAGCTTTTAAAAGTGAGTTTAATTGAATTAAAAATAACAATACATGGGGTTTTCTCGGGGAAAAAAAGCAATTTTGTGCAAACATTTTATATAAAAGGCTGCCATTTAGAACTGTTAAATCATGATTAAGTGTCCATTGTTTGCTTTCTATAAATAATGTTATAAATATTTAATAACTATTATGATTCATTAAGTAGGTTTCTTAAAATCTATAAATCACACTTTATATAGTATAAAATACTGATAAGAGATGATTCATTTATTAGAAGTTTCAAACAGCAAATAACCATTTCAGCATTTTAAATTATTTAATACAAATAAAGAAGAAACAGTAGCTTATATGCTTAAAAAGGAGGTGGAGAATGGGAACAAGACAAATGACTAACACTACTCAGAATCCAGTCAATCCACAAACATTTTTCAAAGCCAGTTGTGTGGATCCTGTCTAATGAAACCTTTGTGTTGTCATCTGAAATAAATCCTAGTTAAGCAGGTTTATATTTTCAGAAGAGGAAACTAAGGTTAATTAGGCAATTCAAATACATTAAAGTGAACAAGCAAATAATTTCAAAATTTTTTTTTTTTAAATCATTCTATAAACAACTGATGCAAACATTGAACATTATCTCTTCCTGTAATTAGGATCTAGGCCACACATTTCTTCTAGAAATTCTACCTGCTATACTTAATCATCGATAAACGTCATTATACTTTACTAGCAAATTATTAAAATCAAGGTCTTTATGTGAGATCTAGTCATCCAAATCTGTCAGACTACAATATTGTAAAGGACTAAACAAGTACTTTCTTTTCTAATTAGATGAATACAAGTTTGCTTTTATGATCACCAACAAGAAACAAGTAGCTTTATTTTAAAAATTATGCAAGTTGTATAATTAAGTGTACTGGAGTGTGTATACAGTATCAGTTTTAATGGTCTGAAGTGAGACAATAATTGTGTGTTTTCCGTTGACTTGTTCGCCATGTATTATTCAGCATTTACAACCGAGCAATGTTGCGTTGTATTAGTTTAAAGCAGTACGTGTGTGTGAAATCCAATTAAAAGAAATCAGGCATACCAAGAGTGGGCCAATTTTAAATGGAAAAAAGTTATCACTGTGTTTATCTCAGCAGTACCCAAGTCTTTTTTTTTTAACTTTAATGTGAAGAACCTATAAACTTACTTGGAATTTTGAAAGGTGAGACACATACTGTATTTTAAAATGGGCTTTCCAGGTGCAGAGCATAATAATGAATGTTAACAAAGTAATACAGTCAATACCAAACCATATACTGTAACTTGTTATATTAACATATCTGTGCTATAACCTCTCCGACTATTCCATTTAATGTGGGAATCCAGTGTGGAACAAACTACAGAAGCTATGACAAATATTCAGTATTCAGAATGAAACTTATTGTAAGATATTTGTACAAAACCATTTAGCAACACTGTGAGTCGCAAAAAAAAAAAGTCCTCTCTGTGTAGCCTACTGAGAATCAAATGACTCTTTGCTCTCATACAAGAAGGAGAGGCATATGAATGTATCCATTCAGACATATCATGTTTAATACATACTGGATATCCCTTATGACAGGAACCTATTGCCTTGTTGCAAATGAGTGTAATTTTATGCATGTATACATTCTGTATAATTGCCTCACAAAATTATAAAATATCTAGGATTCTGATACTGTAGATTAGCATGACTACCCCATAGTGGAGCTTACCCACTTTGTCACATCTGCACCAATTAGGCAAAATCCATTTGATTCACAGCAGAGTGTCTGGCTTATGTAGTTGTTTCCATATCAGTTGCTGGATTCAATTTTGATTTTACACCCTATTGCTGCTGCACAAACACTGAAGTTGCTGCTCATAACAAGATGGAGGTTAGCTTGAGTATTTCCCTTTTCATTTAGGTGTGGACTCTCCTTTGGATGCATGCCACAGAATCAACAACCATTTTAGGCCTCAACATACTAAAAGATAAAAATACATTAAGCATATGTAATTATACATTGTGTGGATTTTACTTCAAAATTCACAGAAATTATTTTACTTTTCTTGTAAAAAAAAAGAAACATCCTCTTAAAAGCCTGCAAGATCAAAACACAAAAAGAATAATCCTTTGAATTCCAAACAGCTGTTTTGGGCCTTTCGATTAAGCTCTGAGGAGTCGCATTTTCTAAGCTTCATTTATTTCTAATTAATACAACACAACATTTTATACAAGGCAAGTTCGTCTTTCAAGAGTAAAGGCTTACAAATGGATGTAATAAGCAAGGTAGAAAATGAAGCAAGAGAAACATTAACAATAGTATTATTCATGGACTATGGCAAACGGTTTCACTAGTAAATGGATCTCATATGCACAAAATGGTAATATTAAAAATAGATATTAAAAAAAGTGTGGGAGAATCGAAATAAAGATGAAATTGTTCATATTGTTTTTTTAGAAAAACACTTCAGTTCAAGTAGTGAGTCAAGGAGTAACTTGCTAATTCCAATCTTTGATTTGCTACCTTCTCCAGACTGGCACTCCTACTGACCTGAATGTACATAGCTCTGCACCAAAAGCACAGCTCACTTTAGTATGGTATGCGCTGCTAATGTTTTATTATTTGCTAAAACTGTCACACAGACCTTTGAGTCTTGCCAGCCTGGGCCAGAGCAATCACTTTCAATTTGCAACTTCATTAGCAGGCATGGAGGCTATCCCACATCTATCTGAAAAGTTAATAAGTAAGCAGATCGTAAGGTTAACATGCCGGCATTTATTATTAAGAATCTGATAGAGGGCATGACGGGGGTTATGGAAAAATGATCTCAGGACCTTGGCTATCAGTGAAAGCTAAAGCCTTCAATGTCTACCTGTGTTACTGCACTTGTAAAGTACAAATAAAAAATAAAATGGAATCAAGAGTCTAGCGTATTAAATTAAAAAAGAAAAGGGCCCTTGTTTTGTTTTGCCAGAATTTTGTAATTACCTGAGAAGCAATCAACTGATTGTGTTGAAGCCAAATGGAAACCTTGCAATGACAGAAAGAGGCTTTAATAATGATAAACAAATGTCAGTCTACTTTGTGGTTCTCTGAAGGTTGTTCTGTGAAAATAAATCCCGTGGAAAGTCGCTCAGGTTTCTGCTGTGCTGGCTTGGATGTGTGCCTTTTCTGTTTCTACTGCTTCTAATTATGAAGTTATTATAAGGAAACATGAAGACTTATTTTAGAACCGCAGATAATCTGACTTGCCTTTCAGAGATACTCATAAAACCGTTAGCCAAAATAAGTGGGCATTCCTGCAAAGCTAAACAAGATGTGCTTTTCCATACACCATCTTCAGCCTGATGAAATGCCTTTCTATGACAAAAATCCTTTTATATACTCCTTTGACAATTTTCTTTAAATCGGCTGCAGATGGGCAGAGAAATGTAAATACAATGCATGTTTTATTTTTTTCGAAATGAGGCACTGTGCAGCACTTAGTCCTGCCTCATTTAAGCAGTAATACCTGGCACATAAACCATTCCTTCTCTTTTTTCAAGTATCCTGAGCTGAAGGGTACTGCTATGAATAGAAATAAAAAAATGAAATGTGTACTCTAATTGCTGATCTTATTTGTTTTAGATTTCTCACCCAATTAAGTCTGAGACATTTTCCAATTGTTCACAATGTAAAAACAAACAAAAAATATTTATTTAATTTTGTCCTTGAAAGTTGTGTTTCTTAGAAGATTTGCTTTGCATAGTACATAAAAAAAGTAAAGCACAGTAGAAAAATTGAAATTCAAAGTAAGCCTCTGTAGGTATGGAGACTTTTTAAAGACCTAACTATTTGGCTACAGGTTAGAGAATGTTTGTAAAATATACACAGAACAGGTGCAGTACATCAGATATTCAAAGTCAATGCACTAAAACAGAAGATTCATTTTAAAGACTCTAAATGTTCATAGATTTGCAACATGGTAAACGATAACAATATGATATATTTTTAAATGCCAAGAATTCAACATTTATTGGAAGTATGCTTTAATCTATCACTTCTCTAACCTTGGTGTTTAATTTACAAACACAAATATAGGAACTGTATTGGACATGGATCCAATACAAGTAGTATTTCATACTCTGGAGAAAAGGTATTTTTGTACCATCGCAAACATGATTCTACAAACAACTACATTCAATTAAATTTCACTTTAGATACTTTCTAAAATGTGTACATCTTCATCAGTGTTGGGCTGGCTCTCCCTTTGCACACCCTTTTTTACTATATAAAAAGGTACTGTTTAAATCTTAAATAAACAACAAGAAGGCTGTGATGTAAATTTAATCAGCTGGGCATGGAAAATCATGTATATATAATCTATGGTTATACAGTATACAATTATATAAGTAGTTCAGGTGGGTAGCTGCGTCAGCATGCGTAGGCTGCAAAGGAACAAGTAATAGGTTTATCCGATACTAAAAAGAGAAGAAAGGAAAAACAACGTTTCAGCTGTGGAGCCTTTTTCTGGTGCCACACTTGTTCCTTGTTCTTTAAAATTACATAATATATAATTATATTGTAAGGATTTCACAAACATTTTTCATGTGCTTTGGATAATGCTGAATAAAGTAAATTACTGGTACTACAAGCACAGATACCTCTGTACAACATGTAAAGATGATTTATATTTTGGTTTTTGTTCCCCATTTTCAAAGAAATGATGTCAACTGTTCACAATCCTACTCTTCAGTTATTACCACTTTGAGTCCTTAAACAGATACCAGTTATTATGAGCAGTGTTATGAGTTAAATCTAAGTTTTAAAAGTTTTAAAAAGTGTTAAATCTAAGTTTTAAAAGTTAAAAAAATGGTTTATCAGTTACTCTGCTCTTTTCTATGACTAGATAGTGAATAAAAAAGAGAAAAATCAAAGTCATCAAACACATGATTTACTGTATGTAGTGCAAAAAAATTATACTGCATGATATTGTAAAGGAGAAACACCTCGCAACAAATTTAATATGGTGCAAAAACCAGCAATTTTGAATTCACTTGGCACATTTTGCAGATTTGAGCCAAATGGCTCCTATAAAACACTGGGGGTGATTCTGGATTAGCATTAGTTAGGATTTAAAGTTAGGATGGGTTTTCGCTAAAGCTTATTGGCGCCACTACGATGCACATGTAACTGTATTATGATGGAATGGCGCCCTATTCAGGATGTGATTCCATGTTGTACTAAAAAACAGCCAGGTTTTTGTCTCTGCAAGCTCTTGAGGATAAAGCAGTTACTGAAAATGGATAGATAGATATAAGCAAGATGCGGCTGATAGCTATTTGTGGCCAATTCACTTTGTACAGTATCACAACTTCATTTTAATGCAGTTCTAAAAGAGACTAAGTTTGAGAGACTGCATAAACCAAATTCTTAATATACTGTATTTACCCTGTATTTATTACTTATATAATATTTCCTTTGCTCATATTTAAATACCAGAACAAACATGACAACCAACCAGGGTAACTCGATATATCAATTCACACATAACATATGGTAAAAGAAATGTCTATATGTATAAATAAAGGATATACATGAAGCCGTGTAGAATATTTTTCCACAGTTTACACATTTTTCCATGGAGAAAGTTATTGAATTATGTAAGGAACCACAAGTTCTGTATGTAAGCATACAGATCTGACTGATGTGTAGTGTAGAAATGTCTGCATACAGAATTTGTATGCAAGACCAGGCAGCATCTATGAAAGGTTCTATAACAATAAATGAAAGGTCTACCCCCTGTGGCACAATCTGGTAACTCTCTTCCCTGTAACCATATATGCAAGCACAAATAAACTTGGCAACATATGTTACAGTTTTTGAGCTACATGCCACTTTGTACTCAATGTCCAAAGCTAGGTTTTGTCATTATTAAGAATGATTTAATATCCAGGATTTGAGAAATATTTGGAACTGTAGATTAAATAAAGTTGAAAAAACCCACAAAATAAAATGTGTAGCTCATGAAAGTATGTGAAACTGAACGGTGCTCTCTGCATCAGTTATTGACCTATTATGTAATTTTGGATGCCTGCTGGAAATACATGTGCTTGCTCTGCAAATGAACTAATTAACTATCTACTGATGTCAGTCGATTTGTGTCTTGCATTTACTGGACTGTAACTGTTTGATTTTTGTTTGTTTTGCTAATACTTATGGCACCAATGCTACATACCTTTCAAAAACATTTAACATTCTTTTAATCCACTCCAACTACTCACAGGGCAAAAAAAACACCAAAATTATACCTCAAATATCAAGCTAATGTGGTGACACTCTCAGAATTTCATGAACAAGTGTCTTGCCCTTATAGTGTATGATGAGATACATCTGTAGAAAAAGGCTTTTTAGGTTTCGCAGCTGCAGATCATAGTGAAAGAACAATTGAGGGTGCCTGCTTACTTTTCATGAGCTGCAAAAAAGAGTAACACAAAAATAAATATGACTGCATCTGAACTAAGATACTGTCAAGTTCACATAACTACTCCATATTTAGAAACAAATAGATAAAAACAAAATGGAAGGAAAAATGGAAACAATAGAAGAAGTGCCAAAAGAATTATAAATCATACGTTCCCGTCTGTCTCTTGTCAATTATGTATACAAAATCAAGTACATTAGAGATATTGTACAAATTCTACAGAAAAAAATCTAAAATGGCAGGCTGGCTGATATAGGTATCTAAATGCTTTAATATTTTCCTGAGGTAAAAATGATTTTTTTAAACAAAAGAAACTAACCTCTTCTTCAAACTACTCATGAAAGATACTTCATCTTCAGCTCTGTCTGAAAGCTTTACTCTCTCAAGCATGAAGCAAGATGGTGTGAATCTTACTACACTTAAAATAATTCCAATGTTTGCTATAAATACAAGAGGCCTTTTCTTTTGAGCTTAAATGTTATGCTGGTTAGAAAACGGATATAACTATCATAATTATCAGATCAGATCATAACAGTGAATACATTATTAAAATACAGTTAAATGTTCTATTCATATAATAAAACAACTGATATAAAAATATTGAAACTAAACATTTGCTAAAAAGACACAACATAATATACATGTGGTACTAAAAGCATGGCTAATTACAATTTAAGTTAAAATATGTGAGTCTAAACTAAATACATGCCATTAAGTGTTATAGATAAGTCTTATGGAGGGTATTCCTGTAATCACACTCTATCAGATCTCTCAGTCTCGCATGCTCTGAAATCCTGAGAGTGTCATTCATTACAAAAAAAACAAGAGAAAAACAGATAATATTGATCGTTTGGATGTCAAAGAAAGATAATGACATTTAAAGGCTAGAGACAAATAAGAAATCACAAGATTGAAAACAAACTAATAATTACACTATGTAATGGTAAATGTTTCCCTATATAAGCTTTGTCAAGGTTTCATAACTGGCGAAGTTAAAGAGTTACTATAGAACAAAGTAGTCTGACAATAAGAAGTACTGTATAATTCCACTGAATTGTTGTCAACTACCCACAGATTTCATTAATGTCTATAGATAATACACAGTATTAGCTCTCTAATATCAGGAATTTATTATATTTACAGTATCCCTCTCTCCCTTCTGCTCAGATGATCAAATTAACTGACCAAGAGTCACTAACCTCACTTTCAATGGGACACGAGAAAAGATAACCAATGTTAGCATTGTTATGTTTTTGGCAATGGATAGATAGTTTGGATATTAGGATCATATGGAAAGAGATTCATGCATGTGTAGGCTGCAAAAGAACAGGTAAAGACATTCCATGCTGAACAGAAAAGAGACATAACATTTCGGCTGTGGAGCCTTCATCAGTTTTGAGTTCACACATAAAGAAGTCTAAGCAGCTGAAACGTTGCGTTTATTTTCTTTTCAGCATGGAATACAATTTTACCTGTTCCAAAAGGAAATAACAACTGTATATTAAATCTAACTGTTGTTGTTCTACTATCAGTAGTAGTATTGAAATAAACTAAATGTGTATTAAACTCTGTGTTGGCATTCACCAGAAGAAAGACATGTCTGTCCATGTACACTCCAAGATTGCTAATAGAGACTGTGAAGGTTCGGAATGCTGTGGCTAATGTGCCAATTGTCAAGTCCTTGCTGTCCATTGAAGCTGTTTAATTCTTGCCTAGGGGTCACCAGCTGGAAACCTGGAATGGGAATCAGTTATGGAGGTGAAAGAACGGTGTGGTGTTGTGTTTTGATGTAATTGTGTTCCGTTTTTAAACATTTAAAAGTAACATACATTTTTTCGCCAAAAAAAGATTGGACTACCAAATGTGCCACCAGTTCACCATCAGCCATGATCCCAGGTTAATTCTTCCTTTTTTAGAACTCAAAGTACTCGCGCCAAACCATATGGATTGCGAATCACTTGAAATAGTACTACCTGCTCCTAAAATATCAGACTTCAGTTTGCTCCCAAGAGAAGCTTGTTTCCTCTGATAAGAAAGAGGTGTTACTCAACATGGGTAACAATATTCCATCTTGCTGATGTTTACTGAATAAATTTACATGATTTATAAAAATAAATATGACCTGGTTCAATATTGTTGCACAGCAATGCAGTGTAGAAACTTTATTCAAGCTATATATAGTATTTAAAAATGGTTTCTGATTTTATAGACTGGTCTAGTGATATTTACATTCACAAAAAACAAAATGTTTTAACACTGGGAAGCTAAAATGGCACAAATGCAAACACTTTAATATATATAACCTACTTCATTCCCATCATGCTATTACAAAAATGTTCTACATGGATCCAATAAAAAAATCCATGAGCCTTCTTACTGTACATTAGGCTAACTTCTCTAAAATAGTGGAGTTTTGTTTGATCACTAAACAGTTTTGCAAAAATCTATTTTTACTTCAGTTCTCCAACAGTATCTAAAGCAATGGATCTTAGATTTTTCTGATAGATTTCAGATAAGGCATTATGTATAATTAAATCATATTTCAAATGCTACTCCCTACACTGTTGTTGCTAATATTGGAGAAAAGAGTTTAAATGCATCTCATGAGACAACAATACTAGATTTTCTGAAGGTGTTATAGAAACTATCAGAAATAATCAAGGGATGCCTTCAACTATATCTATCTTCTGATGTTTTTTTTTATTATTTTACAAGCACAGGAGTCTAGGATATTTAAACAATTAAATATGACTTCAGGGAAGACACTTAATTTTTACTCTCTTATATTAATTTATACAAGGAACGTGCATCTTTAAAATAGCACATTCTACCTCCATGTGGTATACTAATCTGATTTTTTTTTATCACTGCACAATATGTCTGCATAGCTGAAGAATGAATGTATCAATGAAGACAAAAACAATAATATCAAAACATCACTTAATACATCAAAAAAGTCAAGAGTTTTGATCATAACTGCTTTACTTTTTAATAAATATAAATTATGTTTTATTTTAAAGATTCACTGAGGATTATTTTGCATTTTTTAAGTACTGTAGCATCATGCAGTCCTAAGGTCTAAAGAGGCAAAGGACTGACAAATGACTTAATATGGAGAATGTATTGCACATTTCTGCATTCCAACCTTTTGCCCTCTCTAATCAGAGCCCGCTGAATTAGTGGCACATTCACCGCGGCACTGTAGTGTGTGTCACTACACATTGCAGACAGGTCTTCTTGCACTTAATTCATCATTATTCATAAAGCTTCGCTATTTTTCTTCTTTCATACTGTATATGGCATCCTGACTTATACATTTATTTCAGGGATGTTTTCTGAGGCTTATCATCATCCAAATTCCTTCTAATTCCACATAATTTTAAGTGGTAGTTCAAATGTGAGGCTGTACACTGTACTAAAATCTATAATTTTAGTTTTCTCTCCCTTTCCGTTATACTATATATATATACACACACACACAATATATGTGGACCGTAAATCTTTAAAAAATGATATAAATCTTGATTCTTATCCCTTGCATGTCAACCAGTTGGGACTGATTTTTTTGTCTCGTTTTTCCCAAATGGCGCCGCTACAAAATAATCTTCCCGCTGAATACGCCTGCCAGTAAGTCGATTGCTTTGTGGCTTGGTAGTTAAAATAAAAACAAGGCCCGAATGCTGTAGAGTTTACTGAGCTGGATCAGGGACTCCTGTTCTGTGGTGATGGGGAGGAACCAGCACTCTCCTGGGAGAGAGGGAGAGAAACTGGAATAGAGACAGCCCACATCTGTTCAGGCGGCAGACACTGTTGAACCAAGAGCAGGCAGTGACAGACAGCGTCTGTGAGGCAACTGGCAGCTGCTCTCGTTGCTCTCTCTCCCAGCAGGTTCTGCTATTAGAAGCTGGTGTTTGGGGAGATTCATACTGGCTAAAAGAAGAGAAAAAAAACTCTCCATTACCATATCACTTGGAGTACTACAGGTTTAGTATGACAGGTATAACAGCCTGCTTCTTCAGAAAATGGACTGATGTGTAGGACTGAGTTTGAAGCAACATGCCATGCAAAGATGCATGAAACTCAGTTAAATACCTAAATAAGTGATATCCACAATATGAATTGCATTATACTGCAGAACAAAAACATACACTTTATCTTAACTAGTCACCTTATTTAGGCATTCAAGGCTGCAGTGAGATTTCTGTTTAAGACACTGAAGACCTCAAAGTACTCCTTCAAGAAACCATTTACTCCTGGTTCCAGCATTAAATGCCAGGAAAATAAAACACTGATCCATCCAAAATACATAAAATACATCTATAAATAAATAAAATCAGAGAATACTACATACTTAAATGTCTGGTCTGTACTGTAATAGTTTTTTTGTTTTAGTTTTGACAACGTCAAAAATTAAATATGATATTACTGCGTATATTTAAAATCCAATAAAATTAATGCTAGCATGCAATATTTACAGATTTACATTGAGATTGTGCTACTTAGTGAAAAATGGTAAATTTAACACAGGATTTTAACCAAAATTCAACAATCTTAAGGATGTCTCACTAAACTAAGCAATTTACTAGGACAAAAAATAATATTAAAAAAAACTGCCTCATTTGCAGAATTGCTAGAACCTTTAGAATGCTGGTACATATTTGCAAATGTCCAGTCTAATTCACATTGTTGCTAGCCATAGAGCTCAATAGACTATGAAGTGCAGTGAGTTAATATAGTAACCTTTTACCTCTGGTAGCCTGCTGTAGCCACGATGGAAATTACTAGGAGAGCACATGATTGTCTGTCACAATCGGTATTCATCACCTTTTCAGACACTCTTAAAGAGGCAGAGCAGTGGGTGGACTTGGGAAGTGAACTGTCCACAAGAGAATTATTACTCCTAGGTTGCCTCAGGGCATAGCATCGACTCTGCTCTAGTGCCATCCCCTGCTTTCTGGATACACACAAAACAACAGCCTACATTGTCATGAATACAAGACTTTTCACAGTCTGTTGAAAGCCTTTTGCCCTGAGAAACATGTGGAGGAAGGGAAAAATTAACAACCACATGACATCTCCTTGAGACAGAGACTCTAGCACAAGGAGAAAGCAGTTGTCCAGTTTTTGTCTCAGCACTAGACTGAAGCTGCAGGAAGAGTGTCCCTGTGAAAACAACAGCACAGCAGGGGTAGGAGCCTCTCAACCAGAAAGGAAATTAGCTTTAATTCAAAGATTGCAAGAGAAGATTAAAGCATGACACAGATTTAGGAAGACAACGAAAGAAATTTAACAAGAAACCCAGGGAAATTGCAATGTGCAGTCTGACAGCTAGCTCAGGTATACTGTACAACAAATTACAGGGCTGAGTCATGAAAAGGTACTTTTGAAATGCCACTGCTTTGAAAGTACTCAATAGAACCAAATATCAAGTGTACCAAATGCTGATGAATTATTGGTGTGGAAATTAGTTCTACAGCAAGATCCAAAATCATTATTGTGACTGCATGAAAATAATCCACTGCAGATAAGTGCTATTTCCCAACCATCAGTCTAGGCTGACAAATTAAACCCTACTTGCCATTTTGATGCAAAATTATGGTCCATTTCTCAAAGTTTTGTAACTTAAGGGATCTTTGCAGAATGGTAACTTATATACACTTATTTTTTAATCAGACAGTACTCGCATTTAATTTGATGTATTTATACTGTAGCTCAGATGCCCCATCTGTCTTCCAACAATACATAATACAGATAAATATAAGTACTGTGCTTGGACTATAAAATACACACACATACTAAGCATATATACTCATATACAAGCATATATAAGTTGCTAACTCACAGTCAGCAAACCTGCCTTCGTGTCCACTCACAGAACAGCACAATGCAGGAAAAAGTATAGCTTGTAAGAGCAACAGGGCCTGAGCTCAAAACAGTGTCCTTCAAGCACTCAAGAACAGAAAAGGCATGCACTTTTTTATCCTGTACTGAAGAGTTTCGCCTTCAAAAGCTCCTCATTTCAGACTGCACTGCCCTGCAACAGTGAGTCATGCATGCCCCATTACTCATTACAGTCCGGTCTTCAGCCACAGAGTCAGATCCCTGAAGACCCTTGAATTCTAAGGGAAGGTTTATTTTATTTCATGAAATGAAAGTTGTAGTCAAAATGTTATTTTCCCAGTCACTGATATTAAAAAAATGAATGTTACAAGTCTTTAGAATTATCATACTACAGTTTAACGAACTTTGGTGGAAAGCAATATGTATTGTTTATGTCTTTGTGAAACGTCAGAGGAAGGACATAGGGTTATTTTATTGTAATGTTATAGTCAATGTTCAGAGCACGTACATTTTCTGTGCACTTCATGAGTTCAGGAAGCAGGATGCTTATTAAAACAAATGAGAGAAACTGCCATTGTTTTTCCCGAGAGCTCTCTTTATGACAAAGGAGATGTTTACACACCTGCTATGCTCTAGGAAAAATGCTAAAGTAAATACCACTGCATTTATTTTCAAAACATGAGAAACTAACATGAAACTAAAACTAGGACATGTTTCATGATATTCTAGCTGTGTCGTGGTACAGGTGTCCAGTCCCTGGGACATGGGTTCCAACTGCAGGGTGAAAACACTCTCATGGGGGTTGGTAGGGGGCTTCCCAGCTTTTGAGCTCAGAAACATCACAATTAAACAGAGATTCCAGATGCTCTACACCAGCTTTATCACCGATTGGTCTGCAAATGTCCGACACAGGTGTGCGAACCTTGAATGGCTTCCAATGATGTACAATACTTACAGTCATCTCCTGCATAACTGAATCAATATTCTGTACATTTTCCAAAACAGTCTTACAACAGAGTGACAGCAATGCAATCACGAGAGATAAAAAAAACAACCATAGCATATTCTTAAATTACATCAGTCTAACCTTCTTATCCTTCCTAATTCCTCCTTCTATCCTTCCTAATAGTTGTAATCATTACTGTTATTGGAATGTGATATTGATTGTTCCAATAATAGTAACTGGCAACACCTAGACCAGAATTCAGCCCACACCTCTTGTCAAAACCAGTTATTTAACCCCCCCCCCAAGGAGTATATTAAAACACATTGTTAATAAGAAAAAAGAGGAAGTGAAGCTGAGATGAACTGATGCAATGCAATTAGACCTATTAGAATTCACATGAGCCAACAGACAATAATCAAACCACTTTCATGCTGCCCATTGCAATTATCTTTGCACTTAAGAATCAACAAAGCACATAATGACTTACTCTCGATTAAGGAATTCATGAGAAATTGAATTTTAATGCGAGTTGTGCAGAAGACATTGGCCTTGTCATTCTCCACAGGACAGTCGGCTGTGTAAAAAAAAATACTGCTGACTAGTTAAGTGCACAGCAAAATGAGTAAAATTTCAAGCATGAGTGTTTGGGTAATCTAATCATGCAGCTGTAGATACTGACACTAAAGAATGTGACAAGTACCACAGCCCAAATTTCTATCTGTTTGCAAAGTTTTTTTTTAGTTCACTTTCTTGGGCCGATTAAAATGACAACACACCAGTCTGAGTAAACTTGCAGGAGCTCATCAGTATGTTGCCATTTTCTGTTGAGCAAATGATCTAATTTCCAAAAAGCCAGTAGACGGCTATACTGTATAACACCTGCCATTGTGTCATGAGGATTCTGGACATACAAAGTGAAAAGAGTTTGAGTCACTTTTTTCATCTTTCATTTAATATGTAAAAACTTTCTTCAAGCAAACTTCAGTGTTTAAAACTATAAGCTGTGGTATTTTAATTTGGACAATACCAGCTGGGCTTTAATATAAGTTGTATTTGATTAGCAATTAATGTTATTGCTTTCCTTTTTGAACCACATTTTCCGTGCCTTAAAGAGAACCGTATGCATTGCAGTTAGAATAACATTCAATTACAAAATGTGTCATTTGCCAGAATGCAATGGCTTGCATACAGTGTGAATTCTGAACATTTCCACACAAATATGTTGAAGCATTCTTGCTTAGTTCATAGAGACCAGAAAAACAGCACTTAATGACATTTAATCTTAATTGTACTACTACATTACATTAAATCTTTTTACTACTGCCAATGTTGCTAACATTGAATTTTAAAAGTAACAACATTTATTTTTTCATCTTATGTAAAATATAAACACTGCATGTGAATAAAAACACCTCTCGCCATAGCACTAACACTAGAGCAATACTCACTTATTCTCAGAGTCCTACTTCCTTACCTAAATTACTGTACTGTATATTCTCAGATCACATCACACTGGACTCACATCTCCAGCTCCAATCACTGCCAGTCTTTTGTCCTCTTTCACAAATTGCACACAGAAGATTCAAGACAGTTATAGCCTACATCTATAGAAATGAACTGCCTGTATTAGCACTGAGGGACTAAAACAGACTTCCAGTGTTAACAACCCTTTATTGTTCAATAAATGACTCCATAGTTTTTTTAGAAAGATAAAAGCCTTTATGACAAAGTGTTGGAGAATCTGAGCCCTCATTAGCATCTTTATTGATATCCTACCTAGACAATCAACACCTAAGTGACAAAATGTTTGAAAAATCACAGCTACATTTACACATTTGAATCCAATGCTAGCAGCAGGAGGGGATCTAGATATCGCAACTGACTTAGAGACTTAAATTTATAAGGAAAGAATTAATCTTCTTGTTTAAAAAAAGTCACAAAGTTACAATGCCTGCATTAAGAAACAGTTATTATTCTGATTGCAAATTTCACAACTGGTTTATTAATTTGCACGATGGTACAGTATGAATGAGAAGGGGGAGGGGGTTCAAAATGTCTTTGAGGAGCTATCGGCAGAAGAGATCTCCTTTCAGTCTTCATAGATGTTGCATGTTTACACACTGTATCTTGTGAGTATATTGAACATTCATTCATTTCTTTATTTTTAACCCCTAACCTCCTATACAGATGTCCATTTTCCCAAGAGTAAAAATGATTATTACAGGTTAGGAAATAAAAGGCTTTCATTAGCACAGCATATTATTCCACAGTATTTCATACTATAATTCAGAACCAAAAAAGCCATTTCATTCAAGGGCTGCTCCATGTTCTGAAGTTGTAAAAGAAACTACTTGCTTTTGATGAGTTAAACCCTCCAGGGTTGTACTGGTCCACTGATTACTGGTATCTAGTATCCAAAGAAGTATGTATTCCAGAGTTCCTTCCGAATATCTTATTATAAGCCCCATGATAAGCAGAGATATTATGGGAAAGTATCTCCTTGAGCTGCAATGTGCCCCTCAGGATTTGTTGACCTATATGAGCATTGAAACAGTATGTCTTGGTCCATAGGCTCTCCATTTATTTTCAATCTCCTAAAAAGAAGTATGTGCTATAATGAGCAACAAGTGAAAGGGCTTCAGCAGAGCAAGGCTTGTCTCAGAAGATTAGGTCTGAGAAATAAATTAGTTTGACTCTTACTAAAAGACATTTTGTTTCCAAACCTACATTTTTGTATTTCATTTTCTTAGTTTATGTTCACATATTGGGGAGTTTTAAAAGACAGCCAATGAACAAAAACAGGCTGTGAGTCATTCCATTCCTAATTAAAAGATTATAGCTAACTCATCTTCACCTGTTAAGCTGTCCTTTTTTTCTTTTCCACCAATTAATAAGACATTCTGTTTTTCTTCACTCAAATGAAAGAGTTCTGTTTCTTACCCCTTTCACCTATGATTCATTTTAACATCCGTTGTGAAAACCAGAATAATATTTTAATGAGCGCAAACATTTTTAAACGACAGAAAAACAAGGCATCTCAGAACTTCTTTACAGCATGTTTATCCAACAGATACTATACAATTCAGATGCACTGGAAATCCAAAATGTATCAGTACAAAAACAACAACCTTTGTAGAATTTAACTTATTGATGCTATAAAATACAAAGTACGTGTGGGGGTACATGCAATACATTAGATACTGCAGGATGGTTCCAAACTGCTGACAGTGAGCATTGCTGCATAGAACTTCATAGAATATTACATCATTGTCCTTAATTTGGTATTGAAGGCAGAGAGTGTTTTTCTTTCAACAAAACTGCTTGGTTTTAAGTTGACTGACCACAGCATGTGTCCAAAAGAAGCAGGTTTCCATGATCCAAGACTCAAAAACACAAATACTAATAATCTCACTGGTACAGAACATGGAATTAACTTCTCACAGGAAAAATAACATTTATGAGTACACCAACACATATATCCAGTAACATTTAATATATCCATAATATACAGTAGCACACAGAAAGAGGCAGGCATACTATACATGTGTTGAAGGCACTTCAGGCATTTTTTTATTTCTTAGTATAGTTAATGTGTTTTATAAAGACACTTGTAGACATACAATTTATGTAAGCATGCATGACATCAAGATAAAGTGAATTGTTCTCTCTCTGCATTAAAATTATACACCTGTTAATTTCTATTTTTATCATGAGGCTAGCAACTCATGATAAACTTAACTTAACTTTAGCAACTGACTTGGGGTTTGAAAGGCATAAAATACTGTTTGCAGGTGTGTCAAATCCATGGGTGTCATTAATTATTTCAAAAGATAAGGAATAACAGTTTACTATAGTGTATGCGATGGACTGAGTATATACAAAAGACGAGATTGCTTTTCATATACATCATTAAGTATTTTGTATCAACATATTTACCTTTTAAACCACACAGGAATTCTTGTAAAGTAAAGCATTAAATATTATCCTATTTTAATAACTTCACTTGTAAACTGTGTGAATATAATTGATTAAAATATGTCTCCAACCAAAAGACAAATGAAATTCTGTGTGAAAATGGACACAGAAATCAAGCTGTTTAACTTCATTACTGACTGAACATAAAACAAAACTTTGCACATTAATACGGATTGTTTAGACACAAAGTTTAGCTATGAGCTGGATTACTCAAACTCCTGCGATGTTCCAAAACAAGACTAGGCAGGCTTTGTAGGTGATCAGAATGACAAGAAGAGCACAGTGGTGATGTTAAAACATCAAGGGCACCCACAGTGAGAGAGCCTACAATCAAGCAGGGATTCCTATGGGCAGCTTCTGTTCAGCAAACGAATCAGCATTTTCATCGCCTGCATCCTGCAGTACCTGTCATTGTCTTTCTACTTCTCTGCATGCCAGCTCATTCTGATCACAGCAAGCACACAGAGCACTCAGGTTGTAAAACTGGGAAAAACGTCATGGTTTAAGCAACTGGGTTAAAGCTCATAAAATGTTCAGTAACAGGTGTGATTTCATGTTCCTGGACAATACTTTTTTTTTTTTCCTCTGGGAAAAATAAAGGCTGAGCAAGAACAGTGCAATATTACAGCACAGTAGGAATCTCAGCAAAAGATATATAATTATGTACTGAAAAACAGGCAACAGGTACTACATAAACGTAACAATAAAATATTTACTTACAACTGCAACACACTGACAATAGCATTATCAGGAAAATTGAAATATTTTAGCAGAAAGTAGACTACTCAAAAAAGCTAGACATTTGAGCTAAATGCATTATTCTGATCAAGACTAGTCTTCAAAAGTGGTTAATCAAAAAGGGTTTATTATCAAGGTCATAGGCTATTAGTGTGTCAGAAGCAGTTCTCCCAATTCCTAATGAAAAGCCCTTTTCAAGCATGTGGCTTTTCATTGGTCTCTATGCCCAAGATGCCACGTCATCCCAGTTCAATCCAGAAGTCATCAATGTTCTCAAGTCTGGCAAACAGGGCTCCAATCACATAAATGTCTCCATCTCATCTTGCAAGAAAACAGTTGCAATATGACATGCACAAGCACCTGTGCTGACCTCTTAGACGAGTCTTGTGTCATCACAATGAGCCTGCAGGAGGGTCTGCAACTGAGGTCCCAGGATTTGATCAATTTAGTACCCTGCAGACAGGATGTCAGGCCTGTCCAGACCATCACACTAAGACGTCCCAGGGACTGGCCTCTTATACGCAAGAATTATCATATCATCTCTGCTACATTTGCCAATGTCCTGAATGTCTGTACAAAACCAGAAAGGACTTGGCTCAAGCACTAATGAATCACCCAACATGTATTGGTACTGTCAAAGTATTTTAAAAAGTATTGCTTCCTTTAGTATGGAGATCTGAGTAGTTTCACTGTATATCATTTTCAGCCCAAGACTGTTTACAAAAGTACTGAAGTGCTACCTCATGACAGTCATATATATATTTATTCCAAGCACCTTCCTTTGAAATTCTTCATCAATGATTACAATAGACTGTGAAGATTTCCAAGATTTCAACTACAAGATCATAGGTCTCTCCGCCCCCCCTTCTTCTGATGAGTTTATTAGTTGTACCAGCTTGTTGAATCACAAAGCAATTCAAAGAGGCCAGACTTTACCTTAACAACAATTCAAGAGGTCTACAGTATGTGCCAGACAGAACTAAACAGATAATTGCTTTTAGGTACACTCTGGATAAGAATGTGAGATATTCTATACTTTGCATTGATATCTAACACTATAGTAGGAATGCAGTTGCCGAAAAATAACATGAAAAAATAACATGAAAGGGGCTCAACCATGTTATGATACTAACTACAGTTAATACTCTATCTAACAGCTTCCTGGGAAATTGATAAATGTATGTGCATAAATATATTTTTAAAACAAATATCACTGTATTGTGTAATTAAATTGTAGCAAATATAATTAGTGGGAGTGTCACAATTTTTGCACTGATTATGCATCATTTAGTACTCAAAGGATTTTATGAATTCTCTATCATGGCTACAGTGTTTAAGAAAGCATGACAACTCTTGGTATTGTAATTAATTTAAAGCACAACAGACTGTCTTTTCTTTGTTGCCATCGTTGTATTCACTTTTTAATGATTCTTTTTTAAAAAAAGCGTTTACTGATTCTGCCATACTCCAATTGTGGGCATTCAGTTCTATACAGATGAATGCCGAAACAAAAGCACCATCGGGAAAAAAAAACAATGCAAATGTCTAAAGGTACTGTAGTTATATACAGAACGTGAAATTATTTTTCTCTTTTTGTTTCTGTTTTCAAATTGTCTTGTCTCAAAGAATCACAAATGCAAAACTTTCTTTCTACAAGAGGTTCTGAGCAGAGCTTGACATCATTATCATGAGTAAATCAACTATAATGAAACAAAAATAATATTTACTTGTTTACAAACAAATGGATTCTCTGAAAAGTCTGACTACATTTTATCTCATTGGTGCTTGTCTAGAATCCCATTAATCCCTCCTGTTACTTGAGCAGGCTATCAAATATTAAATCGGGGAAATTGCCAGTGTCACATCTCATCTGTTAGTGGACTCATCTTGTTAGTAAAACAGTAGATTTCGACTTAGATACTAGTTAGCTGAGATTTTTTACCATTTCTTGGTACCACATTACAAGAGTAAAAACACCTGATAATAGGAAGCAAAACATTGTAATTATATTTTTTTCTTACCCCTCTAATTGGTTTTATCATCTGAATAACAAATAAAGAGTAAAAAAGAGTAAACAATTTCAATTTATTTCTTTCATACAGAAAATATTGACCCAATGGAATCACAAAACGTGGAAAAAATACTTGTTTTCCTGGGCAAAAATAGGACTGCATAAAGACACAGAATTTACATAAAGCTACTTTTCATTTTTCCCGAATAGTGCTACAACAGCATGTGCTAACCTGTTTTCCCAGATGTATCAATACAAATGGGTGCAGTTTTGCTTTATAAAACAGCCATGTTTATCCTCTGAATGTCCCTGGTATAAAACCATTTTAATCATTTGTTGCTGTTGTAAAACTTGATCTACTGTGGGACAACATAATTAAGTGTCAGCATTTCAAAATGTACGGTGCTCAATGCATTGCACAGGAACCAGGTTGTACGTCTCCGATAATTCAGTTTATGGCTGAGCGATAATGGAATTCAAGATTATCAGCTGAGAGGCACAATATTTTACCTCTTAGTGTCAGACCAAAAACTGCAGCTGTAAAAAGGGGCTGCACTAAAACTACAGACAGCTTTCTCCAAGCTCCTTTGACATACATGTTGTGAGATCACAATGTTCTGTCATAGAACAATGGACTATGCTTGTTATAGTTTACTCTAGTATTAGTTATGAAAGGTTACAAAATACAGCACTACGCATACACTTGGGCGATTGAACTAGTGAAGTACCTGTTGTCAATAGCAACCGTGACTGCCGAGTGATTTCCAGGTTTATGGAAATGCCTGCCTGAAAAGAAGAGTGTAGCCAATGCTAAATGAATTTTATGAATGCCAATGACTTTAATTTGGACACAGCTGTAAGTACATTAATTTTCAATTCTTCTGTAAGGGATTACTTTCTCCTTAATAATTATTCATGCACTTGGCCAGCAGAAGCTTTAAAAAGTTTCAAACTGCAGTTAACACCAACTTTTAACACAAATTGCTGCCATATTTTAGAGAATCTCCATTCTGGAAAAAAGCCAACAAAAGTGCTGTCAATGCATGTCAAAGGGAACAAAGGTGAAGTATGCAAAGTAGTCATTTAATAAAAAAAAGTCCCAGAACGTTGCCTTCTGAAGACATGAGGCAAGAGTTACTATTTGCAAAATCCTTCTTTTCAAACACTTGTGGCACATCTGAATTGATCGTTTCATATTTGTATGAAATGTTCTTAAGAATCCAAACTATTCTTCCTGGATGATCAGAACAAGGAGGTCTCACCTTCTGTGTTCCTCTCCTGTGTCCTCCTGTTTCTTTTCCTTGTTGTCTTCTCCTCTTAAATTTATTGTACTTTTGCTCTGTTCTTAGACTCTTGATTGACACAATCATTTAACCAGAACTTAACTAAAGTATACCAAGATAAACTTGATGATCGTTTTGATCACTGATTCCTGGACTCCTACACCTCAGCAAGCCCCCCCTTCTTTGAAGCTGGAAATGTTGACAATAGCCAGGTGTTACCCATTGTATCTAGATTCTTAAAGACACTTCGTAAAAATATAATGCTTTTATTTTCTTTGGCGTTAAAAATAATCTGATTTTTTTTTAAGTTAAAGCTATACACTACAAATCTATTTCGATTCAGGTTTTGAGCTGCATTTATAGAAGTGTAAATCAGATATACTCACCAGATCAATTCAGGATTATTTTTACAGCACCAACGATCTGCCTTCCAAAACTGATTTAAATTTCCTTTACAAAAGGGAACTATTTTTGTAAAATAGCATACTTTTTCAGAGATCACATACAGTCAAATTTAATTTGGGCCACAAATCCTGACAAATTCAGCAAAATCACTTACTCATGTAACAGCATTCTCTTCACCTCAGCCTGTTACAAGTCTTTTAAAGATGTTTCTAGCATACCGTCTGGCATAGGTTATATGTGGAATAACACTAATTTTCACACTTGGTTCTGTGAGTCAATCATGACTTATGTGCACGTAAAAAAACAACCAAAAACAATATTAGTTGAAATAACCAACACCTGTGATTTTTTTGCAGATTTCTGCTATGCTTACCCTTAACTAAAGCTATGCCTCCATTCAGACCAGATAGACAGATGCACATAAAATTAGATAGATCCAGAAGTAAGCTGGGTTAATTCTTTACTAAAAGAAGGATACTGTTACATTATCAGATATAATGAAAATGTTGTAGAGTAACACAGAGCTAAGAGAAATGCCAGGCCAAAACAAGGTATAACCATAGTATAAACATGTAAAGAGTGTTTTATTGTTGAAAATATCAGAAAGGCTTCCAACTCTCTGTTATGTAGTTATACCTTAATCCTGAAACTGATTCACTTCAAGGAATTTTAGGGAAGTTCTTCTGATTTACTTCCTTTTTTGGAATTTTGAAACATGATTCAATACTTTTTGAGTAGCTACAGTATGTTGCCAATACGTACTGTACCCTTTTACAGAAGCTGTGGTACTGTATATCGCTGTTACCTTTTAGAACTAACCAGATGTAATCAGCCATGATAAAAAAAAAAATTGTGGGTCAAAAGCAGTTTCCCAGTATGGCGAAGGAACTGCTGAATTATTTACATTTTACCTTCATTTAAAAAGGTTAATTAACAAAAAGTTTTACAAGTATTTAATTTTTAAAAATTTATTGAGTTCTCCACATACAGTACAGTACTATGGCAGTCCTGTTGTTTTTCAATCTCCATAAAACCAAACAGAGTAGCAAGTACACCATGCCTTGCAAGAGCACAACTTGAAATGACACATCTTTAGTGCTTTATCTCAGTAACTAATGTTGCGATTTTGTGAGAGGACATAGCTCACAAGGGAACCTGCAAATGAAACAATGTATAGACAAGGAGCAACGTAACAGAATTTAACCAGACTAAAAAATGATCCAATGTTATAGCACTCACAGCTGTATTATTATAAATTTGAGATAAAGTAAAACATCTTTCAGTTCAAAGATATCTTACGTTATCACATCTACTTTATCTATTTGTGCAAAGTCAAAGACTTTAAAAAATAGCCTGAAAGACAGATAAGGTCAAATAGACTTTAGATGGATAAAGGGATGAGAAAATAGGTGGGACGATGGATGGATGGAGAGACAGGAAAAAAACAGATACTGTCAGAATAACCAGGAGTTATTTTTTTGGGGTGGATTACAGCTTCAAACACATTTTATTTTTATCCTGAAGTACATTCTTTTCCCTGCTGCAGCCAAACTGACATCCCATTATCATATACAAACAGCCAGAAACAAGGCCCGTCTTTGTCAAAGATCAGTCAAGGGCTAGGAAGGCTTAAAGTTTGCAAGGCTGATTTAGCAACGAGGCTCCCAGAGGGTCCGCAACTAATGAGAAAAAAACAAAGCAGCTGCCTGCTCTTTTAATCCACAAGTTCATTTTAAAGTCTTTGCCTTTGCAACCTCATATCTTCACATCTTCCAGGGATTTGCATTTCACTGCAGCCAAGCATGTATGTCATATCTGTATGAAAACAGCCCCTAAGCATCAGCCCAAAGAGCCTTACAAAATCTGCAATAGTGCTTTAAGCTTGGTTAAAATGAGTATTAACGAAGTGACCAAGCCAATTATCGGTGCTGAAAGGCAGGGGCTTCTATAGAAACAACAGTTTTAGGAAAGGAGATGAAGCAATTGAATAAATCAGCTCCATTATGAAGAAATTGACCTATTTTAAGCTAAGGCAGGTGGATTGTTTTTCCATTTTAAGTTGATTTTCCTTTTGAAATCAACATCTGTGTCACAACAGTAAATACTTCAATAATATTTAAGCCAAACATCTACAGGAAGATAAGTGTATATGTCCATATTCTACAGGACAGTTTACCTTCTGATTCACTTAAATTCAAATTTAATCTATTTTCTTTCCTCCAAGAGAAGGTCTATCACATTTTCTCAACATTTGCTGTGATAAAGATACAGTATACTGCTAACATTTCTCTATCACACTGTACTTACTGTTTGGTACAAACCCCTTTGTCACATTCAAAATTCAACCAGTGAATTAAAGCAGACAGAAGATTCACTAAGAGCAAAATATGAAGGACGGGGGACTTTAAACACTGCATATATTTCAATATATTAACAATGTGAAACAGCATTTCAAAACTTCCCAAATATCAGAGCTTTTATTCTAATTTCAGAAAATGAAAATACACAGTGTTAAAATAGTCTTATTGTCCAAATTAAAAATTCAATTTAATTAAAGTATCAATATACTGCAAAAAACACATTTTAATTACAGACTGAACTAAGTTTTTTGTCTAGTGGGAACAAAGAGATTCATTGTGGACTAAGCATGCCTGTATATTCAGCCATATATTCAGCCAAAGGGGAGGACAGTCAGGTTAATACAAAGATTTCTGCTGTAATTTATTTTTTATTACAGCTAGCAGCTACAGCAAAATGCACAAAGCATACACAGACTATCACCTGAGGACAACAGACTTGATATATTTCAGAAAAATACTACTGATTTTCAAAAAATAATGTGCAGGTCACAATACAATCAACATTGCACTATATAGTCCATACTGCAAGTCTGTCTACTTTTTTGGTGGGATTACTTTTAACTCTCAATCCCGAAGTCCCAGTGGCTATGTATTTTGGTATAAAGGGAAATTTTAGTCTCACTAGGGATACTAGGGGTAACACCCTTGCTCTTTTTGAGAAACACTATGGGATGTTTAATGACAGGACCTTGGTTTTACTTCTCATCTGAAGAATGGCACAGTTTTAAGAGTATAGTGTCCCTATCACTATATAACTAAGGCAGAAATATGAGTAAGAAATAAATGCTTCATGCACTTTGTACTGTTACACAATACTTCTTTGCCATCTGATTTGGTTATAGCAGCTAATGCAGAAGAAATGGTGGGTTGTGATGTGTGAGGCAAGCAGCAATTAAGCAGAAACCAGGTTCACTGCTGAAAGCATGTGGCAATATGAGTAAGTTGAAACATAGAAAGGTGTCGCTGCTGATTTCTCAAGGTACCTGAAAACTAGCAAGCATCCAAACAAATGTAATAAACTCAGCACAACCTACAAACACTAAAAAAAAACATTTTCAGAGAAACACCAGACAAAATGCTTAAGGATTTTTTTCTGTAGCCTTACAAGGCATACAGGTCAGGGCACTCAGGAAATTATACATTACAAAGGCATACAGTAAATGCAAGAACAAACCACACGCATTTTTCCTTATTGCACGTCAAATAAAATATGCTGTAGCAAAACCAGTTTTATCCTGAATAGCTGGAGCTATTCAGTGGTGGCTTGTGACCTTTCCAAAACAGAAAGCTTCCAAATAAAGTACAATGTGCCTAGAAATTGAATCAAGATTCCACAGAATTTGACAAGGGGGGTCAGTGTTTTACATACCATTTGTTAGAGTAATATGAATGCATAATTTACCACTGGCATATACAACAAATCTGTATCCCATAAAACTCCCACGAAATACATAACATCAAACTTGGCATCACGGATACAGACACTTCTTTTTCAACTATAATACTCATTTTTAAGCTATTCACAGTAATCATCGCTCTACACATTTTGGTTTGGCTGGCATTATCCATTACATAAAGAGGTAGCATTTAACAAACCGACAGAGGAAATTGCAAATGCCCTTCAACGGCACGGCCTTAATCTCAGTGCTAAATCTGAAATTCATCTTTGATCTCTTCCACAACCAAAGCAAGAACAGAATCTCTCAATTAAAGCTAATACAGAATTATGAAGGCAGTAGATCATAAGGCACCTCAGTTTTTTTACTTACAGTTTAACTATTATAAAAGACTGTGCCATCGCTTCAGTGATCCTCTAATACCTATAGTACAATTGTAAGCCTGCTTTCTTGTTTTCACCAAAAAATTATTCTGTAATACAAAATGTACTTTTCTTCTCAAACAGTATATTTCCCTCAAAAGGCTGAATGAAAATCAAACTCTCCTGTAAAACTAAATTGTATTAAATGACAGGACTGAACTGAATATACTGTAACACAACGGGGGCTCAGGCGGGCGCCCTTCGCCCCATCTGGTCGGCCCAAAGTATAGGTGGCTCGAACCCGGGACTTCCGCGTCTCTCTGCAGCGACCTAGCCCCGTGAGCTAAAGAGAGATCTCTCCACAGCCCAGTAGCTGTGGTCCTGCTATCAGAGGGAAGGGCGGTGACGTCACCCGCTCTGGTACGCCGGCTCTTACACAGTGCCTGTCGGCCGTAAGCGTTACACTCTCCCCCGCTTAAATCGCCGTCCCCGGCGAAGGGCTATCCCACCCCGCTTCTGACACCAATGTAACGCAACGGGGGCTCAGGCGGGCGCCCTTGCCGCATCTGGTCGGCCCCATCCCGACTGGAGGCTCGAACCCGGGACTTCCGCGTCTCTCTGCAGCGACCTAGCCCCGTGAGCTAAAGAGAGATCTCTCCACAGCCCAGTAGCTGTGGTCCTGCTATCACAGGGAAGGGCGGTGACGTCACCCGCTCTGGTACGCCGGCTCTTACACACACTGCTTGTCGGCCGTAAGCGTTACACTCTCCCCCGCTTAAATTGCCGTCCCCGGCGAAGGGCTATCCCATCCCACTTCTAACACCAATGTAACGCAACGGGGGCTCAGGCGGGCGCCCTTCACCGCATCTGGTCGGCCCAAAGTATAGGTGGCTCGAACCCGGGACTTCCGCGTCTCTCTGCAGCGACCTAGCCCCGTGAGCAAAAGAGAGATCTCTCCACAGCCCAGTAGCTGTGGTCCTGCTATCAGAGGGAAGGGCGGTGACGTCACCCGCTCTGGTACGCCGGCTCTTACACAGTGCCTGTCGGCCGTAAGCGTTACAATACTGTTGTTGATTAATCTAATTTCCTTGAATGAGAGGTGATATAGGGGATTCATCCAAAACCGTTTTCATTATTCTGAGCTTGGGTTTAGAAATCAGACTTCCATGCGCGAAAAAGGATGGCACAGTGGCACATCGGTGAGTATTTCTGGCTCACAGAGTCAGGGAGAAGTCCAATAATAAGATAAGATTAGATTACACTTTATTAGCTATATATAATTTCTTAAGGAAATTAGGAATTCGTCTTTTCACATACCCCAGATTGCTCTCCATGAGACACACAGACAGGGAGAGAAGCTTGGGGTCAGAGCGCAGGGTCAGCCATTGTACAGCACCCCTGGAGCAGTTGGGGTTAAGGGCCTTGCTCAGGAGCCCAACGGAGTAGGATTCCTCTGCCAGCCACAGGATTTGAACCAGCAACCTTCCAGCCACAGGCGCAGATCCTGAGCCACAGAGCCACCGCTCCGCCTCTGTATAATATAGTATATAATATACTGGTATCTTAACACGAGTCTGAGAAAATTAGACCCAGGTGTGAATGTGTCAGTCCCTTCAATGGACTGGAGTCCAATCCAGGGTGTACTGTGCCTTGTGCCCATTGCTTGCCAGGACTGACTCCGGCTCCCCTGCGACCCTGAATTGGAAGGAGCTGTTAGTAAACGGATGGACGAATATGTACAAAACTCAGTTCATTTTTTTTTTCAATGAGCGAACATACTGTGAAACTTGTTTAATGTATTGTTATACTTTTTATATGAACTGCGAACGGCAGAGGCTGAGCTAGCCTTGCATACACAAATGACTGGGTTCCCTCATTAAAGGAATGGGCTATGTTCTAGAGTTAGCACTTAAAAGAATTCTGCACGTCACAACTCTTTGTGTACACTTTCCTTGCTTTGGCAAATCTTTTTTTACTGGGTGTGTTAAGACAAAAGATGACTGTTTAATTAAAAATAAAAGCAAGCTTAGAAGTTTAAAGAGAATGTGATTAGACAGTCCTTCCTATTTAAATATAGTCTGAAATAAAAAGGGTTAAATATGTTTTTTAAACATATTTTTTAAAAATCAAACTTTACTGGCTTGACCTGTATTGGTTTCAGAAGAACTCCAGTATCCTGAGGCTCTGACCAAAAACATTAACAAAGCAGGTCCTTTGCAGGAATAATAGTTATAAGGGATTAAAAACACCCCAAGCCCAAAAAAGATCTTCCAGTGAAAGGCAATGACATCAGAAACTGCTACATACACCTACCATTGTTTAATTATTTAATTTGGGGAATTACGGTCAACTTAAAATATTTAAGCATTATTATGTTTACATTTACTGTGGCTTAATAAACTACACATTTAATCAAACTGTCATAATAGCTGGAATTTAATTCAGAGCTCACAAAGTAAAAGAGCCTGAACACTAGGCTAAAGTTAGTTTATACTGTCAAGCTAAAATGGAAAATTGCAGATCCGATAAACCCCTTTCAGGATTAAGAAGATGATGCCAGAGGAAAACTGAGAGAAATATAAGTGGAAAATTTAGCCCTTCTTAGCAGTTAAAATCCATATAGAAAATAAAATCCAGGAGCATGAAATTATTATAGAGTAATTATATCATAATTCAATTCTCCCTTATTAGCATTGTGTTTTCATCTATACCTATATCATTAGTAACTGCTTGGACCACACAAAACAAAATACAATCTGTTAGTTTAAAAACATTTGTATAAAGATATATTAAATGTACAGTATATCATATATACAGTGTATGGCTTCCATTCAATCATATGATGGAAAAAAGCAGATGTTCTGCACATGACAAAAACCCAAACTGTACCTTCCCAACGGTCTCCAAAGAGCAAAGTAGAAGTGCATTATTAACATACTGCAATATACTTACTTCCCTAACAGGCAACACTATTAACCACCAATTTGGTTTAATTTGATTCAATTCAAAATAATTTTAGTCATCCCCAAGAGGTAATTTAAGAAATAGAGGAGTGAGTAAACCAGTAGTTAAAAACAATATCTAAAATATCTGACAAATCAATTAGGACAATACAAGGCAAAAAAAAGAAACAACTGGATCAAGTTAAAGAAATGTGTACAACGAATTGTTTGCACACACAAAAAAGGCTAAGTTAGAAAACTAGAAATTAGAAAGGCCAAGAGAAATGGAAAGGAATATTATAATGAAGGTTAAGACTTTGCGCCAGTTTGTCTACTTGCAACCCTGAAACTGAAAACCAAGATTAAACTCAAAAGTCCTTTTTTTGCTCCTGCTATTGGGACACCCTGACAATCTTTCACACAAACATGGTTCTGAGTTCTCTTTTTTCATACAAACGTTATGAAGGAAGAAGGCAAATTTGGTGAACAAGGATGTTGAGTGGTCATACATATTTCTGTGAGCTTTATTAAGATATAATAAAGATCTGTTATCACTGAAAGCCAAAGAAGCATTTTTGTATAAAGGGTGGCTATGAGGGAGTTTCAGAGAGTGATGCTTGCAAAATTAATAACTTCAGAAAATTATGGCTATAAACTCCACTAGGTAATTTAGTAGTTTAGCATGTAGTTGCCCCAAATGATTGTAAAATACTGTAGCTACAAATATTATTTGGACAGCGTTAATGAGAAAAATGACTTCCCATGAAGTGCTTGCTATTCTCTGGAGAAAAGAGCAAAATCATTAGGGTATTAACAAACCTAATACAGGATCTATCATTAGTTGTGTGCTAAATTTGTAAAGAAACCTGATTTAAGACAATAATACAACAAAATGGCACATTAGTAAAATGCAAGATCTACTTGGAACAGCTACCGAACTACAGGTGCAGTTTTGACAGATTAAATCAAGACTGGTTTTTCCACAGGGACAATTATGAGCTATTTGAATTACGTATCCACTGCTAGAGTTTGCTAGAATTAAACGTTGCAGGTGAAAGGATTAAACTTATTTTCACTCCAGGAATTTTGTAGTAAATAGAATTAATGGGATTCTAATGCCAATGTTGTCTTTCCAATTGAGAGTCAACAATGAGAGAAGAACTACTGTATATATAAATTACTTATGGAATATAATTTCTACATAAGTATAAAAACATATACTGTACATTAAAAAGTATACCAACATATATTCAAAACAATAAGACACATAATGTTTACAAAACTCCTTACATATTGAATGTTGATCTTATTCTGGAAAACATAAATCTATGCTATATTAATAATTTACTCCTAGCTAGTCAGGATGGTGTCACATAAACAAAGCATTTGCAAATTTGTCTGAAAGGTTGTGAGATCCCAACATTCAGATCACAAGCAGTTAAAGCTTAAAGTAATTTGAATCCCACTTCAGAGATTTGACAATAAATCTGTGGCAATTTATCTTGGAAAATAAGGCTGTTGTACTCCATAAAAAACTAAAAAAAGTATTTTAAAATGTTAGATATTACTACTACAGACTAAGAGAGGTGTATCAGTCTACAATTGTAAAGGTTGACAAATCATTTGTTTCAGCAAATCTTTACCTCACTAAAAACACTGATCTTGAGGGTAAGCCATAGCTATTGATTACATCATTTTTAGGACCGAAATTGATTATAAATTACCAGAGAAGATAAATATTATTATTCGTGTCAAAAATAAGAGACTCGGGATAAAGAACACTGTATGATGTATGATGTTTCACTGTATGAAAACAAAAACATATTTCAAAAATGATTCACTCAAAGGGAAAAGGGGGCTAGTTAAATTCCCAATATTTGAAAAGGCATCCAGTCATCCTTTCATCCTCTTAGCACTAGCTAAATGAAGTTAGTCAATCTCATTTCCATAACAACAATTGCAACTGAATGCAATCTAGCACAATTTTAGGGTATATTTGTCTGAACATAAGAATGATTACAGAGTAAGAGACCATTTGGTCCATCTAGCTCATTTGATAGTTGGGCAGCTAATTGATCCAAGGATCTAATCCAGCCTTTTTTTAAATTAAGCTAGGGTATTGGTTTGGCTCAGTATTTTTTTAGATACTTCCACAACCCTGTGGGTAAAGTATGTCCCATTTTCAGTTTTAAACGCACTTCCCGGTGTTTAAACTCATTCCATTTGTGTTTTCTGATGAGGTCCACATAAATGTGTCAACTATGCCAATGCCTTTGAGGATTTTGAAGACTTGTATCAGGTCCATTCATAGTCATAGATGGTGTGTTCATATAGGTGTATGGCAACTTGTGAAATGTCACTAAATAGTGCCAGTCAAGAGCTCACCATAAGTCACATCTGAAACTGCAAGACACTCACTAGAGGCAGCAGTGTGGAACACTGGATAAGTTTCTGGACTCATACCCAAAAAGGTGTGGATTCAAATCATTTTGTGAGACTGCCGTTGAATCCTTGAGCATGGTCCTTTTAAACAGAGAATATTTCCCTAGCACAGTACTGAGCTTTACAGTATATATAAAGAGGTTCAAATGTGATTTGCTTTGTCCTTAGTAATTAATACGCAAAACAAACAAACCGTGTACACCCTGAGTACATCTGTCAAGGGGTCAAGAGCCTTTGTGAGTATGGTGTAATTTCCAACCTTCCTAGCAGCAGGTTTAAAAAACTAATGAGTTTAGATAAGTTAGATAAAAGCAAACATTGTCCAGACTACCAATTTATCTAGTTCTCTGTCCCATATAAAGGCAACCACAAAGTCACAGAAGACCTAACACTTGTCAATCAACTCCACTAACTGGAAAAAGGATGCAAGCCCTTTAACTTAGACACTTCTGAAAATTCACAGAGGTTTCTACTGTGCAGCAAACCATAAGATACTCTAACAAGTCAAACACCACCCATCCCAATAAATAGGTAATGATGCAGCTCAAGCTTTGACCAACAAGGTCTGGACAAGGATTGCACTAGACTCTGCAGCCCCCTACCGAGATTCTTCGTAGCCTATAGCAATTGAAGTACTGCAACTTAGAGCACCTATAGCATATACACCCACCCGATCAGCTCAGCATATGTCTGCATTATTTAAGGTGACTAAAATCTAATACTCTGAGGTTTGAAGGACTGTGATGCCATCTGGGAAAGTGATGCAGTTAAAAAAATGTGTCAGCAAAAAAATATCATAAAGACTGTTTCACCCAGCAAAACCCAGTTGCTGCCAGGAATATTAAATTTATTACAGATTATAATCAAAAGCCACAGTTGAGATTTAAAGAGAAATGGTGCATATAATCTTCGGTGCTATCATCCTCACTCTTGGCATGCCCACGAGCTGATGTGGTCTAAACTGCAACAAGTATGTCTTGCATTCTGCTAAGGTCAGTCCTTGACAAAATGAGGATCAAATAATTATAATGGGCTATTCACAGAAACTGAATTCATCCAGTGAAGAAAACTTCCAATAACAAAGCTTAATTTCATTTCGCTAGTGCAATGTTCTGCAAATGTAGAAATTACAGTTTAATTATATACACAGTGTGATTTAATGTACAGCTCCTTGGTGCATCTCCAAAGTGTTACAAAGGTAACTGCCGATAAGAAAGTTGAGATGCATAAAAATAAGATGTACAGTGAGAAACCACTCTTCATGTCCTTCATGTTTATTTTCACATTTTGTTGTCTCTGGCATGATAATTAAAAGAATAAACAATGAAATCAATAAACATCCCCTCTAATTTGAATATAGACTTCTTAAGCACTCTCTAAGATGAGGTTCACAGTTATGTATGTGGCCTTACTAGAACACAACTTGCTGTTTGCTTGCCTTTATGTTCTATGATGTTTCTGTATCAAGTTTCTTTAATAAATACATAGAAGTGCTGCCAAAGCAAAGAAAGCCTTCGAGTCCTTTTTATTACAGGAATGAAGGAATTGAAAAGGTTCCAATTTGAATTTGCAGGGCTCCATGCCAAAAACAATAAGCAAGTTCTTCAATCTTTAAAACCTAAATGAAAACACTTCCAAGGCATAGGCTGAGAATATTTATAAAATCTGAAAAGACCAGATATGTTTCAGGAAAGCTGGAGAAAATACATAAAATATTATTGCTAGAATTTGTACTTACTGTTTAAAGAGTGAAAAATTCGAATCACATTTCTGTTCAAAATATTTTGTGCAATAATTACAATATACATCATTTATACACACTCTCGAGAAAGAACTGATGTATGTACAACCTGGTAGTCAGTTCAACATGTAAACTGATACATTTTTCTTCAGCCGTTTACAGTACATACTGTACAGAGCCTGGAAAAAATGGTCACCCCTTTCAGTAATGCTCTATTTTGTTGAATTATAAATGATGCATATACATTAAACGTGAATTTTTTTAATCAAAACTTAAGTGCTCAAACTGAACCCTTTTATGCATGGAAGTAGTTAAATGTCAGCAAAAACTACAAAGACAATCAGAAAGTAACATATAGTATGTTGATTGCTTAAGTATTCACACTCTTAACTACAGTATGGTAACCTTACATTAGTTCAGGTGCACAAAATGACATTAAAATCATACAATTAGTTGGATGGTCTCTTTTTGTGTACAATAAGTGGCACCGCATTTGGTAATGTGAATTCCAAACTCATCATTAGATACTACATTAAATATTGGAAGGTAGTTTTCACATGAACCAATTTAACATTTTGTTAAGTCTAACAATATTAGACAGACCAACTTCTACTGATTTCTCTTTCAGTGAAAGGGAAAGGATGATCAGAAAAAAGTGTCTACAAGAAATTGTAGGTTCACTTTTTAACACAGTGCTAAAATCCTGAACAATCCAAAACCTGCTTTTGTATCGAGTGTCATGGGCTCAGACGAGCTGTGAAAGTACAGCCTGCTATTTTCAAAAGGTAATGTTAGAAAAATTAACATCTTGGCAAGAGCCTCTGTATCAATTCAGACTGATGCTTCTTAACTTCACGGATGGCAGCAGACTTTATTACGTTTCCACGTCTGTCAATAACTCTTTGCTTCATTCACATGCTTTTGCGCAGATCCAGTCAGGCTGACAACCGCAAACACTTGGAGGTTGTCAGTCAACCCAGTCCTATTATTTAATGCCAAAAGAGTGTTAATTAGGCATCTAATAAACATCTAGTGAACTGTTTCATCACAAATAGCTGTTTCCTAATGCTACAACAAAGAAGAATCTACTTATACAAACTGTGCTTCAGTCAATAGTGCTATGACATGAAGTGTAATAAATACAGTGTGACTAGCTGCTGTCAACAAAATAAAAAAAAACTACAACTGAAATGTGTTTCCTAAAAATGTAAATATGAAATAAACCTGGTTAATTTAAATTTAATTAAGTTAATTTAGTTAATTTAAAGCTGGTTTTCTTTGTATTATTTTATTAATTTGACAAATTATGGAAAATGACAAAATCCTGATTTTTTTTTTAGGTTTACAGAAGAAGGCATTTATTGCATAACAGATTGTGAGCCGTGTAGTGGAAAGGCAAAGTAATCCCATATTGAAAAACAAATTCTGTTGTCACAATGTATGAAACACAAAACCCCACCTTTTATGTTAACCTGCTCAAAACACAATCAAAGACCAAAGTTTCTTTCCTCAGGGTCCATGGGAAGCTTCTTTTTAACCTTGTGGCAATACAGCAAGATCAAAATCCAACACTTCAACATCATATACTGTAACATATGCCAACAATTAATTTGAAATGTTAAACACATTAAAAAACGAGTACTGTATATAGTTTTTACATTTTAGCAAAAACACTTGACTCCAAGGACCTGTTCTGAAGCAAATACAAGTAAGGGTGGAATACTCAAAACACAAAATGTAACCTTGTAATAATATAATAAAAATAATTAATGGTTTTGTGCTCTGGTTAATTTGTTACAGTTAAATGTGATTTTATTCCTTTTTTACAACTGGACTTCATTATTACTGCAATATACATTAGCAAAGGGCCTTCCAGGGGAAAGAGATCTCCACTGAATCCCACATAAATAATCCATTTCTCTGTGGAGCTGAGATTATTGCTCCCTGGTACTTTGAAGAAACCTAAGAGCATCTGAATGCATATGCAATGAATAAAAACTCATTTAGGAGTACTAATGTATCACCTGTGGTCTACCGATGCAATTGCTTATATTGAAACATCCAGATGCCATCAGTCTATATAAACTCTTCTACAGAGTAAAACAACACTCTGCTCCCTCACAGTGCAGTGGAACTAAATCATTAAAGTGGCAGCAAAGCATGTCAGTTTGTAGAACACATCATATAAAGCAAATGTATATGAGATATGCTTCCATTCTGCTCCATCATGGAAAACACCTTGGTGCCTTGTGTTATCTGCTACACACATGCAGGAATATATATAGATGGATGGATATACTGTATATGGAAATTCTCAGTGGGATAAGAGGACAATGAAAATCCCACAGCTCCTATACGCATCTGACGGCTTATTTCAGCCAGCTTAAATTCACCAATCAATCACTGTCACCAAGTCAGAACATCCACATAAGCAAAATAAAAATAAATGGAGGTCACCACTTGCCTCCCAAATCGTTCTGTCCAGAGAGACAATAAAAAATGTCTGATGATGGAGATGGTGTATTTAGAAATCCCATGGGACAGGCTCATCTTGGCATACATCACAAAGTCTTTTTCCATGCACTACTTTTTTGGGGCAAGCGTGTTCCCTGAATTTTTAATCATGCGCCATTTATTAAGTGGTGAGCATGACGGAGCCAAGCACACAGGCATGCACTCTCATTAGTGCGCTGCTCTGAAACCACATAATTGGGTGGCTGCCTGCTTATGAATGGGGAACAAAGGTCACATAGAGCAGGCTCTCACCAAAAATAACATTAGAACTATATATATTATCACATATAAGTTTATAGATCTGTTAAAGAAATCAATGATGACCACAGTCATATTTTATTAACCAGCCATCAATTCCCCATGAGTTTACAGCTCTTATTAAAAACACTGGTGTTAAAAATATATATATTGTTACTAACCATCTGCATCTAGTATTACTACGCATTTTGGACTATGATGAATCACCAAAGGTAACCACATGTAGAATTTTTTACTCATTATAAACCACATTTTTGGAAGTGGATGTTAGGAAACTTTCCCAACCAGATATTTTATTTTTAAAAAGATGATGCATAAAAGCTGAAGAGTCCCACAAGCTAACCTGTCCATCACTGTTTTGTTTCTGCAGATTGTGCTACGAACAAATGGATCCTGTTATACTTGGAACACAAATCCCCAAATGCCTTTCATGCCACATAAAAATTAAAATTCTGATTTAGGGTGCTGCTACTTTTAGCTGGACATTACTACCACTTATTATTGAACCTCATGTAGCATACAGTAAATAAAATACAGACAGCATAAGAAAAATGCATTTCTCTTCTGATTAAATTTCTGTAGGTCTCTACTTGTCACACATAGCCAAATTAATGTGTCACCAGTGAGCATATAAAGAATGAAAGCACATTTCAAGTTTCAATTTTTACTTATATGAAAAGTAAAAAAAGAAATGCTTGCATGTTCTAAATATTAAACAGACAATTCCTTTATTATGTCAACCATAAAGAGTGAAAGAGTCATTGAATTGAACTGAAAAAATACTGCATTCTCTCTTCTCTGGATTGAGTTAACGTTCTAAGACCTAAAATAAAAAGAAACAGCATATGAAAACCCTTTTCTGAAATAGAAGCTCACTCATCTCTTGCTCAGCACTTCCTAATAATTCAGACTAGGCCCCGGCATTAAAGGTCATTATGTCAACAAATTTTATGAAAAAACTCAATTATAACAATTAAATAAGACAACATAAGGTCTACAAGAGGTTAACAAATAAAATTAAACATTGAGGTCAATGAAAAAAGAACTGCCTTGGCAGAATAAGAGTGCCATTGTTAAACACACAGAACACTGCAAGGGTCAAAAGCATCAGATAAGTAAACCAAACATTAGATAACAGACTGCAACTATCCTTCAACATGCAGATATTAATGGATATAAATAATAACCACACTTACAGATGTTAGAGATTTAAAAGATGTTGACCAGCTAGAAACATTTCCTTGCATTAAACAAACACGTAATGCCCAGAGGGAATGGATGCTCAAAAGTCAAGCACATGGTGCTGACAGTGGCTGACAATTTCTCGAGCATCTTCTGCTAAACTGTTTCACATTAAGTCACATTCAGTCTTTTATCGTATAAGAAGCCTTGTGTTTTAAAAAGAAATTAAGAATAAGAGCCAGATGCTGTGCTAAATTCATGATCCCTTCATGAGCCGGTGAGGTTAATTTAATCAGTGGACCAAGTAGTGCTTATATATGTATATTATAGTACTTTAATAACAAGAATCTGGAAATATTTCAGGACAAATGGTTAAATAAAATAAAAAATGTGGATTTGAATGAGCATTTTAACAGCTACAAGCCTTAAGTGGGTAGAAAATAATGCAAATTTATAATGAGCAAATCTATTTTTGTGCATTGATTTAGATAGCTACAAAACATTTAACTTGTCTTTATTTTTGACAATAAGGTGCTTTGAACGTTTTTTAAACCCAACTCTGTTTCTTAATCACACTCAGAAAAGCTCTTAATTAAAATAGTAGATCGACAGTAGGTTGAATTTCCTGATTGGCCAAGACTTCGATTCTGTTACGTCTTATTTGCAATTTATTATCAATAATAATAGACACTCACACATTATATTAATTACACATCTCCGACTCTACTTTAATTGATGCTTTATTCTTGCATTCTAATTTAATCACTATTAGTTCAGTTTTTTTGTGCTTTGATGCCCGACTACTTTATCAAGAGATACACTAAGAAATTTTCATTTCATCATAATACTTATTTTGAAACTGATGAATACTGACTACAATGTCCATCATTGAAAATCACAATAATTTATGGTTTTCATTCAATTAAGATGCAGAGGTGTCATTGCCTAATTAATGATCAAATTAGTGCAGAGAAATGGCAAAAGAGTACAATTCAAACCTAGCAATCATCTGAAAAAACAAATGCATTATCATTATGTGTAAACTTTAAGGTTTCACAAATAGTCAACCCCCTCCAGCCAATTCTCTCCGAATTTGCATATTTTCTTTAGAATAATAATAAAGAAAAAGACATGATAAACTGCACTGTCTGTCACATTGTCAAAACTGTAAACTGTTCAAGACCATACACATTCTCATATTTGCGTTCTCAGTCAAACAAATGAAATTAATTTTTACAAATTTACAACTGTTGTTGAATTGACTGCTCAACTTAATAACTCAGAGAATTATCTCAACAGTTTCTGCTCCCACGTGGATGGATGTACATTACAACAGACTGCAAAAACACTGCAGGGCAGAAACATCCAGCATCAATCCTCCGTATTAGTGGAGGTCACCATAAGCGTGTTGTTGCTATGTGTCATCACACATCATTAACCTCAGCAGTTAACAATGGCCATCATTACAGTGGTTGTTTAAGAGCATATTCCTAATTATTTCTTAACATAAATGGCTTATATGGAACATCACAACGGTCATTTGCTTTTCATAAAATCATTTCTTCTATTAAAACATAAAACACAACAGCCTTTCAGCCTGTTCAGCCTAATCATCTTAGAAAAGATAATTGATATAGTTTGAAACAGTAGAATGAATAAGAGAGTTTCTTATTCAAAACAAAAAATACACTGATGCAACAGTATGTATGTAGTGCAAAGGGAAAGGAAGTTCAGCTGTTTCCCATTTCTGACTACTTTATACAATAAATTCACACCTGTTGGAAATCTCATCCACTGTGCTTACAGTAACATTTGCATAAATGCTGTATCACTCTTAGTCAGTCAAACACAGAAATAAGGATTGTAACTGAATATTTTGAACCATCTAATTATTTAAATGGTCTTGGGCAATACATATCAACCAAAGATAAGAACTGACAAAAAAAAGATGTTTCAGTTTGTAGCTTGTGGTAAGCAATAGAAAGCTGAAATAAAGATGCCAATTTTTGCCATACCTTCATTTCATATTTGATAGGCTGACAAAAGCCACTCTCTCTTTTAAGTCCTCTTTACTATCTAAAAGCCATTGTTTCTCTTATGGCCTAAGTAACAAAGCCTTAGTCTGACAGTTTCACATGCACAAGCTTGAAAGCTGTGTCAGAAGATTTTGGCTTTATTTTTTCCAGAGCTATGAACACTCTGCTGACCCAGGTCAGAGTGCAGTAAACAAAAGTGTGATATGAATGTTAAGTTTATTTATTTAATGGATGGTATGAAACAGAACTACAGTTCAAGTTTTTAATGATGAGCATTGGTAACATGAGACCAAAAATTAAAAAATATTTTAAAATATCAAATAGCATAATTATAATTGATTTGCACTGTCACGATTGATATTACTCATTGTATTAGCTCCGATCTAAGAAAACTTCATCCCACTTAATTGTGCCATATTTTTACCAGTTGGCTTGTAACTACATAAGTAGTGATCTATAAATCACCTGCTGTTTATGCCACTGAAACATCATTGTTTCTCTTTTGTCATACTTGTGACTTTTGAGATTTGCCTCAATTAGCTTTGATATGCAAGTCGACACTAACTGCAAAGGAATTAAAAATGAAGGAAGTTGCTGCTGGCTTGCCAATAGCTGGTGGCCTTTAAAGCAGACTTTGAGTTGAAAACTCAAGTCTATCTGACAATTAGCCAAGGGAATGAATGAAGTATCTTTTAATGAAGAACTAATTAATTAAGTTCACTGGGGTTTTCACGAACATGACATGGACGTGCTGTCTCACATCTGCCTTTACAAGTCAGATAGTGCCTTAATGAGCCCAAGAACATTCAGTGTAAATACTGAAGGCTCTTGCAATTAAATCTACAACTCTATAGGTCCATACGCTTCAGCAACAGGAGCAGAGTGCTCTTCCTTCCTCTAAGTGTATCCAATTTACAGATTTATTTACCTCCGCATATATTTGTTTGTCTCTTCTTGAAGTACGCTGAAACGTGCCAACCTCACTGAACAGAGCACCCCTGAGCCGACAAATATGGCAGAATCTCGTGCCAACTTCAGCAGCTGCAAATCACTACCATAGTGACCTTTACAATCCATCTCTCCTCCTGATTTTACCTTCAAAGCTCATAATACTGAAAATGTCTAAACTTAATAAACTGCAAAAGGAAGACAGGCGCAGGTGGCCAGATTCTCTTGCCGAATCAGCTCAATAAAACAGGACAAACTAAGGAGTAAAGAATAAATACAAATTGCAGCATTGTGGTGATACATTGATTGTCAGATTGAACAAGGCATCAGAGAAGATTTAATCTTTTTTTTTTCTTTTTCATCCCTGGTTAGTCCATTACCCAAATACGGGTTTTTCACAACTAAAATGAAGCCTGGTACAGTTAAAGTAATGAAAACTAATATATATATAACATTAAAGATAAATGCAAATGCAGTTATGAGAAAAATTATAATGTATAAATGTATCCTACATTATTGTTATGAGTGTATTTTTAAATGTTTTGTTCTACTGGAATTTTCCAGCAACCTCATAAATCAGACTGTAAGACTTGTTTGAGAGATGTCTAAATGAAGAGCCAGAACATGGTTACATTCGGCAGATGATAAACCAACAGTTTGTTTGGATTTCTTTGAGCTTGAGAGACAAAACCTATATACTGCCCAGACCTGCAGAGATTCCCTGGTAACATATAAAAACATCATTAGTAATGCTATGTACAGCAAGGGTCACCAATAAAGAGGTTCTGGAGCGCATCAAGCCGGAAATTTCGCTTGAGGGAAAGATCACCAGACTCCGGCTCACTTATTCCGGTCACGTGATGCGATCAGATTCATTGGAGGAAGCAATGTTGCTGGAATGATCAGTGGAACAAGAAGACAAGGCCGCCAAAGAACACGGTGGCTCGACGCCATCAAAACGGACACTGGCTTAGGCATAGAACAGCTGGAAGAGAAAGTCCAAGACCGGAAAGCGTGGCGAGAGATGGCCTATAGAATCGCCGAGAATCGCATCTGACTGACCGGATAACATCATCATCAATGCTATGTAAGTATGCAATGGAAGGGTCCATCCGTTGTAAGGTAAAACTAAATTTAAAGAAACCTTTTTTTTATGGATATATCTATGAGATGTCTAAAAAGGTCAAATCACTAACAAAAAAAAAGGCTGTACTGAGAAAGCATTAGGTGTCCTTTATGGTTTATTTGCTAATGCTCATATCATAAAGGCCTTTCATAATTGAACCACTGATCTCCATTTTGTACCCTTTAAAATTATCTACAAATAGTCTGTATCATTATCTATGAGAAGACATTTGCAGCAAAGTGGCACATTTATTAGAGGAAGAACAGAATGTCTGAAAATTAATAGTGAAATTTCAAAGCAAGCAATTATTTGAATATGAGCGTGTGCCTCATATAGGAGGACTTTGAAGAACTGGTCATTAAAGCTGTAAGGAATATTCAAAGAGTTGTTGTAGCAGGAGAAAAGCATATTATAGTACCTTTTCTACAGCTGGACGTTGCTTTACTCATAATTACATTATCTGTAATAAACATTTATCTACAAATCGAGAGCTGAACAAGCATTTTGATGTCCCTGTTTTAGAAGCATTATCTCTAAAGGACAGCTGTTCTCATGCTTACTTGTAGATTCACCCAGCAGAGGCAGAAACTCACTAAACACAAATAGATGGGCGGAGCGCTGGCTCTGTGGCTAAGGATCTGAGTCTGTGGCTGGAAGGTTGCAGGTTCAAATCCCGCGGCCGGCAGAGGAAATCTACTCCGTTGGGCCCCTGAGCAAGGCCCTCAACCCTAACTGCTCCAGGGGCGCCGTACAATGGCAGACCCTGCGCTCTGACCCCAAGCTTCTCTCCCTGTCTCTGTGTCTGTGTCTCTTTGGAGAAAAGCTGGGGTATGGGAAAAGACGAATTCCTAATGCAAGAAATTGTATAGGGCTAATAAAGAAACATTAAACATTAACATTAATTAAAAACAGCTTGGGGGGCACTTCTTCTAGCTCCATGCTGCTGGTGACAGCACTCAATAAGACATCGTCTTCCACCAGGAGCAAGCAGGACTCTCACCCTAGGCTGCAATTCATTAATATGACAATGTTGGCATCACAGGTAATAATCATGCAAAACGTTTTTCAAACATCACTGGGAAAAAAGAAATCATGAAATATATGTAATTCTGAGGGGAACAAAAATAAGTTCATAGAGCTTCATGACAGTGGTATCTTGTTTTCGTATCATATCATAAGTCTCCACATGATATGCAAGACAAATGCTGACAGTTGATGACTAAAAATAAAGCTTAATTGCTTCTTGTAAAATCAATACTGGGTTGGCAGTTAAAAATGTGAACTGCATTTCTTTGAACTTTGATATCACTTCTACAATTTCAATAAATACATAAACATTTTGAAGCATTAGTAATATGTTGGTTCCATTATTTCTGACACACAATTCAGTGATTTACCGAGAACGAAATTCAATCTTTCCTGCCTTAAATTAGAAAGCATGTTTTTTTCCTAAAAGGCCAGTCAGTACCTTTTGATGTCACTGCATGTTTTCTTTATTGCGTTATATTCCTCTCAATCACGATTAATAAAATAGTCTTGTATTACATGATGAAGCAGCCACTCACATCTCCTTCAGCCACTCAACAGCTGTGCAAGTGAAAGAGGAGGATGTGTTATAGGGGTGTAGGACTGTCTGGTAAAGATCACAGACAGCAATGTATAAGCACTCCCGGTTTCCTGTCTCAACAGGGACCATTGTGAAATGGACAACTCCTACAGGAAAGCTCTCAGACAAATGCATAACATACACAAACAAAAAAAAAAAGACTCCTTATATCTTGAAGCTTAAAGTACCACATCTGCAAACAGTGCATATATGAAAGCTGTCCGTTTATGCTCTTATTTAGATTCAGCTTTAGAACGCCAAATACTTATAATGGAATTCTGGGTCTGCTTCTGGAGACGGAAAAAATCAAAGGTGATTTATAGCACTCACGCACACTTGAACACACAGACGTGGATGGCCTAAAGGTTGGTGTTCATATTTGCCTTGTGATTTGAAGACATCAATCCCACGGTTAGCCAGGGGATGGTGCAGGTCACATCCGAGGCTAGAATGAGTATGAAGGGGCAAGCTGGTCACTTGTCCAGAAAGAGAGTAAATCCCTCTTCATTAGAAAACAATCACTCCTGGGAACATACAATATTACATGTTGCGGTTCCATACCTCCTGGTGGAAAGGAGAGGACCAACAGAAATAAAGTCACTGAATCGGCAACAGAATTTTGCAGAGCCTGCTTCCAGCACGAGGGGAAAAGGAACACAGAGGGAGATAAGGGATAGCAACAAACTGTTGATAGAAAACAGATACATGTCTTGCCAGATTTATAATGGATCAGACACCTTCTGATGTACTGAACTGAAGGCATTCAGAGCAACAATAAGGATATGGATTCAATTTATCGTCTCTTGCCACATTGTTTAGCATTGAGAAGGTATTAGAGGGACAGAATGAGATGAATTATTCTAATGTAATAAATTATTGTAAATGATCATATTAGTATCATTATATTTATTCCAGTTAAGATGGTTTCTTTGTCACCTTTTAAACATTGAAGGCATTAAGGTTTCTTTAAGTGTACTGGAAAGGAGCTTCAGTCTCAGGCTAAAAAGAGGCTGGAAACACCCACACCCAGCAAATGTTTTCAGGACCAAAATGGAATGCTGCTGGTAGCCATGGTAACAGCAACTATTTAAAAAAGGAAACTAAACCTAACCAAAGCACAATCGACGGGATGCTGTCACTCTTCAAAAAAGGGTTATATTCCGCAAATTATCACTGCAAATTAGTGAACATTTAACAATATGCTAAAAAAAAACCTTGCAAAATAACCTGGTGATAAAAAATTATATCACACCACAAATCAGAAAATTGCAAACATACTTAATAGGTAAGTATTTCTTTTTATTGTGCTCTACTAGGAGAAATGTAAAAAAATACGGGTAAGCAGATGTCTGATTATAAACCAGGAACTACTGGCTGTAGGTTATGTAATTAATTTGACTACCAACGTTTTTTTTTCCCTGACATGAAAAACCTTACTACATCTTGCAAGAGGAAAAGGAAAAAGCTCCTAGATTCAGTTATTATACCTTAGGCTGAAAATAAATTCATCAACCTGTTTCTTAACAATAGAGGGTCCACTTAAGATAATTAAAACATATCAGAAAAAGCAAACTTATAATATGAAAATAATAATAATAATAATAATGACAATAATAATAATTATTATTATTATATTAGTAGCACTGTTCAAACATTCAAAGGTGGTAAGCAGATAATAAGAGTCAAATAATTATTTAACTGAGATTAATAAGACTCAATGAACTCTTCAGCACATAATGTGGGAGAGACAGGTCAACTGTATTTCTTCTGGAAGGGCTTCACATGCACAGATGCCTCGGGCAAAGAAAGTGCAACTTTCTAGTGAAAGTATCCTGAGTAAATTAAACTGACTTCAGAAATTTCTGTAGTTGGCTTTAATCAGGAAACTAATGTGAAGCAGAAGGGCGCTCCCATGTTGAGACTTGGAAGTGGTTTTCTGCAAATACTGCAGAACGTCTATGACAGCAAGCTTAATTATTTCTGGCTACAGCAGGTCCAGTTACTGCCTCAACAAACATCATGATTCCAGCTCCTCAGCAGGGGGTAACCCTAATGCAGTGTTGCTACCAACTGACCTCTTTTTCTAAACACTCACAGTAAAAGTATAAATAATGTTGTATCCCAAGATAGAAGGGGCAACAAAAATCTGTTTTATCCAGCTTGCTTCTGGTTTGCTTCATTTAAATAATAAGACATTTGTAACCGCAAACGACTCATCCAAAAACCTGCAAAGAGTTACTGTTCTCTTGAGAGCACAATAAGGCAACTTAAGAAAAACAGTACCACAGACTGCCAAGAATTAACACTGCCTGTCAGTCAAGGGCTGGCAGTTATGAAAAACAGTGAATTTTGTGCATTTCATGCATGTTCTCAGTGTTTACTGGCCTCCTAGCTCCTACACTCTAAAATTCAACAAAAGTGGTATATAAAGAGATATATTCTATTAGCAAACAGTAAATCAACTAATTTGAAGGCATTTACATAACTAATGTAATGAGTTTCAGAAATTTGGCACAATTTATCCCAAAAAATAATCTGCTTAAATCTACTCAAATTTAAACATTTAAACAATGTTAAGGCATAAATATACAGTAATTGTACCATAGCTGGAATGACAGCAAAATATTTTGAGCAACAGAGAAGCCATGTACTTTGCTTTCTAAAGTTACTTATAGTACTTAGTCTTTCCAAAAGCTAATGTGAGTGAGGTGCAAATGAGCCCTGTTTTGCAATATGGGGACTATCGATATCTATTGTCTCGTTAAAATGCTTTAAAATGCAAGGCTAGTGTCCATTTTAAACCTTAAAAAAAACTTGACAATGAACACACTGCTGTAAAATCTAATGTTTTTTTGACAAAACTGAAGAGCAGTCACTAGGTTCACTGAGTTCAGCACATGACCTCTATTTCCACTTCACTTAAAAGTGAAAGCAAATGCAGACCTCTCCTCCACCGACATTTGCAGATGTTACAAGCTCACACATTTTAACTTACAGCGGCCCTGAAAAACACACACACTTCATAGTAAGTTTTACCATGTTCCATAAGGTTATGCAAATTGACGAACACCATGTGGCATCAAAGCACCTGATGATGGATGATAAACCCCTTTACTCCTTTAAAGTGGCAATTGTTGGGACCACCATTAACGAGTGACCTACTTTATGAGCGCATTGTAATTTCATCTAATTAAAGTTAATTTTCCAGTGTTGGCACCACAGGTGGTCCAGCCACATTCTACTCACTGATGGACTGTCAGTGTCATGTGTGGTGGTCCTTAGAGATCAGGGGTTTGACCTCTCAACTTCAGGGTCACAGCACCAATATACCCCCCCCCCACACCAATGGCTCGACAAGTGCATTTAACACCTGCTGCACCAAATCTTAAAACCTGCTATGGACTTGCTCTCTTCTTTTGTCTTGGGCAAATGTAATCTTCCGTTAAAAACAAACAACACTTTTTTCATCTCCTTCTCGAAGCATATACTGTAGGCCATCAGGTTTCCCAGATAAAATCTTTCTAGTGCTAGGGCCAGCTATACTCTCCTTACTTGCCTTCAGTAAAGGCAGGTCAGTTCCCAGCGGTTTTTCTGATGTTGTGGGTTTTAGTTTCCAGCACTGCATTATGATATCCTTCCTCAGGGAAGTTGGAAGAAAGAAAATAAGAAAAGACTTGGAAACTAAATTTAGACAAAGCAGATGCTGTTAAACAGCATTTCTAGCACATCTTTATTTTTTTTCCCCCAAACATCTATGATTTATGCCCATATTCCTTATTTATGTTTTGAGTTTCCTACAAAATCTGTATTTACAATCCGTTCCTTTAGATGACTCGGAAAATTTTGAAGGGAAGAATCTGCTGTTCTAAAAAAACAAAACAGGCTTTAATTGTGCCAGTGAATTAAATTATAAACCAGCAACATCTTGTATAGAAACAAGTCTAGTAATGTGTAAAATCAACACTTTCACAGTCGATCTGCTTTGACAGTGTTTATAGTTAATCAGTGTACCTACAGTTCTTCTTAATAGCTCACACTTAATGACGGAAAAGCTTATAATAAATGTAGGCCTCAGTAATCAAGAATATTGTTTATTTGGTGTAGTTTTTAGGTGGAGGGGCAGAGAAGAGTGTTTGAAAAGACCCCTCCCCTATGAATATGTTTATCCGTTTAAAAATGTGTGTTAAAGTGGATGAGGGGGTCCTTACTGATATCAATTTCTTGTAAATGGAACCTCCAGACAGAGAAGATTTAAAAGTCCTGCTTGAGAGACCACGAACAAAAAAAAATGTTATTTCAGTTAATAAGTTCTGTAGTTATACGCAGATAAGGATGGCTTCATAGGTGTTTGTGCCAAACTCCACCCTTAAATAAGGTAGCTCATAGGACCTGAACACATAAAAAGCCACAACAGGCGGTACAGGAGGTTTTATTGCAAATATATTGTTGATTATAGAATACACAACTACACCACAGCCTCCCCAGGCTGCTTTCTATTTCCCCAGACACCAGCTAACCCTGTAAGGGCCTTTTTATACTCAAACATAACATTTATCAAGCCTTTGTGAGAATGTGCCCACTAAACCTTCACCAAATATCAAATTAATGATCAATTCACCCAGTGTGTCTATTTACAATAATGTAGGCCCATTAACGGCCTCTAGTGGTAGGTCAGCTGATAAATAGTGCTCTGAAAGAATGGCCTGCCAGTGTTCCATCAAATAGAAACTGATCTTTATCTGAACCCCAGACTTTTGACTAGACTATCTTTGTTTATAGTTGTAACATAAACCTTTGCCTTATGCCTTTCTCTGATCTTCATTCTATTATTTTTGCACTCTTATCTTCAATAACAAAAAGTCTGAGGTCAGAACAAAACATTTTAAAGTTTTTTTTTTTTATATGCTTATATTTATTGCAGAGATTTGTAAGTCTAATGCATATAGCCCAAGTCCATTTCAGGTTCACTTAAAAAGAATCATGTTTTTTAGACAAAAAAATCAACATATATTCAATTACATTTTCTATCAGCAGGATCAACAGGAGTCCGTGATAGAAATTAAATTGTTAAATTCAGCAGCAGCATATCACAAGTCAGAGTGGCTCTGCTTCACTTTAACACCTTCATTGTCATTAAATACAGCAGCTCATAGCTGATTGAGATCAGGCACCTCTCGGCCTCAAGTTGCTGAACTTTATTGGATGAAGCTGCATGGATCACTCACAGTTGCCAGTGGGTGGTCAGAGTTTGCATCAAGGCTGCATAAGTAAACAGCATGTCCATACATTATATAATCAACTGCAGGTGACATGATGCAAATGTGCATAAAAACACCAGTTTCAAGTCTAAATCAATGTAGAAATGTCAGCAAAGACTAAGCATTTTTTTTCTCATTTGAATTATTCATGTGGTACCATGGTCAGTGAAAAAGAAGAAATCTTTGAGAACAATCAAACATGAGGAAGCAGTATTTGGTTATGCAATATGGCAGACTGGAAATCTGCAAGGTGATGGAAAAACAAAAGTCTAGGCTGCTGTAACATGAAGAACATGTACCACAGGAAAGCCACAAATTAAAGTTTTTGATTACATGTGATGCACATGGAAAAGCATGACACCATCACAAGGGTATTTGAGAGATGTTAACAAGGAATTCAAGGGACCACAATCAGTAGCTGATGCTCTTACTTTCAACTACAAAGCTGCTGAAATCCTATATTATTTGAAAACATGGTTTGTTATGGGTAACTTTGTTTCCTGTCCCTAAGCCTGAGATGTCTGTAAGATGTGAATAACTTACTGTTCAGTATCCATGACCAAATACAGGGAAACTTCATTACCATTACAGCATGAAACAGAATGAAACAGAATCAGTTGGCATCAATCCATCAATATGTTTTTCTAATCCCTTGGGTTAACTCTTTATGCTCAGCCCTATTTCTGGTTGTTGTCTTTTTACTATTGAATAGTTTTAACTATAACACTAGTTTCTACACTTCCCATTGCTCCCACCCTGTGCAATATCACCAGTAATGGAATAATGAACTCCTTATTGGAATAAAGGAATGCAATCCTTTTTATATAAGGGGTGTTACCATTTAGGTTACCAGAGGTGTAACTAGGCATATTGCATAAAAAAAAACAGAGATGTCTTTGGAAAACACAGAATCTGTATTTCCTTAGAATCCCTGAACCACATAGCTTTCCCTTACTGTTCTTCAGTAAAACACATTCAATGTCTGAGTACCAGAAATCCACATTGGACTCCACTTAATGAATTAAAGCTGAGAACCATTAACACTGAAGTTTGCTCTCCTTTTGCAGACCACAAAGGCTTCTGTCACAGCAATGAGCAACATAGTGCCTCACCTAACCATCTCCAAACCCTCAACATAGTTTCCTGCCAAAGATAAGAGAGAAAGGGATCCACATGAAAGGCTGTTCCTGGTGGGATTTATCCTCTCTTGCTTGTGACATAAGACAGATTTCAATTCAGTCTTCCACAAAATATGAGATGTTTACTGAATGAACCCAGTATGGAACTGAGTGAATGTTGTAATTTTTGTGTCTCATCCTTTTATCTTGTCATCTTTAATCTGAGTTGTTATATTATCATTACATAAAAGGCTTAAAGTAATATGTATATGGTTAAGGTTTCATAATTTTTATTAGTATTTTTTCTCTGCAGCTTCGACTGCTTAAGATTTGATGGATTGCGATACATTAAACGCATACAAGTAGGTAATCAACACACCTTAATGTCATTTTACCAAATTACCCCAAACTGAACATCATTCTAACAGGTCTAATGCATGCAAGCATTCTTGCCGATACTTTTTAGATTTATTCCCCATTCAAAGCACATAAGAGACTACAGTTTTATACTATTATAATCTTAAAAAATATACTTTATCCGACATGCTGTGATTTCACATAACCGTTATGGCATTTCTGCGCTATAGCACTGCAGCAATTGGAGCCTTAGCCTCTAGCTGCAATTTAGTACAGCTCTTTTTACAAAACTTAAGTTGATTTGACAATGGAAAGAAAAAGTTATTCTCCGTGTTCTAAAAAGTAATTTCCACTGGTTATTTAGCGAGTGGAAATCAAAAGAAAAATGGAACAAATCATCTGACTTTCAAACCGTCAATGGGCAAAGCAGAAAAGAAGATTCAACAGCTACTGTATGGCAGGAGGTTTTTTCCTTTTCTTAGTAAGAATAGGAGAGCAGATTAACTAAATGGTGGAACTTCAAGTTTTTGCCATCTGTAGCAAAACTAAGAGCATGTTATGTCTAGAGTTAGACAAAATTATTTTATTCTTTAACATTTCAATAAGATTACAAGCTACTTAGTGTTCATCATATTTCAATTTAAAAACTCCTCTAAAGCAGTGACTCATCCAAAGGAAAAGCAAAAGCCTTGTGGTTTTATTGCTGTAAAGGTGGGACAATCCTTAATAAATCAAAGATATTTCCTTCATTTAGCTCTGTTACCACTCTAATCGAGATGACCATGATTCGAGAAATTCAGACACATTAAAGATCAGAATTTTAGATGTGATGTAGTTACAATTTGAGTACTTTATTAGGAAAAAATATATACTTTAGATTCATAAGTGAATTTAAAAGGGAAAAAAGGATACAATAGGCAGTTTCTACAGTGGTAGGTAACACGAGGGGGTTCGAATTATCTCCTTTTTTACTCATACCTTTGATGAACTGCAACAAATTTAATTTGGCCAAGAAAATGCAGGTGTACATCGAATGTGTTTAAAACTATTAACATAGAACATTTATGAAAAGAAGTAATGGATGCATGAATATTCAACTGAAAAACGTTGCACACCTCACACATCAACTTGTGTTTTTTAGTCAGCTGGTAATTTCAGAGGTTCAGAAATTTTAAAGACGTTTCTGGATGTCACCATGATTGTTCCTGGGTGTTAAAGGAGGAGGAACACAAAAGCAAGACACACAGAAGCCCTTCATTATGTGGAAAGTAAGAGACTTGTCAAAGATTATTGACCTCAACAGCTCTAGTAGCAGCTATACAAAAATCCATACAGTATGTCCCAATTTCAAATATGCTGGCCTTTATTAGACAACTCATGCTACGTGGCTGCTACTTCACCAAGAAGTGGATGTCAAAGAGATTTACCCAAACAAGGGGTCAGGAGTATAGTTTAGGAGGCTAGCTCCCAAGAGCTACAACTGGGAATCTTGAAAGAACTTGGGCATTACCTGGATCAACTTTCTCCAGAACTACCATTCGAGGCTAACCTCAAGAATCTGTGACAGAGCTCCATAGACAAAGAAAAGAAATCAGTTTGCCAAATAGCCACTGATTGACTCGGTCAAATGCAAAATGGGACCACAAGTTGTGGTTATATTAAACATGCATTGAGGTTCTTCTAGTTTTAGCAGTGGAAAGTACATCTTGAAAAATAATGTCATCCCTTTTGTGAATAATACAGATGGATCTGTTTTACATTCCCTGGGCTTTATGTACTACTTAGAACTGAGGGACAGACTGGCCGAACTGCCAAATTTGGGTGTCAGAGGACTTTTATAACAAGTAATAATACAAAGATTGAATCAACCTCAATGACCAAAATGAACTTTAAAATAATATGTGATTTAAAAATCTAACTCAAAATGGCAAAAGCCATTATTTTCTCCTGAGATTCTTTTTTTTTAATATACCAGGTAAACAATTAATCATCCCAGGATGCCAATACAGAGATCTGACAATGTATTCAGAAAACAATTAAGGCAACCTCTGTATTTGTTCGCTGCTGAAAAAGAGGTTGATAAATAGTAATACTTAAAACTACAGACATCTTGTTGTTTCAAATGGGACTTCTGTAACAAACCAGCACTTTGTTTTCCTTTTCCAAATATAAACAGCTGTTACATTTTGGCAGGAGAATTTGGCCAAATAGTACCAAATATAAACATTATTCATGGGTAGCAGATACCGAATCTAATGTAGAGGAAGAAAATACAACCTGGATGAAATGAATAAGAGATAAAAAACAGCAATAGCAATTATTCTTATTCTCACTCCATAATACCATTACCTCAACATCATCATGAAGAAAAAAAGGAAGCAAAAAAAGTGGTAGAGGAGCCCCAACAGAAAAATACCTCCCCCAGTGACCATCTCTTAACAAATCCTCTTATATCATTAGTATATGTCATGAAAAAAAAATCTAATCTCATACAAGTCAAAAAGGACAGAATATTATACATAAAGTAAGAGAAAAACAATTCTAAAAGTATCACACTCTTCCAAACCAAAAAAAGCAAACAAATACAACATACTAACAGGTGATGTTTGTGATGCAGATAAAATGACAGAAAATGGAGATCCATAACTTTGAAAAAATTAATAGAAACAAATGACTAGCCACAACATTTCTAAAAATGTAATACAAACAATCTACAGCTTTTCTTGTATCATTTTCACCTCATTCTCCCCCTCCTTTAAGTATTCTTTTTAATAATTTTGGACTTCTAATATAATAACACCTAAGAAATTTTAAAATTCATTTTATTTTAATTTTTTAATTAAGGGTGATCCATAATATGCAGAAAAAAGTTCTGAAAAGGAATGAGGTAAAGTTTCAACTGGACAAAAAGGCCTTAGTGGTTATACTGTAGGTGAGTAGTAAGCAGGAGTTAATAACAAAAAAAACACATTAACAAGGAGTTAACAAGAGGCAAACCTTGTACTGTCACTGTCCTTTGGTGATACAAAGTGTGTGCATACTGAATGTACTTAAAACCTTTCATGTTGCATTTTTTAATGTAGATTCAAATATTTATATATCTAGAAAAAAGGGTTTGTTGTCAAGTGCATGATTTAATAAATGATCTAAATTAGAAGCATATGTGCTTTTGAGTTCCACAGGAAAAGTCTGGTATGTCTAAAATATTTAAACCAAAGAATGCAGCACAGTTAAATGAAAAAGAAAGGAAAACCATCTTATTTTGATGACCTTTTCTGCACAATGCACATGCTAGTGAAACATCAGCAACTACTTGATAAAACAGACAACACCGCTACTGAAGATAATGGCAAAAAGAAATCCTTAAATAGTTGGGGAAACGTTCACTGAGCAATGTCTAATTCTGCAAATGCGCCGCCTCTGCCTGTAAAGCTTGCTGTTTTATGGCTGTTAATTACACAAAATGCCAATATGAGGACTTGTCCACTTACCCTTCATTCCACCTTCTAACTCTTGTACTCAGCAGCCTGCCAATAAGCGATGAGTCAAAGTCTCTGGCTTTGATTTTGTGCTCAATTTGGTATGGTACACAGCAGAGCCAAAGCGAATCCCCGTATCCTTCCAGGGGTAATCACTACTTCACGGCCTAAATCATCCCCCGCTGTCTCACCTCTAATTTTCTATCAACACTCAGTAGGTTGTCATTAATTTAGCTCTATTGATAAGGTGAAAAGCACATGGTAAAAGCACCCAAAAAAAAAAGAGATTAATATAAGCGAATGCCTCATCTTTAGAACAGAAGCTGAAAATCACCATAAATGTACTGCTAGAGGTGGTTCTTTTTCACATTATCATTAATTTATCATTAATACCTGAAAGCTACACAGCTGCTGGATATAAAAGTGAATGTTTCCATTAAAGCACATGCATTATCTGCTCCAGTAGCATTTAGCCTGTCTTGGAAGTATTGTCTGTCAAACATTTTCTGCAGTTATAGAAAAAAAAAATCCCTGTATTTGCTTTATGTCAAATTACAAAAATCTCCCTAAAGACCCAGATCTTCTGGAATCTAGTTCTAATGCTGGACAGACAACCATGTAAAAAATGTTTTTGTTTTATTATGGCAAACCAAGAACATGTTCTGAAACAAATAATGCCAATCTTCAATAAGTAAACTATGAAAATAATTCTACAGCTACAAACAAATGCATTATATCATCCATTGTTCTGTTGTGTGTATGTTATTTTGTTATCTTTTAAATTACATCTAGAAAAAAATTCAATTTTTTTTCAAACCTCTGTATGGAAGGAAAAGATATCAAGCCTGAACCACTCTTGCCTGTCTTAAGAAAACTAGAAATGTATACCAACAATCTTACAGAAATCAAAGCAATCTTGTATTGTTAGATTGTAATTTCATATTGGAAACTGTGGTGTACATTCGCCGATGAAAGACTGATACAGATCAAACTGTGTTCAGCCAGCGTCATAGATACCCTGCGAGAGGGATCGCTATGACAGAACTGCTGTAGTTGGGGCTGTGCTGTGTCCCACCCAGTTCATGACTTAATGTACATGGAGTTTTTAGCTCCAAGGTTGGCTTGGGGCATAGCCTGTATTTACATTCACAACCTACAGTTGCAAGCTTTTCCTTCAAGGAATCCAGTCAGAATCACCATATTTTTGTTTTTTTTGCTGAGATTGTAAAGTAATAAGTAAATGGATTCATACGCGCCAAGTAATATTTGTTTAAAATAATGGTAGGCATCGTGTAGCTGAAAGGTTTCATGTAGCCATTGAAGACATAAATCATGATCTTTAAGAAACTCACTAAATAATCATTAATCAAGCTTTTGGTATTGCAATTTCTTGCTCATTCTGTTGCTGGGGCTATGCTTTGATTCTTGAAACTTAATGTGTGAATGGCTGCAAATTACCTACTACTGATTTATAACACACTTTAGTCTTGCTTTAAATAAGCAAACAACAAAACTAACACGAAGCAGCGACTGGCTGACATACATTTATTTTATTGTAGGTTAGTATATAGATATGGAGATGCAGTTTTCAAAGGGCTGTTAAATTCAGAAAAGCATTCTCAGAATGGACTTTTACCAAAAAAAAGAGATGCAATATCAATAACTCTTTTTTTAAAGGAAAGCTAAATCCCATCATAGCTCCAGTACGGAAGTCAACAACCAAAACTTGAATGAAGTTTGTCACAGGCATGGTAGCTTAGCAACACGATGATACAGAGGAGGAAAGCATTGCTTTCAGTGGTTGCTAGGGAACCAAGCTTTACCACTATGGAAGAATACATCAGGCTCAATACATCAGCCTCCAATAGTTTTGACTTGGTGCTGCCTTACCTATCACTATATTAGGAATTGCAGGGAAAGATTTTCCATCTCACAAGTAAAAATAAGTTAAATCCAACAATGCTCAAGAGCTGAATATATTAGTTCTCCTAATAACTAGACACAATTGAGATAAATCTGAGGTAGGATAGTATTTGCATACAGTGTGGAGCTGAATTATTCTAAGGTGAAAACGAATAGAATAGGAGAAACAGGATAAAAGGAAATTTGCCTTCTGGCCAAAACTATTAGCAGGTCTTCTTTAGAGCAGTAAAAGGCTGATGTGAAATGGTAGTTAATCTGACAAAAAGGACATTCTGTCTAATAGTTAGAGGACCTCTACACAGATAAGCCTAGGGGAAAGGTTATACCCAAATGACGAGCAAGGACTGGGAAAACAGAACAGAAGGGGAACCAGCAAGGTCATGGATGACCATGAAACGCAAAGACAAAAGGTTTTGTCAAAACAGTTTCAAACTAATAGAAAAGAGGTTAGTATATGACAACAGCTGGAACTGACTGTATTCAGGTGAAAAACAGTGAAAACAGTGCCTAACTGGAAAAAATATTATGATAAAACATCATACACAGTGTAGATTCAGAAATACAGACTCAACATCTTGGAATCATGTAAAAGTTAGTACTGCTGTTAAACTAAACAATCTAAAGCACGCTTGTAAAGTACATTAAATCAAACTGATTGAATCTGAAAGTGGCAAACATGATTACATGATTATGTGATCCACAACATGCCAAACAAAAATAAAGTATGTTTCTTTAATCGGGCTTAGAAAGAAAAAAAAACTTTAAGGCATTTAACCTGCTTGATCTTAAATTGTTTCCTTTGTCAATATTTTCTTATAACATGCAAAACAATATTTGTTGACACATACAGTATAAAATAAAATCTATTTTGCAGTCTATGAAATGAAAACTGTTTTCATACGCACAGACCAACATCTAAAAAAACATTACTTTCTACAGAAGTTGAGTTCCAATGTAAACTAATGTAAACTAAATTGATCACCGTAATGAACAGCCATGCTGTGACCAATCACACTGTACCACCTTATAATCACACCTATAACCAAATGCATCATGCTGATAGACTCCAGATGTACCTTGGTTTTAGAACAAGTTTAAAACAAAAGCAACAGTCTTAAAAAGCTAAATATAGATTGCTGAATAATAACCAAGGTAAATGGATTTGCCAACTGCTTGTCTTTTTTACTGATAAATGTAAAGCATCATCTGCAAGAGCTCTGCATAATTATACCTTTTGGCTATGAACTTCAAATTGTAAGCAATATGGATTTTCTACAAACAAGTAGGGAAGAAATCTCTGAAGGTTAGTTCTCAGTCCACCATGGCATCCAAGAACCTGAGAAAAGGCTATGGTGTACTGACCTTTGAAGACCAAGCTATGTATTTCGTAACCTTTTTGCAGGTCTGCGTGCTTACAACAATAAAAATCAAGACTTTTTGCAACTTCTCACCTTCTCAAAACCTTCTGTAAAGAAGCAGTACACATTCTAGGAGATGCCCCATTGTTTGAGTGTAGAATGCAATGTTTCCAGGTCAAAACAGAAATGTCAGTAAGCAAGTAATGCTCATTTAATGTCTGTCTTTCTTTAAACTTATGTGTTGTTTATTGAATCACAACATATACTTTTTATGTGAAATGGTTTGTAATCCTAATTTTAAAATGATGTGCAACCGCACACCGATAGAAATTAGGAGAGAGATTAAACTAGCGCCTCACTAGTTGTCCCAACTCAAATGAGCCAAACCTAGTTAAAAACAATACAAGCATCGCATGACATCTCAAGTACACAAAAGACGGAAATCAGACAAGAATTCTGAAGATTGTGTCCTTCACAAAATGCTTCTCTCACACCTAGATTGTGAAACTCACGCATAACAAAACCTGTCTCACACTCTCAAATTCACATTATAAAACACAGAGCAATGTAGAAGTACAATGTGCCATGTTTTCACTGGCAGATAATTCTGACATTACATACAACAGGGTTATAACAGAAATAAACAAAACACTGTATGTACTATAATATAATAATACTTATAACAGCAAATGAAATTCTAAAGAAAAAAATTGTGCAGGGACTATGATCATTAATTGTTAGGTGCTCTTTAAAATAATAAAAAGACATTGAAATAAATATGTATTCTAAATTGCACTGAATTTCTTTATTTTCTGTCCATTTTGTAATTTGTCCTAGGAATACATTAGTAACTGTCATTAGTTATGATTGAAGTATACAATACTTCATTAATGACTTCAGATTAGCCCTACTTTTGCTCTATTTTTTTCTTGATGTGATCAGAATTTTCAGTTTCAATATACAACACTAGGTGCATATGATATTTTGGATTTTGTTTTATAATATACAATGAAGAAATATATTTACAGGATGTAATGGGATGAAGTCCCGTTGAAGTCCTGTGTAATTACAGAGCTCATAAAACACAATAAAGGTTTAACAATTTGAGATGCGTGTTTTAATCATTTGGCTAGGAGAACTGAAACCCTTTTCTGATCATAAGCAGAGGTGTTAACATCCCAAGCAAAACCACCCTGAACTATCTTTGGCAGGTTGGTTTTTATACTGCAGCACACAAGTCTGAAATTAATTAACGAAGGCTGCATCCTCATTCATATTAATGTGCCACTGAAAGCTGTAAAACCGTTCATGTCAGAAACCAGAGTTACATATGTTGAAAAGATGGCTAATAAAACCTGACTCCTTGGAAAGTCATCTACACAATGACCAAAAGGATTCCAAAGTTAAGGACAATATCTGTTTTATCTTGTGTCTGGATTTACTCTTTACATTAGGTATTTACTGTTTTAGTATCATCAGTTACAGTTACGTACCTGCTAGATTGTGAATAAAATGCCCAGTTCCTGTGTTTAAATTGCTTCTGTTTTTACATTAAAGCATGTTAAGCCGGCGTCACACTACATGACTTGACACGACTTCTACATGACTTCAGTGCATGTCAAATTTAATGACTGCAGTCGCTGATACTCGCTGCCTTTTCTGTCCTAGAGGGTGACAAATTATATGACTATGAATCACAGGGGGTGACTAATTACACGATTCCCTCATGACTTTTCAGTTCCAAATGATTGTATTGTGCCATGAAAGAACCGCGAGGTCGCCTCATTCTGGCAGCCAATCAATGAGGAGCACACCGGCTAAGAAGACGAGCACCGTACGAAAGTAAACAAACAACAAACACAAAACATTGAAGAGACATCCAAAGTCTCTCCTCCATTTGCACAGTCTAAAACACTCACTTTCCTCCTTGCCTTGCAGCCACATTGTACGTCCAGTTGAGCGCTCACTGGCTGTTGACTGCGGCAGACACAAGAGACCACCCCTACGACTTGTGACTCACTACGAGAAAATCAAACCAGTTTGATTTTGTCGTAGCGAGTCGCAGAGAGTCGTAGGGGCTGTTAAGCGCTATGACCGAGTCGCTGGGGGTGTGACACTACACAACTGACGGTAATGGACGCGCTGCGACTCTCTACAACTCCTTCTTATGATTATGTAAATGAAGGCTACAACTGAAAATCATAGGAGAAGTCGTGCAGTGTGACGCCGGCATTAGGACACATTTTTGAAAGGATGCTTTGTAACCTTACGTTAAAAAAACACTTTATTTCAATGCCACAGAACTGTACATTCACCTTCAGAGCAGCTAGGTTACTGGCATGGGGTCAAAATACACCTCTCTAATCCAATGTGAATACCTGTTTAGGTATTAAATTAAAAATATATATCAATTGCTTTTCTGAATACACCTGACAGAGCCATGTTGAAATAAAATGACTCACCAATGAAATTTATTTTATGTATTGTCAGTAGAGTCTCTCAATTATATTTTAGGCTATTTTTTAGTTATAAATTCTGTTTTGACATTTTAGTCCAAAAAATGCCATCTGGAAGATATAGATTGATAGTATTTTTGAATCATAGCTTCATAAGTTCCTTTTCTTGTTGCCATAATATCTACAATTGCGATTAAAAAAGGGAATATGAATATCCACTGAAAATAAAAAGGAGTTAATAAAAATCTTACCGATAATTTAAGAAACATGTTAAAATGGAGACTCCCACCTCCCAAACCCACCCAAAAGTACAAACAGAAAAATAGCAGGACAGAACAATATTCAAACAACAACTACTACACCACCTGGGCCAGGTTATATACAATAAGCCCCAGCCCTGGCAATCTTGACGGACAGGAGAAGGTCCAGTTAAAGGGGTGGCTCCACACGTTCTGTAACCTTTCACAAGATGGTGCAACAAACAGACAAGAAAACATTGCGGATGCACAACAGGTAACACACAACAAAATACCACAATACATATAATACAGAAGTAACAGAGCAATAGATACTTAAGAAATAATGTCCAATGATAGGCCACAAATGCACAGATCGTCACAGACTGATTTTTTGATTACTTTGTTCCGCCCTTTCCAGGGCTTGATCCCTGAGGAATGGGGAAGGGAACTGGGCATCCCAGATTATTACTCTGCCTCTTCAGAAGTGGCTCTGATGCCTCTCTGTCCCTATGTTGTGATTCAACTGTGTGTTTGCTGGATACATGTAAAAATATTACACAACAAAATTGTGGGTGTTTATTGAAACAAATATTTCTTTAGGTGTGCCTGTTTGGGGTACTTGCTATAAATGCTTCAAACAGGGGGTTTCTATTTAGTGATACACAGTACTTACAGAAACCTCTGCTCTACTGCTTTTTACAAAATAAAATAAAATTAGAAGCCTTAACCTAAAACCACGGTTCTGTGTGAGCAGTGAAAATGATGGGGGTAAACAGGAGACAGTCTGGGGACAAAGGTTAACGTTACTTGTCAAAGTACATTTATGCAGTAAAGCCCATGCCCTGGCTTTGCTTCACATGACAGGAAATACAACTCCAGCAAACGCTTCTTCACAACAACGCAGTTGGGCTCTGCAAAGCTCAATACTGTACCTAGAGATCCTTGAAAAATGACAACTCAACGTGAAAGCATCCCCTGAGTGCTTGTCTGCAGAGTGACTAAGATCAGCCATTCTGCACAGAATGTACACCAAATGTAACACTTAGCATTATTCTATCCAAATAACTTTACACAAGACAATTTCAAAATGATTGATTTCTCACCCCTGAAAGGCATTTGTCATAGCATGTTAACAGCAAGGCAGCAAGTCCTACCCTACCTAGGCAGATACTGCATTTAAGCACAGTAGGTTACACCTTTTAATACGGGCAGACTCTGAATGCTTTGTGGAACAGACAGAACATTAATGGAACTTGCTGTGACCAGCTGTATTATTAAATTTTGTTTTGCTTGTTTTGCTTTCTCACTTAAGAAATAAATTGGTGGGAGTGTGAAACTTAAGGCTCCCAGCATTAACAGCATGAGCCACATTTGCTTCTGGTTTTGGAAACAGTGTATCCGGCACATTAGTTCCAAATAACAAGCAGCACAACGGTTCCATAATATAGGGACCAAAGTTTGAGATCCCTTCGATACCTGTAATTTGTCATATTTTATAGTAGAAACCTAATCTCAGACAGGCATACAGACATACATATGGCAGAGGTTTGGGAAGACTAGTGAGCCAGTAAGCCAAGGGATATATGAGAGTAAATTCTTTTTTATAAACACCACCTCTTGTGAAGATGCACAACAGTGACTTCATATCTGGTATCTAATTGCTAATTGTTCTACATGAGACTGATAAACACATCCACTCATCAGAGTGGTTATTAGTCTATCAACAATCCAGGGCATGTATCTTTGCCAACTGACTTTCAGAGGAGTTTCTTTTTCCTTCAGAAGGGAAGAATGGTTAAGTTCATCTGGATTCAAGAGCCTTTGAGGACTCCCATCAGAGACCAACTGCAAATGTGAAAATGTGAAAAAGGAAAATGTGCAAGGAAAGTTCCATTTATCTATTTCTCCTTGCTGGTCCTCCATTTTGTATGACTTCTGAGAGCTCATGTTCTGTCACCCACACAATTCCTGTAATGCACAATGGCCACCAGTTTATCAACTTAACCACAATTAACCCCCACACCCCACCTAATCCAAAAATCAAAAGCTGTCATATACAGTACCAGCCCCATTGGTATTAGTAACCCATCTCCCAAAAACTAAACATGGAGGCGAAAAATCTCAACAAGAAGAGATTTTCACATTAAAGTTCTGGCCAAAAAGCTATTTGTTTTATCAAAGGCTTTATTTTAATGCTTTTTTTTTTACTAAATCAAAATCCTAAACCTAAGGAAGGCCTACAGAAAAACTGCAACATGTAACAAGGACTAAGAGCATAATACAGTCACAGATCATTTTTTGCAGCTTTCACAGAAGCTCTGATTGGCAGTAAAGGTTGATTTGTGTAAATAGTTTTAATGTAATGGAAGCAAGCTTGAACCCTGTTCCCATGATTTTTTATGAGCAGAACACACAAAAAAATAAATCTCTTGGTAATTTCAGAGTCCAAGTTTTATCCAGATCAAAAAAGATCAAAGACTAGCATGTAGAATGTGCTCCTAAAGGACAGCACATGCTGCCAGGGATATGTCCAGTAAAAAGCTAAAGCAATGACCAGCTGCCTTGCTAGAACATCAGTGGGAGTCGAAGCAAAATAAACAAAGGAAGACTGAAACTGTACAGTAGTTGTATGACCTTTAAGACAGACTAAACTATACTTAAAGTAGCACTCATTAGCAGGAACGGCTTCTTTATGAAGAATAGTGAAGACTGCCCCTGAAACCATCCATCACAGCACTCTGTCAGTTTTAAAAACAGCAACAGCTACTTAATGAAGGTGTTTTTTTTAATAGAATACATATATATTAATTTTCTTATTAGTTTGGGGTTTTCCAAATGATGTGATTTAGATGGTCCAGTACAATTTATTTTGGTTTTCGTTGGCATTTTAGTCATTACACTTATCTAAACTCTGCAGGGACTCACTCACTTAAGATTTAGGTGTCAACTGTGAATGCATTTGGACAGTTTATATCTGGACTGTTTCTCAAGATTCAATGAAATAATCTCTTATGTGAAAGCATTTGGAAGGTTCTGGGTCTAGATCTCCCCTGGGTGCTAGTATCACAGCAGCAGCCTGCATACAGACATGTCTGATTCTGTGCCTGTTGTCATTGATTCTAATCAGAAAAAAAACAAATGCCTATAGAAACAGCCTGATCCAATAATTCAGCATTTAACTGAGTGCTGCTTACTGGAAATGATTTTGCTCACTATAAGATTTTTAACAAAATGCACAAGTTACAATGGCTCATTCTTAATTTATATGTATTAATATTTATTTATAGTTATGTGTTTATATAAAATACAGTATGTACATAGAAAATTATTCATCTACTGAATTAGAACAGTCCAGACATGCAGGTCTCTAGCACATCTTATTCTAGACTGAGAGGAATACTAATTCACTCATTTTTATATTGAATTCACTGTGGAAGACAGGGCTTCATACAGCTTGATACAGTGCCTGACCCTGCATGTGCTCCATAATTATTTTTCGGCCTGTGCAGGAATAATTTTTTCCCAAATGAATTGCTTGCTCTGGCAGAGCTTTAGGGCGTTCAAGATCATTTTGCTTTGAAACAGAACTCTAATGGATAATTTTTTTAAAAAAAAGTATAATTCTCATTATTTTATTCAACTCTTGAGGACACTTGCTATTTTTCTCGAAGTTCTCAATAAAGATATTGTACTATAATAAACAGGAAGGTTATTATTTTTTTCTTCAGTTTGTGGCTTTTCAACTTGAAATGACAAGATTAAGCACTTAGCGATTGAGATCTTCTATCTCAATATAATTTCTCATGACAAAACTTAGAACAGCCCCATCTAGTTGGTTTATGACAGATTATAGGTAAGGTGAATACTACAGCATGTGCAAGAGCTGCCCATTTGTTTTCTAAAATATTTATTACTCCTTTTCAAAAATGTGTTTATGTGTCCACGGAGAGAATATCATAATTCATGAACAATTTTCGGTTCCTTTAATAGGCTCTGAGAAACTGTGACCCTGAATTGGTTATTGAAAGCGGTGGTGATGATGAAAATCCACATACTGTGGGTCAGAAATTACTCTTAGTGGGGACATTTTCTCGAATTTGGTCTTCAAACCGATCATAATACCAGTAACGCAAATTCACCAAAACATGTTAAGACAGGGGTCTAGTGCTTATTGTTAAATAATTGTAATTTATCCACATTAAGTATGATTTGCACGTAAAACACAGAAACGTCATACAGTAGATGTCTAAAATGGGCTGTAGGGTGGAATACTGGTTGGAGTTTTGGACTATAGCTAGAAGACAGAAATCCAATCTGACAATTCTATTACCACCAACCAAGGAAATTCACCTGAATTGCTCCAGTAGAGCACTCATCTATATACAGTAAATGGGTATAATTATACTGCAACTCATTTTGGAAAAAAAATGTTAGGCAAAGAGCTTAGTAACTGAATGGTCTATTCAATTGGTTTTGGAAGGAGTCTTGAGAAATTTAAATGACAACACAAACGTCTTGCATCTGCTTTTATTCTTTTTTCTGTGTCCAGCTCAAGATGTCCTATTTTATTTTTCATATTTAAATGTAGCTATACTGTTTACTCATAAATTTCCATTTTTACTAGGGGATTCTTAATTTAAGATGCAAGTCATTATAAAACAAAAATGCTTTTTAGGCGCAGGGCTCACCATCTGCTCACAGTGTAAAAGGGGATTTTAATATATCTTTAAATGTTCAGCTTTACAACATGTTGACAATTAAACAAACGTATTCTGTAAATTTAGGTACTTAACTAATACACTAGCAAGGTTAAATGGCAGGTGCTGGTGGACACTGTACACTGTGCTGTAATGTTAATCCTTCAATTAAGTTACACCCCAGGGCAGATGATGCTTTTCTACTGTATGTACCTCACAGTTCCTAATACTGTTGCTGTGATCACACCGCACTACACAAAATAATGCAATTTAATTCTAGGTTTCTTCATTTCCATTGCTGTATTGCATGTTTTCTTTTCTTTTATGAACAGACACATTCTCGCAGGCATACAATATACAGCATGTGTTGCTTTATCAGGGGCCTTGTTTTGTTTCTTGTTAAGTACAAATTTGAATTAAAAGATGGATGTTTGTGGTTAAACTTTCTTTAATAAACAGAACAGTTTTTGACTTCATGTCCGGACAGTTTTGTTTATGAACAAATTGATTTATACCCAGACATTCTACATTAGCCCCATCTGATCTCCATTTCAATGTCATACTTAAGGTAGGCAAGTAATTGTTGAACAAAAAACACACTCTACACTCACTATAATCTCCTATATAACTAAAAAGTTAATTAATAATGCAACATTGTCAGTTTTAACCATAAGACATGAAAGAGCATTTGTTCAGGCCACTCAGACTTCATAGTAAAGTATACTGTACTAACTGTAAATGTAAAAACATATTTCAAACGTCTTTCCAATAGGGCTAATGAAATACAGAAATTTCAAAGATTATTTTGCATTAAGAAACAAGAGAAAACAACCTCTGTTAATTTATTCTAATCTATGTATGTTTATGTTTAGGTAACAACAAAATCAGAATAAAGTCTCTCCAGCTGCTGTACAAAACATTTTATTGTGAATTTGCTCCTGTCCCTTTAATGGTTAAAGAGAAACTTGAGTACTGCTGTCAATTTGTAATTGTAGAGGAATAATAGTGTTCCATATTGGGTTGTATGGTGACAAGAGAATACTAAAATGACACTGGCATTTGGATAAAAAAAAGCATTAACACAGCACAGAGAGTGCATTATGAGTGAATAATGCACACTAATACAAGTCTGGACATGAGGCAAAGCGAATGTCAAAACTAATTTTAATGCACATTCTTCAGGCAAATTACCCAAGTTATTATGTGCTACAAACACGTAATAAGTGTTACCTTTTTCATTTTTTACTCTTGGCTGAGTACCTAGCATGCATTATACAACTAGAGATGCTAACACACAGACAGACAAACAGCCAATAAGAAGCTAACAAACACAATCTCTCATATCATTACTGTTATTTTTGACTTGACAAAGCATTTTCGTGAAGTCAGTGTTCTGACATAATGGTCCTACACATAGCTTATTTAAGTCCAAATGACAGGAGTCTGTGTTTCAGGAGCACTATATAAAAAGGCTGAAAACAAAACCACCAAGGCATGTGGGTTTATCTGTTCTGAAAAGTAACAGGAAAAAAAAGAAAAAAAGAACAATTGCCTTTTGTTACTTTTACAGTCCTGCTTTTTGAAAACATCTTAATCTGTGTAAGTCTTTAAAAGCATTAGGAACAACTAAACTAAGACCCTTTAAACATAGAAATATGTTCAAGACTGAAGCTCCTAATATTAATTTCATTGAGGCAGTCATGCACAAAATAAAAGCAAATGCAAATTTGCTATTGTAAACAGGTATGGATGCAGAAGACTTTTCCATGATTTTTAGAGACATAGCAAGCCATTCTTTGTTTGGACTGCATTCAGTCAACTGTATAAACCTTTAAAAGCGATCTTTCAAAATTAGATTCATGAATGGGGTCCAATTTGCACATCTGATATTGCTTGTGACATGGGCAAAAAAAAAAATCAAAACTTACTATATAATCCTGATGCCTGAATATCTAGCGCCTATCTCAGCAATCTTACCATGGGCTATCCAGTTTCATCCTCTAAACTAGACATTTAAACAACCCATTTCAGAAAGCCCTTGGATTGTTAGCAGGTATCATGACTAGATCTCCAGGATTATTATTAAGTTGTCCTTGCATACCGGAGAAATACAAAATGCTTCTAAAAAAAACTAATGTAATGCTAATGTAGAAAAAGTGAATAAACGCCAGACTTGAAAAATTACAAACCAATTTCATCCCTGTCATTTTTTTTCCCCTGCTTTTAAAAAGGTTTCTTCTTTGTAAGGTCTATGATTACCTTTTGTGACACAACCTTAGAAATGCAATAACAATCTGACTTCTGACCACTGAGTTTTTCCACCATGACTGCAGTCACTGATGTTATTGTATTTAAGTGAAGAATAGCACTGAAATAAGCTGCACTTCTGCCCCTCATTCTGTGAGCTTCCAAAAAATCTTTGATAAATAGCAAAAGAGTTCAGTGGCTTCGTATTTGAGCTTTAATGACTGCTGGGAGATCTAAATGGCTGATACTATCTCATAGGTGTCAGAAGAAAAAAACTTCCAGAGGCAGTTTTCCTCCATTCAGAGACCTTGTGAGGTCATTATTTTTTTCTCCATTTTCAGATGTGATCTTTAAACAGTGATGAATGATAACACACAAAAGTTACTGAAATGCTACTTAGAGAAACACAGCACAGTTTTTTTTTTCTTTTTAATGATCCCTCATCACGCCCCAGAAAATAAATCAACACTTTAATAACATCAGCTGCTCTCAGTCTTGAATATTGAGATCATCACCTGGGGTGCGTTCAATAAAAGGTGTGCTGCAGAGCACTAGTACTTTTCTGCTTAACGTCTTCTTAGCCAAGAGCAGTGCAAAACATTCGCTAACAGTAAGAAGATGCCTAGCTCGTTCTCTGAAAAAGAGGGAATGACAAGTCTGCCGAGTTTAATTCTTTGTCAACAATATAGAACACATCCTTCTTATTTCTTAAGATCTTGCACAATCTCATTTTAAACTGAATTATATTCATTTGATAATTTAATTTTATTGCTGCTAATGTTTTCAGAAAGATTATTTCATTTCTGGACAATCTCCCAAATACCATGTGCCATTTTTCCCAAATCTGTTCATTAAAAGCCAATTTCAATCTTGCAGTGCAAGGACAGAGTGCTGCATTTACTGGACCTTTCATTCATATCTCCATTAGTGCACTGCAATTCAGATCTTCAAGAACTGCAGTTTGTCTTTGACCTCTATGAGTAATGTGGTCTTAGATTCACATAAGTTGGACTAACTAGCATGGTAACAACCACCACATCACCAAATTATTGTCATTGTGACATAAGCACACTGAAATCATTTTAAAAAGTCCTTCTCAAGTGTTTTGCATTTAGATTAGCTACTCTTTATCCAAAACACATACTGTACAAACTTGAATGGCCGGCATTGCTCTTTATAAAACAAATATTGTATATAGAAGAACAGTATTTCCAAATATCAAAAGAGACCAATTTTATAAACTGCATCAGGAATGTATCAGCAAAATGAGGCTTAACATTTCCCAGTTTTCATACAAAAGTTCACAATGATACAAACATCAAAATATTTATGTTCTAATCAAAATTATAAACAAAAATATTAAATGCCTGTGTCTAATTATCATCTTTGGATATTCCCAGTTTACAAATGTTCTCATTACTGGAACAGTAACGAAGAATAAGAACAACCCTTTATACAGTATGCTAAAATTACTTTATCTTTAAACAGCTATTTTATTTTTAAATAAATGGAACACACATCTTCTGTTTCAATTGTTAGTTTTAATTGTTTAAAGAAAAAGAAAATACAGAATGATAAATACATTCAAGATTTAAGCTATTGTTTCTACCAAACCAGAATTACTTTTCTGACACTGAAAAAACATTTGGAAAAAAAGGTTATTTGGAGCATAGGCCCTCCAGTCAATCAAGGCTCATTGAGTTTTAATTGCAGAATTTGTTGATGGATGTGCCAGGAACACCACAAGGTGTGGTATTGATTACTTCAATCCAAAACACATAAATCCGGCGCAAAATATTTCACTGAGGCAGCAGGGAAAATGTCATTACCATTGACAGTTAATCCTCCACTTTATATCGGGTTGCTTACAGATTCCAGAAATGTAACAAGTAGAACTGCCAAGCTTCTAAAGAAACCGTTGTCATGCTGTTCTTGAATGATCATTGCAGGAGTTCCCACTTATGTGTTTAAAACATATCAATTATTAATAAACAGTTTTCTAAACAGAGATAATGATGAAACTGTAAGGCTGAATGTGAAGCATTAGGCAGATGCTTCTGCAGAGCTCTAGTGTGTTTTCCTTGAACTGAAAACGGATGCCTCCAGGGCACTTCTTTGCTACTGCAGACTCCCAAACGTAAAACTATTCTGCATGAACTCCACTAGGAAATCTCTGCAAAACTTGCTCTTCATTTTCCCTTCACTTTCGAGTTTATGTGACCCAGGAACCAACCTGCTAGGTGACATCTGAGCCAAGGGTGAAATAAAAGCACCTTTCTCTACATTCTACATTGCATCCTGAAGGCATTTCTTTAGAATAAAACATGTTTCCAAGTTTTTTTTAAGTACTGTAAAGTAGAAAAAATATTTTTAATGCTTATACAATAATCTGAAAAGAGTGAAATACTGCAGGGGGTAACATTTTTTATTATATGTGAAGACAAAATTATTTCATTAAAGCTTCTAAACGTCCTTGAACAATAATTTACAGTATAGTACTAAATGTGATAACTAAATAAATCTCAAGAGGGAAGCCATCTTCTTTATATAATGGTCCTTGGGGAGGCAAGTTGGATACACACAAATATTGTTTCATGCTAATTGTATTGTTTTTAGCTTACACTTGTCTCCGTCAGAAATATCATTAGATGATCACCAATCAGCCAATGAAGAGAGAAATTCCAACTCCATTCCTTTTCATCTCTCAGGAGTCAAATAGATTCTCTGTTCTGTAGGGATTCGCCAAATCTTTGCAAAGAAAAGATGTTTTTGTCTCTCCTCGTCTTTTCTGTTCACCTGTTAGAAGAAGATTTATTGTGTGAATCAGCTAGACCTACTGTATTAAAAGAAATGCCCGCAGGGACAAAATAAACTCTTATGCTGTCATGCAACTGCTATAAGACACGGAATCAAATCAACTGCAATTACTCAGTTTATTAAACTTAAAAGGTCTTAAAATGCTCTAATTTACACAAGGAAAACAAATAAAGAAATTCTCACAATTTGTTTGTATAACACCACCAAATCATCACTCTGAAGTGCAACAAACATTAAAACACAGTACTGTAAAAGCTGGAGCTATTACACAGCATTTAATTCCCAGCAAGATTCAAATCTATCTGATGTGAGTTTAACAAGCAAATAATGTGCCTGAATAGGGTATAAATGGAATGAAGTGTAAAGCAGCCTATACTTAATGGACCCTATTCTTCACTTTACAACCTTTAAAAGGAAGCAGCAGATCACCGATGGTCCCTATTGTTCAAAATTCCCAATCGGCTAAAATAAGCAAGAACTACAGTAACTGACATCTTTCATCAGGCTTTATCAGGAATAAAAACAGACTTTTTAATAAGAGTACCAAGCATGCACTGATTCATCAAGATGGCAAAATGCCATTGTGTCAGAATTCTTCCCTTTCTGAACCTTGTAAACATCATTAAAATGTCAGAGCTAATAAAACATTTTTATTAAGTAATCTGGCAATTTTACAGGCTTCCTATTATTGCTACTAAAAGTATTCCATTCCCCCTTGGTGGATTTTAAAACGAGGACAAATGAAAGAGAACCTAGGTTTCTTTGGCTCTGGGGTTGATAGAAAAGGTCTTCCCGTCTTTCCTTTTCAGATTTTACTGTCTCATGCAATAAGGGTCCCGCTCAGTGTCTTTCCAGGCCTTGCTGTGTAATGAAGGGTTTTGGCTGTCTTGAAAAGCTGTCTCTCTAGTTAGCATTCAACTTGTTGTAGTCCAATGTCAGAGGTTAACACAGACGTTCCCCATGCTACATTTTTTTATTTGATAAACTCTCAAGGAATCTCCCAAGCTATGTAGCATGGATCCGTTTACACTTAATAAAGGCTGCATGAAAAAGACTAAAGAAGGCCAATTTAAATTTCCCTGTAAGTTAATAATTGCTATCATTTTAGATTTTGTGTCTCCAATTGTCTTGACAAATTGAGTGAAAAACAGAATATCTTGTAAGCATCATTTTAAGAAATGCTAGACAAAACACAAAGGTTCCAATTTTTAAGGATTAAAATGCATTATTTCTAATTACTGTGCAGGTACCTTGTTATGGTTTAGGTGAAGCTCTGCTCTTAAAACATCACTTTCATCTCTGTGTGTGAAAACGTAAGATTTTCATTGTTTTAGCTGCTTCTTTTCTTGTGGAGCAGTGTTATGCTGTTGGCATAATGGTGGAGAGTTGCTACATCTGTCTAGCCTTGCTGAGGTTTCGAAACGACCACAATGTTAATGTGAGGCAAATCTCCATACATTTATAAATAAGTGCTCTGTTAGCAACCTGAATGAGCTCCTCTCTGTGATTATGCAACTGGACATACCATGAATTAAGAGTCGGTTGCAATTTCCCTCATTCCTGTATGCAACATTCAAGCTTTAGCATAATGGATAGGGAAAGCCACTGCTAAAACTGTACATTCCATGTAAATCCAAACAACATAGTGGGCTGTTGTAATCATCTAGATAAGGAAAGCATCCTGCCACATTATACAAACTAGAGGCAGCAGGGACTGCAAGCTAGGAGGATGGGATAAAAGAATGGGAATAAAGAAATACAATTAAAGCACTATAAAAGTAAAAAAAAATTGTGGCTTATAAATATGTTTATACACATTTAGTGAAGAATGCAATGTTCAAAGTTTTGGTTTTTTACATGGAAAAAAGATCACACAACAAACCTGGTTACCTCAATGAAATTGTATTTATGAATTCTAAGTTTCAGTGAACAATTAATTTACAGATAGTGTTTCTGTGACTATCAACATTTTAGGTTACTAAATCTGGCCATTCCAGATGGCCAAGGTCTGCTGTGAAATACTGGGAGACACACTAGGGAAAAAGGATGTTTTTCATTTTACTTCCAAAAACAATTTTCTTTTACAATATTGGATATTAGCTAGAACATGACACGGAATGACTGTCAGTGGTAAATTAAGCACAAACACCGACTAAAAATCAGTGTTGGGCAAAGTTGTCATCCACTTTGGGCTCCCCGTCTGTGAAAGTAAATGAGTTCTCTATACAGAACCATCTTATAGAGAGGGGTTGGGGAGAGTACGGACGCCAAATTCAAGGACATTCTTAATGATATGTTTGCTGTGGAAAACTTTTATTGCAAGCTGTTTCTCCCTGGAGACTTGCATCTTATTCTTCTGTTCATGAAATATTTAGTAGTGCAGCTTGTTTATAATGGCGACATAACTGTGTCTTTGCATTTCACTGTCACTCTAGCAAAAAAGGAGGAATTGGAATCAGAGATTAAGAATGGAGCACTGTACCACCAATATTTGTGTAACAAGGAGAAGTACAGGACTGAGAGAACTAAAACTTTTCAAGTACTTTTTATATAAAAGCAATTCTTATAATCTGGTAGAGCATGAAGACTCTCTTTTGAATAACAGATTGAAAGACAGTCCAAACTGACTGTGTGGAATCATTTGGAGACAAAGCCAGACTTTTTTTTTTTCTGTTGGTCAAAAGATAATGTAGCGATAAGGAAAAGCAGATTTTCTGCTAAGTCGACATTAAGTCATTTAGTGAACACTACTGGCCTGGGACACAACAGGCCCTGGGACACAGAGCTGTATAGAAATCAGTTAAGTAGCTTTGTGTTCATGTTAGAGAAACTTAAATGTAAAACACTAATTATGGCAATTGTGCACTATTGATCTCTCGCGTAAGAGTGTGATTCTAGAAGACCTAGGATTTATGTAATGAATTATGCAAAACGTACTGATAGATCTAAAGTCATATTGCTTATTCCATGGGGGTGGTTTATGATCTAATCAGAAGTAAAATAAAATCCAGCTTGCTCATGCAGTTCACTTTTGATTTACAACATGTTTTCTCACCACTATTTTCTTACGAGGTAATATGACTTTAATATCTGAAACGATAAATTCGAGGCAAGATGGCAGGAGTGTAATACGTTAAGCTATCCTAACCGTACCAAGATCCTGGGAGCTGTGCCAGGAATTTGCAAATATGTACTGAGAGCGAGGCTCCATATTTTAAACAAACTACTACAAGAAATGATTTAATGGAGAAGTGAATTGTAACAGCATGCAGAAGCCGAACAGTAACAGCATGCTACCACATTGCTAGAAGCACAAGCACCTTCCTTTTGTTTTCACACTAGAAAGAAAGTGTCAGATCATGTTAAAACCTTATATGCTTACCTAAGAGTCCCTGACGCAGCTTTCAAACAGCGTCCACAGAGAGACCCACTAGTCTGAAATCTTCTGCTTATGTTGTGCTTCAACTTGGAGAAAAATAAAATGTACCAAATAATTTACTTCACAGTAGGCACTTTATTACCTTTAGTACTCCAATATAAAGAGGAAATAAAAATGAAAGATTTTAGGCCACGGTTTCACTCTAGATAGTCCATTTAGTCTTCCATAACCAATTTCTTGCTAACATTAACAAGAAATGTTCAAAAGCAAAATCCTGTGGATCCATATCAGTATGGTTTAGGTGATAGTTAAACAGAAAGATATTCAAAACCTGTATCTATTGAGGTGCATATTTATAACTTTCAAACACTAATGAGCTTTTGAACTGCATTATCATGTATACAGAAGGATAACACCTACAGTAGTAATCCTGGAGCAGAAATGAAAAATAAGCTGACTAGAGATACAAACTGAACTCTGATTCATATCATAAGTAAGGAAGACTAGGAAATCATCAAGGCTTTATCACAGAAAGAGGTCATAAAGCTGGATTATCTTAATTTCAATATGCATCTTTATTGCATATGCAATATGCGTCTTCATTGGTTTAACTTGTTTCCACAAAACTCACCAACTTCCACAAGTGAAAATGTATTCATCCAGCATCCATGAAATACTATACCTAGTTCCTTACAGAAAAGCAGATGGAAAGGGCTAATGCAAAGGAAGCTCTGAGTTTGACTTTCTCCACCTGAAGACAAGTGTGATTCTGTTTTGCAGTCTGCCGTCAGGTCTCCTACATACGTGTCAAAGTTGGAATTTATTTACAGAATTTCTAAGCAAAGGAGTTCAACACAGTAGCAGACTGTTCCTTGGTTTGTTGTGTGCTACCTACCATCTCACAGGCATAGCAGGCATACATACATCTATCATCCCATGCATTGCTGAAACTACTTATGTGACTAAATAGAATCCTAGGAGACTATCACAATGAACTACTGCAGTGCAACTCTTGGCTCTAAAAAGCTTGATAGATTTTCCTAATAAAAGCACAAAGGTGATAGCTCTCAGTGTGAGACTTAATATAAAACAAAACAAAACAAACTTCCAGTATCTCATGACTAGTATTTTGTCATATCTGAGATAAAGGTACCCGTTCCAAGAGTTCAGTATCTTCAGTCTATTACTCAAATGATCTATCCAAGAACTTAGTAGAACTGTACTAAGGATTTGTACAAAACACTTTTAAGAAGAATAAAATGTGTTTTTTTCCTCATATTACTGGCCTGAAAAAACAGATATCCTAAACTATTTTACATATAATTCATTCTTTTTGAAAATGGTCATTTATAATTAGACCTCTTTATTGTATATACGAAATATCTGTGCACCTCAGGTACTCAGTTAATGTTATTCAGTCATATAAAGGACTGAATTCCAAGGATTCTTGTTATCTTCACATTTTTAAATGGGTAGAAATAATTAAATGTTTCTAAAAGAGTGTCTCTGGGAAAGCTGCAATTAATAAGCTTGCATCTGTGGTCAGACACCTACAAATATTCTTAAATACACACTATGAATACAAGGATTTGGGGTGCTCTGTATAACTACATTTTCAAAATAGAATGTTTTCTAATGCCATTAAGATTTTAAGCAGAAAGCCACATACTCGGATGGCCATAAATCCAATCAAAGCAAGGCATGCTATTTTAGATGTACCATTTAAAGGTTAACAGACTGCGTCTCAAGCCCAAAATCATTTCTGAAATGAGAAATAAGGCAGGTGACAGGGTACCTGACCAAATCCCAGGTAAGCTAAAACAGCAAGAGCTGCAAAACTGCCTATGGAGAAGCAAGCAGGTATGGTAAGCACAAAATCCATCCACTACACAAATCTTGATCTCCACCTGTAAAGCACATCAATCGTTTGACAGCTGAAAGTACATATATCCAGATCAAAAGACAATGTTCCACTCAGGTTATCCCCAGGCCTTCTCCTTAACTGGAAAACCCATGCATGAAAACCCGAAGCATAACACTCTGCAGCAGGGGGCCCTGATAACAGTTTCACTACAGATGACACTCTCTAATGAACTCTAATTCTAACTATACAGAGGCTTAGCTACAGTCAGAGGAGGAAATTTTCACAAGACTGCTTGACATTTTTTAATAAAAGGGGAAATAATACCAAATCGTACAAAAATGTCTGCCAATAATTTATTACTTACTGTATATGAACAACAACAACAATGACAATAATAATAATAACAACAACAACAACAACAAGCATATATGTTTCTATGTTTATAGGGAAAAAAATGTTGTGTTCTTATAAATTATAAAGAAGAATTATAAAAGGCAAGAAATACTGAAAGCAAGATATTCCACAATGGCAAACTGAAAATTACATTTGTCAAATCAAAGAATGTCACCTATTCCCACAAGCTTGCATGAAGTACAAAACAGTTGAAAAGCTTTTTTGTGATAATATAGTAAATTTATACAAGAGCTTTATGAAACAAAAACCTTAATTATGAACAGTCCTGCTTTTCTTTAAACTGTTTGTCCTCACTGGATTATTACAGTGAAGAATTAGTCTGTTTTGTTTGTTTTCCCCTTAAATTCTGATATTAACAGACTTAGAACAAAATACATACCCGGGCTAACAAACTACTGTGGACATTTCAAACCCCTTTGTGAAGCACGGTCAAATTCAAATCTCCTGCACATTGTGTTTGTTTCTGCCATTAAAAAGCATTTTTATCTTGTTTCAAAACAAGAAAAGCTGATTTCTTGCTAAGCACTTTCAAAGAGAAGGAGAACGGCTTTACAAACTTGTTAGCTGCACAGCAATGACAGAGAAGGAAGCTGGGTCTAGGTGGGGGGCTTCTGCATCATACAGTGTCAACACTGCACTGCAGGCCTGCAAGGACAGGCATGGCCGCCTACACCATTCATCACCACCATCGGGTGACCTGCGGAGCAGGTAGGAAAGCTCCATTTATTTTCTTTGCTGTATGCCTGAAAAAGCAACACCGCAAAGCCAATAATGTCTAGGCATTATAATGAGGGAGTGAACAAACCAAACGATTCAAAACCCCAGGCCAGCTGGGAAACATTTAGGCTATCCCCATCTTTTAGTATGCACACTGGACAAAAATAACAATGGGAACCAGATGAAAACGCACACTATGGAAAAAAACGTCCCTCAAATTCCTTGTTTCCCACAAAACATCCCTAATTAGGGACATGGCTATTTCCTGGGGAGCTGAAGAGGAATATTCTCTTTTGATTATTTTGGCATGATATGACAACAAATGGGAGGATTATGAAGCACTTCTAAGCCAGGAATGGAGTTCATTATGCAGCCAAGGCAGAGACAGTCTGGAAGGATGCCACACTGAGGTCAATCTTTGAGTGCCCCTTCCACACAAGGCCAAAATATCACAGATCCTACCTGTGAAGAGGAATAACAGGACACATATAGTAGAAGCTTTAAGTGATCATTCAAACACATACTGTACATTTATTGTTCCGCATTCTTTTAGCTACCCTGGCATGATCAGGAGCACAGATATGCAGAGTGAGCAAGGATAAAAAAAACACTAACACTTGATATGATTTAATATCATTTAAACCATTTTTTAAATTTTTTCCTACAGCTAGTTATCATAAACTGCTGCTAAATCCCCGAGTGTCACACCAGTGCAGTCAAATGAAGTATAAAGCAATCATATTTCGTGATTAAAAATATAATGCATTCCACTCCTTTGGAGTGCTGCCAGGATTATTAATGCATAGATGGTATTATGTTCCCATTATAAAGAAGTGAAGAGGCTGTTCACTCATGCAGACATTATAGCTCCCTCCTCCCAGTTTTTTTGGGAAAAAGCGATGATCTGCAACTGACCATTATAGTGTCTCATTCAGTCAGTATAGTCATGGATGGATCTACTGCTGACTAAGCTAAATAGGGCTATTAATATATAAATAATTTATTTGGAGGCTACACAATAATTCCACTCTACAAGGAACCTCATATCTTTATAATAATATGTTCATTCAAAGGTATAGAAAAAAAACAAGAAAATATTTTTAACAAAAATAAATGTGGTTTTTCACCTCAAACTGAATCATGTGTGTCAAGTTTAAAAAAAGCTTGAGGAACAGTGCTTTAGCATTTAGAATCCTCATTACCTTGTACAATGGCTTCTGGGAACAAGACGGTCTTATAGGAGGTTCTCTGATACAAGTGGCAGATTGTTGGCAGCTTTTTTTTATATGTGTAAACATAAAAAATATTTTTTAAGCATTTCAGACGCATTGAAACATTTGCAAATCAAAGCAGGTAAATTGCAAGGAGCTGGATAAAACCAGCTGTGAGGGACAACAGCTTTTCTAGGATAAACTGTGTAACATATGGAAAACTTCAAAAACAGGATGTTTTTCAAGCGATACACTCATATTAAAGTTTAGAGGAGTATTTGATGTGGTTTTTATGTTGTTTTTTATTTTGTAATATGTCTCCTCATCTGTGCTGCCATAGAGTTGAGTTGCCACTTTGCCTAATGGACTCCAAGAAAAGGGTTCAAGAGGGATCTCAAGATACCTCCAACAGGGGCTAACAGTTCACTTCCAGTATTCCAGATGGGGCTGTTGGATGGGCGAGAGCCGGCTCACTGTGTCCAAGGTCACACAGCAGGTTAGTGGTGGAGCAGGGGTTTGGGAACCCTGGCCAGCTTTGGCTTCCACTTTGGAGCCTCAGCCACACAGTCGCATTGCCAAGCTGTCAGTCCCCAAGGACAGGAGCTCGCTCACGCAATATGCAAGAACACAGAAGCCACTAGTTTCTTTGGTCTTCCCATCTTCCCATCTGTTTGTTTGGCTCAGAGTTTGACCCAAAGCAGCTTTCTGGGCACCCATCTTCAAACATGCAGTCTTGCCGATCAACTCCTTCTAATAAGGTATTTTTAAGGTCCTGTCATAGCTGCTTAGACTATGGTGAGTAAGCAGTGGCAAAGAAAATGTACAGTAGGTCAGAAGGTAACAGCCAGGCCTGGCCAATAAAACCCTCAGTGGAAGTCAATATGAATCTAGTCTAAAATGGTCTCTTTGCCGCAGCAAAAGTTAAGATCAACAAGCCTCCACCCCCCATCAGATTATTCAACCATTGTATTTGTTTTATCAATAAAATGTGTGAATAGTGTAATATTAGGTTTCAATTTTTATAGTAAATTTATACAAGAGCTTTATGAAACAAAAACCTTAATTATGAACAGTCCTGCTTTTCTTTAAACTGTTTGTCCTCACTGGATTATTACAGTGAAGAATTAGTCTGTTTTGTTTGTTTTCCCCTTAAATTCTGATATTAACAGACTTAGAACAAAATACATACCCGGGCTAACAAACTACTGTGGACATTTCAAACCCCTTTGTGAAGCACGGTCAAATTCAAATCTCCTGCACATTGTGTTTGTTTCTGCCATTAAAAAGCATTTTTATCTTGTTTCAAAACAAGAAAAGCTGATTTCTTGCTAAGCACTTTCAAAGAGAAGGAGAACGGCTTTACAAACTTGTTAGCTGCACAGCAATGACAGAGAAGGAAGCTGGGTCTAGGTGGGGGGCTTCTGCATCATACAGTGTCAACACTGCACTGCAGGCCTGCAAGGACAGGCATGGCCGCCTACACCATTCATCACCACCATCGGGTGACCTGCGGAGCAGGTAGGAAAGCTCCATTTATTTTCTTTGCTGTATGCCTGAAAAAGCAACACCGCAAAGCCAATAATGTCTAGGCATTATAATGAGGGAGTGAACAAACCAAACGATTCAAAACCCCAGGCCAGCTGGGAAACATTTAGGCTATCCCCATCTTTTAGTATGCACACTGGACAAAAATAACAATGGGAACCAGATGAAAACGCACACTATGGAAAAAAACGTCCCTCAAATTCCTTGTTTCCCACAAAACATCCCTAATTAGGGACATGGCTATTTCCTGGGGAGCTGAAGAGGAATATTCTCTTTTGATTATTTTGGCATGATATGACAACAAATGGGAGGATTATGAAGCACTTCTAAGCCAGGAATGGAGTTCATTATGCAGCCAAGGCAGAGACAGTCTGGAAGGATGCCACACTGAGGTCAATCTTTGAGTGCCCCTTCCACACAAGGCCAAAATATCACAGATCCTACCTGTGAAGAGGAATAACAGGACACATATAGTAGAAGCTTTAAGTGATCATTCAAACACATACTGTACATTTATTGTTCCGCATTCTTTTAGCTACCCTGGCATGATCAGGAGCACAGATATGCAGAGTGAGCAAGGATAAAAAAAACACTAACACTTGATATGATTTAATATCATTTAAACCATTTTTTAAATTTTTTCCTACAGCTAGTTATCATAAACTGCTGCTAAATCCCCGAGTGTCACACCAGTGCAGTCAAATGAAGTATAAAGCAATCATATTTCGTGATTAAAAATATAATGCATTCCACTCCTTTGGAGTGCTGCCAGGATTATTAATGCATAGATGGTATTATGTTCCCATTATAAAGAAGTGAAGAGGCTGTTCACTCATGCAGACATTATAGCTCCCTCCTCCCAGTTTTTTTGGGAAAAAGCGATGATCTGCAACTGACCATTATAGTGTCTCATTCAGTCAGTATAGTCATGGATGGATCTACTGCTGACTAAGCTAAATAGGGCTATTAATATATAAATAATTTATTTGGAGGCTACACAATAATTCCACTCTACAAGGAACCTCATATCTTTATAATAATATGTTCATTCAAAGGTATAGAAAAAAAACAAGAAAATATTTTTAACAAAAATAAATGTGGTTTTTCACCTCAAACTGAATCATGTGTGTCAAGTTTAAAAAAAGCTTGAGGAACAGTGCTTTAGCATTTAGAATCCTCATTACCTTGTACAATGGCTTCTGGGAACAAGACGGTCTTATAGGAGGTTCTCTGATACAAGTGGCAGATTGTTGGCAGCTTTTTTTTATATGTGTAAACATAAAAAATATTTTTTAAGCATTTCAGACGCATTGAAACATTTGCAAATCAAAGCAGGTAAATTGCAAGGAGCTGGATAAAACCAGCTGTGAGGGACAACAGCTTTTCTAGGATAAACTGTGTAACATATGGAAAACTTCAAAAACAGGATGTTTTTCAAGCGATACACTCATATTAAAGTTTAGAGGAGTATTTGATGTGGTTTTTATGTTGTTTTTTATTTTGTAATATGTCTCCTCATCTGTGCTGCCATAGAGTTGAGTTGCCACTTTGCCTAATGGACTCCAAGAAAAGGGTTCAAGAGGGATCTCAAGATACCTCCAACAGGGGCTAACAGTTCACTTCCAGTATTCCAGATGGGGCTGTTGGATGGGCGAGAGCCGGCTCACTGTGTCCAAGGTCACACAGCAGGTTAGTGGTGGAGCAGGGGTTTGGGAACCCTGGCCAGCTTTGGCTTCCACTTTGGAGCCTCAGCCACACAGTCGCATTGCCAAGCTGTCAGTCCCCAAGGACAGGAGCTCGCTCACGCAATATGCAAGAACACAGAAGCCACTAGTTTCTTTGGTCTTCCCATCTTCCCATCTGTTTGTTTGGCTCAGAGTTTGACCCAAAGCAGCTTTCTGGGCACCCATCTTCAAACATGCAGTCTTGCCGATCAACTCCTTCTAATAAGGTATTTTTAAGGTCCTGTCATAGCTGCTTAGACTATGGTGAGTAAGCAGTGGCAAAGAAAATGTACAGTAGGTCAGAAGGTAACAGCCAGGCCTGGCCAATAAAACCCTCAGTGGAAGTCAATATGAATCTAGTCTAAAATGGTCTCTTTGCCGCAGCAAAAGTTAAGATCAACAAGCCTCCACCCCCCATCAGATTATTCAACCATTGTATTTGTTTTATCAATAAAATGTGTGAATAGTGTAATATTAGGTTTCAATTTTTTCCAATCTACAATAAAACTGATGTTCTTCACATCAACATAAACAAAAATTGGTACCGCAGCTAAGAATAAGGGTTTTACCCCAGTTGTTTGCCTAAGATTGCAACAGTAAATAGGTCTGTTTAGATACTCAGATACAGATACTTAGGATGCAAACAGAGTTCATTTCTAGATAGACAAACTACTGCAATCATCTGGGCCAAACCCATGAGTTCACAAAGCCTAAAGCTCAAATGAAATGGTAATGGTCAATAGACCTACAATCAGACAACATAAACCACTATGTTTAGAAGGCTACTTACAGACAGAAATGTCTAAACATCTGGAAAAAACTGTATTGTGATAAAGATTTTATTTTATTCTGAAACTACCACAAACAGAGACTCAGAACTTAAGAAGCTGAAACAAAAAGTAGCTAAAAGATGAAAAGGTAGAGCATACTCTGTGAAATGACAAGGAACATGTGATGCTTCACTGAATGTTCTGCCAAGTAGAGCTTTATTAAAGCAGTGGAAGGTGGGTATTTTAGTGAGAGGCCTTTACAATGCAACCTACTGGGAAAACATAAAAGTGCAAAGTACTGAAAACCCTTAGCCACAGCTTCAGATCAGAGATTCTTTCTAAAAAGGCCTTAATAATTCCCACTGAACTGACTTCTCATACAAAGAGTCCCATTGCTGGCTTGGTTTTAGACTTTGTCATCTAAGATACAAGATTGCTACACTTTAATAAATTAAAAGAAAATAGAGCCAATTAGTGATCTGCAGAAGATACTACAAAAGAGCAATTTAATCAGAATCCTAGTGTGCAGGCATGTCAAAAGGACCAAATACAGCCCTGAGACAAAACAAAACAAGGTTAAGACATCAGTCAGACAAAATAATCTATGGTGATCCAGCTACAAGGCTTATCTATTTGCAGACAATACAAGGAAACGTCTGAATAACAGTGATGTATCAATGGACCTGTAGTACCTGAAGGACTCAGCAAAGGCCAGAGGTCTTAAACCTCAGAAGCAGCCATCTGATGACAACACAAAGATAGCTGAAAGTTGTTTTTAAGACTACCTGTGTGCCCCACCAATAAGAGCAAAGACATTCAGCAGGGGAAGAACACTCAAGCTCCCTTTGCCATTCTGGGTACAGCTACACTTTAAAACGGTCTCTTTAGACAGGTGTGCCCCCACCAGCATTGTGAAATGGCAAGAATTAATTAATATTCATTCCCATAATGGCTGCATGGACTTACACCATGAAAGACTTAGAACCTGAAAGGTGTTTTGTGTTAGACAGACAGTTTGGCAGTTAAGCAACACTCTAAGTTATCTATCATTTTGACAAAAACCAGATGTTTTGGTCTTAACATTCTTCTCTATGAAAAACACATTTCTCAGGGTGATAAAATATTTTTTTTTAAATCCTGAGACTTTATAGATGTACAGCTTATCTTAACTTACATAAGGTCAAAGTACCACCTGTGAGCCATCACACAGAATATTTATTCTTAATTCCATTAAAATGTTTAAGGTAATGCTTATGAGACCTTCGGATCACCTATAAAAAACTTGCAGGGGTTTGCTGTTTAAAAAGGTAAACATGCATAACACTAAGTTCCAAACAATATGAAACCCATGAGGATGAAGCAGCTCTGCAAAGGTCTCTGTAACATTTTGTGTGTTGTCATAAGAAAACCACCCGCTATGACATTGCACATTGATGCTCATCCAAGACAGGACTTGAATCCAGAACTTGCCACACAGCAGTTCAGTTCTGCAAACAAAAATTAACAACAGATGCCTGGAGTAGAAATAACAAATCCTAAAATTAACCACCATCTGATACAATAAGATGCCTGGCCTCCAAAATCCTCATAAGAAATTGACATTTAGATAAACATTAAGTGTTACACAGATGGAGAGAAAAAATAAGATACCATCCCCAATGTTCTTCGGTTGTGTGTTGTCTGCGATCTGATTCGTACCAATGAGTAGGCTAATACAGTTCTTGGACTCTCCTGGTAACTTTTCACAAGTACAAAGAGTTATACACGTAGGCTGAGGCCATTGTAAACGATCTGTCATTAATGTAATCATAAGATCAGACAACATGGGAATTGAACAAACAAAGACAAAATTGTATGTAAATTTAAAATCAACTTAATCGGGGCGGGGGTCTGCTGGAAATTCTGTAAGCTAAATTCAAGCTACTGTTCTGGGACTAAGGGGTGACCATAATCAATCAAAACAATGAAACCACCATTCAACAATTCTCCTTTGCCTACACAGCAGGTAATTTTACACTTATCTACAATGCTATTGTCATTGCAAGAACAACATAGTGACATTTCACACCTGCGTGGGCTCTGCAGAAGTGAAAGCAGCTCTGTTTATGAAGTGACAAGTAGAGAGGTCAACGGCAACAGAGATTTACAATCTATTAACCCTTTTGCTCAGGTCAATGTTTGCATAGACAGTATACATTATTAGGCATTTTTCCCCAATAAAGGCAATACAATGTTGTTTATAGAGATAATTTTGAAATATTAAGTTAAGGGAATTATAGACCACTCAAAACCCCAAACTTCTCTTAAAATTCAGTTTGTACAATGTTAAGATTTTCAAATACATGGAAGTTTTCAAAATACACCTGCATTTCTGCAATTCGGTGGTGCTTGTAGAGGTCGTAATGTTATACATATGAGATATAATAAAATATATCGGATAAAAAAGCGTGTTTGCATATACTGTAGATGATTTGAGAGAGAGAGAGATCTAGATGCTGGAAGAGAATCATTTGCTTGACAGTTCTTTGAAATTATTAATCAATTCTGAAAATTATCCCAATTTAAAGTTATTATTTTCCCAACCATTCATTAAATAATTCAATAACCTGAACACCAGTTTTCACAATGGATTTCAACAGAGTTCACCCACATTAAAGTCCATTATCATCTCACACAAGATGCCACAAAATATTACTTGAGTGACATTTTCTATAAAATAGGGAAAATTAAACAGCACAAAATTCAATTTAGTCCTAGGCCTGTCTTTGACTTAGTACAGAATAAGAAGCTAGACACCAGGTCTTTAGAAACACACTCACAGATGCGTATAACACAAGCTATTTGTTTGCCCTTGAATGTGAACAGAAGCCATAATTCTCAGGGGATTTGACCAGAAGTAGATAAACTCAGCTTCCCTTCTGTGAGCCATCCCCACTGGAGGAAAGCACAGGAGGAGCTGAGAATAAGGAGACTTGGGTCTTTTGATGTCTTACATGTATAAAAAAGCTGTAGGAAATAAGCAGATGTCATAAACACAGTCCCACAAAATGAATAGGCATCAATGCATTGCAACTTAATATACCTTGGTTAATGATAAACACCAGTTTAGTTCAGAAAACTCTTCTAAAGTTTATGACTGAAAAACTACTCAGAACCACAACTAAAACTTCAAAACTGCCAGTTTCAAAAACTAATACTGACAATCATTACCAATGATTCGATTCAAGTAAAACGTAAAACAGTAAAACCAAGGTCCATGCATACAGATGCTCATTTACTAAATTATTTACTAAAGTTCATTAAAATCTGGTTTTCTTTAACCATTTCTGTTTCTAATAAAACAGCAGGCAAAAGAAAATTAATGATGGCCTCTCTTAACATTCAGAAAGCCAAGGTTTGTGTTACAAAATGCATTTCAGACATTTACAATATGGACAACAGCAGACTGGGATCCCAATTTCAATGGATTGCAGGTACTGCTGGATAGTCTAATATCAGACTTGTGAACCCAACAGAATGAGGCTACCTTTTATTTCTTACTACAATCTCTTTGTGTACACAAACAAATAACTTTGAGATAAATAATAAACTATGCTCTTACAGCATCTCATATTCATTTCTGGTTCTGTTTTTAAGTCCCAAATATTTCCAGTTAAATAAAAAAATCTTATTAATTCATATGATTCTACCCAGCGAATGAATAAAGTGTTTATAACCTATTTACTGCTATCTTTTAACACAATGGTTCAAGGGCACTTCAATGGTACAAATAGCATTTCAACATCTCTCTCCAAAATGTTGAAACCTCAAAGTCAAGTGTGTTTTTTTATTTCAGAATGACTGAAAATCTCAAGCAAGGGAACAGAAGCATGACCCTATTTTATAATCATTCTTTTTTAAATATTGAACATATAAATGAACATGAGCTTTTCTGCACAAAAACTCTCCCACCCCCACAGGCATTCACGTTACTGAAAAAGAATGTTTCCAGACATTAACTAATAAAAGCAGTACAGAAAGAAAACAATGAGCAGGCAGGCAATGATTTTTCCATATAATACTGATACAAGCTGACAGCAGATACTCCAATACATGAAGCATTAACTACTGCCCAGGCAGTGAAATCCACACTGGAGCTCTTGGCAAACGAGCCCTCTCTGGTGTGCTATGGCACATTCATTTCCAGGTACCCATCTTGGAGATTGGGAGGCACGAAATAAAAAGAAAACCATTCCCTTTGTTTTCATGCCAAAGCGGGGCTGCAATGAGCTTTAAAAAAGCCATTTTTCCCCAAGCCACACACTCTTTATTGTTAAATCAGTTGTGCTGATCCCAAGTGTATGAGAGAGGAGAAATAAATGGGAAGTCATGCTGCCAGGGCTCCTTTATTGTTTCACAGATCATGCCTTGCTTTGGGAGACTGGCTCACACAAATTCCAGTCGCTGCTTCTTCTAATCGGCTCTTTTAGCGACTAAGGGTACTTTAGGTAGATTTCCTTTCCGCAGTTATGAGGAAACTCCAGTATTTTAGGGATGGAACCCTACAGGTTCTATATCTACTTTGCAATTAGAAAATATTTAAGACCCGGGGGGGAAAAATGCTGCATTGTTAAAATGGAGTCAGTACCTTAAATGACTAGTAAAAGCACTCCCATGGAACCACATAACAGAGGTACCAGAGATCAACGAGTTCAGGAGGTGCCCAAAACAGTCATAAGCTTATTTTTTTAAACAGCACACATAAAAGCAATGCTACAAACTGGCCATCTTTATCACAAAAGAGCTGTGAATACCTATACATTGTTTCTATTTTTTTAGGGACCTCGCAAAAGGGAATCCCATAAATAACAAATCAAATCATACCCTGCAACACTGTTTTTAAAGACATTCTATATCTCTGTCGGTTTCTGTGATGAAGGAATTTCCATACAGGGAGAATGGTTCTGCTGCACTATCTACTTCACACAGAAAGGATGGATGGGAGATAAACATATGGAAAATGAGGAGAGTTTAATCACAATCCCATAAATAGTTAAACATCCTGATCTCTCACAGCTTCCAAAGTAAAATCTATTCCTTTAGAATTATTATGGGTAAAGTCTGTCAGTTTAGCTCTTAAGACTTGAGCTTTAACAAAAACGAAGTGAATGCCTATGAAAACTACCATAGTAATTAACTGTTCCATATGAGAAATCTTTGTCACGGTGCATAAGTGACTGATTTTACACATTTTGAAAAGAAAATGAAAAGATGAAGTTAATTGTTAGCTGCCTTCAAGATTTTTCTGTCTAGCATGGCAACTGCTCTTGTTTAGGAGCTATAGTTCTAAAAAGCATCTTTAGAGATCTAATTCAGAGGGGGCTGCAGAAAATGTACAACCTAAAATTATCTTATTTTGATTGTCATTCTGTTGAACTTGTGGTCCCTTAGGTAAAAATTAAAACTTTAATTTTGATGATGGCTCTCAGGGTTTAGGTGAAAGTGCAAATACAGTAGCAGTGAAAGGTGGGCTCCTAAGTGAATGCCTATGAAAACTACCATAGTGATTAACTATTCCATATGAGAAAGCTTTGTCACAGTGCATAAGTGACATTGATTTTACACATTTTAAATTCCCCAGCTGTTGAAAAGAAAATTAAAAGATGAAGTTAATTGTCGGCTGGCTTGTAACACTTGAGAAGTGTTCAAAGCATTGAAGCTCCTATTAGGATTAAGTTTTCTGAAAAAATATATTACCACTTTTGTTGCTTCTAGACTATAACCAGTATTTCCTGACCGTGGTGCCTATAGCAGTATACGGACTGACACGTCGCACATTCTAGATATATCTGTAGGTAAAATGCAGTAATACTGTTCTGTCCAAATTGTTTAAACTACCCTTAACATACTGCTTGGCTGTACCAACTGTATTAAGTAGCTCTATATTCCTAAAGCTTCATAATTTATTTCAAATAAATCCATATTTCTGAAATGTCATTTTGCATAGAGACTGCCCCATTAATCTCTATGCCACAACTAATGACTTTCTCCAGTTATTCTTGTTGTAAATTTAACAGTCGCTCAGTTTTCTCTATGCTTGCCTAAAATAGTTTTTTTTTAATAATTCCTAATAATTTATTTTCACATTCTTTCTAAAACCAGGTAACAACCTTCTGCATCTTTGTTTTTGACAATCTGTTTTAAAAATAATTTATTTTAAGCAGCAATGCATACTAAAAAAAAATGTAATATAGAAAAACAAAAGGGACTACAATCACATTACTGATTTTCTAGTAAGATTCATGTGCGTTTCCCTGCATTTTAAGCACCTGTAACATACCCAACAATTGTATTTTCTATCACACTAAATCACTCTATTTTTGAAGCAGTGAGTTATTTACATGACAGTGTTCCATGCAGTACTTTATCAATGTGTTTTTAATGAGACTTCATGATTATGCCTGCATCTTGAGCTGGACACCTAACTTGACAATTCATTTTCATTATAGGGTATCAGGAACTTCTGGGCAAACCTGGCACTTTAAGACAGATATTTAAAAAAAAACAGCTGGGTTAATTAACATTTTATAAACTACTAAACAGCCTCCTCTTGCTTGTAAACTTTATTATGTTCTTGTGCTCAGGATGTTTTCATGGCCCATACAGAGTCATTTTATCTACAGTATGTGCAAATAATACAGGTACTGCACCTCTTAACAAATTAAATCTGTATATATAGAAACCTATTCAATGAAAGAAATCAATACCAATGCATTTTACCAATGCAACGCCAATCTTTTTTGGATTGGGGAGTGTGTATCAATACCAATTCCCAAAGAGTTAAGAGTTGCTTAAAGAATATCTGCTCTGTTGTCTCTCCACTGGCAGTGGCAGCATGATAGCTTTGATCAGACCTACACCTTAATGCTCTCATTCTGTCAGTCAATGCCAGTCTAGGCAATGGGTTCTAACATGAGACAAGGCACGGTGACCCCAAAGGAAATCAAGAAAAGCTAAAACATAAGTTTTATTTATTAAACATGGATATGCAGCACATAATTCTTTGGATTCAAAATACTACATATGGTTAGCAGTAATTTGAAAGTACACGGTGCACAACATTAGGTCATTCATTTCATAACATATTTTTTTTCCAAACTAAATTTGCGGTCATAGGCCATGGAGTTGTTAAACGCTGCCAATGAAAAGACAGAACTGTTTAGGTCTCAAAATATTAATCATGAAAAAACTAGTAGTAGACTTAGAAAAAAATACAAGAAACTTAAAGAGTTTGTCAGGATGATTATTTCATTTAATTCTTATAATAATTATAATTATTTATGGAGAAATTATTTTTTTTCTTTTTGAACAACTGGGAGGAAAAAGATCAATGTCTACTTTCATTCCAATCAGGACCTCAATATCACTTGCCTATCAGTGTGGAGGGGAAGGAATAAAGTTACTACTCAGCATTTAATGCCTCAAATATTATCAGATAACTTCAGGTGCTTTCTATCCCCCAGAGACAGAACAATCTCCAAGCACTCTCAGGACACAGCCGTGTGAGATATGACAGGGCACATATTTTGGCATTGGATTTCTAAGACAAGCAAAAATACATCATTCAGAATCTTATCACGATAATATTTTCTTCTTCAGCAGAAACAAAAACAGATTCTGTTTGTAATTGTTAAACTTCTAAGGTACTAAACTCATGTATCCACTGCACGTCTACAGCTCCTGTTGTCTATTGTACATGGTGTTTTAATCCGCACACTTTCCTGTATTACAATACATACCTGTGAGAACAAAAAAACGCTTTGTCCTTAACTTATTGTTAAAGGGAACCTGATTAACTAGGGTTAAAGCTAATTTACTTATGTTTAATTAAGTTCCTCTAAGAAGTGTAATTCTGCCAACTGGCTCACAAAACACAGCATAAGCACTAAAATACAGGAGTATAAAAATAGCCTAATAATGCTCCACACAGCAAGAAAAGAGAGCCTAATTCATGATTCAGTTGTGTCAGTCGGAAACGCATGAAAGTCTCCATGAACTAATGGATGTCTCGTGCAAGGGCACACGTCGTCAGTCCTGCCAGACAAAGAAAAGACCTCCACTTTGTTTTATTACAGTAGGAAATAATTGGATTGGAAGAAAGATTTTTTTCTTTCTTTCTTGATAACCTCGCCATTCACTTGCATACACAAAATTCTAGGTTTCACGTCTTCCTAAAAGAACACGCAGCTTTGTTTGGGGTTTTTTCCTAATATTTCTTTTTCTGTCCTTAACTACATTGTTATACCGTGGACACCACACCTATAGCTTAACTAATACCAATAAGAAACAGATGGCCTTCACTATAATATCCTTCCTAACTAAGAAAAAATAATATTTTTTTATCTGATATCATACAGTGCCTGTATTTGAACAATCTTTCCTGTCCTTATTATAATACCACAGATCAGTAAAAGTATTAAACTATATTCATATAAAAATAATACCATACACTTACAAGCCACTGAAAGTACTTTACAGGTACCAAGGTGTAGCCCATACCTGGATGATGTGATGTTAGCCAGAGTGCACCAGTACGCTCACCACACACCAGCTATCAGTGGGGAGGTGAACAGAGTGATAAAGCCAATTCAGAGATGGGGATTATTAGGAGGCCATGATTGATAAAGGCCAATGGAAAATTTGGCCAGGACATCAGGGTAATACCACTAACTCTTCAGGAAATGCCCTGGGATTTTTAATGACCACGGAGAGAGTCAGGACCTCGTTTTTACATCTCATCGGAAGTATGGCACCTTTTTAGAATAAGGCCCACGTATAGTGACGGGACCCACACAGAACGCAGTTTGAGTACTTCCAACTGGCCCCACTAACATCCCTTCTGGCAGCAACCTCGGTTTTTCCCAGGTCTCCCATCCAGGTACTGGCCAGGCTCACACCTACTGAGCTTCAGTGGGCTGTCAACTATGAGTTACAGGGTGACATGGCTGCTGACATGTTCATATTATATCACCATACAGTATTCTCACAGTACACTGCTCTCAGTTAATGTTTTTATATACTTCAAGAAAACTTTCACAGGCTCAAAGACATTTTATCTTTAAAACAAATAAATCTAGCAAAGGCTAGTAAAATATGCCCAAATAATTTAAGAGAAATTAAGAAAACATTCTAAAGTCTAAGTTTCAAAGACGGAAAAAGAGTATATCCTGAGCTGCAGACGCAGCTGAAAAAAAAGATAGTAGAATCACCATGAGAGAGTCAGAAATAATACTGCTGTGGAGGCAAAAAACAATGCAATGCATTTTTGCATTACTGTAACAGTAAAACAAACTGTAAAAGTTGGAGTAAACATTTTAGATTCATAATAACATATGAAAATGAAACTGCAGACAAGCTAAATTAAATATTTCTAACAGGTTTTAAACAGTATAGTGTCTCAGAAACATGGCTTGTATTATAGATGGAACCCATCATGTTTGAGTAACTTTAGCATCACTAAAACTGAGACCTTCTTTCACACTTATTACGCCTGCCCTTGGCTGCCTCAAATTTAGGTTGTTATTTTTTATCACCAATTCACTCTCAGAATTTAAGGTGTCCTAATGCATTCATACTCTTAGCTAAAAAGCTGGCCCAGTTTTTGTCTAAGTGCTTTTTTTGTAACGTCAACAAAATATATATGGATATATGGAAGAATAACATATGAAAGTTATTAATTTGATTTAAGTTTGGGTGGGATCTCACAAGTGAGTCTCACACAGCTGATCCTAGACACATTCGTAAGAGAACTTGCTCAGAACACAAACTCCTCCCTTCACGTTCGCCTAAGTCTACGCCTCAGTTTAACATGTCACCAAATAACTCACACACCTGTCTGTGTGTCTGTGTCTCATGGAGAGCAAGCTGGGGTATGAGAAAAGACGAATTCCTAATGCTAGAAATTGTATAGGGCTAATAAAGTGATGTTATGTTATATTCCAAACATAGCACTAAATTCTCGAATGTAGCTGTCCCAAGTGACGTTTAATGTACATGCTTTAAGAGAATTTGAAGTTAACTGTGGATTATTCAATACGTACTCTTTAAAATAATCTGATGGCATGATTTCAGAATTTTACCATTAAAAAAAGTCAGTTCACAAGTATTAATTAAAACAGACACTAACTATTAAAATGTTAAGTGCCAGATGAGATCAGTTCCCCTTTCTGATCTAGATTTGTGTATTCAATTTTGAGTTTAAAACTGCCATCAACAGAAATACATTTTATGATAATCTGAATTAAACCACTCCAGTGCTCATTTTACAGATTTGCTCTGACATATGACGCATACGTTTTGCTATATATTTTGAATTGCTTTATTACATACAGCAGATCTAGCTAATATTTATGAATGTTTAAAGGTTTTTTTTTTTTACTTATAAATGTTAGTGTATTGCACTAATGTATTGGTATTGTTAGTGCAGGGACAATACATATTAATGCAGCTGCAACTGTGTATACAGTATTAGTAATACTGTTATTTATTATTTATCTGATACTTAGATTGTGAATTAAATTTGTAACCATTAATACAGCAGGGCATTTTACTGATACTATGTTATTTATAGTCCAAAGCTCTAAACAACTACTCCACACTGCTGCTCATAATTATAAATAATTCAAAATTATAAAATATGTATGCAAAATCAGTGATCACGTTTACTATAAATTGTGGCAGCAAATAGCCATTCATGCATAGCACAATTCTCAACTTCTCAACTTGAAGCAACGTTCCAAAAACCTCCAATGTCATCACTGATCCTCACAATTGCCAAGCCTATGCTTGCCTATCATTGACAAGCCTATCCTATCCTTCATGTTACAAAGGTGGTCTAAATTTAGGGTCAGCACAAAACCCACCTTTTGAATCTGGAGTCCGCACGGGCCTAAGAAAAAAAACAGCCCAAAATTTAGAACATCTTCTGAATGGTCTTTCCAAGTAGGAAATACACTTAGATACCGTACCCACAGACTGAAAAATGGCAAATTAAACACAAATTATTAAAAAGATTTTAAAAATCCAAACCAGGAAACTCCTGTATATAACTGTTGACCAGATATAACTACTTATACACAGTAACTATATAACTATTGATATAACTATACTGTAACTATTATAACTATTTATTGGTAACAGTATTTCTGTTACAGGTAAAATAATGGAAATGACAGCTTGAACTAAAATACAATAATACAGTATGTACAAAACAAGGGCATTCGAGGAGACAGTCAACTTGGTTAATAACTCACAAGAGGTCTTGAACCAGCTAAAAAACAGTCAATACCACAAAAGCATAACTTCATATACTTATATAGAAAGCTTTTGATACAGTTTTTCATAAAATACAGAAATCAAAATTCATTTGAATTTGAGGTATGTGGATGGAGAAATAAATGGAACCAGTAGGTCATCTTAAGAGGCATGACCTCCAAGCAGGCCAATATAAGTTGTGGTAGACTGAAGAAATCAATCAGTTCCAAACTTGTTGCTGCTTCTGAACTACACTGTATATATCAATTAGCTACTTCTCTTTAACCATTTATCCAGTGGTTCCCAACTTGGTCCTGGAGGAACACTGTCTGCTAGATTTTATGCCTGCTTAGCCCAAAATCTCCAGTGCTAATTGATTACTTAATTGATCTGCTTGCTTGTCATCTCGACATCTATTTAACCGAGTGTCAAAAATACTGTACTTCAAGAGCACTCTTTCCAAAAAAAAAAAACAGCAGAGAGAACTTTTTGCTGCCTCTTCACAATGTGGTTGCTATAATTTCTGTCTTTACATCCCTTACTGTTAGATCAATTTATGATAAACAGACATGTTGGAATGAAACGCCCATAGTACAGTGGTGAGGCCTCTGGCCTCAAAACACATGGGTTATGGGATCAGATCGCCACTGCAGACACTGCCGTTGTACCCTTGGGTGAGGTACATTACCCCATTTGCTCCACTTTACCCAGCTGTATAGATCGGGATGATCCTTGTAATGGACCCAGTGATTCATTCCACAGGAGGAAGAGTCCTGGCCACTCTATTTCAACGAGCCACTGCATTGCTCCGGTATCTTCTCTTTTTCTTTATAATATTAAAGGGCACAGTCAGGGACAGCCCAGGAGACTACATCACACTCAACTGTAAAATGAACACGCAAAGGCTCGCAAAGGGAAACTACCAGGGAATTTGTGTGTTTCTGGAATAGGTTGGCTAGCGGAATACATTAACTGAGGCCCAAAACCAGGGCACCTTTAAAAAGCTGTTGGATAACATTTTTGATTGGATTAGCTTAGCTACTAAAGTACCAAAAAGAACAAAGGATGTCTACTTCTCATTATCAGTGTTCCTTATGCTCTACTGTAAATACCCTACATAATTCCTATACAATAATCAAATACTAGGTGGTGGCAAGACGCTACACATAGTTGTCCTATTTTTCTTATGTAATGAAAACTTAAAAAAGAAGCATGCTAGTATTTGATTTCATGGTAAAGTCACATGCAGGGCTGAAACATTCTCATGCTGCAAGATTGAGTTTCCTCATTTAAATGGCAATTTATACTGTTTTCCATATTATTTTTCACATTTCTGTGAAACGTGGCAAAAGTATATGTAAAACAAGAAACTTTAACTCTCAACAGGAAATGCTATCTGCCCCTGGGGGAAGACAATTGCTTTGGTAAGGCTTTTGTATGTCAAACTTCAGGATAATAATAAAAGAACACAAGCTGTAGGAAGAAGTGTTGGTGTCCTAGTAAGGGGCACTCTTACCCTAGGGCTACATCTCATCTAAAACTCAAACAAGTAGCTATGGAAGGATGTGCTGTTCATAGTGTTACACAAGAGTTCCCTACTGTTGTCTGCACTGTGGGTGGACATATAAGATCAAATTAAACCACTAGTGTCATCTCCCGTGTTTTAGCTGACTTGGAGTTCAGAGCCAGCAATTAAGCCACACTAAAGGGTCAGAGAAACATTGGGGCATTGTAGAGGTCTGTACATTTTAAAAAGGTGATTTAAGAACGAAACTGAAATAAATAAATACATCTGAAACTGATTTTTAAAAATAAATTATGACCTGGCCACCCAAAACCCAGTCTTTGAAAAAACCTTCTAAGATTAAATCTGGTGAAATTTGCTCTGGGAAAAAGCTTGACTTTTTTTTAAACGGGTATATATCTCACACAGAAATAATGAACACAAAAACCTTTGCCGTGGCTCTTGTGAAGCTCCTTTCTGGAATATGGAAGATTAATAACTTAATATGGATAAATGACCTTCAAAAGCCCAGCACAGTTAGATCAGGTCACATATGCTGTGCACAATTTTGTTGAGCTGAAAACCATTTTTCATAGTATATTTTAAATACACATTCGATTCCAACAAAACTGTCAGCACTTCAGACAGAATGTACAGTAGTTAAACATGGCTCATGAATTCAAACAACCCACCACAGGATGCTCCATCTGCATATAAGTCCACTCAATTCTCCAAATCTGATGCTTCATTTAATTTTTATTCTAGTAAACAACAATTGACCAGCGCTTCTTTAACTTTGATAGTTTGTCTTTTAGTGCCAATTTCATTCCTAAAGACAAAATATATGTTTCAAGATCACTGTTTAAAATCAGTCCTACACTAGGGAGCTAAAAGTCATTAAATCCACACACACTTCTGGTGCTTCACAGCAGGCATTTGTCAGGACTCATGAAATATATATTACTTAAGATAATTTCCCCATTTAAGTATTAAAATAGCACTTTATAACGCTGATACACTCAATCAACCACCATTGGTTTAACATTTTCTTCACATTTAAAAAGATAATACAAACCTTTTCATCGTCTCTGGTAAATTGTCATGCCTTCTACATTCCACTTTTTTTATTTCACGGCTTCAGGAACACACATTAAAAAAAATTTATTAACGAGAAAAATACAAGCTGTGTCATTCAAAGTCCTTCAAACAGTGATGAAGTTTCTCTCTTAAAAGTGGAGGTGCCCCACATTGTACTGTATAACAAAATGTTTTGGTAGCATACAGGCTCCTTAGGATTACGAAACTAAAGTGTATATTGTAAATTAGTATTCACATTAGTTCAGAAAGCAATAATTCTTTCATTAATAATAAAAAAACAGAACAGACATAGGTGTACTTATATTGAAGGAAAAACTGTCAGTATTGTACTTCTTTTTTTAAGGTGAGGCAAAAATCACAGATGTCTAGCTATTACTGACTGTATTAATGTGGTCCTTATAGGTCTTCACAGACCTAAAAGTACACAATGATCAGTCTTATATCCTTAAATATAAGGTTTCATTTTTTTAATCTCCTTCTCTTTGGGATAAACATAAGGTTAGAATTTTAAAATTGGTTGTTTCCCTGCAACAGCCACAAGGCAAGCAGTAAGTATGACTAATGAGATATTTATCTAGTGATTGAATCAGATAGGGTTTTATTAGGATGTTGTACTTTGGTTTAGGTGCATTCTGGTAGGAACTAAGGAAGTATTAAGAATTTCAAATTCTAAACGCAGGCAAGAAAAACCTGTAACCTCAAAGCAGTAACTCAAAATGGCTCTTGCATCACATGCATTCTGATGTAAAAAATGACTAAAAAAAAGAGAGTAATAAATGTCTATAATCCAGGTTAATTAACTTCTACACCCCATTCCCTTGTCTCTTATTTATTTTCTAAAGTACATGGTTAATCACAGATCATAAATAATTTTGCAACCACATGCTGTCTATTACAAAACACTCTAGAATAATACAGTATATTGTCCTGCAGTTCATCTTGTTGAAATAAAAGGGTATTTTTCATATAACTTAGGCAAAGGAGTGTAAATGCCATGCCACATACAGCAAAATGTAAAACGGTATTCTGTTTGATATTGAGATATCAGATATTGAACCAAAATATGAAGCTAATATTTGTTCTTCGATACCCCGTTTTATGAGGTTTGCTATTTTATAATGTGCAGAATAATACTATCCACATAGCAAGAGGAAATGTGGAGGAAAATATTACATAGAGTCCTCAGCGTGAAGTAAGCCAAAAGTTCCACAGTCCCAGTTTATGAATGGAAAAGGAAATGTATTACTAATATAAATTCAATGTATGAATCGCAATGAACAACAGGAACTCTGTATCAGACAATGATCTCAGGTGGGATTTCATAGCAACAAAATAAATTCTCATTTAAGGAATCTTACATAACAAAAGCCAAAGAGTATTGTATTACCTACTTTTGATTTAAGCTCTAAAGAATTTGTATCTGCCAAATGATCAACACTGTTCTCTGATAAAGAATAATCACCTAATAACATTCACTTTCTAATATGTAATACATTGCACATATTCTCTGCAGAGTGATATAAAACAAATCACTGATTCATTTGAATTCTTCATTTCAACTGTTAAAAGTTGACCATTCCAAGATCCCAAGACAGCTGTGTTTCTCTAGGCAAACTCTAACATGCCTGTTCCAGCAAAATATCTAAGGCTACAGAACTAAATCTCCAGGCTTAATATTATATTTCTCAGTGGAAATGACAACTGTCACCAATATTTAATCCAGATCTGAGACCTTCTTAGCCAATTTGTTTTTTCAAATTTCTTTTATACTGTTATTCTGAACTTATTGCACCTTCATGTGGGTCAGAAAACTGGTATTAGTGTCCCATATGAATATGTCCCATTTCTATATACATTTACATAAAGATCAAATGTATATAATTTACATAAATGGTAATTTATACATAGCTAAAAATGAGCTCCTACTAACACAAATGACACCACACTCATCGCATGAAACATTATATCACTTAAAAATACTTTCCTCTTAGTCAATGAGACACTTTAAGAACAACTTGACAAAATATTTTAATTCATATGAACTTTAATTGTCCAATTCCCATAATTATGTGTCAACTGTAAAACTGCTGATCATAAAAATATTAAATGAACTCATTAATGGTAATTAACAGCATGGGCTACTATTACCCTCACTTATTTATAAATTGCTTATTAGAATGTTTCCATATTGTGTTTTCTAAATCAACAGAGCTGTTGAAAGTAAAGAGTCACAGAATTACCACCATCCATGGAAATGTTACCATTGCTCGCTTTTACAGGTACTTTGGTTGCAGGCAATAGTGAAGGAATGAATTTCAAGTATTTCTTTCCCACTACTGTAATGACCTGTGCTGTGAGGCAAATTGTTAAATTTCCTTTGAATTTATTTCTGTGGTTTTACAGACTATTTTAGTGAATAGTTGGGGCGGAGCGGTGGCTCTGTGGCTAAGGATCTGCGCCTGTAGCTGGAAGGTTGCCAGTTCAAATCCCGCAGCCGGCAGAGGAATCCTACTCCGTTGGGCTCCTGAGCAAGGCCCTTAACCCCAACTGCTGCAGGGGTGCTGTACAATGGCAGACCCTGCGCTCTGACCCCAGGCTCTGTCCCTGTCTGTGTGTCTGTGTGTCTCGTGGAGAGCAAGCTGGGGTATGCGAAAAGACTATTCCTAATGCAAGAAATTGTAAAGGGTTAATAAAGTGATGTTGTTGTTGTTATTATTATAATTGATAATAATAATATTTCTAGGGGAAAATGCATTCCAAACAACTGACTTACAAAAGAACATGGAACACAGAAATTTGTAGATGATGACTTCCTGTAAACTAAACCGCTACTAATGTACTGTAGATGTTCACATAGCATTTCTTATCAACACTCAGTTACTCATCAATACAAATCCAAGGTCTCTGAAACAGGAAACAATATTTATCTACCCAAGTAAAACATCCTGATGGTATCCCCACAGAAGATTAGTTTTTTGAGAAGGTCCTGATTGTATTTTAAAAGATAAGGTTCTCCATTGACTTAGAAAAGGCCAAATATAATTTACCAATAGTCATGGCCAGATGGCAAATAAATAAGAGGTAGACTATGTACACAGTCCCCAAGGCTATCTGAGAACAACAGTCTAAAGGTATTTCATTAACTGGCACACAATTCAAGAATGTCTGACCCATCTCATTGTTTTGTATATTTTAGGAAGTTAAGCCTTTCACTACAGTAGCTTTACAGAGGCAGAAACCGATGCTTACTAGTCACAATTAAAAATTAGAATATGCACATTGGTGGCAGTTTACTTTAAAACCTTAAAGTTACTACTGATAAGCCAGACTAACCTGTTATTTCAGAAAAGCAATTGTTTTTTTCTTCAAATGAACCACAACCTTCTTTCCATATTTGAAATAGAACACAGTATAGAACATCCAGTTAAAAAAATACTTATTTTTTCTCATTTTCCCAAGAAGAAAAATGTCATTGTTAATTATTTGTAATATCTCAGTGTGACAAACTATGCTTTAAGTTTATGTTATTGCAGCAAGAAAAAAAATACTGTATTTCTGAATATTCACCAATTTCCAGTTGCTTCACATTCCTGGAGTGACTGTACTTTGCTTTCTGAGGGAAAGTGATGAACAATCACCACACAACACTGATGTAAACAAGGAACACAAAAGTGCAAACACTTTGCACCCTCTATTCTGATAAAGAGAATCCTGCCATCACTGGAGACAAATACCGTATGTGGAGTCTGAATGACTAACAAGTGTTGACCAAGCAAAATAAACAAAAGGTACAGTAGTTAACAGGTCATATCCAGCTGGTTGGTCAAACAAACTCAAATCTATTAGCCCAGAAAGCTGGGTTATAATTTCTTAGGGGAGTTTTGGCTGACTAACTCAGATTGTATTTTCAAGTATCACAAAGAAACGTGGAGAAGGTTCCTGCACTGTCCCAGGTAGGTGGGTTGCAGTTTAATCAGGAGGATGCAATGTGCTTCAGAGATAAGTAGGATTAATTTAAGCAACTCTCCTATTTTTAATCATAGTAAAAGGGAGTAAAAGTAACTGGCAGAATGCTTTTTAAAGCACGGTATATGAAAATGAAAGCTTTCCAGATAGGAAGTCCTCAGAAACCTTGCTGCCTTTTCATCAAAAGGAAACATGCAGCCTATTGTAAATGCTGTAATGTTATCAGCCAACACAGTGCAGGCAGACAGCTAAGTACCATTCAGAAGTTTTGAAATGCCTGGATTCAACATACCCCAGTGTAAAAGCACTAGCAACTTCAGTGGAAACCACGCATTCACGGAAAAAAAAGAACATTTCTAATATCACATCTCTGTTCCAAGTTCTTTCAAAATTACTCATTTATTGTTCCTTATATTCTCAACATGTAACTCTTTGTGAGTACCTTTCAGACTTTAATGAAGACCACATAATAAGCGTTCATCCTTTTGGTGAATGAGTGTCATGTTTATCTGCTGACACATTTCTATTCTCACTGCTTAAAGTGAGTGAATATAATCAATTTTCTTTAGGATTTGTATATGTACATCCTTGTACAAAAAAAGAGGAAGAAAAAATTCCTACTGTCATAGACTGACAAGGACAATGAATTTAATCCTTCAAGATAAGTTAAAAAATGGCAACACTGTCAGTTCAGATGGCTAGGAGCCAACGCTTGACTAAATCCTGACACTAAGATGCTGTTGAGTTGCCCGAAGAATACTGAGTGAGTCTTCGTTCAATATTTAGTCTGAAGTACAATTCTACGCGTGCTTCCTGACCCTCAATAGTCAATGACTATTTCTGCGATTATAGACTCCAGAGGCTTTCACGATAGAAATTTAAACATTTATTTGGCGTTAAGCAAACAATGGAAGCTCTAGTAATAGCTTTTATGCACCAGGGAGGGGGGATAAATAATTAATTAATGTTGATACCTAGAGTTGCACTTTTCCAGTCTGAAACTTAATCAATGCTCTATTTAAAAAGTGTTTCGATTTTCTGTACTTGCATATACTTAGCAAGACATTTTAAACACACGTGTCTTTTTTCCTTTTTTCCTGAACACCCACAATACTCTTAAGACTTGCTTGAACAATTGTTCAATTTTTGACATTCAACTTTCAGTGAGTGACATAATTGAACAAAAACATCTTTTAAAAACTCCATGCTTAATTTTCATGTACATGCAAAGGAAGTTCCTAAACAGGTGAACAATCAACACTTCATATCGTAAAAGGAAAGAGCAGGATTTTTTAATTGTACGCTGAAAAGAAAAGGTAAGAGTGAAAAGTTTATACTGTAGACTAGAGCCATCTTCAAATTTAAGTAATGTAATTAATCAAGGTATGTTCTCAGAAAGTACAGTGTTACATTTTCTCGTAGGATTTTTTTTCTATTTTTTGTTCAAAATAATGATGTATGTCCTTTTTTAGAATAATTATTATAAGAGAGTACAAATCCATACTGTACCAAATTGCTAAAAATAAATTAGAATCATTAAAATGGCTTCTGTAACTTATTACACTTATTACCTGATTCAGAGCTTTGTGCTAAATACTCACTATTTTTACTCCCAAGACTTTTACTGTAATATCTTCTTAATTTTTCTTGCAACTAGCAGGATAAAATACTGGAAAATAATAAGAAGAATTCAATTTTCTCACAGCCTATAAACACATGCAAGGAATGTCAAGGAAGGAATCAGGAACTGAGGGTGTGACAACAGAAAAACTTTACGTTACTTTTAGTCAAACTTAACCATCACTTCAGTGATTTACAACTCAATGCCTTCTTATAAAAAATATCAACTCATGGATTGGGCAAAAACATCCAAACCGGTAAGAACGTGAAACATGAATCTTACATGTAATCTTTGTTTTACATTCTTCTCCCCAATTCCCTTTGCAACCAAACTCACAGCCAAAAGAAAAAAAAAATCTAATAAATCTAATATTTTTTAAAACAATTTAGATAAAAGTTGCCCTTTCTTTAATATAAATTGTTCAACTTGGTAAAACCTCAAAAAAATAAAAACTTAAAACAAAGTTTTTGCAGCTGGAAACCAGGATGAGCTGCTTGCATTGCTCCCATTGCTCTTCGTGGTGAGCTTTTCAGTTTTGTACAGGCTCAGCTGCAGCCTCAGCTCACGGGTAAGGAATTTTGTCAGCAGAAGCGAAAACCTGTCATTGAAGTCAGGGAAGAAAAAAAAAGACTATTTTGTTTATTCTTCTCTAGCTGATACCTTGTCTAAAAAAAAAAGGTTTGAACAGTGCAGAGCCAATAATTACTGGTGCTGCTGCTTGTATTTATAAAGCCTGGCTTTCTGATTGGCTAAATAAAGCACAAAACATCTTGTAGGCAAATTTAAAACAGGTGACTCCTAAATGCCAACAGACGCCCCTGCCCCAGTGGAAACCAATGGCAAGACAGATTAGGAAATAGTTGCATCTGTTTACCATTTCTAGTAATTTATACATAAAATAGTTTATCAAATACAGTTCAAACTTGAGACTGCATCAAACGGCATTCTCTCCAACAGATATATAGCATTTCATCTTAATCATCTGCTTCTGTTAACATTTCTCTAGCCAAGGGCTAGAGCCCCTTTGAAGTTTCCTGGCTTTTTCATCCAAGGACAGTGCTACAGCAGCACTTCAAAAAGTTGCCTTAAGATAAAGTCTATTAAATGAACAATTTGAGACACACAAATTAGATGTTTAGTCTTTATGTTTGTTTACAATTCTTTACTTATTTAACCTTAAGTATCCTCTTTGGTTTCATTGTTTCACCTGTAACTGTCTTTGGTTAGCAAAGAGGTATTTAACAGTTTTTAAACCCTGTTCAGCTAAGCTTTATTCTGCACCCTGTGTCAAGACATGTTCATATTTAAAGGCCCTCCAGCAACTAATCCAGACATCATTAGGAAATTTCATCAGGGAACTTTTTATTAAATGATATCAGAATAAAAATCAACTGTCTTAAAGTATTACATTTGTTAGCTTTGCCATCCCCCTATGTATTACATCTCGGGAACAATTCTGTTGCTGTTACAGTTCTCCAACATTTAAAGCTCTTGTTAATGATGAGTCTCAAGCCATGTTAACCTGTATAAATTAATGGATTGGACAGTTAAAGTTCAGTTGCAAGGCTTGCCTTTTTTTTTTCTCTTCTAACAAGCAGAAATCACATTCACAAACTGAAGCAAATGAGCTGCTTTTAGATCATCCTCAGTGATCATTAGTCCCCGTCACAAACATGCCATATGGGCTAGTAAGATTCTGTACAATATTCGGAGTCCCAGGACTGAATTACTGACGGTGTCTAATAATGTTCATGAGCACTAAATAAATTCAAAAATATCACAGAAGATTAAAGAGCCACAAACTGATTAATATGAAAAGCATGATACCACGTTTTGTTGCTTTTTCCATGTGATGCATTTGCTTTAAATAACTTGAGAAAATCACAATATAATGGAACTGCAAATTTACAGACAACCATTGTAAGGATAGATATGGAGATAGCAATGTACAGTGTACAGATTTACAAAAAAATATTCATAGTAATCAATATACTGTATGAACTGATGCCAGCTGTAACATAAAAATATGTTTTCAAAAAACTGAAAAATCAGAAATTATTTGAAAATGAAAACAACACATTTGTCAAACCAATAAGAAAATTTACCTTTACAGGTCATCTTGTGAATTCCTGTTAATATATTGTAACTTTAAAGAAACAAAATAATTCTACTGGGACTAAGGTACTCGGAAGACAACAGTTCTTTATTTGTACTGAAAATTGCTACAATTGAGATCTTGTTTTCTGCTATCAGAACATTTACAACACTTTTAATCATGGTTGTACTGCAAATCTATTTTCTTGATTACAAGTATGTCGAAAACACACTGTATGATCTAATAATCCAAGGGGCATAAAAGGTTGCTCTTATGTTAATGGGCACCCTGAGGACAGATAAAGAGGATGAAACAAAGGGCTCTGAAACATTTACTCTTCATCATAACACATGAGGAAGCAAGTGGATGATTCAGCTACTGGCAATGCCACTCCTCTATATACTGTAATGCACATGAAGAATGATCTCAGATCTCAGATAAAGAGAGATCTTCGGATCTCTCCTGCAATGTGAATTGCTATAAATTGATTCCATTTCAGGAGAAACTGAAAGAAAACAGTTAAACACTAAGTAGATACAGGAAAGAGAGAATGGTGAAGCACATTTTCAATATTTCATGACAATAGCTGTTCAGTTAAGTCTAGCAAACTGGAATAGTGTGCACATAGTAATGCAATTTTATCAAATAGTTTTGTCATAAGATTCTTCTTCATATGCACAACTGAAAAAATGTAATTTGGAGAAGCTAAATTTTATATCAACAATTATTCAAGTATTACAGCATTTAGCAATCCAGTAATGCACAATTTAATAGTGTACATACTATATACAATAGAAATGCTTTTGAGGTGGAACCTGAAATGTCTTTAGTGTAGCGCTCTTACGCACAATTTCCCCAGCTTTGGTAGTTTAAAGTTACAAGATATTAACTTGGCATAATAAATTAAAATATATTCATCAAGTGTTTATTATTTTAAGATAATTTGGTTTCTCACTCCAAAGCCTTGGAAATGTATATTTGAAATTGAATTTCTCTGACTGATCTGATTAGGGTGGACTTCATGTATTCATATGTGGCTTCAGAGGTACTGTACTGTTTTCCCTGCCTATTATAGCCTAACATTTATTTTCCTTTCTGCAGCCTCTCAGTTTAGATGACTGGGTTGTTTGAAGGCTGCTTCATGATATTGCAAGTGCCTGAGTGGAACAAAATAAATATATTCTATAATTCAAAATGTTCTGCTCAAATATATTTAATAATTGGACCTCACTCGGTTGGAAAGCAAGCTTTGCAGTAATGATTTGGGATTGGGCCACAGTTTATGGTAGCAGCATTATTCCACACACTACTGCTCTAGACATGGAGCTCCCAACTTTTATTACTAAAGTCAACATAACAGATTAACAACTAGAGGATGCTTTAAGTCCACTGGTGCTGGAGAATTGAATTTACCATTTTCAATGTACTTGGTAAACACATTTAATGATTATTGATCTAATAAATAAAAAGGTTAATGCTGATAATGGGCCTTGTGTTATTCCACAGACAAAGGACTAAAACTACAAAGAAACTGACTTGCAACAAAATTCTGCTTTATTCCTTTTTTTGTACTTAAAACTAAAAATGGCTTAAATGTATAGAAGAAAATTGTTACATTTAGAGTTGTTTTTCCCCACAATAAGTAACTAGTGCTTTTTGTCACTTAAGACAATTACGGTACTCTTTCTCAGATTATGGATAGTTATTTTAAATTATGGTAGTGCTTTCAAGATATGGATTTAGGAGTGTACTTCAAATTAGGGTATTTTTTACTTCCTACATATTCACCTGAAAATGCAAAATAACAAAAACTGAGGTGACCATGTAATGTTCAAAATACAGATGGCTAAAACATTCCAAGTACATGCCTCTGTTAAGACTCAAAGCACAAATGTTTGAAAATAATATTCAATAACTTATTTAACAGTACTTAAAACCACACCACAAGGTTTTCCAAATTAATAATTATATGAGGCTCTTCTCAATTAGGACAACAGTATAAATGCAAGTTTCATACAGTATATCCATTCTTCTGATGTTCAGTTCAGTTTATCATATACACAAGTGCAATGAAGCATTTGCATTTATGCTCCAACACAAAGACATAATAGAAAGGCCAACAATATAAACACATAATAGCAGCACCAACAACAACGTTAAATAACACAATTTGCAAGTCAGCACAAGCAGTGATAAAAAAATCATCTGTGAGTAAGTGGTAGATGTAGAATTCAACTGATCTGACATCTTGCAAGAAGAAACGTCTCTGAATCTAGAGGTACTGCCTTTATCAATATTGATTAGTATCAGTTTAAGATAAGATTTTTTTATTGTCCCCTGAGGGCAATTTATTATGGACACCCAGTTTTAGTTTAGTTTAAGATCCTTTTATTATTATCCTTATTAAGAATCTGTTTTAAGCTGGTATATGGTAGATTTAAGGCAGTGGGAGGGATATTTAGGAAAAAAAGGTAACAAGAAGCTGCCATTCTTTGTTTCAGACAGGCGGCTGATATGGAGCCAAATTACTTCGAATGAAGCCATCTGTCTTGTCAAAAGTTACTTTGGAAGTGATGTCAACAGACTATTCGTCATGATGTGTCGTGTCACATGGGGCACAGAGAAAAAAACAGAAGACTTTCTGTTCTTATCTGAACCAAAGACTACTAAATCAAGCTTCTACCAACCCCACAACCCCTAAAAAGTTGGTGGAGCCACAAGAACTATGCATGTATAAAACAACACTCATTCTATAATACCCAATATAACAATATTCTTAAATTTGTCAAATTCTGTCTGAGCCATTCTTTCAGAAAACAATAAATTACCACATGGCCAAGCCAACAACCACTTCATTGGGCACTCCGTGGAAAAACAATAGAACTTTTGATGAATAACCTTATCCATGAGTGTATATTTCTAAATGTCATCAGTTAAAGACCCTAAGCGTTGTTAAAATAAAGTACATTTAACAGTTAAACAGTCTTTACAATTTTGAATGTCACTTAACGTAAATAGTCTAACTGATAATACTTAACAATATTAAGTTGCTCAATTTCAAATAAAAATAAAATACACAATTTGAATTAATTGAAAACAGATAGCACTTATGTTATAATAAAGTAACAAGAACATTTAATGAAAATCAATTACAAACTATATTTTACTACATTTATGTGGCAGCCCAATGCTTGCTTTAAAAATCTAAGCAAACCAAAAAAGGGATACAAAAGGCTAATGATAAAAAGACCACAAAAATTGTGGCAGTATAACGAACCATACCCACAGGCAAAGACCAGAAATTTACTTTAATAAGTTACTTATTTTGCCATGGGCTCACAGTTTTGCCAACTCACATCCTGCTGCCATGACTGATCACTTGAGCTCTTTGTGAAAGTTAGGACTGTCTAAAAAACATCAGTGCCACTAGATTAGAATCTATTTAACATACATTCGAAAGAAAGGATGCCGTACACCCATACTGACAAAATGATTATGCAAAACTTGAGGTCTTCTGTTCCACCACTTAAACAGGAGGTACAAATTTGTCACGAAAGTTAGGCAAAGATGAGGATTCATGAGAATTAATGATAATCACTTTAACGAGAAAGGTAGGTTCAGGTTAAACATGATACATAAACAGCTCCAGAGTCTTATTCTATCAATGGCATGAACAAGTTGCTTTACTGAAAATAACTAAATTTGGCTACACTTTGTCATCATATACAGCATGAGTAAAACGTCTTGCACCAAATGATTGCTGCCATGTATCATATTGGTCCAGAACATTTTAAAATCAGAAAAAAAAAATCAATGCAAAACACAATACATCTCCAATGATAAAGAAGAAAGCCTGTGATTTTCAGTGCTATAATTAAGCAAGATTATATGCACTGCAAAGAAAGAGGGCTGACTGCTGCTGATTTTTAAACGGAACAAAAACTTTCTTTTCACAAAGCAGGGGGGTATTAAAACAGGAGCAAGCTGTGCTTTTCCCCAGTCGTGTCACATCTCATTAGTTTCAGCACTCTCTACTCCCATTAGTAATCACAGTTAAAACAATTAAAATCTCACAAGGAGGCATGCTAATGGGACATTACCCAATGACTTAAATTTAACATGACGAATTGCACCACCCCCCAACTCCATATACATGCACCCTTAATTTTCCAAAAAAAATAAAGCAGGTAAGAAGAGCATATTGTCTAGAAAAAGTTTTGCACATTGCATTTAAGCTTAAAAAACAGCCAAGGGTTTGGACAAGTCTGCCGCCTGCTTCTTTGGACGGGAGGCCTGATTTTATTTTTTGCTCTGTCTATGGGTGGTTTGATTACATTTATGGAGATGTCACATCCAGACCTGTCACCATCTGCTGCTCCTGCTGGGTCTCGGAGGTGGTCATGTGATTACAGTATGTTCAGGGGCAAGTAAGCTAAGCTTTCATTAACCACCTACAGCTACCTTTGGAAGGAAAAAAAAACAAAAAAAAGAACAAAAAGGATATTCATGTGAATGTACTAAAAATGTCCCCATTAAAGAAGTTTCATGTGTAATCCTTCCACTACTACTAAACTGAAATTTCTCTTCTATGGTCTGACTCTCCGATATTCAGATATCATCGTTTTACAAATCTCTGAATTTACAGCAAAGTGTGTTCACAAGATTAACATTACATTGGCATATGCCTTCAATTCAGTTTGTTGCAGTTATAGATTTTTGCTGCAGAATTTGATGGGAGCAGTCACAGCTGATGTCATTCCCCTTACGTTTTTTTTCTTCTTCTGCAGAATCCTGTTGGGCTCAAACTTGGTGAACTGCACTTCATAGTCTTTCTAGATGACAGACCAGTAGAATTTTCCATAAGTGAGATTCACAACATCAGAGAGGAGCAGCTCCCGAACTATTGATTGATTTTCTTGGCATCCACTCAACAAGTCCTTTAAAAAAGTTTAACTATTTTATCTGAACTCCATAGAAATCTGACATTTGAAGCACAGAAGAAACAAGCCCTTAACTCCACTTAGTGAAACACTCAATGCAGAAAGTATGGCAAGAAACAATTTCTATCGGAAGAAAAAACTTTCACAATAATTGCAGGCATTCATAAACTATGCATAAAAGCAGATAGGAATGTGCTTAGAGGCAATTTCTTATTATGAAAGATAATGAATATCTTTGCTTTGTTTTTGTCAAAACAACTCCAGTGTGGATCTGCTTGCTACAGTTAACCTGCAAACAATTTAAGAGATGCAAACAAATTTGTCACTAAAACAAAAAGTATTGAAAACTTACTCAAATGCATTCAATTAGATCCATGAAATCTTCTCTAATGCAATGAAAAAAAACACTAAAATGAATGTAAATGTTCTACAATAAACAACATATGCACTTGTTAGGAAATAATGCATAAACAAAAGTTAAAGCTGCTATTTAAATTTTAAATATACCCATTACACCTTCAGCAACAACTCTGTGCTGTTAATAAGTTGCAGAGAAACAGGACCACCTAAACTTAAGCACCACTGAAAGAATATACAGAAAAGTTCTTGTACTGTATATTTTTTCAAACGTGCAGCAGATATGCGATACCCAAGACTTACAATTTAGTAAAATGCAACAGACAGTTAATCCAGTTTATCCTGAAGTCTGACATCCCAGTAAAATTGATTTATTGATTATTTCTCTATAGGTGGTGCCAAAGAGTAAGTTTAATGACTGTCCTGGGATTACTAAAGCCCCTTAAGTTTTAAGAGATGTGTGCTCAGGAACAGGAAAAGTTGTCAAAGTCATATCAAGAATACCCTTTTATTAAAAGACCTTTAACTACAAGGAACATTACAGTGTATATTATCTCAAACTCTCAAGTAAAACATTACACAGTATTGTTTGTTTGTTTTTTCATTTCACTATTGTTACACATTAAAGGCAAAATTACATAACCATACTTTTCATATCTTTTATTTAGCTATGAAAACATTTTACACCACCTTTTCTTAAACATTCTTAGTCTTTTCAGCAGAACACAGCATACTGTGGTTTTAAATTATTTAACCACAACTGAACAATTAATTATCTGCTGTCATTTTATGTGTGTCAAGGCAGTGAGGGGCGACAGAAAATAGTAGAAAATATTAAGTGAACTGTTGCATCCAAAAAATAATATCAATTTCCTGTTGATTAAAGCACAATAAATTTGCACCCAGAGATTTCTCCAGCATGCCCTAAAGAAGATCCCTGAGGCTGTTATTTTTTTGATGGGTTACCCACCCATGATTCATTCCCTTTTTCCCCATGTTTCCAAGATTTCTTCCCTCCCTCTACCTACTGTACAACTGCTCCTCTTTCGCCTTTATTTCAGCACAGTAGATGGATGGACAACTCAGAAAATGTCTCTCAACAGCAGAGGCCACACAGAAGTAAACTGTACTGCTGACTATTTCCTGTTCCTTAGATCAGAAGGATCTGTGTCTTTAGCTTCTGCTTTTACATGTAATAGCCAGACACAATGCCAAGAAAATAGATAGGGATAAACAGTCCTAGCATTAAACCAGCATCAAGGTGTTCTGGTAGTAAAATAATTTGACCTCCCTAATGCATTATTTGGTAACTACAAAAATTTATAAAACTAACCGGGGATATTGGAGGGGAAAGTGTTGTGTTATATTTATTTCCCTTTGCCTGAGAACAAAATCTCAGCCACTGACTTTAATTCTCACCTCTGAACTACTGAAATAATTAAATAATATACTGTATATACATTCATTAGAAAGGCAGAAATATTGCACCTTAAGTAGTTTAAAAAATTTAACAAAAGCATTCATCAGGCATAGATTAAAATATGACTGCAATAAGCTCGTAGTGGGAGCTCAGAAATTGCATCTGCTTGGAAACAAATGATACTTTTAGGCTTCGTCACCATAACAACCTAATACATCAAGCCTTAAAAAAACAACAAAAAACTTCTTAAACCATCAAATAATTTTAAATCTTATAAGGATGTTATAAATCTTATAAAAAACTCATTATTGTTCAATACACTGATAGATAGATATATATAGTGTATATGTATATTATACTTCTGTTTATTTTGCTTTCTCCTATCCTGGTGTCAATTGGTCCTTCACCTCCACAGGTCTCTTGTGCTAGGGGATAAACTAGTCACACTCAGAGAATCTAGGAATGAATCACACGTTAATGTATAAAGTTATATAGGAAATATCAAAGTAATATTCCTTAGATTGTAAAGTGAGGATTTGCATATATTCCACTCATTTTGCCCAGCACAGATTATAACTGGGAGCTGTCAATAGTAGTTGAAAGGTACAGAAGCCACCAGCGTCTAAATAGAACACATTTTCCAGCTTAACACATAGACTGTAGCTAAACTATGTACAGCACAATGACATCTGGACATATGCAGTTTGCCTACTGTTGAATAGATAGACACCCGGTTCAATTAAGAAGTAACTTTTGCCTACACTACATATTAAAGCTCAGAACAAAATCTCTATCCACAAAAGGGTGGGGCTGCAAAGCTGGTTTCAACATCAAACGTTGATTTATGTCAAATATCATTGCAGAGCAGTACAAACTACTATCTGTGGAACTAAGCTCAAATCGCTTTTCTGAGAAAAAGACAAAAAGCAAGGTCTCAAGTAATCAAGTCAGCTAGGACGTCCATGTGAAAAAAGTCCTTGCTTTTCACGCATCCTTCTCCAACAGAGGGATACTTGGGAGAACAGTCCATGACCCATGATCATTTACTGTACTTCTAAATCCAAACAATGACAAAAATAAGTCTGCATATCACTTAGTCTTCAAAATTTGCTTAAATGGCTGATGAAGCTAAGGGCTAAAATCAAACTAGTTCAGCATTTGAATTAGTTGTTGTTGTTCAATATTTTGCATTATCATTTCTATTTTCAACAATGGAATTCCTCTTCTGATTATTACAAGAATTTGCTAGCACTTAATATGAATTACGAATAATTCAAGAGTCCTTAAGTCTTTTTCTGTATTGTAATTCAGATCAGATTCATTCTTAGCTTCTCATAAAAATGACTAAACTTCCCGGAAATGACTGAACTTTAAAGCGCTTTGTATTGAGTTCTTAATCAATAGCTTGCTAGATACATATGCATTGATCTGTAAAACTCGATTACCTGATTGTACCTTCTACTGTAATTTTACTAGGTCCTACTATAACAAATCAATTGTGCAGTGCATTGGGATGATGCAATACAATGAAGAGGCTCTGTATGGAAAAACTCACTGAAGATGTTTCAGGCTCTGAAATAATACTGTACCTCAAGGTGGCACTTTGTAAAACTCAACAATAGGCATTAATGGACTGCCTGAGCACGGAATACAAAAATACCACAAAAACATTAGAAGGTCATACTAGGAAAGTTTTGCCGTTTATTTTTTATGTAACACCCATCACAGCATTTTGTTTTTTTTCCCCCCATTTTAAATAAAAAAATAGTATTTTAAATTACTGTCAACAGTTGAAGTGTCAAGAGGCAAAATCATACATCTGTATCTTCACAGAGGATTTCTGCTGTAGATATAAACAAAATCCTGTATTGTACTCATTTTCTTGAACCAAAGCAGCTACATTAAGCAAATACACGGGGAAAGAGAAATAAATGCATCTTAAATAAGCTTCTGTGCATTACTCTATGCTTCCCAAATTGCTTTAACAACTCCAACACTTCAGCTGTGACTATTAAAACAATATAACTTTTGGCAATTTTTCCATAAGTCAGCTGTGCAAACCATCAGGTCTTGATTTTGGGGTACGGGGGTGGACACTGTAGAAATCTTTAATTAAAATAATTCTCATGAGTTTTTTTTTTAATTACTGAGAAAATAAGCAACCATTCACTGTACAATGTAACAATTAATTACTACTCCACGCTTCAGCTATTGTTTACAAATTTTTAATTTGTAACCTTGTGAATAATATTTTGCACAGGCTCATCAAGGTTGTTCCACAGTAAACAATTATATTACTGGAAAATACATCTACCATCAAAAAAGGGGAAAAAAAACTAAAACAAGCGAATGTTTAAAATTCCAAATTAACCCTTTAGTGAACTTTAGTGAAAACAAATTAGAAACTGCAATACTGTTGAGCATAATGACTGAAAGCTTTAATAACTCAAGTTATTTATTTTTTTTTAAAAGCAAATTGGCAGGGCAAAGACAAAAGAAATGGCTGCTGGGTCCTTTCTGAATTAAGTCTCTGCATTTCAACATTCTGTGTGTTTGGTCAGTTATAGTGCAGTAATCCAAAACCAGGCGCAAATACAAAAGCATCACATCAGACGATAGTCTCAGTAGTATAAACAGTCAACTTGCAACTTGCACTATCTCAACTTACGTGGTCGACTCTGCAAAAAAAAAATATTCCTTTATTCTCTGAAGAATTTGTCAACCTCACCTACTGTACGAGAGCTACTGTAGTTAGTGGAGCCTATACAGTCGTCTTATCTATTTTTATTTACTGTTTTTGTACTTATATTTAATATCTTGAATTACTCTAAAAGCTCAGTAGGGTATTTTATAAGGGTTATAGAGTAAGATTTGACTAGACGTGAATTAGGCTTTACGTGCTACTCAAAATCTCTAACCGCCGTGTAAGTTACAAATCATACACAAAGGACAAAGTAACATGCAATGAGATGGCAGGGAGTATTTTGCGCTAAAATACAAGGAAGACTATTTGTTTTTATTTTAAGACCAAGTTTGGATTGCTTGTGATTATCCAAGCTTCACACCACTTTTGGGTACTGTGTGCCTCAACTGGTTTGCAGCGGCAAGATGGATGCCTTCAGACATTAATGGGTGTGCCGTGGAAAAGCCAAAAATGAGAAAAATAAAAAGTGAAAAAAATTTTCTTATATATATTTGTTCTGCGGAGTAAACAAAAAGGGTCAGGGTACAACTTTGGTGTATGCGCCTGAGACCGAGACCACTGTCAAGCAAAAAATTAAACATTAAAATAAGTTTTGCCTATAATATCCTAAAAACGTGCTATGGTTGGTGACATGTTCAGGGGAGGGGGAGTTTGGTATGCAGCAAACTTTTTGCATTTATGCGAGTGTGCTGTGGAACAGAAAAGGCTGAGTAACAGTTTTCTCCAATGTTGTTCATGCAGGAGCAGTGCAACTTAGCAACATAAATCCAGAGGAAGACCAGTGATTTACATTAATTTTTAATTAGACGTAAATTTATGATTGAACTGAAATGTGTAAAAATAGTTTAAAAAAAAGGAGAATGCACAAATATAGAATTTACTTTAATGAAGGGATGTACTGTAAAGCACAACTAAGATGAGTTCAGAGAATACAAACACATTAAAAGCTTCCTAAAGCAGGTCAACATAACCATTAACTGCTGCATTCTGACGATTAAGAAAGTAGGTGGAAACAGATGTCATTCAGTTGATTAATGCAAACTGCCAACTTTGTAACAGCAGGTATAGACTTGTATCTCAGAATTAATTAGCATTTAGAAAGCCGTCACATTAGATGATAACATTTCAAGACAATCCTTGTCCTTTGCTTGTGCATTATCATATCCTGAAAAATACGCAAGGGCAGCCTGCATTTTCTAGTTAGTTTGAAAGAAAAACTGTTTGGAAAGCCAACAGTTTTATTAGTTCAGGATTAACTTTTCAAGTGCAAGAAACACCAATGCGAAAGAAAGGCTTGACTTTCGGTTAGTATGAAATATACCATACTAGCCAAAAAGGTTTGATTTGTATTTTTGTTCACTTGTCTGTAATATATTGAGTAAAACTACTTAAAAGTTTAACTGTAAGTGCTTTTGGAATTGTTTAGGTTTTAAGCATTTTCACAAGTAAACAAGTGGAAAAAAAGATGTTATTACTGGAATCGCGAGGAGCTTCAATGGTCATTTTTCCCTAGACTCCAGACAAATGTCTGATGGGGGCCATGTTGCACTGTATACACAAACTACAATAAGACATGTCTAAAAGTTAAAGAGACAGCCGAATACATTTCCTAAAGCCAAGGTGATGGGTTTGTTAGTGCACGCTGAATATGCAAAATACATGGTAATGTATGCAAATGATATGGAAAGAGAACAGCAACGAGGACAATGATATGTGCATAGTAGGCACAGAAGCTTCTTAATGGTAAGTAACGTTAAACAGATTGTGGTAGTAGTACCGATGTAAGTCAGGCATTATGAACTGAACTTCAACTCATAAAAAACCGCCAATAAGCACAAGCTTTTTGCAGTAAACCGTACTTGTTCCTTAGCCTTGAATAACCAACTAAAAGCTGATTTAACAGAGAAAATGCAGGTTTAGATAGAATTTACAGTGAAAAGAATTTTCAGCGTTTAAGAATAAAAATGTTTTCGAGACAACTTGATTTCAAAATGTCTTTCAAAATATATTTACGTACCACCAATCAGAAAGACATTTGTGCCTTTAAGCTTTTAGCACTTTTAATGAATAATATATTTTGCGGAAGAATATTTTTTGCAGATTTTGCAGTATTTTTTCTAAAGTTAAAAAAAAATTCAAGAAAAATCAGTGCAGACACTGATAATTATTTATTATATATACATACAATTTATATATTTTTACCATATAAAATATACGTGGTAAAAACAAGTTTCAAACACTACCGGACTTTAATTAATAAAGTATTACAATGAAGGTGGGGGAAAAAATATATATATATTCAGACACATTGTATTGTAATAATTTTTCACGATATTATATTGTTTATATTAGAATAATAGTTATTATATCAAAAAAGGTACTGGGTTTCCCAATCCAAGAACAGAACAGCTAGTACTGTTTTTGGGTGGGGAATGAAAATGTGTGTTTAGAAACGTGGGAGATATAGAAAGAATATGAGCACACCTGGCCTACACTTCCTCATTCCAAGCAGTTTCCTCTATAATCAGTGGTCCCTATGTATGACATTATTTTCCTAAAACATGCCTTATCTACAGGCACATCTCATGGCTAATCTTTAGGGAAGAACAGGACCTCACGACCAATTTTACTATGCTACAAATAGGTAATAATTTCCATAGTATGCATCTTCATAAGAAGCATTTATCCCTATAAATATAATCTTATGATTGGATGACAAATCCTATATTATGCTGTGTGCACACTTCTTAAGTAAACTTTTCAGAAGCATTTTTAAATTAGACCCTTAAATGTGCAAACTGTATATAACTAACTCTGGATGACCCATTTTAGTTATTAACATAGTATTTATTATTTTTCTTTCGTTTTTTCTTTAATCAATTCCTCATCCATAAGCACTCAAGTACAAAATGTGTAGAAAGAATAAATTATGGTAAGCACTGAAAAAACAGATGTTTATACAACACATTATTAAAACTTAATGAATCTTTTCTCACTACTTGGCAATGTGTTCAATTTTTGCTATGAATTGATTTGTGTGATTTTTAAGTATGATGTGAATGAAACCAAAGTATCATGTAAAAGTAAGAAGCAAGAATCAAGGAAATCACAATCAAGACAAAAAAAAGCTGTAGCACACCTTTCTAAATGAAAGCAGCTCTGTGCCTCTGAATTTCCTAGAACATTCATCAAAGTAATCCTTCTCAATAGATTACACTTTCTTGCAAAAGCAGAGATAAAATAGCTTAAAAATACCCTATACATCCCCTTAAAGAAACAAGTGTGCACATTAAAACTTTTTTCACAAAGTTTCTCTCTCGGTTATTGACAAGGGTACCAGTATCGGAAGGAATTTGTCTGAGATACTATAATTTGTCTTTGCTATTGTAAGATGCTTCATTGATGGTCCTTCAGAGAGATTAGTAAATATGGGGATTGGCATGCCTGCCTGATTGTGTAGCTGTAGACGAAAACAGGAGGTAATTTCAGTCAGATAGGATCAATAAAGAAATGTATAAGAGTGAATCCCATTTTCAGTTTGAATGTGCCTGATTACAGACAACAACATACGTAGATCATGAAGCACAAGGGAGTTGCTTGAATGACCACTATTTGTATTAGAATTAAGATGCCAAAATTCTGCACTTTCTTTCCTTTTACTGGATTGTTTCTTGTTCTCTGAAACATTCTTCTTAAAGCATGCACTTGAGGAAAAAAAAAAATTTTAATGGTAGAAATTAACAGTGTCGGAATCCAATGCCATTTTCCACTGTGCTTGAATCTCTCCCTTCCTCACTTGCGCGTCTGCTAAGAGACTTTAGTGAATGACCTCACTAAGAATCGAATAAACACCCCCAGGCCCTTCTAATCTCTAATGACGATGTAACATCATATTAACTATAATCTTTCTCACAATACATAATAGCTGTGTGCTCAGCAGTTATTACAGAAAGAAAATATCCATAGGCTACCTAAGTCAGCCAGTTGACCTAGTTTAATTCTCATTAGGTCTTACAGTTCCTCCTGAAAAAAATGATTGTCCTGGCAGAAGAGAAGATGCTCTTATTGACAGGTATGCATTTCTGAGCTCACTGTTTTGTTTTGTTTTTAATTTTGAGATTTTGAATTTGGTTTTGTCAACTACTGCACTGACTGAATTAAATAAGAAATAAATGCCAAACATGACAGTGAAAAATCATATGTATTTGTATGTGCTTCTATATCTAACTGTTGAAAAGTGAAGGTAATAATATGATGCAGAATGCATTAATATTTTATTTTTGCACATTGTTCCAAACCCGGGCTTTAAGGTGTGCCCTATAGTTTTACCACAAAACCTGATCATCCTCATTATAAACTCCTGTTCAGGTTTGCCACCATATACAGTATATCTATCCATAGCTTGAATTATTAACACATTTTTAATGAAATAAAATTACAAACTATGATCAATGATGGAATCTTAATTACTGGTAATAAGTGACCATCTGTTGAGTAGCCAAGGGGTAAGAAAAAGACACATAATTTGTCCCCAAAAGAGCAGGGATTTAAATTTTAAATAGCACATAAAATGCTGCTGCTAATTAAAAGGCACATTCAAATTGTCTAGCGGCTAACTGTCACTGTGCACTGCCAAAATATAATCATGAGAGGGGTCCAGCAAATGGCTGACCTGTACACAAGACAGTACCCCAGATGTGTCGTTTGGGTCCACTTCTGCAGCTCTGCCCAAAGTCACGTGTGCACAGTACAATGGAGACTGCTCATTACCTGGAAAGTCTCTGAGAGCTCCTTCGATCAGGCTGATAATGGCTCAGTGGCTTCAGCCTGGTGCAGTGCATTCATTGTGGAGAAAATGTCTTCAGAAAATGTCTTCAGGTTGCCTATTAGACTGGAGCACCACTTAAGAAGGAACACCTTTGTACCACAAATAAAAAGTACTGCTAAAAAAACAAAAGACAAAACAAGTCTCATCGTGATTCACTTTTTTCATTTTCATTTTTGGGTGAGTGAATGGGTTAATCATTCGTACTAAGATGTAAGATGTAAGATGAAATACGTTGTTCAGACAAAATACTCATATATATGCAAATGACTATATATACAAATATATATAAAAAGAATATAGTGTAACAGTGGGAAAGCTAAAGACTCGCATGACTGTAGGTAGGGCTATGGCACTCCCATGGCTATTGAGCTTATATTCTGCAGGCAGTGAGGGGGTCAGAATCCCTATATACAGAAAAATGTTGTCTATGAGAAAAAAATAATTTTGATCCTAGACCTCCACTGCTTCCAGATTACTATGAATAATTGATTGAAATTATGGAGTAAAAATTAAAAATGGTTCCATTATCCTAAATTTCCAAAATATAAGCAGCAAGACACTGTCAAGGTTTCAGTAAAGTAATGAAAGGATAAGTCTAGGTCATAATTTTTGTCTCTCTGTCAGAAGTGATATAACAAAAGTTAGATTTCTGCTACACCATGTCAACAAAATCATTGAAGTATTTATAAACAGCATGTATTTCTTACAGTAAACACTGACTCATCTCTTCATCTTTCTGTGGAATACACTTGGTTGTGGACCCGTTTGAACTGTACAGTATTGTATATGCTTTCTTCCGACTGTATACTGTACTTTATATAGTGTATATACTGTATTTTTTTCTTATATACTGTATGAATTTAGGCATGAAAGAATGCTGGGTAGGCCTTCAGACATAAGTGGATTAATTAAGGGTAAAGATGTTGATGATCACAATTATATACTGAGCCACTACATATGGGCGCAGCTGCGTTGTTAACAGATTGCTTATGGTGACTATCTGAGTTAATTTGCAAACCAAATGCGTATTCTCATTGGCTGATCTATTTCTTTTAATTATGTTCTCATATTGCTTTTGGAGAATCCCTGGGCTTGCTTTGTTTTAATGTGTTAGCGCTTTTTTTCTAAAATAAAACTAATCTCGTCATGTAATTTCACATACAGTAGTATTCACTCTTAGTCCTGGAGGGCTGCTGTCCACCATTTTCATAGGCCATTTATAATTCTTAAACAGTAAAGATCTTGGACCAGTGGTAACACAGATCAATTAAATGAGTAATTGATTCAAACAAGATGGTTGAAATTTCAGGAAGCAAAAAGATGCAGCAAACCTCCAGGACCAGAAATACGGGAACTATATTGTCACTGTTTTCCTTTATACTACAATTCATTATAGTATTAAATTGTAAAAATATAGTATATGTCAATACTGCAAGCCAATCTGATATTGTTCCTCAGACTACAGATTACAGCTATTTTCAATGAGGTACTTTTCATACTTCACCAAACAGATAACGTATAGAGGAACCATAAAGCTTCCTTTCATTTGTAACTTTTCTTATATTAAAAATCAACAAGCTGAATGAATCTACTTTGCTTAGTACATATAAAATGAAAAAGAAATGCTAGCATCATTCATCTGTAAACTGCAAGCCAATATGTGATAGGAAGGTACTGTATTTCTGTTGATTTACCTAAACTACAGATTACAGCTAGTGTCACTGATGTTCTCTGCAGTATGTAACACACAACACTTCTCTGAGAGATCAAGAAAGCAAGATGAAGGTAAATAACATGATAAAAACCTCTGAAAACGCTTGCATTCAGCTGTTTTGACACCAGAGAAAATGAGCTTCGATTCCCTAATAAAAATTATTCCAATTTCTATATAATTACACATTATTACCTTCAAAATGCTTAGTACAGTATGTGTTATTTTTAATTGAACTGAGTTATAATCATATAGATGTAAGAAAGAGAATTTATTACTTACAGATGTGTACCATGTTTACCACGCTATGATTTTTTTAGAAATTATACTTGGTTCTAATAATTAAACTTAATCATCTCGGAGCTACACAGTAAATACATTGACAAAAAATAAAGGCTATCTGTACAGCTGGTGGTCTTGTTTCATGATGTACTTCATCTGGAATGTAGCAAAGTGAGTTTAAGGAAGGTTTTCACCTTAAGGTCTGAATGACGTAAGAGAAAAATGGAGCAGGATATCAGGATATGGGATGTGTGCAACTTCCAATACTAAAGGCAATTTTAACCCACCTAAAGTTGTCTGAGGAAACCTCTTAATACTGTCTTAAAATCTGCCACCTAAATAATGCAGAAAATCTTTCATCGGGCACTCAGCCTCCTTCAACACTAAAGGATAAGGAATGAACAGGAACAGGGCAATACAGCAGAACCCTTTTAATGTTCATTTGATGAGACTACATTTATATGGTTCAGTCAGAGGTGTTGACATGACCAAGAATTCTTTAAAAAAGGTTTCTAATAAGATAAAAGATTTCCTGTGATCCTCTCAGGTATACTAATATGATGAAATTCAAGCCTGAAGTCTCTTAGCTGCAGTTTTATTTTCTTCATGTCTGTTTGAACTCAAACATATCTAGATAAGCATATTTTTAAAGTGTCCTATACATTTTTAATCAGTTTCACTAATTCAGCAATTATTTCACGAACAAAAAAAGCACCTTCATAAACAGAACCACAGGTCTCTTGACAGCTGTCAAAGTGACTGAGGTAAATGCCATTCGAAGTAATACAACAGGAGAGACCTTTAATCCTCCTACGACACTCCAAACCTGGGATTTAGACAAGAGAATCATGAAGAATTAACCCAACATTTGGCTTTAAATCCTGCAGATGGGAAGAACTATGGTTAAGATTAAGGTGAAGACAAACAGACATCCCTCGTGTTCATTTATTTGCTCAAGCCCATCCACAGGTTAGAGAGTACAGCGAAATGGAAATATACTAAATTGGCTGCTCAGACCAGGTGCACACTGTAGAAAGCAGAGAGAATCTGTGACACAAATCTCTGTTTCTTTCCTTCCTACGATGAACTAAAAAAAAAAGTCCACAGTGGAGAACTAGCAAATGATGTATTAAATACAGAATTCCTGGAGCCTAGAAGTGCTATAGATACTGTATTTCGGTTTCCTAGCACTGCATCTAACTCACCCTCAGATTTAAATTGATTTCAACTCAGTTTACTGAAGTGTAGGATTACACCTGGATTTTCCACACTGCTTACCAATGTTAAAGCTGTGAGACTTAGTTACCTGCTGTATTTCCCCAACAATTTATTTATAAAAATAAATAAAAACAAGTGTGTGTCAAAATCTTTAACCAGGTAAGACTGTTTAAGAGGCTCGATGACTAGACCCATATAGTGTCCTTCCTGCAGGTTTAGTGTGACCTTAAGTAAAGAAATCAAAAGACAAGTGCATAGTGAAGTGGTGACTACAAATAGGATTTCTTATGTGCTTCTTAATTGGCACTCCAATGATTAATAGGTGCCGTCGTTTAAACCCTGGGAACTCTCATTAACAAGCAGCATGTAGTCAAGACAGACTGTGTGGGTGACCATTACCTGTTCACAGCAACAGGATCACATGATGTGCTAAAGATAAATTTGGAGCAAGGGTAGACCCTACAAAAATCAAACATCACTGCATCAGAAAGCTGATTTTGTCTGTGTCCAGCAGTTGATTGTACTGTATGTAACAAGCCTTGATATGAAAAAGAAAGATGTAGGAGATCACGTACCAGTACATTCTGATTGGGCAAAAGCAAAACCAGATTCTGTCGCTGACATCAAAGCATTTTTTTTTTTGCTTTGCACAGAATTCCCAGACAAAATAAAAATTTCAGACAGAGCGCCACCATATAATTTTCGTTTGTTCGATGGAGCATCCTAATCATTTCAAGGGTGCATTACCAAGCTGTGACGGTTCTTTGCTTCTACTTCAGAAAATGAGATAGCTGGGCAGTCTCTTGGGTTCTGCAAACCCTGGCTTTTTTCTCTTGCTGTCACAAATGTAAAATTGTACTTGCATCAAATGTGGCAAGTCTGTGCAAATTTTTTTTCTATGCAGAAGTAAAGGCCCTTCTTGCGTACTGATACAGAGACACCGCCACCTCCATTATGACCTCCTCCACTATCTTTTATTTTACTTCACTGCCTACAAATGTACTCCTACTAGAAATAATCTTCAATGAAAAACAAGTCAACAAAAGGCTGCTTTTAAATTCCATCTTCAGGTAATAATTCATTGGTATTGACTGAAAAGATAGCAACAAAGACCAAAAAAGGAATATAAACGGCACAAACGTTAAAATATAATTTTAAAACTAAAAAACAATTCTCAGATATGTGCTTCACTTTTTATGTATTTTGTTTTATATGCCAACACTCAGCAGAACCCAGGCACTTAAAAACACATCCATAATAAATTGCATTAAGTCAGTCACACCAAAATGGAAAAATGTTTCTGTTTTAAATTTAAATTCTATTCATTATCAATAATTAACACAAAGGCACTTTATGAACACTTCAGATTTATAACCGTAAAATCTAGCATAGCAATCTCAAAATACTAAACAGCTTACTAGGAAGAAGAATACAATACTAAGAACATTTGCATAAACCGTCGTGTTCGAAAGCTGAAGAATCTTTATTGCCACATGACCGAGGCCAGTGGATATTGTTGTTGGTACAGCTTTACTACAGACATCTGAGATGTGACAATTACATTCAGAATATAAATACAGGACCACAATATACAATACAGATTATTAAATTACAGGACAACGAGACCCAGCACACAAAAAAATCACTCCAATCGAATATGCAAAAAATGCAGAGTTGATGCCCTGCAATGTAAACATAGGCAAATCAGTGCAATTTAAATGTGATGCACGTCATAAAGCACAATACTAAGCTTTTGATGGCTGGGGGCACATTACTTGTTGAGCAGCCTAACAGCAGTCGGGGAGAAGCTGCTCTTGAAACGTGAAGTTTTGGATGACAATGATCTGAAACGTCTACCTGAGGGGAGCAGTTGTGCGCGGGGAGAGATGGATCTGCAATAAGCTTGTTAGTGCATATGGTGGTACGTTGGGTGTACAAGGATTCAACTGAGAAGAGAGCAGTGCCGGTGATCTCAGAGGCCTTCGTAACAATGCATTGAAGTCTTCTCCTTGTTAGGATGTTCGTGCTTCCATACCACATAGAGATAAAAGACGTCTGAATGCTCTCTATAATGGCTGTGTAGAATCGGACAAAGAGGTGTTGACTGAATGTGCCATTTTAGAGAGGTGCCCAGTACTTTAAATGAGTCAGTTATAGTTATTATGTTGACCATTGATAGAGATGAGGGATTTGAGATCCTGTTAGTGCCTGAAGTCCACAATGACATCAAAAGTTTTGGATGTGTTAAGTTGTAGGTCATTGTTAGCACACCAAGTGGCTGCTCTATCTACTTTTAGCCGATAATGTGCATCACTGTTTCCAGTAATGAGCCCCATGATGGTGGTGTCATCTGCGTATTTGAGGATTTTGACAGTGCTGTGGTGTGAAGCTGTTTGTGAACAAGGGGAAAGAAGCGGGGAGAGTACACAGCGGTGTGCCTGTGTTGATGGGCAGAGGATGGCATATTTTAAAACTTTCAACAAACAAAGAACATATTGGGGTCACTGTCACTGTCTAACCAAAAAAAAGACAATCAACACGAATGAGAACACAGCACTGCTGATCTGCAGAAAAATCTCACTTTTGAGATTAAAATTTGGGGATGCAGAAGAGGTCAACTTACTTGCTTTCTGCCTCAGGCCAAGCACAGACCAATGTGAACCTAAAAGTCTTGTAAATTGACTTATTCTTAATACTAATCTGGGAACGGTATTGGTGTTGTATTAAGTCATCTTTCCCAAGACACAGGAAGCAATGGGTTATTAGGAGTAAACTTATTATGTCCCTGTGTGTGTCCATATGTTTTGTTTTTATCCCCACTTCCTGTATTCAGATACCCCCCCCCATTGGTCCATCATTACACCATTCTTGACGTATGGCGTCATTCGTAATCAGCTTCTCGACCAATCAGACCTCAACTTCTTTTGGTATTTAACTTGGAGGTTTTCAGGATGAAGGGACCTTTCGCTCAACTTCGGTTCTGCTCAGCTCAGCTTCGACTTTGTTTCGCTTTCATTTTGTTTCAGCTTTGCCTCTCTTCGTTTTCATTCATTTCGCCTCGTGTGTGTTTCTGTATAGCTTCGGCTTTGTTGGTTTGCGTTTGTCTCCTTCTTGTACTTTTGTTTGTTTGTATTATCCTTTCTTATGGCATTACCTTGCCCAAACTGGTTATATCAATCTCTGGGCTCTTTTGTACCCTATTTCTTGTGTCTTCTCTCGTTTTTCCCTTATTTGTATTCGTAGCTCACTTGTACATTTGTGTGAACGTTTGTGTAATGTGTTAGTTAGGGTTGTCGGGTACATTGTGCACACGTAGTTGGTCTTTGTATTAGAAACACTAGTTTAGGACGGGTGAGTGCCTTTTGCTTTTCGGTAGTCGGTGAAGGTTAGCTAGGGCGTTAGACGACGCCAAAGACTGTGTGTTTCAAATTTTTGTTTTGTAGTTAGGTCAGCTTCCCCTCACTTTATTAGCCAGCTCCATTTTGTTTCTTATTTTCCTTCCTTTGGCACCACTCATATTTCCTCTTCTCCCATACCAGTCACCTATTAAAACTGTACATATTTCGCTTCTGTTTACCTATTATTCGTTACAATACAATACAAAGATTTCTTCCTGTGTGCCTGAAATTCCCTTAACGTTGCACTCCATATACCCCTAGACTATCAAGTTCGCGCAACACATATAGAGGATAATTTAAAAATGCATACATTCCATTAAAAAAAGAAAAAAACAAATCAATGACAACTATCTGAGAAAGGTCAGTATAGGGACAGCAGGTAATTAAATACGCACTGGGAGTAATCATCCCTCAGCAAATAGTAAGCCACATTTAATGAGCTCCTTAGTGTAAAAAACAAGGCAAGGTTGCAGGGATTTTTCGTGTTTTCTGCATGTACTAGTTCAAGAATATTCATCTAGATGAGATCTTAATCATTAATTTCAATTTAGGATTTTTCATAAATATCCTAAAATTAAACATTGAAGACAGCTTGATCTATTGTGCTGTTCGATTAATCCAAAAAGCACACAGCAAATTATACTGTACCTAGAATTCAAAAGCTCTGATATTATTTTCAAAGAATCAGCATGGGAGATTGTTCTGATATGCTTCTGTCTTGATGGAGCCATTCTGGCAAAGGCAAGAGCGAATATTTCATTACAAAACCTAAAACTGACAATAACTGGCAATATTTGTTTCCAAGTACAGTAGAAGTCGGCAAGAAAAACAGAACTGTAGAGAGTTCCTATCAAAGGATTTCCTCTCAAATATTAATGACTACAAATGTTAATTTATAGGTCAAAACCTCTGGATAAAGCACTTCTATATACCAGAAATCAGCTGGGAATGTAAGACAAGCTACAGTGCTCTCATTAAAAGAGCCAGACTAATTCTATACTCCCTGAACAACTATCAGCTAAAACAAAGAAAAAAATACACAGTATTCTAGAGTGTGGGCTTTGAATGGGCTGCAGAAGACCCCCGATTGAAATCTGCCGGCAGTCAATCCACAGAACTGCCCAATGCTTCACACACCCTGCTCAGCTTGTCAAGAAAAGAAAAATCTCATAATCAGTTTTAGCACCCCTGAGCTTCTCCAATTCTCAAAGTAATATTGTGAACAGCTCAAGTACAGCACCGTTATACGTAATGCTGCAGCCAGGGTGCTGTAACACTATCAAAGTGCTGAGCTTCCATAGATGGGCACTGTAAATTTACACAATCCTGTTAGACTGTCCTGCCGTGATCAGAAGCCCAAATGAGTGTTTTTCTCTCAATTCACTAGTCCCCATTGGCATGCTGAGTTCAGATAAAAATGTTCCTTTTTAACAAACCATTGTAAATCAGTTTGATATAATGAAGGCTTGCATTTCAAGAATGCATATATGCAGCGAAAGAAAGAGCATTCTGATAAATGGCAGATTTGCCATCATTTCACTAGTTGTTCATAGCAGCAAAGTTAATATAGTGATGCACTGCTATTTAAATGTGATGCGTTACAACAGGGAAAAAATCATGTTTATTGAGCTAAGCAAGTCTCAGATGAAGCCAGCTGGGTCCAAGTGAACATACATCTAACCATTTTCAGTCTGCTTCTCCTGGTAAGAGCAGTGCTGGGCCTTCTCACTCAGTGCACTTGCATGTAATACAAACAATTACATGTTGTATGTACAAAATACAATAGTTCTGGGAGCTGCAGTACTGTCAGAAGAGGCCTTTCTGAACCAAGGAAGTACAGTATACCCATCTTAAACAACTCAATAATTTTCAGAATCCAGTAACAAACAGTTCCAGTTACACTGTGCATCATCTGTTCAATTATTCTAGAAGAAGAAATGTGTTCCTTCATGCACTTTATTCCTTTTGTTTAACATAGATTTTTCCCTTTGCTTTAATTAAAATTTTATTGATAAGAAAACTGCCTAACTGAGCCATCATTTTTGAACATATTTTTTCCTCCTTTTTAACATAATTGACATGTACAGAGAAAATCCCTAGATATCAGGTTTTATAAAAAAATTCAAATAGAAAATTAGACGAAACTCTAATGTAAGACTGAAGGGGAGAAAGGTGGTAGCCAAAATATTCATAATCACACATTCATATATCCATACCGACATATTCAATAAAAATACAGAAAAGAAAAAACTTTACTTTTTATCCACCTTGAGCTTCTCACAGAAGCTAATGGCCTAATTTCTATTTATCAATACTGTCTCTGAAGCTTTTCCTGTCCCTGTGGTGATCTTTTCTAATGCCAGAAGTTAAACATGCAGATTAAAATAAAAGATTGACATTTTCCGTCAATAAAAACCCAATGAAATGCATTACATAATATGCTGTGACATCCTTTTTTTGTGTGACACACAAAGCCATATTGAACATGCCTGGGACCTCTGGTAGCAATAAAAATGGAATGTCATTATAAATTTGAATCACTCCCCAATCCCCTGATGTTAAAATGTAACTGTCAAGTATATGCTGTTCAGCTGACAAGTAATAACAGGCAAGAATGCCAACAATCCTTAAATAATTCCCTCTCTGTTCCATTGATTTGGCCTAGTAATAAATTACCATAAGCTGCATTAGACATGACCGTAGTTAATGATCTTTTTAGTGTTCCTCATCTTAGCAAAGACGTCTGACTTGCTGCACATTACTGATGCAACAAAACACTGGAGTATACATATAATCAAAGATTATTAAATTTAACGATTTCTTGCATAGAAACAATTTCTGTATCTCTGGTAGCCCCCAGTTCTAAGCATGAATGTATATTTAACACTAACTTGATATCAATCTGTGGGGTTTAACGTATTGCTTTTTTTTATGCAGTGTATTTTTATCCCTCCCTGTGCAACAAAGTATCAATAAACAGTGTACTGTATAAATTTGGCAGAATGGATTTGTTGTAGTACAGAATTGTATGACACCACAAAATCCGGAGCATTTTGAAGGCATACTAAGTGACTTTTTATTTACATGTACTGTATTTATTTTAGGGCTGCACAGTGGTGTAGTTTTTAGCATTGCTACCTCGCAGTGCTGAAGCCCTGGATTCAATTCCTAGGCTGTTATCTGTGTGGAATTTGCATGTTCTCCCTGTGCTCATATGAGTTTCCTCCGGGTGCACCAGTTTCCCACAGAGAAAGGTCTCCCGAGACCCTGAATTAGATAAAGAAATTAGAAAATAGACTGATGTATTTATTTCAACAGGAGGCACATGGCACATTTTTGATTGTTAAATGTCTTTCCAGGAGTGTAGGTGATAACATTAAAAAGTTAAAAATACTGTAATTTGAAATGCTTCACCATGTCACATCTGGTAAGGTGGCACATACTGTATAGTCAGATGTCTAACTGATCAATCCCTGCTGCAGCTGTTTGCAATTTAATACACTATGTCCACTGAGTACATGCTCTGCATCACATGTATGATGGAGCATTTCTGCAGAACATGCTACTTAAAAGTTTTATATAGACAAATGATATTAAGAACAACAGTGATGCAACTAAAATCAGTACATTACAGAGAGTTTATACGTACCCAATTAAACATGCAAAACATGAAAATCCAAAGTTAATATTTTGATTTCATTGAAGGACAAAAAAATCCTTACGATGCAGTATTCAAGAAGAACAGGCCATCAGTGCATCAGTGTGGTTTGACAGTAGTATTGTAGATGAATAAACAATGCATCATTTCCAATATATCTGAAACAATTCCCATTACATTCATTACTAATGATTAAAAAACAAAGACAAAGCCTCAGAGACGGCATAATCTAAAAACAGAGGAAAAAGCTGCTGAACAGAGGGACACGAGATAATTTCTGTAATGAATTAAACTCTGTGTGAAGTTTGCTGTCAAATGGTTTTGATGGAAAATGTAGTGTAAAGCCCATGTAATTTTAATCTTTAATACCATCAGTATGACACACTGCATCCATAGTAAAACCCATGACCTTGGAAACGGCTATACAGGACTGGCCTTTTACAGATGTGACTACCTTCTGGGCTCTCGTCATGCAGATCTAAAGATGTAATTATCTATGGCTGTGTGGCACTTTGTCACTTTTAATCAATTACTGAAAGATACATAATGTTTTCATAGGCTTCTGGAACAATATTAGTGGCATGAATAATGTATCATAATATAATCATCTTATTTAAATGCAGTGCACTCCTTGCAATTTGTTGCATTTTTTAAAGTACAAAATCTCCAGACTCCAACTTTCAAATTATAATTTTTTAGAAGCTATTGTTCAAACATGTTTCAAGAGGTCAGTAAAAAAACATTTTACATTCTCTCTTATCTTTATTAGTGTAACAAAGTGTTTTTTTTTCTGAACAAAAAAAAACTCTTAAATCATATTTTGGAAATGTATTTATAGCCATTATATTCACTGGTGTACACTTACAGTACACGTGCTGTTATTTCAGAGAACATTGCTTTTATGTGTGCTTGTTTTCTGCAAATGCAATTTAAGCATCAAGGATTAAATGCAAGTTATAATCAACTGTATTTAATGTTCAGAAAACCATCTGCTTTTATTTTTATAAGTGGTCTTTCCATTTAGAAAAAATAGCAAATTGACCTGATTACTGAAAGGAAAGGCTCTAACCCACTTGCACTCATTTACCACAATGATATCAAACAACACTTGCTGTAATTTCTGTTTCTTTTGAATCTGGAATAAGCAAAAAAGGAAAATAGAATATGCTTAAACTATATTGATTCTTCACAACAAAAAAACATTTGGATGAGCTGAAACTATGGTACATCTTAACAGGACATGCTAGGATAACCATAATCTAAAATTGATAATGCTAATCCTGTAAACTTTTGGGTTTTAATTTAAAAAATATATATTTTTAATTGCTCCTAGAATTTTTTTTTGTTTTAATTAGGAGAACTGTATTGGTGACATTTAAGGGAGGCTGGTAAAAAAATCTGTTTCTTGACACATCAAAGTATAATTGGAACTTATAAAATATGTTAATTTTAAGTCTGTTTTCATCAACTTTACAGTGTAAAGCAGAGACAAATAGAGATCAACTGGACAGTTTATGTAATAAAAATGAAAAAGACATAATGGGACATAATAACCTGAAAACCAAACAATCTAGTTGAATCTTTTTTTTCAGCTATAACACTTGAGGAAAGTTAATATTAATGTATAGGGCGTTCCCAAATTGCAAACCAAAAAACATGGATTTTAATATGACTATGTAATGGAGCTTCACACAAATAGGGTCAATATAAATGTGATGTTTGATAAAAGGAAAATGATCATCAAGCCTGGTGATTCAGTTAGATCTTATGTTTATTCCACAAACTCCCCTGTACTTCAGACTGAAGAGAAATCATCATCTGAGTATGACTGAGTAAAATGAGAAATTCAACAGATTAATGAATAATGAAGAATTCAGTGACAATGATTAACAATAAAATGTATAATCCATTAAGAAGCAGTAGAATGTATCTAAATATTCTTATTTGAGAGATGACACTGGTTAATGCCTATTATTTCCAGGCTGGCAGTTGTAATATATGACCTCAGTTTCTAATTAAACATATTGTAGTGATGGTTCCTAACTGTTTTTAAAGATGATATTCCCCTGTCACTCTTATTTGAAAATACAATCTGAACCATTATGTCCTAGTTTTTGTCCAACATGCACCGTTTTTCTGTGGAAAAGAGAGAAAACATACAGAACACAACAGCCAACAATTCCTTATTAAATATTTTAGATTACCAAAACATTACATTTGTATTCTTGAATGTATTAATGAAAAATATTGTAGTGTCTAACTTTTTTAATGCTTCCCAGCATTGTTAGCAATCATATCATCATTGCAAAAGCTTTAATATCGAGTAACAGAATTTATCCTGGTGATAAGATGGGAAAAGACTAAAATAATTAAAGGAAAATCACCAATCATCCACCAAATTACTATAGGTCTGTACAACCTCCCCCCAATACTCTTTAATTTATAATGTGTAACATTTTGTAGTTATATTCAGAATATGTTTTTAAAAAGTATTTGCACATCAGTACAAAATATAGAACAATTTCAGCATGATCACACACACTAACATGAGAAAAATCACTTTTTTCTCGGTACCAACGGTTTGCTCCTCCCTCTGAAACATTAACCGAGGAAAACTACTGAGGGTTAAGCAGTTTTGTCTTTTTAAACCATTCTTTTATGCTATGCAATTCACATCAATACAAATGTATCATCATATTGCAGACTTCATACTAAAGGTACCTCAGAAAACTGCATAAAATCACAAATGTTATTGCATCTCATTAGCATGATATCCACCAAAGCTGTACTCAGTATAGCTCAAATCAGAAATATCACCTGTAAAAGATTTGTCTGAAATTTCCCTACATTATCAGGGCGTGATTCTTCACCATTGCTTCCACAGCACATTACAACAATCTTTATTACAATACTGATCTCATCCTCTCATCCTTTCTCAGGTGTTTAGAAACCAGATATGTTGTAGCTTCTGTATTAAGTAATATGGTGACTAACACTAAGCAGTAAAAACAATGGAAAATCACATTAAAAGTATAATAGGATATTCAACAAATACAGTATAACACAATGCAGGCAACAAGAATACGTGAAAATAATCACCAGATGTAAAGTAGCAGCCCTCAGTGTTATGAACAATAATATTGAGTGCTGTTACTGTACCTCAATATAATGAACAAAACCATTCTTTAAAAAAATAACATGTGAAAGATTATCTATAATGAGGCTGAATTATCAATAAAGCAGAAAGTCTTATAATGCAACGATTTGAAAATTCACTTAGATGACAAACTCAAATTTCAGAGCTCCTCTCGTTAAAGCATATTAATTAAACATCCTGGCACCAGGAGTCTTGTCATGCAGGGAACCAGTGAAGCTACAACTGGCACCTGCGTCTGTAGTCATTAACATGATTTCAGTTTGGAGACATCCAGATATCCCAGGGAACAGGTATTTTATTAAACCAGTCTGCTTTACAGAGGCCTGCAAGCTAAATACTCTGAAGTAAAGACATTTAAACAATCATCCCTTATATTGTGAATCCAAGGTGTGGGTAATGGCTCACTTCTAATTTTAAACCTGACAAAAGCTCAGATTTAAACACACGCATATACCTGGCTGAAAAGGCAAACAAGCTGAATCTGATGGATGAAATGGACATCATGGCCAGTCTTTGACAAAAGAATGTCAAGCTAGACTCCTAACGTGACATCAGATGAGACTGTGCTAGTGAGCTGGCTGCTGAATATTAAAAAATATATATGTCTGGGTCAAAGGCTGTCAGTTGCAGAGATTCATCAATAAAACAGCTACTCTAGTTCTGTAAAAAAAAAAGCACAAGATTTGCAAAAGCTCTAGGAGCAGTAGAAGATCGTGATTTAAATACATATTTCAGCATCGCATATCACTTTTTCTCTTTTAACCTGCCCTGTAGTCTGTGATAATAAATATCAGTCTATGAGCCAAGCTTGTGTTGATGTTCATATGACCCCTCATAACTATTTGATTTTATATTGTGCATTTCATTATTCCATTGTTTCACTGTAAAATGTGAAAATAAAAGCCTTTTGCTAAAAAATATATATATATAATGCAACTGTAAAATAAACAATAGTAATAACATCACAAACCTTTTCTCATGTTTTGGTGACATAGCTTTTGCTCCAACACCATTCATGGATGAAAGAAACACTGGTGTTAAAGAACCACTTTTCACAATAAGTGGAAGGTTTTATGAAGTACTGTATATGCTAGTAAATGCTTTAAGATGCATAACTGAGAACTCACAGCATATATAGCACTATTTTAGAAATACTGCCAGGTTGCATCCCATGCCATCTGTGTATGTAGCGGAAAACTGGCTTGTGCATTGGTTTTTCAAGATTATTATTATTTCCTTCTTGCAAGACTTTCAAAAACTACAGTTAAATTACAGTAAGTTCAAAAATCTCACAAGCTCACACAGAAGTGATCACACAACTCCTGTCTTACATTGGCTTCCAGACAGCTTTTGAGTTGAATTTAAAATCCTCCTGCTTGCATTCAGCAAATGGGCTCATTGATGGATTCTCAGTATCAAACTGATATTATCTGTTTACTGCCCTTCACCCTCTGTTCCCACTGTTTGACTGCACTCTATGGGTGACAGGTCCTTTTGTTGCTAAGCCCGATATAGAACAGCACCCTGAAAGAAATCAAGATCTCGGGCACACTGGACGCTTTTAATTCAAGTCTGAGAACATCTTTTTTGGAAAGGCTTTTTTTGGTCTAATTTTATCTTTTAGTATCAAAGTTGTCATTTTATTTTACTGTAAAATGTGTCTGAATGAAATGCTTGTTTTCTTTTGTGTTTCAAGTTAAAGTCTGCCAACGTTCACCATCATTATCGTTAGAATCATTTATGCAAGATTGTGTTGGGATCCGTCAACGTGTAACTACAGAGCAAAGCCTTCATGGCTGATGTAACACGCAGTTAACTGGAAAAAGAAATTGCAAAAAAAACAAGGAAAAAAAACCAGAAACTGATTTACATCAACATCTGGAGTGCTGACAAAGTACAGCAAAATAATAACCAGCGAGATGCAGGAATCAGGAGTGGGGAAGTGAGTGGGGCTGAACAGCCAAAAGAAATGAGAGTGGCGATCTGCTTCATTCCACAGAGCAGCGGTGCGCGTCCACCTGCTGCAGGCGAAGGCAGCCGACAGATAAAAGGCTGAGGAAAGCATGGCTTGGATGCCATCAATTAAAGAAAGGTTGCTTCATTAATCTTCTCTGTCAATGCTCCCGTTCTGCTGCATTGGCCGCGTTGCACACTGTTTGTTGCATATGTTTTCGACAAAGAGTGCTCAGTTCACCTTGCTACATTTAAAACTTGAAAACTTTCCCTATTAAAGGGAGGGAATCATTTACTTTAATTAGAATGATTTACTTTTTTATTTATTGTTGGTAGAGGTGGTTTGGGAGACACGTGTATTTATTAGGTCGGCCAACACTGATATTTTTTCAGACAATAGTTAAGTGCTGCTATTGTCTGAGCAGCTTAAGAAATCCACAATAGAGCTATATGCAGTGTAATTACATGCTGCAAAATGCAAATATCACAAGGAAAATTGCCAGAGCAGATTACATGAAAGACTTAGCAAAATGTGTGCTGGCAACACTTGACAACCTTTGTGAAGGGCTTTGTATTTTGGTCCAGAGAAGGGACAGGCAGAGCACTGCTTTCATATCACTTTAATGTTCACCATTGAGATAATGTAATTCATCCTGCTTTGCATTTTTCATTGTTTTCATTCTGGGCCAAAATGTCTCAATACGATCTTTTTTACTGAGCTGGTCTGGATTTGGTGATAAAAAGTGAGAAATTCATTAGCCAGGGCAATGCATGAAAACAGCCTTGCAATAATAAAACTGAATTCCATCTGCAGGTACAGTACATCTTGACTCATAAAATGTATATTTGTTTCATCACTTAGAAACAGTATACATGCAACCTTACCATTTACAAGCAAGGAATCTCAATGCATATAAAGAATAATCAATAAAACAGACTGATCAACAAATCTAGCAGCAGTCCACTTCAAGGAGCTGTTAGAGTATAAATATTTCAGAATACTAGATCTCAGCAGTCCACGCCACTGTTTATTTACCTGGTTAGTTCCTTCAGACAGCACTAATACTGGTGTTGTACTTTACAGACAGATGGCCCACAAGATGAATAGGTTAATCTGCTGTAGCCTGACACTGTGGGACTACGGATACCCGCAGATTGTCTCCTCAGAGCCATACCTGTTTTTCTTGGTAGGAATGAAAGTAAACAGTGACACTGCAGTGCAAGAAAAAAGAAACTAGAAAAGGAAGAAATAAAAAAACAATCTAAGTTTAAATGACTGTCTGTAGATTAATTAATGCAGTAATACAATTAACTGTAATTGTATTTTGTTAATTACAAAGACACAAGAGTTCACTGATGTTTACAGATCCCTGTGTTGGTGCCTTGCCTCTATCCTACACTGAGAAGAGTAAAGACAAGACATGTTTGAGTGAAAAACTGATATAGTAATTTTGTATTCACATTAAATACCAGATGTGCTAATCTCAATAATTCACAAACAGCCAGGTTAAGTCACTGAACCCAACCTGGCCCTACTGCTAGCGTATTGGTAATAAACATTTCCAGAATCAACTATTACAAAAGTTCATGGTTTTGACATTTAAGGGAAAAGCCCAACAGAAAATCTGTGAAAAGCTGGGTTGCAAAATAAAACGGGGGGGAAAAAAAAGCTTTTAAAAAGACTTTTCAGAAGGCGGGCTCTCCAAGGTGAAGGACTCAGCAGTTTCCGTCACGGAAAAAGCAGATGACTACAGCCTTATTTCTCAGAATGGATAACTCTAGTGAAGCTGTACTGACTCAATGACTGTTGACAGCGCAGCTGAATGGAACACAAATAAATTAGAAATCCTTGGTATTGATCCCATCAAGCATCATAGTAGAACCTGACGAGTGATGATCACGTAAGAAGTACCCAGGATGTGGAAATATTCTGCCGGCATCGGAACCTCCGCCCTCCCTTTTTTTTGTTCTTAGACTTTGAACATTACTTATTTACGTTAGTATTTGGATGCATCAGAATTCCATACTTGATCGAAAGGTGCAATGTTTTAAGCAAATCACTGTTCCATATGAGTTTTTCATTGTCAACTTGGCACAAACCAAAGAGATACTGTCATCATGGCTGACATTCCAATCTATATGCAGCACTTAACAAAACGTAAAGCACTCACCTACAATCAGGATACTATAGACAAAAGGCTACAGTAGCTTTCTTGTCACAATTACCTTTTCTGACTGGAGTGATACAGGTACCTGTAAGGACACTGTATAAAAGGAACATGCCTAATCTGCGTACCTAAACAGCAATGAAACTTTTTAATAATCTGAATACTTCCTGGCAAATTTCATTTTTCTTGTTGAGAGAAATTAAGAAATTTACACCAATGTAAAACCATGGCTTCTTACTTCTTCTGTATCAATAAAAAGGAGTAATCAAAAATCACATTAACAACGTAATTAGGATTACACTTGAATGCTTCACAATCCTATTGTAGAAATATGAAAAAATTCAGTTAGTGGTATGATGGAATGCAAGAGAGAACAGCTTTTTTTTATTTCCACAGAACATGTTTTAAAAAATATATACGCATCCATTATAACATAAAAACATCATGTGCCACTTGCATCTATATTTCCCAATTATCATACATTATAGATCTTTGTTCCGTTTCCAATCCCAGATGACAGTTTAAACTGGCAGAAGTGTTTTTCCTCCCTGAATTACTGTAAATGGAAGAATTTACATAGCTAAGTAGAGCACAGACACCTGTCTCTTCACTTAGGATCGTCATTCTTGGCACTGTACCTTCAAGATGCTTTTTAAAAAGGAAAAAAAAAAGAAGAAGAACATTTGGGAATGTAATTGCATTGCCATTTGTGATTCACATCAATTTGCCTCATATATACCAGCTGCTCTAAAAATACGGTTTTAAAAAGAAAAGTAATAATTTCAAAGACAGACAGAACTTAGCTGTCATATCTTATTTACAAAACTGAAAAACGGGGTAGGAAAAATAAAAATAAATTCTTGTTCAGATAAAAAGACTGGTGTCAGCCTGCAGTATCTGGATAACAGCATAACTAAAATCTGCAATCGGATGACAGCACACAAGTGAAGATGGAGGCAGAAAATGATGATTATTGAAAATGGGAAATATTCCTCATTAAACAACATTATTAATGAACATTGTGGCAATCCTACCTACTGTCTGCTGCTGTTTATACTGTACCTGCAGCAAAACTAAGGGTAAATGTTTACTAAGGTTTGACGTTGCAGTCTTGAACACGCTGGATTCTAACAAATCCCAAACCTTAATTAAAGCAGCTTCTCAGCAATCAAGCATATCTTCCTATATGAAAATGGCTGATTTCCTATAATGAACTAAAAGCAACTTGTCTGCATTAAAGCTCTGACAGTGCTAAAACAATAAGCTATTTGCATTCTGTTAATTGAGCTTAAAAGAACTGCTGACATTTTTCCTAGGCTTAATAGTATCTTGTGTACCCTGGAAGAAAAACTGGCATGGAGAGTAATTGCCTGGTAATTTATTGAAGACACCTGTTCAAAGAAATACTAAAAATCTGAAATATATCCAACAGAGACTAAAACCTTCATCTATTTCAGCTCCGCCCTCCTATAGAAGATGGAAGACTTTTTACCATAATTTCTTAATGGACACCCAAATTAGATTGGTATGTTTTAAAAATAGTTCACATAAATTCTAAAAGGCATTAATTGGTACCCTTAATGTATGTCTTCCATTTTGCTGAAATATTGAAATCTTGTCTATCAACTGCACCTTCTGGACTCCAAAGCAATAAGAACCTACTGTACTTTCGGGGCATCATCTAGCATATAGCCAGACAATAATGACAGAAGCTCAATTAATATTATACTAGCCGTGATCTACCAGGCTACCGGGGATCATCAGCATCTGTTCACACTGCGTGGAAGAAGAAAATGAGGCTATTGTCAGTACACCATTCCATGCTGGTTATTGGAGTAACACAGGGGGGATTTGGAGAAATCTGATATGATGATGTGGAAAAGTTTTCTTTTATCCCCTGTACTGTAGATTGTGAAGGATAATAGCTGTTTTGCATGGGAAGATGGTGATGCATTGTAGAGCTTTGTTGGTAGCCGTGTGGAATCTGTCAGCAGGGAACAGACCCCAGGAGTGTCTGCTTTCAATCAGGTCTTTTCTTTTCCCTCTTCAACGCAGTGTTTAATTTTGATAGGAAGGAAGTCAGACTTCTGAGCCTTCAAACAATTGGCCCAAAGGTCTGTGAATTCTAGATCTACCACTTGTCTGCCAGTTGCAAATATATTCTTGCTGAGTGGAAATAGTCTAAGTGATCTACACAGCAAGAAAAGCTATGCACAGGCGTAAAATAATAATGCAGATAATAACAGCATCGCTCCCCAAAGTGCTGCACAGCTAGCAACGTACTGCCAGGAAATCACTCCAGAAGGGACAACAGTGGATTCTAAAAATTGTATATCATATGTACAGATTTCTTAATCTTTCAAAAATATAAATCCCTTATTATCCCCTCGTCAAACTCTCAAAACAAAACATCATAAAGCTGATAAGCCGGAGGAGGAGATCAATTTAAACAATTATTCATAGACAAATTTTTGTCCGCCATACAAAGAAAGAAGTCCATGTTCTACTTCCGAAACCGTAACATGCCGAGCTACAAGAAAGCAATTAAATGAAGAATAGTCTCAATGACAGTGTACTTCTCCCATTGAAAATGTTAATTAACCTGTCTTTGAAGTACCCTTATTTGCATTACAAACACGATTTTATTATAAAAAAAAATCAACCTTCTGTTGTGGTGTGCTGTATTATGCACACTCAGGAAAACATCAAAAACATTCATTCTCTACAGCCACAAAAAGATCCAAATCTGAAACCTCGATCAAAACTAACTTCAATTACTTGCTAATTTCACCTTAACTCTGCACAAGGGATAATAGCAAACCTTCCTGGTCAGATTATTTTCAAAGATACATTTCCTGGTACCTGTTCTCAAGGGGTGAATATATTCCCAACAGAACCAAACATTAATATTCAATGCTTACATTTAAACAAGCCTTTGTAACATGCTTGATTATTCAATAGGCCATTTTTTTCTGTCCGAGGCGTTTGAGTGAGCAATTATTTTGTGATTTGAAAAGGTCAATCAAATCACATTTCCAAAGTTTAAAAACTACAATATATATAAATTTCCTTGGGCAATTCCTCACCTGCCTGAATAGTTCATCTAGTAGACAAATTGTTTTACATTCAGTACCAGTTCATTCACAAGGAATCACTACAGAGAGGTTTCAAGCAGCTTTAACTCAATGTTTATAAATAAAATACAGAATATTTAATATGATTTTTGTTTTCCAGATTCAATAAGTGAACAAAACTGAGTGCTTTGTTGGACTTTCCTGCCATATTCAGTACTGTTGATTAACTAAAGCATGTATTTAGTTTATTTTTGAAACTATGTAATTTGATATTTTTTACATAAAGATGTAAACCATTAGTCATGTCAACACTTGTAACAAGGTTACATTTTTATGACAACAGACATTTCTACAATATTTCTACCAAAATTGAAACATTTATCTGATTACAGAAATACAAGTGCCTAAATGTTCTGTTGTCTAAGACAAGCAAGTGCAACATAAAATGACTGCCCAAATTATTTATTTTTAGACTGCCTGAGATGTAATTTAATTTTTGGAACAAAATAATGTATGCATGAACACTAAATGATCTGCTACAATTTTAAACAAACAATTATAAGCTAGTGTTTAGAACTAAAAGTATAAAATACTTTATAAAGAAATGCAATAACAGTAAACACCACATTTGCATTACAATTACAATGTATTAGGTGCTTTTTAATGTTGAAATAGTTTATACATGCAGCTAGAATGAAGAACTGAACAAAAAAACATGACAAAAATGGATATCATAAAACAATTTGATTTTACTGTAACATCAAGAAGGAATTATTGGAAAATGAACAACATTCCTCAGCCTAATATCCAGAAAACTCTATTGTGTAGACTGTATATACGTGATCTGCATTAAAACAGATTAGATTTAAGGATCTACAGTATTTGAACAGGCATAATTCTTTAGATCACTTCTTAAAAAACATTTCAATAACATAATAATAGTAGATGTAAATTTCAGGCAATCTTATAAATTAATGAGTGTTTCCTATGTACAGGTAGTTAACAGGAGGTGTTGATTTTTGAATAATTGAGAGTTCAGGTCTGCTTCAATGATTCAACCTGCAGTACCAGATCAGAACTCTGAAATGCTTTATCTTGTATATTAAAATATTCAAGGCACAGCAGGTTTGAACAGAAGGGAAACAATCCTTAACCTCTTGAATTAGTATTCCAACCCTTTCTGTATAATTCCATCTAAAAATATGAGAAATTAGTGAGCATAATATGCATAGCTTTTTCACCTGTGTGAGGCCTGTGTGGTGAATTGGGTACCCATGGTTGACTGTGACCCTGAGTTCATGGTGATGTGCTCAGGGAATATTACAAAGCAAAAAATAAATAAAATCTACATGACACCTTTAATGTGTTTCAGTAAACCAAAGCATTCTGGGTGTCATACTGTCTTCAATTCAGTTATCACTGCTTTACAAACTCCCACTTGTTTGTTGGAAAACACTACTATCTATTCAGAGAATCTAAGTAAGACTAGTTTTCAACAGTATATCCTTTCAAACCAGCAGAGACAGTAGAGGCTTGTTTGTGTGTTTGCTGGACACATGCATTATTTCCATTTGATCTGCCTTTCCCCAGGTGTGAGGCAATGGCCAAAGAAAGGTCTGCACCCCGGACAGTTTTTGTGGCTAAACTATGGCTTGCTTGTGATTCACGTTTCCTACATCTATCAATACCAGAGAGATAATCAATACTATTTAAGCAAACCCTGTGCCAGATGGCTTTTAGTGGTTAATAACTAATGGGCTAGCAAATGATTGGCATACCAACAAAGGTTCAATGAAGAGACAGCAGGAAACAGGCACAACAGGAAAGCATTTTGCAAGCTCCTACAATTCTCTTCGTTACAGAAACATCTTAATGAAACAAAAATGCACGCTCTTCCATGTTTATAGGTTACTCCCAAGGGAAATTGAGTTTTAGCATCTTTTTCTTGCAGTCTGGCTTATTATCTCTTCATACATTAATTCTTCAGGAACAGTGAAAACAAATTTGTGTTCAGAGCGTATAATTAGCTAAATAAATCTTAAAACAGACAAAGAAAAAGTTTTGAAATATTCTAATGCCAGCGTTCTAATGCATTCTTAATTTGTTAAGTTGTTGTTTTCTTTTCCTTTGATAAAAGAGAAAACAACACTGCTACCTCTGTAACAAATTACATTGGTGAAGGAAAATAAGAGTTATTTCTTCCATGGTGACACAAAAAGGATAAAATGCTAGTTTTCTAAACATTTTTAGAAATGAGCAAGTGTATAAAATTCAAGGCAAAGTTGGTGATTTATAAATTGCTTGACAGTTGGAAAGTGTCTTAAATTTTTGATGCTAAGGAATTTTTGGAATTAAAGACTGAGTCTCCTTCACCGTTTTCAAATGAGCACTGAAGAAGAGTATTAATCAAAATGCTTGTTTACCAGACTCAGGCTCTTTTGCTTTCATTTGTTACAAACCTATGGCTCCACAGGGGCTGTGGCAGGGAAACGAAAAGGCATCTATCTGCATGAGTCCAATGACAACACAAGATTTACGACAGCCGAGGTGCCGTATGCTACATTTTCCATCCCCAGAAGACAATAACTGCTTCATTATCATTTTAAATGGATTTTTTTTCAAACAACAAAAAAAGCAGCATAATTGAAAAGTGAAGTGCCATAAGATCCTTTCGAAAATACAGAATCCCTCCCCCTCCTTGAAGAATCTAACTGATGCAGGATATATGCATTTGTAATTGTCTGCTGTTCGGACACCCTACTTGTGATAGATACCAGCATATATAAATTATTTAATTTACCCAAACTGATGAAAAGCACTGTTGGCACTGACCATTGAAACTGACTTATTATCCAGAGATGCTTCACTTTTACTTTAGTCCTTTGCCTGAACTGCAGTGCAATGCTTTTTGAAATTCAGGTCCCAATAAAGAAAAAAGGTAAGCTTAAGAACTTCAAAAGCAGTTGTGGTGTTGAATACATATGGTAACAAAATTGCAATGAATGTTTTGTGAACTCCTTAGAGCTGGGAAATATCTACCTTGGAATGTTTCAACTTATTTTGGATAATAGTAATGTATCAAAAAACATTAATGGTTCAATTGTAAATAGTTAATCATGTTTTTTTTTTACCTGAAAGTATTTTGTTGGATCAAGTCAAATTCAAATGAAAGAGTTTTTATTGCCATGACCATTAAAAGTGCTGCCGGAAAACCGGGCAAATTGTGAAATTAGCAAAATGTCCCTAGTGTTAGAAACTGCCACAGAATCGGTAAGAAATGGGAGGTTACTATAAGCAAATGAAACCAATCTTTCTTTCACTGCCCCTGCTAGTTCAAGTACTGCTGTTCCAAAATGCCTTATTAGCCATGCGATTCCACTTGCTGAACACCTGTGGCTAGTTAGTTTTTCAAACAGATTCACTTGAACTGTCCATTTTAATTACGTTGTGCCCCTTTAATGCAAACATACAAGTCTATCATTTGTTTCTTTGTTCATTCTGCATACATTACTTTGTAATTAGCATATCATTCATATGAATAACACAAATGCTTGTTTTTGACAGAGACTTTAACATACATTGTTTGCTGTATAGTTACAAACTGTTCATTAAGAAAGGAACATGTTGGCTTGTAGTATTTGCCATCTATTCTGATCTATTTTAGTCCTGATGTAGAAGAGACTTCAAAAACATCTGTTCCAGGCTGATACCCACTTGAACACAGCGCACAGAATTCCAGCAGGAGTAAATAATGTCCATATCATACAAGGTTTAATCTTAATTGGATAAATGATTCCTTAGATGTGCAAAATGATGAATATTCCTGGAATGTAATGCTTTCAACACCATTTAATGAAAAATGCCAATAAGGCATGTCTAACTATAAAGAGGCCATCCAGATACTACAAAAATGTGACAGCTTAAATTCAAGTACGGGATTTTCAAAAGAGTCACCATGACTCCGGATATCTATCACATTCAAGACACAATGCACTGCATTTCTGGGTTAGCACTATATGTGCTCATTTAATTCCAAAGAACATTCTGCATAGATTAACTATGAATTAGCATTCAGCTTGTGAACATACCTTTCACACTCATTTTCATCATAACTAATCAAAGCATATTTCTTAGTTGCTTGCCGATTCCTCAAACCTTAGATAATAGGTACAAAACATATTAATATTTTTTATACAATTTTACTTCCAAACTCTGCTAATGGCTGATAACGTGTGCAGGTAAGTGGCCAAAGGCAGCGAGATTCAAATGATGCTTAGTTTCAGGGAATATCGTGAGGGTGGCCATATTAATTATCAGTTTACACAGCTCATTTCACAGCTCTTCTGTCTTTATAAGTCACTTAGTCACACTGCCGAGGACAAAGGGACAGCATAAGCTGTCTATTATTTCAAGGGTAGGGGGGCATCAGGGCAGGTCGACAGATACTTGAATTTCACAAGTGTTTCTTGTGACCCAGAGCATCTGTCTTCTGTTACCCAAAGACAGTGTCAACTCAAGAGCTGCAATTAAAAAATGAATCCAAAAACAGTTGGATTCTCTAATTCTCAGCTCCTCCAGCAGCAGCATATGGGAGTCACACAGAGGCCTCCCAAGCAGAGGGAATTTGATCTGCGAAGCTCAGATGATGTGATGTGACTAGGTTTGCAATGGTTACCTATCCACTGCTCCCATATCGCTTTTATCTTATAAACCTTTAAGTCAAAAAGGGGACACACGAACGGTCTTGAGAGTATCGTGTTCAAGCTCACCACAAACTTCTCTTGCACTTAAAGCTGTGATGTGCATTCAACCCCTGCTCCCAGTCTTTCCTCTGTCTTGTCTTTTAAAGTGGAAAACAAATATAAGACTAGGAAACCAAGAAAACAATTTCTTAAAAGTGTCCCTCAATCAAGCAATAAAAGTTAATGTGCTGAAACATACTGTAAACTGGGGATGGAATCATTTTGTCTGATAAGTGTCCTGTAAAATGAAAATAATTTTACAAATTAGTTTTGTACCACACAAAAGTCATAGTTGTTTTTTCTAGTTCTCTGTGAAGCAGTAACCCATCTAATACGTTTTCAGCTATAAAAAGGACACTCATCATTTCCTGTTCTCTTCCATTTCACTAACATTTTCTAATCCAAGATAAAAAAAAATACAAAGCTATAAATACTAAGGTCTGTTTTTTGTTTAGATGAACACTATTTCATAATGAAATATGAAAGTGAAAAGAAGTCATTGTTATGCTAACTGATTCCAAAGTCTTACTTCTCCAGCAATAAACAGGATATTAGTGCAGTCAAACATATGCCATATCAGCATCTGCTTTAGAACTGCTTGGACAAGTGTCATTTTTAGTAGTAGTACGAGTAACTACAAAATGTGGACATTCCCAAAATATTTTAGGTAAAGAATTATCAACAGCAAGATTAGTACAGCAACTAAAGAGGCATGCAGGAATCATCCCGATTTGTTTATTCTTCATCTGCAACAGTAAAAAGACCTACAGTATGGCGTATCACAAAAAGGCTTCTTGTAAAAGCATTAAAATACTGGTCATGCAGCATAGAATTGTGTATTTTAAAATGGGGAGGTCTACAACTCCAGCTATCCGATGGAAATGCATTAGCTTTACATTAAATAAACTGTTAATTCTGTGTACCTACCCCTTCATTTCTAATTGTAGTTGTAGCACTGTCTCTCAGTCAGAAACCCTTCATTAGGACAGCATGGTTCATTAGAGTGGAATAAACCACAATAGCTGGAGGCTAGCTCTAATTAATTGTCTGAGTATTTTGGCAAACTTGATTCAAAATATACAACAGCTTCTGAGCTAAACAAGAATTTGTAATTTGGTATCACTTCATGAACAATCCAAGCGTTCTCATCAAACACAGGTATATTTATTTTAACTGTAACTTTTCCACACTGTATACAGTAGATAGCAAAGACCATCTATACAAACATGCATATACTGTACAGTATATTAACATTTGTATACATAGTCATATTTGAAAATAAAAAGGTAAATCTACAAAACTGCAATTCTCTTTAGTGTAATAAGAGTCTTATGCTGGTCACACAAATGCCTTGCACTGCACTGCAATTAACAGTAGACTCAGACGCTAATTCAATGTTCTCTTTTAAGACAAAATTTTATGTAGTGGCTGCTACATTTCAGATGTGATCAGAGCACTTTTACGGTAATTAGCACAGTTATTAATTGTGTTAAGGACACTGTTAATTTTGATGGTCCTCTGTACTATTATATTGAGTATTGGCATCCATTATCCATTTTTCCGTCAGTTTACATGTTTTTTCTAAGCATCTTATGCTCACCTATTTATAAACTAAGAGATAAACAATTTGGCATTTTATCAGAATGACGTGGCTTGAAAACTTGCTTGGCTTGAGCTGAATTGTATATAATTACTAATGATAATCAATTATTCTTTATTCTTATTCTTTATTAGCCCTATACAATTTCTTGCATTAGGAATGCATCTTTTCGCATACCCCAGCTTTTTCTCCATGGAGACACAGACACAGAGACAGGGAGAGAGAAGCTTGGGGTCAGAGCACAGGGTCTGCCATTGTACGGCGCCCCTGGAGCAGTTAGGGTTAAGGGCCTTGCTCAGGGGCCCAACGGAGTAGGATTCCTCTGCCGGCCACGGGATTTGAACCGGCAACCTTCCAGTCACAGGCGCAGATCCTTAGCCACAGAGCCACCGCTCTGCCGAATTATATATCAATATTAATACCAATGGCAGATGCTGACATGGAGTTAAAGTAAGCAACACAAAAGGGCATTTTCCTTGCTCAAAAAAGCATAATTTATCATTTTCCAGTTTATAATTTAGCCGTGACATACTTAGTGTTTGGATAATCTTTCATTCCAACTCTGTTTACAAAGTCAGAAACAAACACATATTGGGAGAGGTTATTTCATTATATCTAAGATCATTTTACATTACTTTCAATAACTAATCCAGGGTCATGGTGGCCCAGAGCCTACCCCAAATGCAAGGTGATATACAACCTGCACTGCACGGAGGGGACACCATTCCATTGCGGGGCACACACAAACACACCAGGGCCAACTTTACTCTAAAAAACCTACCTGCACCTCTTTGGACTGTGGGTGCAAAGTGGAGCACCTAAAGAGGACACACTGAACCACCACAGGAATTGAACCCAGGACCCCAGTGCTGCAAGGCAGCAATGCTTACCACTATCCCACCCTATATCTAAGATTTTAACCCACAGAATTTCTTTGATAATGTATAATATTGCAGTAAGGAACAAGCTGAAAGCCAGACAAGTTTCAAGTTTCTCATGCCAGCTCTCTATCACATTTCTTGTAAGAAAGCACATAGGCATATTCAATCTGGAATGATGTGATCTAACGCCAGTGAAAATAAAAATCACATTTTGTAGAAGCACTCTGTATTTAAACCATTTTTGAGTGGCATAGACGTATAAAAAGAATCCGATTTACACTTTGAGCCATCTCACTGGTCACCTTCCACAAAATGCTATTAAATACTTTATCACATACATTAAAAGATATTTCATGTTCTGTACAATACAGTGGAAGTTTAGTTCCACTTCAGTACATCTTATCTCCGTTCTGCATTAACTTTATGGATAAGAACAGCAGGATTAGCACAAATTTCTATTTCAGGTTCCATCAAACATTTCTCCTCAAATCTCTGTTAAATCTGAGGAAGGATTATTTATGCTGCTTCAAACGTGACATTGCAAATGCAAGATGTCCTCTCTAATGGATGTTATAAACTGGCAATCAAGATGAGCACCGAATAAAACAAAGATTAATTCTTGCTATGGAAGAAAGGATCTTTTGTGAAAGTTTTTTCTAATATACCAGGGAATGGTACAAAAAAGGGCATAGTAATTCCTTTACAGTTCAACTGAGGGAGCAGAATGACAACAGAAGCATTTAAAGTATCCTGCATTCTTCAATAAAACTTATATTCTTATTCTTTACCCACAAAGGACTGTAAACAGTGTTCAAATACACACCAGTATTACCACTTTCACAAGGCTGGTTACAATGAAACAGTAATATTTCAGAATCAACTTTTAGATCTCAACAGAAAGTCTGGAGTTAATATAACACAGAGATTATTAGGAGTTATGTATTACTTTCCATTACCTTATGTGCGGAAAGCAATAATTCTTAGCCAAAAATCATAAGCTAAACCAAATGTTAAACCTATTCTTTAAGTTCAATGTCTTTTAATTAGTGTACTCTTTTGTGTATTTCTAAAAAAATATGAAGTTTTTCCCTTTTCCTGTTGAATTATGGCCTAATTATATATTGCAAGTGTTGAAAAAGGGATTATGTTCTTGCAATTATAAAATAGGTATATATTTGCAGAACAGAGAGTCCTCTTTATAATTCTACCTGGTTGGAAACGGAGACAAAAATACTCTCCTCTCATATGAAGTACAAGCTCCCTATTAAAAATCTAATCTAATCACACATGTCACTTGTTTATAAAACCACAGGGACAATCCTTTCATTTTTAAAAGGGAAGCACATACATTTTATGGAAAACTGAATCAAATTACCGAGATGTCTGTTTTTTTTTTTTCAAAAATCAAAGGGAGATCACAAGTTTCATATTGAATTTCCTGGACAAGCACTGAAAACACAATCCCTGCAGAGTTGAAAGCAGGAGAGGAAATGGGAAAACATTCACATGTAAGATCTCCTTATGCCACGATAAAAAGATAACCTTACATTTTACTGTGGTTTTTTTCCCTCACACTGTACATTACTGACTTTCATTGAGTCCGCATGTAGATGATAACACAAGTTCTTTTCCCCGTTAGATATATTCAAGGACTGTAGACAACCGGGAATTTGCTAGTAAACTGTGAATGACCTCAGCCGAGGTGCCACCGGGGAACCTGAAAGGAATCTGGCGGCAGATTTTTTTGCCATGTCATCGAGGCCCAGTATGACACGGTTGACTGCCAAGCTCAGCAGGAAGACAACAGGAGGACATCCCTATCCATCAGACTGCTGCCAGAGCCGGAGGTGGCCAGCGAGCGGGGGGTAATAGGCGGTGAAGAGTCAGCTCTGCTGGCCACTTCGGATCCATCATCCTGACAACAGTTGCATGTGAGAGCATAAGAAACGTGATGGGAGTTAACCATATTAAGAAAAGGACTGCACTCCCCCTCCCTGAAGTCCATTGTGTAACAAAAACAGAGGAAATCTACAGCAGCATGTCAATGACAAAAAAAAGAAAGGACGATTAAAAACGGGTTTTCCCTGCTGGTTCTAGGAAGACCAAATATAATAAAAATATAAAAATATAATAAAAATACAAATAACAATGCTAGCGCATCGTGGAAAGACAAAGAAAGAGGTATCCACTGAGCACACGACAAATCTATTACTTTCAATTGGAAATGTCTCATTTTTTGTCTTGTGAAAGGGTAAAATCTAACAAAGCTACGGCAACAAAAGTGTTGTATTATCGAATATTGAGATGCAGAACAAGAAAACACAAACATCATTTTATACTTTTTGGGTAGCTCAACAGGCATGTTTTTCGCTTGAGAGCCAACTCCTTAGGTGGGGGGAAAAAGGCTTCTAGCCAGCTTTCTTAACATTAAGGCTAACTTTGAGTGATTGCTTAGCAGGATAAAAGTAGGATAGCCTTTTTTAGCCAACTAAAAATTCAAGTTATTCTTATATTTTAGCACATTAATCATATTGTTTTCCTTTTCACACAGGTAACTGCATCATCAATCAGAATTATATTCATTAATGCTAGATAAAATATAAAATGCTATTCTAGCATGGATTTAGAGACCTACATACACCATGATCTAGATTATTACAGTATATTACTCATATATTACATGTTCTTGGCAAAATGCATCTTTTAAGTATAGTTCAGGTGGGCACTCACTGTTTTGAAATTTGTAGCAGTAATTTGTAGGATCACAGCCCCTTCCTAACCTTGTTTTCGATACAGACATCAAAATCAAGATTGACCCAGCATTGACCTACTGTAATAAATAGTAAAAACCATAGTCATCATGTTTTGTAGATGCCAACTCCTTAGTTTTTATGATAATTTCAGTAAAACAAACAATCTGAAGGTCCATATCACACTGCAGCAGTTGCACTGTTAAACACTGAGAAATTCCCCATGCTTTCTAGTATGGTGTCATCAAACCTTTAGGAATATAGTGTTTAGAGTTAATCGAGACAGACATCCTTTTGGAAAGCACAACTCAGAAGCAACAAAGCTGTACACCTACAATAGCAGTAATTTCTCATTGGAAAGTTGAAAAGCTGCCAGCTGTGGCACTAATGAAGCATGAGGAGCAACTGAAAGATTTCAGTGTTTCCTGAGCAAACAGGCACAATACTTTGAAAGGTGGAGGAAGGGGGGTTGAGGGGGGAGGACAAGGAATGGAACAAAGGGAAGGAAAGGGATCATTGTGAAGCGGGTTAAGCATCAAACAACATGTGCAGACTAAAGAAAATACAATAGTTCATGACAGCTCGTTCCCCCATCAACAACTTCTTTAAATCCAATGGCAATAATTTGTACATTAACAAGATCAATAAAGATAAAGCAAGTTTTCAATACCAAATGCCTTGGTCTTGTTTGAATAAACAGTCTCAAACCACCAAAGAAGGTTTGTTACACTTTCTCCATGGCAAATTAGTGTGAAGGACTGAAATGGTAGAGCACATGCATGATTGCATAGATGCATGCAACAACCTAATGTGACCTTAATAAATAAAAAGGTAGTGACTGTGAATACTTAAGAATGCACTCCTCAAGATAAGGAGAAACCAGAAACAAATCTCTGTGGAGTAAGTTAGTTCTGTGGTAGAATAGTACAGAGTGAGCACCTATTTTCTCTTGCATACATCTTTGTCTAATCCACATTTGGTACTAGCATAAATTAGAACTACAGCTCCACAGCTAGGATGCTAATCAGGAAAAATGATACTTGAGATATTGCTCCTACTTTAGTGTGCGCGCTATGGTATCACATTACGCAATATAGACACTCCGCTGCATGTTAATTTTTTATTCATAACATATGTCTCAAATGTACATTTATACTATCAAAGGTCTCTCCTGTAGACTATTTTTAAGTTGCAGTCATCCTCATGGCTTATTATACCTCTGTGTCAAGACTCAACTGACCTGCTTCTAGACACAATAACCTATAATCTGCCATATCCTGAAGCTGGGGGCATTACATTCCTTGAAATACTATTTTGGAATACAGTGCAAACAAAGAGAATTCAATATAATTTTTCAACAATAAAAGTCTGATCAGCTATAGTAAGGAAGTAGTGCTAAGCAAGTTATTTATAGGGTCTAGCATAATCCTATTTCTAAACAAAATACAATTTAAGAAGAAAACAGATATATTTGAATGGCTCCAAGGAGACAAAACATACTTGAACATTTATTAAATTAAAAACCTGCTTATCTAGTTAGAATGGTTATAACCCACTGAATGGTGCATGTCCTACAGTATAATGTTATATGGAGACACTGCTGTTGCTGTCATGGCATGTTTTTCAGATATAAAACAGTCCTCACTTTGCAAAACATTAGATAGATTGGATTTTGGATGAAAATCTCTCAGAGCCTCCTGGCCTGAAAGACAGAGATAGCATGTGCACCCTGATTTGGGAAAAGTACCATATATTGCATTCAAATAGTCCTGCCACAAAAAATGGAAAGTAAAAAAAAAAAACACTGTCATCCAACAGAGAAAGTGAGAAAAAATCCCTATCGGGACGCAGTAAGTGTGGCAGTTAGCGCAGCATGTGCTGGTTATCCATTTCTGAAGTGTCTCAAACAGCATTTGAAAATGCCTGATGATGTGGGTACAATAATATAGTCACTTACAAATCCTGTTTATTCAGCAGAGACGTTTTCAGTTGTGCATCAACTGACTGTCAGATTCCAAATGATTTCTATAGTGCTTTGTATTTTTATTCAAGCATGGACCATGTTGGCTGAGCCAGAAGGCGCTGTGTGTCAGCAGAGTACAAACACCAATTAAAAAATGCAATAATTACAATACCTACTGTGGCAGGCGCAAACAATGAAAAAAATAATGAAAGAATTTCAAAAGAACAAACCAAAGTCAGTTTGTTCAAATTTGTAGAACATGCAGGTCACCCTCTCCCTCAGCATCCTGGTGATCTCTAAGTTGGTAAAGCCTGCCTGTTCCACACTCTTCCTGCAGCTCATTTAGTCAGCCTCTCCAGTTTTAACCTTTATGTACATGAGATTCAAATTCTGGTTGCTTTAGTGCTTCCTGGATAAATGTGCAACATTAAGGGCTCATTTTACCCCTAGTGACAGAATTTGAATCAGCTACATTAGACTTCCATAAACCTCAGGGCACAATAAATTAATTAGGCTACATTTACTGTGTAATAAGTGCAGTATCATGTCTCGGTATGCCTAGAAGGCTCCATGGAACTATTTTGCTGCTTCTTTTATCACAAAAGTAAGCGGGGCCATTTCCTTCCAGCTTATGCCAAGGTAAGTCAACAAAACACAAAACAATTTGACAAGAAATACAGAACCTGCCACAGGCAAAATAGCCTATCAAGCTCTGGAATAGGTGGGAAATGAACAGTGAATTTTGAGAGAAAAGGTATCGCTGCAAGCAGAGCAGACAGTGCTGTAGTGTGAATACGAAATATGCTTCAAATCAGTGAAACCAATATCAGGTATAAAATGTCCCTGCGCACTAGGAAAGAAAACCAGCAGCTATGAATTTTACTACTGCTAAAGCTTTCACAAGCCACAGCGTGAAAAAAGGCACTCTACAAAAGTAAGAAGGAAATCAAAATCACCGTATGTGTAACCCAAGAAAAAGAACAGGAAAAGAGGACAAAGTGTTTCTCTGTCAAAACCTAACACATGTGAAAGCAATCCTTTAGGTTTATGAGCAGCATGAGCTGCAAGCCTAAAATTTATACTGTGGGTAGGACTCTACATATTTCCAAAAGCTATAGGCTATAATTATATACTTTTTAAACAGAGGTTCAAAATCTATTGGAAATCCATACTGTACATACTGATACTAACAAAACTATTATCCTCATAAAAATATAGCAACTTATACTGACTTAAGATAATTTACACATGATAAAAGGCAACATATAAATGATAAAGAGTAAAGGTCCCAGCACACAACCCTGTTGAACACCCTGAGTAAATTAGACATCACCAGATTTAAAATAGCTAAGATTTATGAACTGTCTTTAACCAAATATAGGAACATTTCACAATTTCACCCAGTGTGTTTTGAAGAAACCTGTCTGTAAAGCTTATTCAAAATACATTTTTGTATAAAAAGGAGTTTCTGATTCTCTGCCTTAAATGGATTCACTATTAGTTTCCAGTTTTGGCCCTGTGTCAATGTTTCACTACTGTGTGTGAAATAGTCCTCTGAGTGGATCCTATCTGTACCTCGTAGGATTTGGTCAAAAATCCCCACTTACTGTACCTCACATTCTGCACAAAAATGACTACAAGTCTGGGAGACGTCCTAGATTATATTTCTAGTTAACATAAAAAGAACCTCTTAAAGAAAATTGACTTCTCAATCTAATTTTAAAACATGTTTGAGAGGGGGAGCAGTTACTTCCACCCATCTCGACTATTCTATTATACAAATACAAACTACTATTCTAACTCCTGCAAACCAAACCAATCCCAACTTTCCTCGGTCCCCCTGACTATTCCTCCAACTACTACCCCAACCCAGACTATCTACAGGAGACACTCTATTATATACAGCAAAAGCAAACCTAATAAGTAAACCCTTAAATTCTAAAACTAGTATTTAATTATGCAATCACTAACTACAGGTGAGACTAATTATACAGGTTAAGCTATTTTATAAATGTCATGGAGGTCTCAATTCCTGGTAGCCTCTAGAGGTATTTATACTACTAAAGAGTTATTATAGTCCTCCATGAGACAACCTGTTTCAATACTTGTACAGTATCAAATTTCCTGTCTCCTACAGTATAAATCACTCCTTCATTCATTCAAAGACATTTAGCCACATTAACCTATCCATATATGGCAGTCACTGGAGATCGGGAATCATTCTAGTTGCTCTTCTATCAATTCTTTCAAAAGCCATAATATCTGTTTCTTGTGCTATAGTGACCAAAATGGAAAACAATATCCTAAACATGGTCTTCTAATTCATGGCACTGCCTGATCATAAATTTCCCAAAGTTAAATTCTTAAGTTTTATATATACATACATACATCCTTTTTTCCATTTTGATTGTCTTTCTATGCTGTCTGCTTGATTTTTGACAAATCCTTTTCACACATAGCTTCCTACACCTTAGAATGACCCCTGCAATAGGTGCTTATATTTCCTGTGTGGATCACTTTGCACTTATCAATATTACATTTAATTAGCCAAGTGTTTTTTGTAGTTTCATTGCAATTTCATTCCACTATCTTTTTTCAGCTGTGCCCATAACTCACTATGATCTTTTTCTATGAAACGTGGGCCTCTTTATGCTGACTGCAGAGTGCTTTCTTCATTCTGATTTTTCTTTATTTCTCCATTAAACAGTTTAACCCACATTTTCGTAGACCTGGGCATATTTGTTGTAGGATTTAATTTGTTTTGATTAAAACATTAAAGATTTGAAGATAACCATTCTTATAGTGATTCTGGATCTGGATACAAAACATGCTATGCTTTGTGCTAACGCCGGTATGCTGCATCATGATTCCTAGAATTTTTGCAAAATCTGCTTCCCAGTCAAAGATCATTCTCTATCTGTAGAATGGAAAAATATTGGTGGAACAGAGTAAACTTTACGCATATTGTCATTCTATTTCCTATCTATCAGATACAATTTAACATTTTTGTGTTTTTATTGTGTAAAGCAGAAAATGTACAAGGCATGACAGGTTACAGAAATGGCAAAAATACACATTTATATACAAAAGGTCAAATAGGTATGTAATTCTCTAGTAATAATAAACAATAATATTGGCTAGTGTTTTTTTCAATTATTAGTTTTTGTTTCATAATTAAAGAATGAAGAAAGTATTCTTTTTTTTTTTTACAGAAGAGGGTGACAACTCAAACCTGCATCTTTAACCAATCATACAATATTTTTTTGGTGCATTCTTTTACATAGTGTATCAGTCAACAGAAAGATACCAACAAAAAATATTTTAAAAAAATGTGTGTTTGGAAGGTTTGTGGATATTTACCAAGTCACTGTATTTTTGGGGTTTAATTAGAACAGAACCTCTCAGGACAGCTTTAGAAGTCATCTTCAATTAGGAAAAGTGTTAAACCATCAATGGACAAAAAAGGTACACTTAAGTTGCTAATATGTATTAACATTGGAAACATACATGTAACAAATTATACAGTTATGAATTAGTTGTATTTTTATACCCAATGTTATTGCCTGTTTTCACAGATGGATAACAGTCACTGGTGCTATTTAAGCAGTTGCAATCTTTTATGAAAACATCTAATACCTACATTGATTAATAAAAATTAAAATAATGGTTGTTCCCCTGTAAATAATTCCCATTTTTGATATTGCTCAACAATCACAGAATCTCATAAGAAAAGTAAAGCATGTTTTTAATGCAAGTATGGTAGCTAAATGCCATATTTAGGCTTCTAACTTTTGAGTACTGTACCTGCAGCTTTAAGGATTCTGGTCTTAGGGCAATGCTTAACAAAAGCCATCATTAATTCCTTTTCAAACACTGACATTCTCAGTAGTTCACATGAAGCAGTCCAACCAGATCATACTCTTATGAGGATACATTTTGGCAGGCTGTAATGAAAACTGCTCGTTCACAATTCAATCAAATTCTTATGATTCACTCATCCCTTAAAAAAGGGTAGTGATTTAGATAAGCAGGTAACATGAAGTTTCATCTCCTGTATTTCAGGTTCATTACCTGCAGAATACCAGCTTGGTATTTGATAAAGCTATACAGAAAATGCACTTAACATAGATATAAAGAAAAAATACAAGTAGATGTGCTGTATACACACACGGATCTATCCATATTTAAAGATGAAAAAGAAAACTGTTGAGATTTTTTAAAATAAAATGTCTAATATGAACTCTCAAATCTTAGCATTATTCAATGTGAATAACCATGGATATACAGCAAAATTAATTAATTTAAAATCTGATTCCAACATAAGGAGAGTAAAAGTATGCAATGATTTTAAAATTTTACAGTTATATCTTTAAAGTCCTTTCCCTGTAAGAGGGAAAGTATAAAATATGTTTTTGATACAAAAGCAAGGTGGAGAAAAGACAAAAGGGCTTTACTGAGTTGAAAAATAATGTTTGGACAGCTTTGTAGGTTCTTGGCTTTCGGATCTCATTGATCTGCCCTTGCTGGTATAGGCCTAGTTATTATAGGCTAAATAATAAACTGTCTTACTCCACCTTCGACAAAATAGGGACATAATAAAACGGCCTTTAATGACCTTATTTTTTATCATCAGGATTTTAATAACATATAGAGCTTGTTATTCAAGCAGTTGAAATGACACGCATGTCTAAATAGATCTTAACCTTCCTCGGGGAGACAGAGCTTCCTCAGATGTCTCCAAAAGAATATGTTTTCATAATCAATCCATCACTGCTATGGTGATTGAAAGCTAGCCTCATTGTAACTGACTGTCGCCAAGTGCTAATCTAGACAACTAGAGTGCGACTGTCACCACGTGCAGTACAGTAACAGGTACATTGATATCAACATGCCATTTGAGTAGCCATTGATTTTATAGATCGTGCACTAAAGTAACAATGCTTTCCATTACAGGCACCTTCAGACAGCTTATTGAATCTGGGGACACTTAAATGTCTCCAAATGAAGCAGAAGGGCATTTAGATGAGGCACAAGGTCAGAATCTTCAACGAAAACTATGGAAGAAACATCAAAGAAGAGACTTCTATACTATTTTTAAGTGTAAACTGTTACTATTTTTTCCATCAATAACATATAAGGATAGCCGAGATGGTGTATACTATGTACTGTGTTTTTGAAGGTTTGGGCCACTTACCAGGTGCAACAAAAGCATTTATTGAATAAATTAAAAAATGAATAACTTTAAAATCTCTACAGATAGTTATAAGAAGGAGTTATATCGATAGTTATTTATGCATATACATAGAAAGTTAACAAATACCACCAAATACGTACAGTATGGACTCAGCATCTGTGTTACATAACCATACAATACATATATATATACAACACCTCACAGCATTCATACAGTAAAAATCACCATGACTAAAATATAATTTAAAGAGTTTTCCATGTGGCTTCTAATTTTACTCGAGACACTTCCCTTGAGTCTAATAAAAATAAGGCTCTATAAACAGTCACGTTTTAACTTACACATTATTTTACTTCAGAATACTTGGTTTTAAACCAATATCGTACATTTAAAAAGCAAACAGGGAGACTGCTATAAAATGTAACCATATGAAGGTTCTTGGACTACTTTTGTTATATGTTCAGGACACTTTTACAAAAGATGATTTCCCTAAGAAATCCATGGTTGCCAGGTGACATCTTATTGGAGTGAAACCGGTCAAACAACAAGTGTTATGCTGATGAAACAAAGCAACGATCTGTAAAGGCCTCGTGCTTGTCTGTTCAATAATTTCTCTTATTGTCCTCGCTGAATGCTTTATTTAAATTTCATTGGTAAGACTGTAGCATTTACACAGTACAAAGAGAATTTCAAATAAATTATCTAATAAAAAAATAACAAAAACACTCAAAGCTCTATAATTAAACTATTCAACAAGAATTCCATGGCTGAAAATAGGTGATTACATTCTGTAGATCTGTGCCAGACATTGCATATAAACTTCAAAGTCTATCATTAAATGAGCTCATTGGCACTTTCATGTGAAATGTAGGATTCCATGTGGACAGGAAGTCCTGTGTTTTTTATATAATTCACACATGCAAATAAGATGTACCCTACTCGTTCTCTGCAGAGAGATTTTTTTTTTTGTTTGGCCCCAAAGCTTGCCTTTTTCCCCCAAATGTGCCAAGTTTTGTCACTTCATGTGAAATTAACCACATATTGAACTTGCCTTGTTGACATTTTAATTTTGGATTTCTGTAATGTTATTTTTTCCTATTTATTGTTATTGTATTATTATTAAACATAATTTTAGGTCTCCCGATAATTCAAGTATCCCAAAGTGTTTACGTTATCATTTCAATTTATAACATTCCAAATTGGAATAATTGTTAACTTGGCAAAAAATGAAAACAGTTAAATAAGCATTTCTCTTGGTAAAATGCTAATTATACCATTTTACTTTTAGCTAGCTTTGATTGTTTTAGTTTCAAGTTATTATAACTGGCTTTTGAAAACTAATTACCTGGTCAAAACATAAGCATGACCTAAACATTTTGAAGACAGCAAATTAACTTTCTCCTAAGAGAATATTCTTGTTTATTTTATTTCAGCTTTTTTTTCCTCAGTTCAATATGGTGGCGTGGTAAAACAAAGAAATAAGTTATTAATTTGCTTACGTTAAAGATGAAATGAGGAAAAGAAGATTACTTTTAGATTGTAACTTTTTTCTTGTAAGATCTGCTGACACTAATAATGTTAAATTTGGAAAGAAACACAAGCCGGTCAGCAGAAAAAAATATGCACTATATCAGACTCCAAGAAATGATGGCCATTCAAGATTTTCACCGGGCACTGTAAAATCCCCCTCTTAGCAATTAAAATAAATCTGAGATCGCTCACTTTCCAGTGATTCAGCAAATAAATGCATCTTTTAATAAATGCATTCTTCTGTTTACAGTATGTGACAGAAGAATGGTAAATGGAGAAAAATAGGAGTGCAGAAGAAGCTTTACTCTTTGTTATTTTAATTATCAGTCCCAGTCACAAAGAAGATCGATGCATCTTTGATGCATATTTTAGTCTTACCAATGGTAATCAAGAGACAAATATTTACAATGATGTCAAAAGAGAGTCATCATAGTCCTCTGTACAATACAGTTCATGATAAACACTGAGTTGGCTTTATAAAACCTATATTGTTACCTTTGAATATCTGGGAAATAAATTAAACCTGCTAACTATGCAAGTATAAGGAGGCAAAGGTGTTATACGCACCCACAGTGCTGTCCCTTATCATAATTTATCATTACACAGAAGGCAAGACTCTCTAAACTCAAGTCTAACACCTGAAAACAAAAACATAGACCATCACTATTTATCAAGACTCTTATTTAATGTTCATACTTAATATTCTGCCAACAGATCTACGTCTAACTCAAAATATGCAGTTAATGCAACACTTTTCACTACCATAAACAATATTTTTTAAAAATGTTTCTCAAAGCATGGCAAATATTGATCTCATATATCCTCTAAAGACCACCATTAAGCTCGTTTTGACACCAGTGAAGCTTTTTATAATAAACCAACAAATTAATGACATAACGCTGACCACAATATTTTTAGATGCAGACAGCACAACGGGTGAATTTAATCTATTGTCAGGAACAAAATCGAAACACAACAGACGGACTATACCGTATATCACAAAAGACTAGACACAGTAAACTTTTCACAATTGTGCATTGTGTAACCAGATACAACAGCAAAATGCAAATTAGTCTTTTTTCAGAAAACTATATCTGGTATGCCAGTCCAGAGAAGCTCCATAATCCATGAATAATTTATCAATTCTACAGCAAAATACATCACACAAATTTGCCAAAATCCTAAAATCTGTTGTGCCCACCTTGTACAACAGCAAAAATGTCAAGTTCAGTTCCATTCAACAGTCTTTCATATACCCTATACATGCTGTGTCCGGAAATGGCTGACAAAACATAAGGTTTTCATATGTTCAAACTGGCTCCCTACAGAATGGGTAATCTAAGGTAGAAATAGCTGTCCATCAGTGCATTCTGACCATTCAGAGTCTTAGGGGAGGTTCTTAGCTGTCTCTTGCATTGGCCCTATTTATTTGCTTGTTTATTCCGGCCCTCCAGCAAAGCATCCTCTCAATCTGTCACAGGTCCACACAGGAAGTGTGCAAAAACACACTTTTCTATTGCCAGAACAGCATAAATATCCTTTCTAGCTGCGTCAGTAAGTAAATGCAACAGTGGAAATAAATCATTTTTATTCCTTTCCTTAATTATGTTTTGGAAGGCAAGGAAAACCATTCTAGGTCATGTCTTCTGTCTGTATGAAATTCCATGCAATTTTTTTTTTCCATAATAGTTCAATCACTCTCAAATTTTTATTCATGGTAGAAGATATATTAAGGAAGACCTGGAAAGAGAAATTTAAATTATTTTTCCAGTACAACAAGAGAAATTGACTTTTGAACAAAGATAGTACATTCTATCCATTGTTAGTTTTTTTTCCTGTTTTAATTCTGGATGTTTCTTTTTACTGTGTGTACAGCATAAGACATACAGTATTCAAAAAGGTTCAGAGTTGATTCCCAAAGGGCTTGAATTCAAGACCTTTACCAGGCCTGTACTGTGTATACTTTCCAAGATAATTCAAGTTTATTAGAGGCTTCATCCATTCCGGGAAGACATTGACCTTGTTTCATTTGGGGGAGGGGTTTATTTAGGACTTAAGTGAATTAAGACTTATTTTAAGTCATACACTGTCAGAACATACAGAATATTCAAATGTCAGTCAAGATGCAACAAGTGTTTTAGCCAGATGATTATACAGCAAACAAACCTATGATGGTGGTATGTGTGTGTCTTAAGGTGCTTACAAACAGATTAGACCTCTACAGCTTTCAGTTTTTACTGATAATGTGTTTACAACAGCTGTGATAAAGCTTTTTGGCCTTAACACAGTGCCAGAAAAGCACTGTGTGCACTGAAAAACATATAAACAGTAACTGTTTTTTTGTTGTTGAAGCTATTGTTCTAACAAGGACACCTGCACGTTTAACAACAGTGTGACCTTAACTACAGTTAAATAGGGGAGAGAGACATTTAATTAGTCTTCTCTGTGACAATTTCTTAAATCTCAAAAGCAATTGGTAAACAATCTAAATTTATATACAGTGACCATACAGCAAAAAGAATGCAGCAAATGATATTTTAAATCACTTTAGTTTTGTTCCTTTTTGTAACACAAATTGAATATCACATGTGATCAATTGGGCAATTCAATTTCATTTATGTTCTTTATATTTGCAATGTAAATGGCAGTTTGTTCACTGAAAAACAGATCTTATTTTAAAGGGGTCAACGGTTGAACAAGAAAACTGTAACATTAAGCTTTTAATTGTTACATTATTTTGGATACTGAAGTCCACTTTACTGACTCCTTCATAAAACTGTGTAATTAGTACAATATTTTTTACATTCCTTTATTTTGTCAGCTGTGTTCATCCAATCTTACACTTAAAGTACTCATTACTCATCAGAGTAACACAGAACATTGTATAGTATGTTAAAATAGTTAATACATCTCTTTTATTTCCTCATATAGCAGTAAGAAAACAATTTCAGTAGAAACAGAATAAAACTGGAGAATTTGGATTTACGTGCTGCAGGATCGAAGTCTTTTTAGGCTGATTTTCTTTTGTAGGTTTCAAAGATGTGTATCAAGAGGAGATGTTGGTCAAAACAAAAATAAATATAAAAAGCATAAAAATTGCTAACACTAAGATCAAAGACAAAAAGCACAGTTAATGAAATGATGATAGCTGTTCCCTAGACACAGATAGCTTGGGCAAACAGAATACATTTGCTTTTCGAAATTGTCAAAGAAATACAGTTCACTATCTGTTCATAAAAGCTACTATACAAGCACTGACCCTAATTTAGATTTACAGCTCAAATATTTGCAAAGTATAACAAACCTTGGAGAATACCTTTCAAAAGCTGAGCTCAGAATGACTACTAAACCTCGATTTAATATGTTTGGAGGTTTTATTTCACAAAAGAAGAATTCAATAGACATCTTTATTGTGAAGGACAACTGTGTTGATGTTTTTAAAGAAAAAAAAATCCAAGAATCACTTACTCTGTTTTTAGCTTGTCCTTTATTTAACCAGATAAGTTAACCGAGAACAAATTCTCATTTTCAATGGTGATTCTTTCTATTAATAATTTAATACGGGATCCCAAAGTGCTTCACATATACATGCCTTCTTCAGACTTCTGACTGGTATGTCCAAACCATCATAAATTAAATCACATTTTCTATAACATCATGGCAGCTTCCCTGTGGAAAATTATAGTATATAACATTCAATTTAGCAGATTCCCATTATGGCCCAGTTCTACTAAATATGTAGCACTCATACCTCATAAGTAAAAAAAATGCAAAAAATGTAGATTGACCATTTACTCCACATGTGCAACTCAATAAACACATTGCTATTTATAAACCTTGGCACCAAACATCTAAAACCTTGTCCTCCTCAATAATGTATCCTGTATTTGGCCAAAAAAAAGTATTAACAGTCTCATTACATTTCATACGGCTTATAGATATTTTGTCAGAATTATTGAAAAGCTGAAATGACCGTCTTCTAAAATATGGTCTTTTTAAAACAAATTTATAGCCAAATAAACTTCAATCTCAACTAAACATTGAGCTGAGTTAAGGTATAAATGAAAAGAGTACTGGAATTAATATTTAATAATGCTAACAGTTGAAGCCCTCTTAATGTCACTAAGTGGTAGAATTTTTGGTGAACTGTAAATAGTATAAGATTCATAATGCTTATTTACCCAGTCTGGATGCTTTGGATCAGGCCTGAAACAATCTTTTAGTTTCCCGCTATCTGTCAAATTCCAACACTTTTTAACACACTTACAATCAGTTATAGTTTAAAATGTTTTCCCTAACAAAGCTGCTTTTGACATTTCAAAACAATATTTTGGAGTACAAGATTTGGAGGAACCCACGTATTTCACATTCTATAAGATGCCTTCTCCTTGCTCCCTGCAGTACAAACCAAAGAAATAACAGATAAAGAATTACCAACTGTTGACAAGCTGATACGCATCAGAATTTTAATGACTTCATTAAGAAAGAGGTGAGCTCAGATTCATACAACATCCTAATTAAAGGATATCAACCAAATTTAATTTCGGCCTCTTTGGGTCTTTGGAAAAAGAAGGAGGTAGACATTTCCACTATTGCATCAGTGTACATCTGACAAAAAAATGTCCTTCCCTGTTTTTAATATTTTTTTAAAAAAATGGAATGTGAACATACTGAAAATCCATTCCACAGGAGGTCTCAAAGGTGAAAGCTAAGAGCTCTAAGCAATATACCACCTACACACCTTAGTCATTTACTTATTCATGTATTTGGCTCAAGCATTTATGAAATAATGAGGTTCCACAATCAGGCTAACTTAACGGCAATGAAGCAGACTAAGACTCATAAAGCCATCTATTCAAAAAGGGAGTTTATGATAATTGCATAGTAAATCATTTTAGTACTATTCCAAGACAAACATTACTATAATAATCTTAATTACAGGGCAAAGGCTTTCTCTGTTGAAATGAGTATTTACATATACGAGAAAAATTATTCATTCCTTCTGCCCAAAGGCTAAGATTTTGACCAGGTTGTTCATTTGTAGATTACAGGAAATTTATACATTTTTAATTTTACCTCAAAGCAATCAAAAAAACTACAGCACCAAAATAAACCAACATATTAACAGTTAAATGGTAAATTGAATCTTTGAAACCTGACTTTTAAAACTTTGCTTTGCAAAAATGTATCTGAATCAAGACAGTTCAGCTCTAAAAAAAAATTGACCTACATCATTTCTCGGCGAAATGAATAACAAAAAAAACAATACATAACATCAGAGTTTACCAAATCTATGTTGCAGTTAAAATCATACATTTACATGAAGCACCACCATTAGAGTTTTAAAATACAGATGTTGCACAAGCTTTATATACTGAAGTGGCTTACAATGCACTGCAACATCACTCCTAATTGGGGCCTTTAAACTATGAACCCCTTTATCAACTAGTAAAGGCTAAAATATGAGCATTAGAAGTCATACATATTGAATTAAACAAGATACCCTGAAGTGTCACTGTAGGTCATTTGTATTTAAGGAGCCTGTACTTTTAAACTAAAACCCTGTGTGATTAAAACCTACATTTAAAATAAATTGAAATATCAAACAATGCTGAATCTTTATGACTGACTGAAGGAATTGATTGCTATTTACTATGAAGGTTCAGATGAATTAATCAATTCTTTTTGTTGCTAGAGAAATGATCAAAGGTTATTGTAGTTAACTTTGTCTTGTGATGCATCAATTGTAGAACGGCCATAATTATCCCCCTTTGTTAAAGGATATTTCCTAATTAACCAATAGTTCATGTGCTGATTACTTACTATTTAGATCAGATTCATTGGATTGTTTTGAATGACAACCTGCTGCTTCAGACCGAAATGTAGGTCAGCTAGAGCATTCCAATTCAGATGTGAATTGAACAGGACCTTAGTAAATGGCAAATGGGTTTTGAGTATAATGTAACTCAATGTAGAAACAGAAAAGAATCAGATTTTTTTTTCTATATGGACTTTTAGAGAGCACAAGTAACACTGTCAATACAAAACAGGTATCAAGGATGAAAATCATTCTGAGCAAAACATTTCTTTAAAACTATAAGGTTTTTCTTTCAATTTAAAAAAAATCTTATCACTCAACACAGATCCAGAGGGATGTCTTTTAAATACAGGAACTGTGGTTAATAACACAGAACAACTCAAGATGGATGCCCTAAGGGTTCTGCACAATGCATCATTTCACAGTGGCATAAAATCTAAGATAAGACTGCAATCCATATATAGTTTGCAGCATTGGATAAACTTTTTTGAAGGAAAAGGGTTTTTACCAGACTCACCGACAAACTGAGGAGTCAAAAGAATTGAAAACAGTCATTCAACACCCCAAGGTTTTGAAAAAGTATTGATTAGTCTCCTCACTGTTGGTTAATTAAACCTCAAGCAATCTATTTTTGACAATATTATGTAAAAAAAAGGCTGTTTACATGCTTGCATTTATTTAGCAGCATTACCTCCTTATAACCTGATCTCACCAGAAGCTAAGTAAGGCAGGGCCTCGTCAGCACTAGGAGACTAATGAGGTTTGCTCTGGTGTTGCTAGGCCAGCAGTTGGATTTGAAGGCAATGGATAAAGCAATGGACAAGAATTTCTAAAACCAATGTCCCAGTGTGGCAGCTAGGAAAACTGTATAGCAGGAGATAACGTTCTACTGATTAGATGTTAAACCAAGGAGCTGACTATCACTTTTTTTTGAAAAAGCAGCTGTGTCCTGGCTAAATTCCTCACTGGGTTTGTACAATCGTGTCTCCCGAACGCCCCCCTCCATGCAACCAGTCAAACAATTCCTAACTTCTCAACTTGACCTGCTGTGTAATGGGTGGGACTGCTGGTGCATAGTGTTTGCCACACATCACACAGGTGATTGCTGCACTTCAATGGTGGATGAAGCAACATATACGGTATGGAGAGCAATCTGAGATGCTTTCGGATGGAAATCATTACATAAAGTAAGGAAGAATTATCATTTATTGATTTCCTATTGATTTCTTTTACTTTAACACAATGCAATAAAGTATTACAGAAGCAACGACAATACAGGTGAGTTTTTTTTAAGTTTGAAGACAATAAAAATATAAAAATCTGCTAAAAGATCTTTATGGATCTTTTGCCATACCAAATTGTTGCTTCTGTGCACTATATAATTTTAACTTACATAAAATCTATTTAATGCAAACACCATTGCAGACATATTAAATCTTATAGATCACAACATCATGGATTTACAGCTTACCATCCAGTTTAGTTAATGAGACCTTCACTGTACATGTAATTTATGATTTAATAAGTCTCTACAGTACCTTTAATTCATTGCTTTACTTTGGGGAGGAAAAAAGTGAAATAACCTTCAGGCTGAGCATCAATTTATAATATAGGGGAAGAGCTTAATTTCAGTCACAGAGTAAAAGGTTATTTTTCCTCAGAATTAATGGAAGGAGAACAACATGAGTAATCAAGATTGAACTATAAAGACACACCTTCGGTTATTGTTCCCATATATAAAACTGTTTAGCTTGAAGAATTAGCTGTTTACAAAAATACCCAGATTAGTCATACTTAATGCCCTATGCCTAGAGTATTACTGAGCACAGCAAATACTGCAATTAATAAAGTTTGCTGCTAGATGTGAAAGGTACTGAATATCATTTTTCAGGCAACTAGATGGGCTTCAAATGAGATAATTTAACGTTTTTAATGCCATCTTTTTTATGACGAGAAATTTACATACAGTTTATTTCTGTGAAATAAACTAAAAAGGACTAATTTTCTGCATACAACAGACATTTTAATCTGTGTTGTTTGGTCACTACTTTGGGAAAATGGTAACAAACCCCTGTGGTGCTTGTAAAAGTATAATAGTTGAAAAAATCCAACATGTATTTTATTCTGAGGTTCCTGGAATCTCATATTATGACATGCAAACTCAAATGAACAAAACTGAACTGTAAACTCTCTCAGCCTTGTTATTGCTCTAGGCAAAAGTCTGTGACATTTCAAGTCAATGATTTTTAATCAACTTCAAAAACATACATGCAATTCTCAGTGCATTAAGAAAGTTGTAGCTAGAGCAATGCTTGTTTAGTCTTCTAGTAAGTTAGAAATACTTCAAAGCATCTTTACCTTCTGGATTGAGACACTGAGGCCCTTATCTAGCAGCATATGAAAGCAATCCTTGTGGAATCCATATTGATTTTTATGTTTCTTTCTCTTTAGATAAAAGAAAGATTTGCTTACTATTGCTCTTAACACCACAAAGTAGCATATCAACTTCTCCAGCACTGTGCAAGCGCACCATTGTCAATATACCCCCCAAAGCAACAAGCAACAGTGATTTCAGATGGAACATGGATCTTGAATCCTGTAATCTTTTCTCTTGTATGTTCCCAGTTGAACACTTCTTTTCCAGGTTCTTTGAAGTTGTTCTGAACAGGTCGTCGTCATTTAATGAATGTAATTGATAAACAAAGCATCAAAGAATTTGAGGAATTATGGCTGTGAGGGAGGAAGAAGAGAAGCTTAACCTGGGAACCACTCTTCCAGTTTAAAAGCTCGCCACCCACCAACACTGACAAGCTCCAACATTTCAAAACAAAAGTTGGCACTTCTATTTGCATAGCATCAAAACCTCCCCTGATCCTGTTCCCAACATGGAATCTTAAACCCACCCAATGCCCACACATTTAAGGTCTTTGATTAAGTGGTTTCAGTATAAAAAGTGAACTTCTCATTCAGGGTCTACTTGTATAATATAAAATAAAAAAGTACTTTGAGGCTCAAAAAGAAGACCACGTAATATGTGGACTGTAAACGTCTTTAATCCTGGCTAGGTCTCAATAACTCACAAAACAACAAAGAAAATAGTTTTAGACTCATAACACATACTTTTCACACTTTAGCAGATGTGAGTAATGACTGAATGACTGTACACTGTAATGTATCATTAAATGAAGGTGGGATTAATAACTTTACAAAGATGATTAGGAAATATTTAATATAAATAATACAAAGTTATGAAAATATTACTCTTGCAACAGTCTCTTATATGTTTATTTTGCTACAGTGCAAGTCTAAAGTATTAAATCCAAGATAGATTTGGCTGTTTCCTTACACCACTTTTTACTACACTGAATTAGAGTCACCTGTAAACACATAAGTCTGACAATACAGTTGTATATTACCTCTAGATAGTAGTCTTATGTCTACTTATGATAAGTCTTATGATTGAAACTAAGTTTTTTTTTTATTTCACCTTGAAGGAAATTTCTCATCATCACATATCTTAGTTCAGCAGTCCTGTGAAGAACAGCCCTGTGATGCTGATGTAGGTGCAGAATAAGAATTGATACCTATACCATGCTGACGTGCAAGCCAGTTTCCCTGATGAAAATAATATTTATGTGACTTGCTAAGTCTTTTCAAATAATTCTAGAGGTGACATTTTTGTTTGTGTGATGATCTGATTAAGACTGGGATTATCGAAGTGGTTGCACACCACTGGGGAAGATCTAGTTCTAGGGTCTTCTCAGTTGAAGGCACAACTTCAATATCTGGAATTTGCCAAGTACCTAAAGTTCTGCAATCTCGTCAGTGAAATACACCACAACCCTAATTGACTAACTCTCTTCAGAATCAGGAAAAAGGAATAAAGAATGGCTCTGATGCATTTGATTCTACTAAATGTTTTCTTGAAAATATCCCAATGGTAAAAATAGATAGTGAATTTTTGTACATAAAAATAAAATTTAGAAAAGGGATGAAAACTTAGGAAGATGCATTAGGCCTTTGATGCTAAGCGTGCAAAAATCTGTAACCACTATAGGTGATTTCTGAAAGCAATTAAAACATCCCTGATGCCACCAGGGAAAGCCACTGTTATTGCTGCAATTATTCTTCCTGATAATATTCCTTGAATAGGTTTGCTATACAGGTGAATGCCTCAGGATATCTTTGATGCATTGCCAGCTTTCCACTTACCTGTCATCGCTAAATAAAATACTAAAGTAAAAATAATACAAAATAATCTCAGAATACAAGGTACTTTACCTTACCAAGACAGACAAGTTATGCTTCCCTGCTTCCCTGATTCGTATGGTGCTGCGGTATATTAATAAGTTGAATAGTGGGAGACAGAATTTCTTATTTATATTTTATTTTCAAGGACTGATTTTGATATATCTGACTTAGCCTGAGGCATCACAAAGTGCACAGGATTGTTTGTAAGAGAGTGCTCCCATAAAGGAGAAGCAAAGAAACTTTCAGCTGGATTTTAAAAAGTTTACAATTTGAAATTGAAATGCTCGCATCCAGTCCAAATTTAGACTTCTTTAATTTTACAAACTGTTACACAGTATTTTTAAAATGACTATGTAGAGATGCAGTTCAGCACACATGCTTCTCTGCTGAATTATTCATGTATGGAACACAAATATTTGAACAGATGTAAATTGTTACATCTTTAGAATTTAATGATTTGCAGCACTAGCTGTTATTTTCTTATAAGAACTATATCATATAACTCACATTTTATTTTTATTTCGGCAGGGATACCCGAGTAAAGTTTAGTTGTATTACTATTTTAATTATTCATAAAATAAAACACTTCTTGCTATAAAACCTGTCTCTGGCAATACACCTTTGAGGACGAAGGAACTCCCAGCCGTCTTTAGGAATAACAGTGGCCCTGGCTTCAGGAGCCATTACCTTTGCCCTTACACTGCTGAGGAAGCAATCAGATTGTCCATACCAGTCTCAGCTGAGAGAAACAGGAACACAAAGTGAAGAGCAGCAGAGAATCTGTATTCACCAGGTGGCAGGACAAAATAATGTTTGCAGACTTGAAAAATAAGTACAACAAACAAAAAATAATTAAACAGTAACACTGTTTTTATCCTAGTTCAGGTGTGTAGCTGCGTCAGCATGCGTAAGCTGCAAAGGAACAAGTAATAGGTTTATTCCATGCTGAAAAGAGAAGAAAAACAAACAAACACACACTTCAGGTGTGAAGAAGGCCCCACGGCCGAAACGTGTTTTTTTTCTTCTCTTTTCAGCATGGAATAAACCTATTACTCGTTCCTGTTTTTATCCTTACTTTTTGTTTAGACTGTGTGCATTGTAGGGGCCTTAGAGGAGGAGTAATCAGTGTTAATTGTAAGATCTGCCCTACAGTCAATACAGGCTCTATAATGAGACTGAACTCAGTGCTGCTTATCTGTAAGGTCCATCTGCTGCTCTCTGCAGTTTCCAGTGTAATACAAACCCTTCAGGGCTCGGGGGCTTTCCTAGCTTGGGTTTCTGTTTGAAGGGGACTTAAAAAATGTACAGTCAATCATAGGGGAAGCATTAATTGTTTCTAAATGCCAAATTTATCTCTGTGGCCATCTGTTTGATGAACAATGTGACTAAATGCATTGTTTACATATGTATATAATACATAATAGACACCAACTAGTCTGAATTCAGTCATTAAAATGGATTTTGGAATGTGCCTTTTATATAATAAAAAGTAAGTCTTTATTTCCAGTTTTTGAAATTTTGAATCAATTCAATGCCTGATCACTGAATGAATAAATCTTTGTAATATATGCAGTCTTAACATCTGTAGAATACTAAATAAACTTTAAACATGGAAATCAAGTGCATATAGCATTTAGTCTCTAGATAATACATTTCTAGATCACAATATTTTACAAACAACTGACTGACTGAATTCACAATATCATGTTTAATACTGAGCCAGATCGATAGATTTGGTTCAAAGAATTAAAACAAAAATAAGAACAGTTAATAAATAAAGTGAACTATGATACTAAATAGAATTAGTTAAATTAATTTCTATTAACACATATAGCTAATACAAAAATAGTAATTTGGAGACTTACAAAGCAGATTAAACCAGAGTAGTATGCTTTATGAATCAACAAGTTGGTGCCTGATACTTCAATTCCAACTAAATTAAGATCCATTCAACAAAATAAAACTAGAAACCATTAAAAATGTGATAAGATACATTATTTAAAAATTATTTTGTCAGAAATGGAAATCATTCTTATAAACAGAATTATCTGAAATAGCTTTACACTTAAGAAATACAATATATGTTTTGTCTCGAAGTGTTTGTTTTGATGAACATTTCATGGCAGAAGCTTCAAAAGAACCATTCACTAATGTCAAGGTTTCAGCCAGACTACTCCAAACTGACCTACAGATGGTGACCCATCTGACAGTGAAATTCTGCCAGTAGACAGGTTGTTCCTGCCTGCTTAACTTGCCAAAAATAACAAGTGAAAATCATAACATAAAACTAAACAAGGTTTTTGAACTTTTTTTTTTACCACTTCAGAAGGTAAGATACAGGTATTTTAAATAACCCTCTCTATGGTGGTAGGTATATATTAGTATGGTTCAGCTTTTATTTTTAATAAGAGATTTGAAATACTCCTGAATTTACCAATCCAGAATTGTAGAAGCATCGAGAGAGACTTTAAATGGATGAACAAACAGAATTTCTCCCATGAGAATTTCCTTATTTCTTTTTGTGGCACAGATGTGTGTAATCTTTGCGATGTCTGACATTCTGCTAAGAGGATGACCTTCACTAAATCCATTTTTAACCAAGCCTCAGTGAAGATTGAAGCCAGAGATAGAATCCTCAAGGACTTTAAGGAAGTGTATCAAAAGAGAGAAAAGTGCTGAAGAGGTGCATGACCAATCTCAGTGAGGTTAGGGTCTGTTAAATGGAAAAGGCAAGTGAGATGCAGGTATCACAACTCAAAACTAGTTCATTGATACAGCTGGTAATCCCAAATGTCTCCAATGACAACTATCATTTTAAAAAGGATACTTTAAATCTGAGTGGAAATATTTAAACTAAAAAAATACTTTGATAAACATATGCTAACTGTTTGATGAATCCCATTATTATTTAGTGACAAAATCCAAATACTTGGATTTAACAGTTCACCCAGAGATTAAATCTACTCACAACACCAAACACAGAAACATGTTAATGGAAAAGAAAAAACGTTCAAAAACACTATTTTTGTAAGAATTCAGAATTAATTTGCCCTTGCAAATATGTTATGCATGAATTTTACAGACATCTTATAGAATCTTGTTCAGAAGACAGAATCAATGAATGAATTTTACAGGTAATATAATGGGTGGGATTGCAATGAATTAATTTTTGTAAAAGTAACAATTCCCAGAAATGTTACTGAAATATGCCAAAACTGTACTGGACTGTTTGGTTACTAAAAACAAGTGGCTTAGGAGAGGAAAAGGACCTTCACACATGTCATTCTATCACTTTCTTTTCATACAACTGCACTTCATAACCCAAACTGCTTTAGTCATTCTGTGTGAGAAAGATACCCCTAGTGCAGACTGTTCAAAGTCAGGAAATCTCTGGTAAATCTCTGAACATGTGAATCCTTCAGAGACATGATCCTTAAACTCACAGGCGGGGTATCAGGCAAAACCCCTGCAAATATTCAGGTTGCAAAAATATCTATCCACACAGCACGTAAGCACAATGTGACGTACACCCATATTCACTGTTTGTGACAGAAAATGACAATCATTTTTAAGTAGAAAGAGAAAAAGATAAAAAATCAATAAGTAGTTAATATCGTTCCTGGGATAAAAAAAGAGGTTTCACTACTCATACAATTTCACGAGTATGCAATGTTTTAAGATGCATAAGACTGTCCTCCGCATGATAATTTCTTACAAACAATTCTTTGATGTTCCTCAAAAACAGTAATATAATGCTTCTTAGATCTATTTTTAAATCAATGACAGTCATCAGAACATGAATGAAATGGTTTATGAGCCACAGACGATGACCATCAAAATTCTTTGTTGCAAACTGATTTGACATGGCATAGTCATTAATATTCAAAAGGTTATATTCCAAGTGAGATGTGTGAGTCCTTATTCTAAGTATACAATTCTGAAGTAAAGGCAATTTAGAAGGCGAGTCTCAAGGGTCAAAGATGTACTCTGAAGAAGAGCCCACTGAGATTGTGTAGTGTGCTGAGGGATCCAGCATGTATAGCTTTCAGTCTCTAAGGGCCTCTGGAAGAAAACAAGGGCACTACATAAGGCACGCACATTCACCCTAAGGCGTGGGCTACATGACTTAGAAAGTCATAACCAGCAACTTGTTTATTCTACTTCAAACAGACACTCAGACACTGTTCCGGTTATTCCTGTACTCCCCCCGACCAATAAATCAATATGGGGATGGATGGGGCTCGGGGAGGTGGGTGGACAACAATGGGCAAGTGTTAACAAAATGAAAGTCAAGAGCGGAGGCTCAACTGTTATGACACACAGCGTTCATCTGGCTGATTCTCCTGGTAGGTTCATTCACAACACACCCCCTACTCCAAGCCTCTTTACTTTAACATCTGGATACACATTTATCTTAATACAAGAGAAAGAAAAGTAAATGTGTTTTGACAAAGATTCTCAACATTTGTTATTAACATTAGTATGACATTACTAACATTTGATAAATAAAGCTTTACACTGTCATTTCGTACCACTGGTTGCAGTGTGCAACATCTTATTTTCCAATTTTCATCAGCTTGTAAATAGCTGGGTAGAATCACGTATTGTATCTACATACTATCACTTAGCAGCAAAGAGATGTTTGTTGTATAGAAACTGTAGATGGTGCTGGGCTAGATGAAGATGGACTACAGCAGCACAAATCCACACATCATTTTTTTATTTACTGTATCTTCAATATAAAATGATGTAAAATGAAAGGCTTTTGCATGCACATATACATGCTGCCATACTTTAAAATCAACTCCTCAGTGCAGTTTTCTACTGCAAGTTATTATTCATAACTTCAAATGACACTGTGGAAGTGTAATTTAGCAGTGAAAAAATAAGGTAATTCTTCTTAATGATTAGGAGTTTAACATGTGCTTCTTCGCTATTCTTTTCTTTTCACAGTCATTTCTTTAACAAATTCTTAAATATGGGGCTGTAAAAACTTAAGTGCTGGTTGAGCATGCGTATCCAATTTTCATATTTAAATGGACTGGAATCCAAAAATGGACTTATACTCTTGCAAATTGTTTTAAGCTCTGTTAAATTAATATACTGTTCTGCACCATTTCACAATGCACTTAGCTGACCCGAAATTATATCTTATTAGACCCTCCCCACATATTGTAAAAATAATTGCCATTGTCCTAAATTAGGATTTCACACTTACTTTCCCAATTTTATTCAATCAAATGAATTTCTCAAGAACAATGTAAGCATTTAGAATTTGCAGTATCTTTAATCTCCTGTGTATCTGTCACATTATTGAGCCCCATCTACTAATACCTGACTTGAAGTCCATCATTATACCAGGTTTCACTGGTATTAACTTGCGATAACCTTGAAACATTATTTCATCTTTTTTTAAGCATAGTTTTCCTAAACATTCTTTCTTTTTCATGGTGTTACTTTTTCACTCTTTATACCAGACTAACTCTCTAAAACAACCGCTGGACAACATTTTTTTTTAATAGATAAATCAGACCCCAAAAGATGATCAGTAATTTAGATGCTGGGATTGTTCACAAATTAAACTTGCAGATATTACAAAAAGAATGGGAGTGACAGAAAGGAGACAAGAAGTACAAAACGGCAGACAAAGCCATGCATTAAGCAGACACTTTGCATTTTTTTAATACTCTGTACAGTGCAGAGAAACAGTCTGTGAGGCTGTTAAAATCACCTGTATTACTGAATAATCTAGACCTTAAATGAAATTAGATCTTCAAGATTGAATAAAAGCAAGCCCTGTTTAAGTTCACAGTCAAGTAGGCGGGGGTCAAAATCAGTGAATCCACAAACACAGTCCACAGCACAAGGGGGAAATCTGAGAGACAGGGTCAAAGCAACCCAGGGTCCAGCCCAAGATAAACACTGCAGAGAAATAAGGCTAAGGGGTGATCTGAGAACGGAGGTCGTAACAAGGCAGAGGTCAGGAACCCGAACAAGGCACAGGAGACAAAGCTAGGCCAAAAGCTTGAGAGTCAGAGGCTCAGTGTTCAAACTCTACCTCAGAGCCCAGAACAGAGTCCGAGCAACCCTTAAATATCCCTGAATCACCTGAGCAAGCGAGATAAGTGCCTCCAGGTGATCCGAGTCTCCTGTCAGTTGGTGTCCATGACAACCCGTGCTGAGAGACAGGTGGGTGGAGCAGAGGCCGACAGCTACGCCAAAGCTAGCCTGCCAAGCCGAGCAGCAGCCAGGGCAAGCCAGATCAATTCCAATTATTGACAGATTTTTTATTAATGAATAACCAATGCCCTTACCTAGAATGACAGACAATACATATATAAAATGTGAATCTTTTTACAATGCAAATATATTTGACCGGAACAATGAAAATCTACTGTTGCAAAAATTAGAAATCCTAACAATAGGTCCAGGACAAGCTGAAAGAGCAAAACAAGCACTGTATTCAGACAAAACAGCCCGATCCAAAACAATGCTCTGTTGAAGAGATATTTTCTTTCAAACACCCATTGTGTTGAACTTCTTAAAAATTATTAAATTCATTAAGTAATATATTTGCTGTTTGATGGAAACCTTTAGAGTATGTTTGCACGCTGTCCATACAAAACCTCAATTTTCTGTTATTTTTTCACATATTTTTGTCTTTGGGTTTCTTAATGTTAAAAAGTTAATGTGAACTTATTAAAATCAGTGATGGTAATGTTATACTATACTACAATTTATATCTGGTCCAGAATGCAGCAGTCTGGAGCATTTATAGTGAATCTAAAACATCTGTTTTTAAACCTGGAAATTATAGCAATTTATATCAATTAAGTCAATAATTGATTCAATTAAGGCACTTGGAAATCCAGTAAAATCAGAAAAGTCAAGACAGAATGTAAGTATTATACTGTATGACCTTCTGAAAATAGAGCCCACACCAAAAATCAAATAAGTCCAGTTCCACAGTACTCATCTTGTCAGTGCTGCATCAATTCTAATACAGCATGCTGGGAAAACAAGATTAAGCAACATTCTAGGCTGCAGGCGGGAGCATCATTCATTTACTTGGTCTTGTGTATTTCACACAATACGCCATAACGTTTCTTTCTCTTGATGTGTTTGGGATGGGGAAAATAAATCCTACAGCTCCAAATCAAATCACTAAGTTAAAAGTACAGCATGAAACAGGCACTGCAAAACTAACGCTTCAGTATTTATCAAAGGGTAGAAGTGAAGGAGGGTTTTTATTTTACAATTCATGTGAACAAAAATGCTTTTCTTGTGTGGTCTGCCAGGACTGAATTGTTAGCAAGGAGGATTTGCAATTGTACTGTGCAGCTGTTGCTGGAGAACAGTACCAACATCAGCTGTAGAACAGAAGCAGGCACTGTATTAATCTCTCAAGCAGCTGTACTGCATTGCGTTTTGTCTATGTGACTACAAGCCTGGGCCCCAAACAACACATCCTGACTAATATCTTAATCACAGCAAGAGTACAAAGTTGCTCTCCAGACATTCCACTCCAGACAACTGGGCACATAGGTGGATCCTCACCCTCTCTTGTAAGTGTATAATGTTTGTTTCCTCATGAAACCATTTCAACATTTACCTTACTAAAGGACTACATGCACATTTTATCTGCAAACAGCAATATCACATATATGTGGTTTTTCATCACATAAATACAGCCCAAATTCCACAAAGTCACGACACTACCCAAGTTGCCAACTCCCTCCTTTGTAAAAAATGCAAGGCTAACTCAAAGTGGTGAATTATATGAAGGCAGTTTCAGATGCACCTTAAGCCTGATTTCGGTTTCAGATTTGCCTCTTTGACTCCTATGGATTTCAAGCAAGCAATTAGTTGACCAATATTCTCCTCATTAAACTGCACCCTTTTCTTTGAATGCAAATGAAGCAGTGAATTTAAAACACAATATTACTTATTTCTCATCCTCATCTATATTCAACCCATGTAAACAGAGGAAAACAAATTTGAAAAGTCCCATTAGATCTTTATTTCAGTTGCAGTGAGTCTTGAGGTTGGGGTTTTTTACTGGGCAGATTTAACATTATTGACACTGTAATAGTGCCCAGCAGAGCTGAATGAACAGAAAAGTTCAGTAAGGTGATGGAAACAGTAAGAAATTCAGAAAAATAATTGGAAGGTCAGATTTAATAATGGCCACTCCACAGAATGCAGGATCCTAATTGGTGTGAAGGCCATTTGTTGAGTATTCAAGTTAAGTGTGAAAACATTCATTATCTCTTTTCACACCGATACATCCTAGCTCACAATAAAAGCCATGTTACATTCGTATTGTTTATACTTACACGGAAAATACTTTTTTCAATCCCCTTTAGAGAGCAACTGTCACAGTCATTTTACTGTTTTGCTAAAAAAACAAAGCCAGAAACATTATGTTAAAATGAAAAACATTTCCGTTATAGGCTGTTTGTTGTGCAATTTAAAACTGCACACAATATATGCAGAGAAAAGGAAAAACTCTTAATAGTCAAAAGCTCTCTTGGGAAACAGGAACTTCTGTCACCGGCAAACTGTAGCAGCTCCCCTTTCTGTTAAATTCTCTACTCCTTTTTTCCCCTGCACGATACACCATCTCAAGGTTCATCAGTGCCATAAAAGATCAACAAAAGAGACAGGTATATACAGACGAATACATAATCAAAACACAAAAAAGTAAAAGCTAAAATACTGAAGTGCCTTTTAAGACCTGACTGGCTTGCAAAATCTGATATTAGGTGTAAGATCATTCCACAGCCTTGAATCAACAAAACAAAGCCTCGATTCCCACTGCTCAATTTTGGGAACAGAACGCGAAAATGCAAAGAGCACAACCAACATGTAGGAGAGCAAGGGGATAACAGTTCATTGATCCATTCAGAAGCCAAACCATTCAAAGTGTTAAAGGTAAATGCAGCAATATTTTGAAATTCATTCTTAAATCCACAGGGAGCCAGTGCAAAAGAGCCAAATCAGGTGATTACAGTTTAGCTTGGTTTTAGTTCCAGCTACGATGTGAGCAGCCAAGTCTGGATAGACCAGCAAGCACTGCATTACAAAAACCAAGCCTAGAAAACACAAAGGCTGACATTAGAAGTGAGAGAGAGATGTGAAGTACAGCCCACTTTGAATCACCATTCTATCCAACCCATTCTCAAGCATAGTTTTAGAGTAATTTAAAATTAGTTTCTACTTGTCACCTATTTTACTTGGTGCAGAAGTTGAAAACAGACCTACAAAATAAATACATACATAATTAATCAATAAACTGCTATAAGGACTGAAACACACAAACAAATTATGAGATCTTAAATACATTATATAAACTGCAATCATATCCCTGAATTTGTCTGTTATTCTAAGAAGGTTTGCAATTTACTGAAACATGGCGCACTTGAAACATGGAAAAATGTTATCTAATGCAGAATGTAAAGGTTAAAATAAAGAGTAAATGTTAAATTTATGCAAATTCTTCATCTGATCAAAAGTGTTAAACTTTAGGAAGATTACTTTCATCAGCAGTAAATGTGATCCTTCCAATTTTGGCCTCACCATATGGGAAAACAGGTGATCATAGTGAAGAATTGCTCCCAATCCCCCTGCTCTGAAATAGACACTATTCCCATTGTGGAATACAGTCGCACAAAAGCTCCGGCATTTACCTCTAGAGACCTAGTGTTTGAATTATGTTCCATCACAAGCTTGGTGGTCTCACCATGCTGCTGAGCAGAGCATTGCCTGAACTGACACAATGTCTTTGCTTCCAAATTCCACCGGATTAGAGGAAGAAATGTGTGTGCATTCAATTACTCTATCACCACAGTAGAGAGCTGTCCAAGAGGGCTGGTTCCAAACTGGCACATTGGCTTAGCAGCTTAAGGAAACCAATTGCCTCAAACACACATGCCTGCCCTTGTATTTACTCAAAGACCACTTACACAGAAGATCACACAGCAAGGACAAACCCAATATGCACCTTCTTAGGCAGGATCACTTTCAATCCTCAAGCATTTCAGCAGCCAATATCTTGAACTACTACAATACACATCAGATACAGTAGTTTCAAGATGATCATTTCCTGGTACCTGCCATAGTTGATTGAGGGTTATGATGCTGATATGTTTTAGAGACAAATCCTGGGCTATTGTTTTCTCTTACCAGCAATGTCTTAACCACACACTGCAGCATCGACTATGAAGAAACAGTGTATTTTACAATACAATTATTAGGAGAAGTTAGTCTAGAGCTTTTTTGTTATCTCTAATTCTGAAACATCTAGTGAAGCTGGTCTTACGATCTGTAACTTCAAAATCAAAACGAAAACATTTAATGAAAATCCATTACAAACAACTGGTAATTGTAATGGAATACATTTTAAATTCAAGATACCAGCTGCTTAAAAACCAGCTCTATGCATATGATTGTGTGGCCTGTGATAATGCAGTACTTCCTTGGACTTTATGCTTCTCAGATACGCTCCAGGTTTCCCGACCCTTATCAGACGTTAAATGATTTCTGATAACAGATGGATGAATTCTAGAGTATTCTAATGATATCCAGATTGAATCTTAACTGATTCATTAATTATTCATGCTTTTGCCCCCCCCAACCCCATCACAAGCTTTGTTTTTTTCTGTCAGTTCTGCTTCCTTCCTCAAACCAATCTATCCAACATTTTAGATAACTAAAGTAAGACAAAAATGTAGCTTTGTCCCATCTTCAAAATGAGCAATGTAACCAATGTAACCATTGACTGTTTCAGTAATCAGACTGCTTATGTTCTCCACTACTGTAATGTATGATGTTGTAACTGATCCTGTGTCAAGATGCTTTCATTCACTAATTCCTCAGCGTCTTGGAACATAAAAAATATTCAAACTGAATCCCACACATGACCACTGTTTCAATTTGATTTCCTTTTTGCAATAGCTAACACCTGTATTATCCTTGTACACTTTGCTAGTTGATTTCAACACTAAATGCAAGACTCGCTGTGTTTTTAGCCTAATCAATACAGAAAAAAGAAAAAAATCCAAAATCATTAAGCATTCATTCTGGTAACCTCTTTGCTGGCTGTTAACATGTAGTCAGTTTTCCATTAAGCCCATATATTTTATTTTCTTAATTAAAAAAATAATGAAAGGCTTTTTTTAATTAAGCTGCTTGCAGAACTAATAATCCATCTTAATATTAAAAAATATAATAGTATTCCCCCTATTTATGACTTCAATGCATCAAATATTTTAGAATGAAAATGACAAATACTTTTATTTCCCATCACAGTGTTGTTTTTATCTGTCATCACTACCATTTTCAAAATGAAGGATGCTACATTTTATTTGACCCTATTTATTTTTTTAACTGTGGGAAAAGGTTTTCAGGTTATTTTTAGGTTTTCTTGTAAGCTTTAGCAACATCAGTTAAATGCCATCACATTCCTTTGCTGAATTTTGGTTTCCATTCTAAAACTTCACTTACTGAAAGTTAAACTATACTTCACTTATAAGAGGAACGGAAAACAAATTAAGCCATAGAGGATCGAAAGAGAAAGTAAGGAATTAGTGGATATTTGTTTTTGTGAAAATGTAGCCAAGATAATTCTAATAAAGCATTCTATATTGAACCTGCAAACCCAGGTCATCAGGGTTAATTAACCTGCTGCACACCCACAGCATTCTGTCACTAGATATTAATTAAGCAGTCCACAAGAAGACATCTCACAAGATGGTACCCTTCTTCGTTCTGTAAGAGAAGAGTTTACATATCTCACTTAATAAAAAGATGGGTGAAAGGGTAACACAGGAAAATGAGAAAAAACAAAAGGGAATTAAGAAATTTCACAAGAACAGAAAAGATTTCTTACTCATCATATTGGTTTTATATATTTTTCCACACTTCTTCAGAGCAATCACAGCTTCCCTTGTTAGGACAAGCTAATTAGCAGTCACATCCTGAATGGTGAATGTCTGAATGTCAAGGAATGGCCAAAATGTTACCCAATAATGGTTTCAGGAAACAATGTTATGATAAATTTGGGTAAGTGTACATAAAAAAACAATATATTACATTTTTCTAATTTAGAAAATCCTCTTTCCGTGCTGCCAAATCAATTTTAAATGCTTTTGTCTGCTTTATTATCAGATGAGCAATCCCTTACACTGTATTATCATGGAGAAGTCAGTAAGAAACAATAACAATGCACAATACTAGCATCATCTTCATTATGCACAGTTAAAATATGAACAAATGCGTAGCACATTTATCTGCTATTGCTGCATGTTGTAATGTCAAATATAATACTACATACATTAATTTTTGCCATTATTTAAAAACACAGTTTTAATTCTCTCAACATGTTTTGCAAAGAGCTGAAAAACCCTCAGCAGCCTGTTTATATTATGGACAAATGGTATTCTGATTTATAGGTCAGACTTCTGTTTTTTGGTGTTTATATTCAAGCAGCACACCTCCACTTTGAACTGCAATTATTGCTTTTAAGTAATCTCTGTGTCCTATTTAAGAGAAAAGGATGCAATGCCACCTTTGTTCTAGTAGTTACAAATCTTAAAATCTTCAGACAGCATGCAAACACATGGATATGTAATACTGAAATGTTTCTGAGCAGATCTCTTGTACAACACAAGGTGAAAACAAAAGCGCAAAGATGTGTTGCAAGGTTAAATTAGGTTATTCTAAGAATGAAATCTGAGATAAACAGATCCAGGAACAAGTAATCAGTGTCACTTGTCAGCAATGACCCAATTACTCAAACTAGAAATAAATAGATAACAGTAGTTCAACTAAGATTTTTTTGTACATCTAATTAACAAAGTAAAACATTTTACAGTAATTGTATAGTGGTTTCACATAATGAAGAATAAATAGAAAACTGGAAGCCCTAATTATATACTCATGATCTTACTTTGTATTGAAGGCCACCAAGTGTAAAGAACTGCACAGCAAACAAGGAGGTTCTGATGGTGTTATTACCATAGTAATGCTATCGTTATGGATTTTTCTGAATCATTTGCATGAAGACTTGTGCAATTAAAGGGTAAAACAGAACACATACAGTAATGTAGACACTGATACTATGAACTGTCTTGGTTACAGTTCTAGCAGAAAAAAAAAGACTTCTATGTATATTTCACTGAAATAATGAATTGAATTAACATTGCAAAAAGAAAATTACTTTGTAGCGTTCATACAGAAATGAGAAAAGTGTAATAAATGCAACATTACACACTTTTAACAGTCCTGCCAATATACCTTTCTGTATACTGGCTTGTTATGGAAGAATGTGCGTCAGAATAGTACTTCATTTGGCAAGACCTATCTCTAGCATCATTAAAGACCCTCATTTCAGGATGCTTCCACATTCTGGCCTTTTGATCATCTCGTAGACGCTTTATCCTACACAAATAATCACCCACAGCAAACTATAATAAAGCACTTTACAAATGTCATGTAATGCTTAATACGTGTGCTTCCTTTAGAACAACATGTCAAAAGCAAGACCCTTTCACTTTGATCTCCGTAGGCCAAATGAAAAACAAGTTTTTCTAAACTTTCACTTGGAATTTTAATGTTGTCATCTACATATGCTCTTATTCTTTATTCCTGATAAACTGTCTCTTGGTGGAAGACCGAATTCATTAACTACTTGTGCGAGCATTAATCTTCCCTCAGCAGGAATGTGTTCGTGGGCTGATTATCTCCATTTTGATTTTACACACTTCATGATAAGCTCTTAACCCACAGTAAAACCACACCTAAAGCCACCTCACCCCTGCAGACACAATGGATTTTGACAGAGGACTAAAAAAGGCTGCCTGTGTGCACTACATTTATTGAATGCAAAATGCTTGGCAACAGACCATGCACAAGTAGTGACCATAAACCAGTTTTTTTTAAATAAACTTGTCAACAAAAACCACAAAAATCCATTAAACTTGTTTGTTGCAGATTGTAACACTAGACAAGACTAGCAAACAACCAATATTAGAACCTTTTGATTTTACTTAAAAATGGTTGCAGATTTTTTTTTACTTTGCAAGGCTGCTGTAGTGAATCACAAATGGTTCTTTGTGAGTTTCAGTGGAGAATATGGTTAGAAGAAGTCAAAAGCAACAAACAACTTTAAGTATGAATATTCTACTATTTGTTGTTGCGTTTGTAACATAAACCCCAAGATTGTCTTCCAGTAACACAAACACTCAGTGTGTAGTCAGTGTTCTACACAAGTCCATTTTCATAACTCATAAGAGTTGATTTGATATCAACTTACATTTCCTTGAAATTCTAGCTTGTATTCTTGTTAAATATTTATCCTTTAGTACAAATACCAACATAGTATTTATGTCTGTTATTACAGTGTATTGACATTCACCTCAGAATCTCAGTCAATGAATGATCCATTAATGACGCCAGGAAGGTAGGAGCTCTTGAGCGATCCTAATTGAAAAAGGTCAGAAGACGATACCTGCTGGGTCAAGAATTACTCTTTGGAAGAAACAATACAATCTTCTGCTCTCCCGAGTGCTTCAGCCACACAAGCAGAAGTGGACGTCTTGGATCTCTAACCAGCATCCAAAATGTACATATTTATCAAGCGATTTTTTATGTCTGATTTTGCACTTAAGGCCTAACATTCAAGATAATTTAAAATCAGAGGACGAAATCTTATAGTCCTAAAAAACAGCTTGAAACTTCAACTCAATGAGCTGTATCCCAGACAGTGGTTTTGAGGCAATACAAGGATGTAGAAAAAAGTATTCATATATGGGGATTAATATTTATTTTTTGATCGGCAAAGGAGAAACCCAATAAATATGGAACATATTATATATATATATATTTTACAGGCGGGCAGGGAATTACAAAAAGACCATTGGTGGGAATGAAACAGCACATGCCTGAATAGACAGTACTAAGCTGAGGCCCACAGTTTATATCCTCTACTGGAAGCCATGCTGTGTAGCTGTTGTATTTTTCATAATACTGTCAGTTTGTGTAAACTACCTGACATTATTCATGACTTATTTAGCTGGAGGAGGTTATTGATTTTTTTTTCCCCCCTTCATAAATCTGAAAACGCACTCAGCCTTCCCAAAGGACCCATTATGTTCATTGGTCTCTATCCCAAAACAACAGTTCAAGGTTATCACTATAAAACTGTTCTCTTGCAAAACATTTTTCACATTCAGAAAGTGAAATTAATTATACTCTTAGAATAGTTGGTGCAATGAGGACAACTCTGCAAGTTAGTGCTAATATACAAATTCATGTAGTGTCTTGTTACTTCACAAAAATAAACACCTTTTGGCCCACATAATACTGGATATGGTAATTGGTGCACTTAATCTTCCAGTATGTTCACAAGCTAAACCACAAAGATAACATTAAACATACAGTACATTTCTTTTAAAGATAAGCCTGTTTAAGTGATTCTGCCTATATAGTTTTTCACAAAGTAGGACAACAGCTTACAAAAAGATTGAACAACCCTGCAAACATAGTACATTCTCTTGTAAAGCTACTTGAGTGTTACTTACCTATACATGGTTTTAGTTTAATTGCAAATGGTTCCTATTTTGATGGGCATTGACACCACTTTTCACTAATAAGAATTAAGGCAAAAAAGACTCCCGTATTGATTTCTTTCAAATACTGCTGATGTTAAACAACCAAATTCTTTTAAAGGTTGAGACAAGACATGAAGTGATATATCTTATGCCGGCGTCACACTACACGACAGCCGTAGCCTTTATTTACATAATTGTAAGAAAATCACAGCGGGTTGTAGAGAGTCGCAGCGCATGCTCGTTAACGTCAGTTGTGTAGTGTGACGCACCCAGCAACTCAGTCATAGCACTCTTAACAGCACTCTGCGACTCGCTACGAGAAAATCAAATTAGCTCTTGTGTTTGCAACAGTCACAGCCAGCGAGCGTTCAACTGGAAGTACAATGCATACAATGCGGCTGCAAGGCAAGGAGGAAAGTGAGTGTTTTAGACTATGCAAATTGAGGAGAGGCTCGTTGAACTTTGAAGTCAGCACAGATGTCTGTTCGATGTTTTGTGTTTTTTGTTTGTTTACTTTTGCAATTCCTAGTCGTTAAGAAAAAGCAGCGAGATTCAGCAACAGCAGTCGTTAAATTTGACATGCTCTTCGACAAGAAGTTGTATCGAGTCCTGTAGTGTGACAAAGGCTTTATAAGTAATACTTTTTTGGGTAGCCATGATTTTTAAAGCAAGCAAATGATGCTGTGAGTTACGGGATACGTGAATGTTAATTAGTTAAAAATGTAAAGAATAGTTGTATGGCATGGATAATCTCAAATTAAACTCAAACAGCCGTCAAACAGCTGCTAAATTCGACATATGTGAATTGGTCAAGCAGATTAACATATGTATCCGTCTGTGGGTACCCCTGCAATGGACTGCGCCTACTGCTTAACGGGATAGGCTCCAGCTACCCCACGCCTCTATATATTGAATGAAGTGGTTAGAAAGTGAATGGTAAATATCACATCATAGAAAGACATGAACAGCATTTCATTTACAAGAGCAAACTGACCCTGTCTGAATTCATAGAATACCCAAGTCAAGCCATGGTGACTGACAGTCTGCTGAGTTGGAATTTAAATCTCGGAAAAAGGCTTCAGGTATACAGTAAATGGCATAGCATACATGTGTTTGAAGATCTGTCAGGGCACTGCCATGCTGTCTAGTTTTGTGATTGGGAGGAAGCACAACCCTAGACTAAGTCAGAACTAGAGTCAGAAACTAGTTAAACTTCTTGTCATTTGCTGCAGATAAAAGGCATTTCACAAGTTTGGTTAGTTTCTCTATTTAAGGTCCCCATTGAAGTAAAGTGAATATGTGAAAATAAAGACAGACTATTGTTAACTTTCATATGAAAATGTCGCTTCATATATTCCTCAGTATTCAACTACCACAGAAAAATGGTATTTGAATCCATCAAGGAGTGTTTTAAGCTAAGAGAAGACTCAGAACACCTAAGTGTTGCGAATCTAAAGACTTAAATTGTTATCTATAGATTTATTAATCTAATGATTTCACAATGAACATTCTCAAATTAAGTGAATCTCTGTTATCCATGAGTTAAGTCAAAGCTGAACTACACTGTCCAGGTTGTCCATTAGGGTTTATTGTTAGCCATGTGAGCTTTTATTAGAAAGTTAATGGTATTTGAAGACAGCAGTGCAAGTCAAAATCAACAACATTACTGAGAGCATTAAACCTGAAACTACTCCAGAAACACTGCCTCAGGATAAGGTAGGTCACATTGTCATGTCATTGAAGCAGAACACTGAATCAAAGTGTTAAACACTGTGCCTGCTGCACACATTCCTATTCTTTCAAGAGAGCTAATGTTGGCAAAGAATAGGAGAGATGCTATACTGTACTCTCTGTAAACATCTAATGAGTACCAAGAATAATTTAAGAACCCTGAGTAATGTAATGAAAGAAACATAAAGGATAAAGAAAATACAACACTGAGCATCCAGATGCAATTAGACATAAAACACCCTGGCAGCAGTCATAAAGTTGGTCTCTGCTTCCTTTTTCTTAAACGGCAACTGAAAAAAACTACACTAGTTGTTCCAGATAAATGTTAATGAAGAGACAATAAAACAAACTTGTTCTTATGCCTTGGACTAACCTCAATTTGTTTTTAATAGTTAATTGACAATTATATACTTTGTGCATGCCTTGTTAATTAAACAATATAATACAGCACATAACTGAAGCCTACCTCTAGGATACAACATTTGTTTAAAGCTAAGAGCTAAGAAAGTGATACAGCAGATACACATCCTTTTGTCACCTACTACTGCACTTGAATGCAGTAATTGTCAGCAACTACTCCATTATAAAGGGTGATGGATTCATTTGCTCACATATTTGTAATGTTATTTGCATATTAATTTTTCCAGTGAAAATGTGCAAGCCCAGGAATGTATAGAGGCAGCAAAAATATCACCACATCACACGTTTCTGTCCCCTGTGGGGAAAGTTCTATAGTAGAGCATTCATACCTTTCACCACGGAGACCAGATTGAAGACAAGACATGAAAAGTATAGATTATACCCAGTAAAGAGAGGACAATCGACAAAGTGATGAAGGTGGATGAGGCACAAAACTGAATTTGACATTACCACATGGAACACTTAAAGGGAAATCATCAGATGCCATTTATTTTAGTTAGTGATTTTATAGCTGTTGAAAGGTGGCTGTGTTGACTGAAGTTATCCAAGGTGCCAGGTAACAAGTACACCATTAGATGACTCTGCATACCACTGCAAATATTTCAATAACTATCCACACTAATATTTTTTTTCCAAGCAGTACTCCAGCTGAGCTATGACTGACTTTTAATCTGCCATGAACCGTTGAAAAGACATGAAATTACCTTTATTGTTTACTGGAGTTATATTACTGTGGCACCTAAATCACTATTAGGATAACAAATTTAATTTGAAGTGCACTGCATCAGCAATGCGGTATGAAAATAAAGAACCCAAGCATGCACTGAATTTCAAAACAACCAGAAACAAGTGCTGTCTATGATAACAGTCTCCACTCTTACACTGTCTGATCACCTACCTTTGTATTCCTAGGGTCAGAAATTGAAATTCCATGCCAAAGCTGTCCCTTTGAGGCTTTTAAAAGAGTCTCAGAAATCCCTCAGAAAGTTTTGTTGCGATTTTGTTGCACTTGGTGAAAGAAGGCACAAATGGAACAAAATAAAGTCAAATCACACAGTTGCTGTTTTTTTAAGTGCTTGAGAACTAAGTATGTGTTTAAATCACAGGATGGTGACACTTGCTATGGCAGTCACCCATGGTGCCATGAAAGGTCCTTTTCGCAGCAAGAACCATCACTCCTGACCTGAATAACCCGTCTCTTTCATGAACCTTGGCTACCGCATAGTGCTGTCATGCCGCGTGCTGCCATTTTTTTTCTGACACACCAAAATGACAATCTCATACTCAACCTTCTGTACACAGATGGCAAGGAAACCTCTCGTAAAAGAAAAATCTAGAAAATGGGTTACAACAGAGCGGAGCTTCATAGAAGTGGAGAGAGAGCAAAGCTGCACCCATCTTGGAAGTCCACACATGTGGCTGACCAGTAACTTGTTGAGCTCTTGGGTTCCCACCACTGTGTAACAACCTTCATTGAGGCTGGCAAAATTACATTTAAATTACACCTCTCTATAATGCTACAAATGCTAAGACAGTACATTTCTAGCAATCTTTCAGAATCCATTGTGTCAGTAATTTGCGCTGACTGTACCTTATTTTCTGCTCAGCTCTTCAGATTTAACCACTTTTCATTTTTTTCTTGTAATGGCTTTCCCCTATGTTCCCTGTGACAAATCACTATTTTTCACTATTATGACAGTGTGGCAGCTGATGTCATATAATTACTGAATCTGTATTTAATCAAAATTCCCTAATTAAGATCACCCTCCTGTGGCTGGATCTCCTGACAGATCACGGTCAACAAAGAGGAAAAAAAAGGTGAACAAAGAATAAAAACACCTGCTGATTCTTTTAAACGGACTATTAAAATTAAACTTATGCTTCTTTGCAACATTTTAAACTATACATGGTAATTATGCAAAATTTGATTAAAAATGTTTTCATTAGTAACAGGCCAGCAGCAGTATGTCACTTCTGATAAATTACGGTACACACAAATGTGACACTCCTTGCTTTTTGATTATTTATCTTAATTTTTTGGAATGTCCTCAGATGAAAGGTTTGCATGTATTAAAAAACACCGTAGCCAGTCATTCTTATCAGTAATTCCCTGGTGATGTGGAGTTTCTCTTTCTTGTAATTTCCCACATAAAAATATGATTGATTTTAATATTGCTACTCTCACTATTACTGAAATTATATTTGCCATTTTAAGACCAGGTCTTTTAGAAACCAAAAACAATAATGAGCGCAGCATTAATATTTTAAAATAATATATGCGCAATCCTAAATGTTGTACACTTTATAGATGTGCTTAGTAAAAACATTTGGCACCTAAACGCTAAAATTAATTATTCAGCCAGCAGAAACCTTCATGCAGTAGATATGCAGTTATTACAAACTTAAGCAAGAAATACTGGGTTATATTTTTTTTTTATCTGAAGACAAAAATAATTGTAGAATCTAAATGACTAAACACAGCTTTGTTCTAGCATTTCTGAAGAACAATTGGACACTGTTCATGGTTACAAAATTGTACAAATATCTCTTCTGCTGTGCTGTGTCTGGGACGTGAGACTTCAGCACAAAGAATATGCTTTTTTTATAACTACATTGTAAAAAAAAAAGAGCATTTTTCCCCAATGTGTAATATTATAATAATGTCTAAATACTACCAATCAGTTGGAAGACAAATAAGCAAACTGTCCTCTTGAGTTTTTGAAGCTGACATTCTGAGTGGGATTTTGGGATTGATACACTACTAGCACATCTTATATTCTTATGTGAAAAAGAGCTATTTGTCCAGCATGCTCAGTTAATGACAGTGTGAAAAACCTCTTTGTCAAGATTCTTAATCCCTTATATACACAGAGTAGTATGAATACATTCCTGAAATATACAGTGCAATCTCAAAGGCCACATAACCTTGTGGTACACTGAAATTAATTATTTTAACATAAAATTGCATCTATTTTCTTCCATTTCTCCTTTGTAAAATTAGGGACTAAAACACTATCTTCTTTCATGACTCAAGCATTTTGATTTATTACTGACTGAGCAAGATTATTGAGCGTTAGCTACTACCACACCTTGGCTTAGCTCTGTAAACACTAATGTTTTCTTTAGTAAACTGGAAAAGGAAAATCCCACCTCCCATAAAGCAGAAAAATCAATGTTGTATTTGTAGATGTCAGTGAGGTTTTGTATTTAAAAAAAGAATGAAATTCATTTTTTTTGTTCTGGCTTCCACTTATTCTGACTAACTGCACACGTGGATTGCTTTTTAGGAAACATCACAGTCGCTCCCTATTATTAACACATTCTCTTATTTTTAAACCATTCTGACCTATAAAACTGAAAACAGAAACCAAATCTAGTCAACAGCAACTGAAGTAGCTCTTCTCCATTTTCTAAAATGTTACATCATGTTACATCACTTAGATTTTCTGTTACTGTTTTCTGTAACCAAGTACAAAGAATATTGTTAAGTTTACAATTGTATATCAGAGTATGTGTATCCTATTTTTAAGGGGCAGCAATGTTACATGCATGCATTCTCACTGTCTCCATGCTCACATTCTTTACATTACTCATAGGTCAAGCAGAAGACAACAGTAAAATACCAACAGAAAGGATGCCAGCTCTAAGTGTCACAAGAACAGATTTTAAAAATAAGGCTTGGGAACACAAAAGGAATGATTTATTTTATTGTACCGGCATATACAGATGTCTAACGTGGATATATTTATGTAAAATGAGCTACAATTCACATTCCAACAAGTCACTTGCAGCCTACAATTTTGGATCAAAAAAAATTTCCACACCACTCTGACAAACCGCTGATTTAAGCAACTTAGACCAAGCAGGATAATCTTTTCCGGAGTTTAACCAGAAAAAAAAAATATTTAGCAAATATTTTTGTTGTATTGCATACAAGCACAGTACATGTATTCTTGCCATTCTTACATAGATATAATCCTGATTTAGTTGTAAACATTTGCAAAGGTGCAAAAACCTGAAAACAAGAAAACAAAGTGGAGTCTATAAAATGTGAAGGCTATTCTTGGTGTATACTACTCCCAACAAAGAAACAAGAAAAAGGTCCAGGTGCAGAGATTAGCTAAAGTGTGACGTGATTTAAAGCAAAAAAAAAAAGTGCTGTCAAATTCCTACCAGCTTTGATATGGGATATTATTGCTCTGGAATCAGTCCAAAGAAGAGTGACCAGATACATTCCCGGACCTACTGGAATGCCCTACACTGAACATGCTAAAAGAACGGAATATTTTTAGCTGGAACAGAGAAGACTACAGGGGGACCTGATTCAAGTATTCAAAATCCTCAAAGGCATTGACAAAGTCAAACACATCTTCAGAATCAGCAGTTAAACACAAACCAGAGGACACAAGAAGACACTCCAGGCAAGAACATTTAACACTAAGAACAGGAGGCAGTTTTTTTTTTTTTACAGGGAGGGAGAGCTGAGAGACCCTGGAACAAGCTTCCAGGCTATGTTGTCTAAGCTGTTACCCTGGCTTATTTCAAGAAACTGATGGATGAGATCCTCAGATTGATTAGTTACTAGTAACTAAAGGACATAGGCCAAATGGCCTCATCTCTTGTGTAGCCTTTCTTATGTTCTTATCTCTGCTGTCACAAGAATTAGAAGTGTCCAAAATTGCAGTCAAAAGAAGGGACCATCAATCTGTTGAGTTCTCAATTGTAAAACACTTAAAAACGAATTACAACTCAATTGTACTTCAGTTCTAGATTACAAAGCAATCGGGATTTTGTAACTTCTCTGATATTACATGGATAACAGGGTGTTCTGTGATAAGTCAAACTACTAAACACTACTAAAGATAGAGGTGATATTGCACAAAAACATATGTGTTCTTACAAGTCTGTAGATAAACCTAGATAATAAAGTAAATACTGTACAGTAGGTCCATTACAGGTAATCACATTGCTTCACAATTTCTAGAATGATCGAAGACTGGTGTAAAAAAAATAATTCTCCTGTTTACCCTCAGTGTCTCATTTCATAACACAGGAGCAGCTGATCTGATCATTTTTAGTGATCATCAAAATAAAATAAATTGTGCTTTTAACATATCAATTGCCTTCAAAGCAAGAAATAGTAATAAAATATTTTTATGTTTATAATATTTAGTTTGGTAAAGGTTTAAAATATGTCAACTTCAATGTAAAGACATTTTAAAACCCAATCTAAAAAGCCATAGTCTGTTGAATTATGAAAGACTGATTTGTATAATCATGAACATACAATATCAGCTGCTCAGTATTATAACAGCAGTGCTTTTTACCCTAATAGGGAAGTGGGAGACGATTTGCTGCAGCAGCCAATAAGCGGCCATTTCTATACAAATTATACCCAGATCTACTGAATGTCCACACAAAACCTGATACCAAGATAGTGTTCCAAGAGCACTGATGATATAAAAGCTTGAATGACAGCTGCATCTTATTTGTGATGAGACAGTGATTAGATTATTGAGTTATTATTATCAGTTACATGAAGCCGATACTTCAGCCTTTGTCAGTTCTGCTTGAGTTTTGATCCAAATAAATCTGGGGGTGATCGTTGATCTCCTATTGACTTTTGTCATGTGCTGAATACTGTTAAGGCTCTGTTTTTCAATTTGAGAAATGTTGCCAAGTAGCATATATTTCTGTGCCTGTAGCCGAAACACTGATTCATGCATTTGGTTTTTTTCTAGGATTGTTCATTACAGTGCCCTACTTGCAGGAGTCTCTTAAACTACATTTAAACTACAATATGTAACTAGAATAGCTAAAATAGGTCACACACAAGTAATCATATCAAGGCTCTATTGGACTTGCCTTCCCCATATCCAGCAGACTTTAGTCTTTTACTCCACGGCATGAGATTCTCTCTCAGTAGACCAGAAGCAGCTATGTGAACCCACTCTTCATCTACACTGTGGGTGATGAGGCCTTTTGTTTCTCTGCCCCTAATTCTGGAGCATCCTCCCAAAAGAAATCACAGATTCAGCTGCATTTAAAGTTGGGTTTTTTTTTCCCAGCGAGTCTTTATCTTCACTAACTATTTTCTTCACTAACTTGTGTACTGTGCTTTTAAGGATTTGTGCAAGGAGCTGAACTGTAAACCCCAGAGTGTGTAAGTCTTGCAAGAGATTAGGTAGGTATGGAAAAATAAACTATTACTCTTCGTTCACTAAAGGTAGTTTTATGTGGAAGTTGAAATATGAGAAGGTAAGCAAACGTTGCTCAGGAAAGATCTGAAAATCAGAAATTCTTTTCGAAAGTTCTAACTTCATTTCATTAGTTTCGTAACTGTCAGCAGTTACAGGGGGAAACAGTCTACCATCCACTGTACCAACTACAAAAGACTGTGACTTTTAATTACCAAAGTCAATAGCCCTAATAATAATAATAATAATCAGATAGATATTATTGTAATATATAATACATATTATTAACAATAATATAATTATTTTAATAATATTGTGAACATGCTATATATTCTTAGTACATCTGTTTCCAAAAATGCCAGAAAGTGGAGGAAGAGCTATTAAATGTGCATAAATTAAGGAAATCCTCAGCAACAGTTACTTCTCATGATTAATGGCAACTTTTTGCAAGATTTAGGGGGCATTAAAAGTTTTTCATGTTATCTTTGCATTATGCACTTTTCTAGGACTTTCAATATTTTACCCTGGAAGTGCTCATGCTCCTCTGCCAAAAGAAAAAAAAAGTCATTTAACATTTTAAAGGTGCTTAGCTTGAGACCAGGCTCCACAAACACCATACTGTGACCAATCGTGCAATCCTGAAGATGCAAGCGTCAAGATGCTGTGGTTGAACAGTTTCTAGTGAGTGGAATCTTACAAAAATAAGAAAAATAAAACATAAATTATTAAACTCTTAACTGACAAGACACATAAACCACTCTGTCCACAGTATTTCCACACAATTTTTTTTCATTAAACTTCAAAGGTTTTCTCAGATCTGGGTTTGCAGGAATAAGGCAAAGACTGGGGTCACACAAAGCAAACATTTGATTCTCTACATCTGCTTAAAAAACAGCACCCAGACTGAAACGTTGATTTTGGCAGTCTGAAACGTACAGTTTAATTGCTTCTGTCCATCCATCAGCCTGGCCTCCCACACATAATGTTGACTGGCTGATATTTATTCAACATCTGCAAGAACTTTTTTTTTTAATGCTGGCAAACAAGAATGCAGCACTGGATCTCATATCAGCAGGGCACTTCTAAAACCTTTCTAAATATGAACAAGTTAGTAATAAAATAGAACACTCTACTGTACATATTCAATTTACATATATAAATATAATGAGTTACTACCAAAATCAACCAATGTTAATTTATACAGGTTTTATACAGCTAACAAAATTATCAGACAAAAACTAGGAATTTGTTTGTAAAGTTTAAGTACAATTTTGAGTTGTTTATCCTTCTGTGATATGTTCTAGTCTGCGTTTGATAAAAAAAAAGAAAGTAAAAATTAGCAATTATCAGATCATGGTGCCTGATTTCAAAATCCAATCTAATCAAAAGTTGAATTGAAAAAAAAATAAAGAGTGTAATTACAGAGTTGTTAGTTCCACATATATATGAACGTTTTTTTAAACTGCAATTTAATAGAATAAGAATGTTTAATTTATTAACACTGAAAGATAAAAATATCATATTATTTTATTTCTTATTTATAATCTTAAGAACAGGAAATAACTTTGTTTTTAAGAACTTCGGTCCCTTTAAGCATCACTGAAGTCAACAAAATTAAATCTGTGATTTTAGGAGAAACCTGAGAGTCAAAACATAGGATTCATTCCTGTCAGACTTAAAACTCCCTTTGGGATTCTTGCATTCACAATCAGACCTCAGGGCCTTAACAGTTCATGCTGCAAAGAAAACTACAACAGTCGATTCAAAATAGTGCAAACTGCTATCCTAATGCCTGCTCCGAGTTTTTATTTGAACCCCAAAAATAAAGCACCAGTTGCTATTCATACAACTGAGCACAAGTTCTACCTCAAAAATGCCTTCAGCATTATTATTCTACAGCTTATTTCATATGATAAAATCATATAATTTTTACTGTTAAAATTTAGCTAGGGTATCTTACATACTGTAGCAGACACTTGCACAGTAAGAAACAATTCTATTTTTTCTTTCCTAGTTTTATAGTGTAAACACATTTTTGCCTTGAATACTGAATAAGTCTCAAGGGCAGGAAAAAATGTAATGCAGAGCAGGTAAAGTACAACAGGATTAAACAAAACAGGGACATTATCTCATTGGCGGGTAATAATTAACGTGGGAAACATCTCTGAAGTAACATACTGGAAAAGTCAGCAAAGAAAATTAGCGTTGATTAATTGCCAACATTGGCACATACTGTAAGCTATTTAAGCACATCCAGCATCAATGAGACTTAATGCTGGACCTATCAGAGAGTTATCAATCAAACTGCACCAACCCCTATACTTGTACAAAAAAAAATAGTAGTATAACAGTGAAATAATTAATATTTTAAACAACATTTTTTGGACCATTTTGACAAAAAAAATCATATCAAATTATGAATGTCACAGCCAGATTTAAAAGCTTTAACCAGATTTAACAAACAAGTATTGTCAAAAACCTCAAAAAACATGTCAGCCATCAGTTTCCACTCAGTAATGAAATCTATATAGAGGAACCCTGTTTGTAAAATTAATACAAAGACTGATTCATGACTTTATCGTAAAAGATAAGTTAATGGAGATGTTGGGTTGGGTCCAATCTAAAATTTCCCAGAACACTTATAGATTGAACATTAAATTATGAGGAGAAGATACTGTATTGAACAGCACACAGAATGAAGCCACTTTCTGTGTTAACGCTTCAGAATCTTTGAATATTTTACTCCCGCAGGCCACTATAAACATAAAAATAAAATGTTATCATCTGTGCCAACAAAGGTTCCTCTTTGTAGTTGTTTTGTACACTCAGAATATAAAAATGAAAAATGTATTTTTGTATTGTAGGCTGTCTGAATGAAAAGAAAACCTTAAACATTTAACGCACATATCTATCTTCTACCTTTACAATCTCCTAAAAGTAAAGCCAATGATATTAAGCAACCTTGAGATTTTATTTACATAGAAATTGAGGGCAAATAGACAATTTCCTAGTCTAAATAGCATAATGCTATTTTTATTTAGTTAGCTTTCATTATATTAGGTGGATAATTGCTGTAATTTTTTAATAATTCCCAGACTGCTTTTAATAATTAAATCCAGATGTGTCTGCATACCTTTTTAGAAACGCTTAATTTGTGTGGATGTGCACAATCAATTTTATAAAGAGTCGTATTTCTTTTTCTGCTCATGGGGAAAATTATGGAATATAATTTTTGTCATTAAAGAAATTGCAAAATGACAGCATTTTAACATGTCATTTTGTATTGCCCTATATAAAAACTTTTTTTTTCTTCCAAAAGGAATAAGCTACGTAATATTAATCCATTAGGTGCCGGTAGTTTTTCCAAATGCACATTTCCTTTGGGCTTCGTACCCCAATTTCCTAGCAATTATAGAGATGTTTGCTACTTTTATTAAGTGGTATCTCCAAATGAATGTTTTTTTTCTCTCTCCTGTTTTACACTTTTCCACACCAATTGAGATTTCTGAAAACTTAAAAGCATATTTGATTAATTTATACATTCATAATAACTTACAAATCGATGCTAACAAAAACATAAATCATAAAGTATTTCCCCAGGTTTCAACGAGCAGGCTGGAATAGAGCACAGGGTACATTTTTAAATATGTAAGACAAAGACTATATTATGAAATCAATTTCTTGGTTGTGGCAAATAAGGGAAACATTAAACCACTATTCTTTAAAAACCAGCAAAGAGACAACAAGAATGTGCATGACTCCTTGATTTAGTAGTTCAAACACAGAAAAAAGACAAATTAATCAGTTATAATTACGCACATCTGCAAGGTTGCTGTTAAAATGTAAGGTGACAACATACTATTTGAGCTGGATTATTTATAATGCAGTGAGTGAATTGATTAACACAACAGGTATGTGATGTTTTTTTTTTTATGTTGAGAATACAGGGACTGCTCTGTGTGAAGACTGATACAAGAACAGCATGTTTGTACGTGTTTGTACATAATTCAAAGGCTGGGTTTACTCACTTGTTTGCTCACATGTTTTATTTTGGGGTTTTGTTTTTGTTCTCAAGCCCTTGCACACAGCATGTTTTTATAGATTCATGAAAAAGCACAAGCATTTAGCTGCCATTGACGTTCTTGCCCCAGGCACCTATCTATATATCTGTCCAACAACAGAGATGCTGCGCCTGCAGCTGTAGATTTTCACAGGAAAGATGGCAAAAGTAATGAGATGGCCAGTTGTTACTGGTGATGTACCACTGTCTAGGTAGTCACTAGCCCTACCCCCATCAAAACTTGATTTCAGCAAAAGCTAAAAGATATATTTTTTTTAAAACTGAGTTAACTTTTTTTAAACATGCATCATGTAATATCATATTCTACATCTCTCAATTTATGACGAAATAAAATATTTGATAATTTTACAGTGTAAAATTTAGCAGTGGTGGGTCTATAACTTTGTTGAGATTTTTGGCCTTGGCTTGAAATGTGATCTACTGAATCTCAGAGCATCAAATGTTTTTTTATATTTATGAGTTCTTTAAAAGAGAACATATAATTTCAGTTAACCTGAAAATACAATTTTTTTTACAGAAACAAACCTTTGATTTTAATATTAAACCCACTTTTAATATTAAAACCGCAGTTTAGGATCTATAGTGCTGCATAATATCAAAACTTGAAATCCCTAAGCACACTACACTTTCCAGTATGCATACACAAATAAACATTATTATATACTGCTTTAATTATTTTAAAATATTTCCTGTCACAGACCCTAGTGTTATTATTTCAGGAAAGCAATATGGAGGCCAACACATCAGCTTTAACCTAAAGCAAACGTATTAAATGAAAACAACTGCTTTTGTTTTACAACAGTTCTTCTTCCAGAACTTTTTTTTCCCTTTTAACTGCTTAAAAGAGCATTTTCACTAGGAGGGCTAGAACTTAACTACTCCCATGTGGGTCGTTGGCCAGACTCGTAGCTCATCCTTGACTTTCGTTATTGTTTACAACCTCGATTTCTCGCTTGCAATATCTGTAGCGGACATGAAAAAAAGCACTCAACATTCGCAGAAGTCACAGGAAGGCTATGCTTCAAAGGAAAAGAAAAAAGCCTGCATATTGTGGATTCATATGCACTGCCTTGAGGACCTGGATTGCTGTACCATGTAGTAACTCGGCTCTAGATTCTTTTTTTTAGGCAACCTTTTTCTTTACAGAAGAGCCAGATAGATATTTTACAAAAGCCAACAGAGAACAGTTTGGGAAAGTATGCTCAAGATCTGACAAATAGAGAGAGAAGGAAAAAGTACAGGTATGCTTTTTGTTGATATAAATGAACCATCGGTTATTAAGCGCAGTGCCATTAATATTGTCGCTTTTTCAAGGGTGGACCTGCCATCCTCTTGTACATGATAGTGCATGTGTGGAGAGAGCTGCTTCAGTGGGGCAGTTCAGAAAAAAAAATAAAATCACAAGCATAACCATAGCAACAGTGACTTCAATCGGGGTTCTTTATTGCTCATGAAACAGTCAAGATTGTTTAGGCGCTTGAGGCCTCACATTTTCCTTTTCAACCATCTGTACACCTTCACCAAACTACCTCTTTCAGGAAAAGGAAATAACACAATTTCTTGCATATACTGCAACCTATTAAACATTAGGAACACGTGTTTATGCATGTACTTTAAAATATACCATAGCTGCAACACCCTACCCATTTTACCACTAGAATATATAGGATGCAAGATTTGTGTTTACTGCTCTCTCTTCCTAGGTAGCAGAACTTGATCCCATCCCATGAAAGGTGACATGCTGTCATCCATTCAGGCAACACTAGAAATACGTCTATATGCTGATTTGTCTCTTGTAGTCTCAAACATAAAGCAACATGGCTGTGTTGTGAAGAACACAGAGCAGTGCCTGAAGTTTTATGATCCCTTGTATTGCCAAAAATACAAGGACGTGAAAAGAAAGGTCTTTGTGAATGTGACATCTACAATGCCAGAATAAAGATTCTGTGATGTTTTATAGTACAGTATGTTGGCAAAGTTTGGGAGACCAGCGAAGCAAAATGTAAATGAACTGTGAAAATGCCCATGTTATACAATTTCTGTAGCATTCCTTAGACCAATATTTACTTTTATAAGTTTATCCATTTGTTGTTCTCAACTTATATACCCATTGTGCTCTTTAACTGGGGCTCTCTCTTTCCTGCTCCTGGGCAGAGCAATGATATTTGGGTAACTGACAGCAATTTTAGGATTATAGGATGAGGAGAGTTTTAAGATCCCTTTCTCACCATCTTGGATGTTAGCACATCTGGCTAAGGTGAATGGAAGAATGGCTTGAGCTTCAGAGAGAGAGAGTAGATCAGGAGCACAAAAAAATAGCCACCGAGCTCTGTAGAAACAGCTGAAGTTAATTTTGTAGACGGCAAATATTTGGAAAAATGTCTCCTCTCCCCTTCACTGATCTGTCTGGTTTGTCTTTTCCATGTTTTTAACTTGGTGTTGTAGTATTATCTTTTAAGTAACACTGATGAGCTGTTCAAACATTGTTTCAAAAAGTGAGTAAATGGGGAAATGGATAGTGTATAGATAAGTTACTGTTTATTTTAAATCTTTTTAAGCAACTGTGAACTATAAAAGCATATTTTGGCTAGTTAATCTTCTCACACAGTGTTGATGAACCAGATTAAAAGAACAAAAGACTGTTTGGAAGAAAAATACCAATACGAATAGGGATTTTATCTATATACTTTAGCACTCCATGAGGGTCCTGGGTGTTTTAGGCATATAAAAGAACACAGAATTGTGCATTGCACATTTAAACACGTACTAATTACTGCTTGTGTTGATTCAGCAGGATTTCTTAATGAATGGAAAAAAAAAAACAGATGGTAAATCCCACAAAATAATACATGACTAGGACAATAAACAGATATTGTACAAGAGATGCTGAAGTTAACTGGCAATACAACACAGATGTGTTCTGCTAATGCAACACAGTTAAGACGCATTTCAGTTTCTAGTTTAAAGATACTGACATGGAAATTCATATTTCTGCAATAGACAATGTTTTTCCTTAAATTAATAGCAATGAAATGAGACAAATGAAGATGTACTGTATCATACCACCATTCTTTAATACTATTTTTTTCCCCACCATCTGCATTACTTCAACATTTACAGTAAAGGGGGATAACCTTTGTTGCCGGCATACACATTCCCTGAAAGGCAACTGACTACATACTAGTAAAGAACATATCTACAGAAGGCCTTAAACATCCCTATCCCTATCATCTATTAAGTAACTGTATAAGGTTTACCAAAAATCTGCTGCTGGGAATTCCATAATCTCTAATGGAATTGGAAAAGAAAGACGAAAAATGACAGCACAGACAGACTGTAGTCTGTTAAAACTGATTTTGCTTCACACACACTGACATTGACAGAAAAAAACATGGTAAAACAGATATAGTACAAATTTTAAAGGCTATTTGAAAAGCAGATTACCAGAACATATTGACAGACATGCTTAAGGAATATATCTGAGACTGTATCTTAACAATGCTGAAACCTAAAGATGAAAAAAAAATTATGAATACCATCATACAGGTTTTGTATGTAATACCTCCAGAAATCTGAGAATGGACCTCTTTGTTCAAAAAGTAAAAAGGAATAGCAGAGACAAAAAAATAATAAACAAAAGCTACTTCAATAATTCTAAAATGACTTTCATCTGACAGCCAAAAAGAAACAGAAATTTATATCACTGGCTTCTTCATAAAATGATGGATTAACAAAATGAAGGATGTGTGTTTCATAATTCCATATTAGACTGCCTCTTGGCAAGATGCATTTGTACCCATTATCACTGAGAGAAAAAAAATCTCATTCCCAATCTTAGAAAAGTAAACTCTTCCCTTTTGACATACAATAGATAATGAGACTTAAAGGACGAGAGCACCTTAATTTCGTATGTTACTTCTTAAAAGCAATTTTCCCCACCATTTTTTTCATTGAAAAATGCACTTGTAATTGTAATAGATTACTTTTAAAAAGCATTTTTTTCCAGACACTGATAAAGATCCTATTGTGCAGTGTAAGTACATTTTACAATTAAAAGGAGGATTCTGGTTAAGCAGTGGTCTACATGATCAAATTAAAACAGGATATTTTTAACCAAAAAATATACCATCTCTGTTTACTCCTGTACAGATGACTATACATAAGAACTAGAAGATACATTTGGTAGATAAGCGTATATGGAACATGAGCATGAAATGTTTTATTTTTTTAATGAAGGGTGTTGTTTATACAGTTTCTTAAAATTGGATTGATTACAATGGGTGCAAAGTGTAAGCAGTCAAAGACTACCATCCAACTGTGAGAAGGAAAAAGGAATTCACTTTCCAAGTTAAAACACAGGCAACATTCACCAAAGAAAGATAATGCAAGACATGAAACAGTTATTCAGAATTCAGACAATTTTTAAATTATTTTTGGCTCAACCCACACTTTTTCAAGAAAGCAGCAGAGTTGTTAATGTTTAATAGCAATAGCATCAACAACAACAAGATCACCGACAGCACTGACAGGCAAAGCTTTGTGTCAAAGGCTTTTTGTGCAAATCTATGTGTAATAATTCAAAGATACACTTTTTTTCCCCCTAGTTGCAAGACATCAAAATCAAAACATGAAACCGACTTTCCAATCAACATACCTCACTGCTTTGAAACATTCTCTCTTAGGGAATTTGATATTTGCAAAACAAAAAAAAACAGCACCTCATCTGTTTCAGTTTAATTGCATCCCTATCAACAGATGACATTATGGTCTATTAAACTGTCACATTACTGTAAGGCATAAGACATCTAACCATGCATCAAGCAGTCTACCAAACACAATGAACAGTATAATCTATTTTAGATACCACTTCTATGTTTGGGAATAAAGAAGAGACAGGATTGGAAAAATCTCCTAAGTACCATCATCTTTTGAGAAGCCCAAGATCAATAATTCAACAGCTTTAGCACTTAGTGACATTCTAATAATATTATATACATTAAAAAAGAAAATGTATCTGATCTTCGCATGTTAAAAAATTAATGTGGAAATAATTTTAGCCACCCTCCCTATCGTTATCACCCAAAGTACGTTATTTGATGATTGACAATTTCAATGCATAATAATGTAAAACCTACAGTATGTACAACACAAAATTGCTTGCCATAAAACAAAGTAAATCACGTATAGTAACTGCTAGTTCTATAAGAATCTAGTAATTTATAATAAGAATCTAGTTTTAGAGAACTCTACGAACATTTCTCCTCCATGAAGCTAGAAAAGATTTATGAGTGGCCACCTGTTACTTTATGTGATGTATGCACACAAACTTATATACAGGGGTATCAAGCACTATTCCAAACCTGGATGGAAAAAAAGGCATTGATAATTCTGTTTTTCCAGCTTTTCCTGGAAGGGCATTTCAAACAGAACTCCAAAGTGACAGGTGCATTACTGGTAATTACCCCACTCCACTCCTGCTGACCAACACCTGTATACACAGTCCCATCACTTGTAATGACTCTTGAGCAATTGCAAGAGAGGCCATGGCTGACTGTAGATGAACACCCAATAGCACTCAGCTAGCAAACAGAGACCGAGATATATCATTAGCTTTATTCTTGCTGGGGCAAACACACACCGCAAATGCGCACAAATATACGCACTACAAACTGATAAGTCGAATTGTACCAAGGACATTGTTACTACTGGATTATCCTATTTTGATGTTTTTTTATTGGACACACTGAGGTGTTTCTAAAGAAATTCAGAACGTGTATCAGGTGATAATAGGCTTTTGAGGATTTTGCTCCCCTTCATCAGTAAAATGAAAGGGAACATAATAATTGCAACTGTGCTTTAACACTGAATTCTATTACAGTCAAAAGAAACAGGATTTGTATTTCTTATGTTACCACAGTGTTGATTAATTGTCACTGGCCGCTAAGCTATCTGGAAATTGTGCGTCTTCAGTACATTCTTCATTTACTTTTCATTTTAATCAGCTAACTAGAATCATAAGGACTTTGTACTTCACAACAAAGACATTTAATATGACAGGCCTGCCGTCCCTTATGGTTATAAAAACACATCGTCCATGATTAGTCACACATTGACAAAACTTGGGACTGGAAAGTGCAGCCCCCAAGTGAAATTTAATTGACCAAAATCAACACGATTCTGAATTCAATAATTAATCATAGAAATCCCATCCTTACAGATAACATTTTGCACAGTAAGGCTCCCAGAAGACCAGTGCCATCAGAGACTGGAGAGGACCTACCTTGTACTGGGCCATCAAAAACTGAAGACGGGACGGTAGTGGTTAACAGGGTCAGTTGCTGCCAAACTTCAATAATAAAAGACAGCTGAACAAAAATAAATCCTTCAATTATAGGACAAAAAACAATGTTCTTTTGTACTCACACTTTGCAGGCAGATCATAGCCACTGGTGATTTTGGCTTGTCCAGTATCACAGCCATTCAGGGTTTGGCACTCATCAAACAGGCAGGGACCAGCAGCCCGGTGTATGCAGCCATCCACTAAAACAAAGCAATACAGAACATAAGTGTAAGTCATCTCTTCGTTCACTGCATGAGCAGAGGTTTTAGAAATTCAGATCATTCAAAAACTCTAAGGAGCTTTAAATGAGACCAGAACATTAAGGATCTCTTGTAACATGCCATATTGTAACTGTTACAGGCATTTAGAGTATCAAAATGCAAAAACAGAGAACTTGGTCAAAGATTTTCTGTAAACCAATTACAACAATTTAGCAATTCATTTTCTCTTTTGCCGTCTTCTTAATAGCTGCTAAGTTAGAAGCTTTTTTGGTAGTAAAAAAAAGTTCCTGTGAGTGGCATGAGGAAATACAGCGCAACAAAACAACAACAAAAAATCACAAGGTCTGTTTAGATAATGTGTGCAGCAGTAAGTTAAATCACATCAATTAATTATATCTTCATCAGGCTGGGTATGGCACATTATTTTTAGAACATAGGAGCTATGGTGGGGGAATAGCACTTGAAACTCTTAGTATTTTTCATCATGAAGCCAAAATAATGAACAGATGTTTCTCATTTTATTCTATCTCGTATAGGATCATTATGTCCCCTAAATTATAGTAAGTGGCTTAATTGTCACATTACAATTTTCAGTTTTTGTTGTTTTATGTGCACACTGAACTGAAACTAGACAAGGGCTTTAACCCTCTTAAATGTTGATAAATCCTTTCCAAAATATTTGCATCACTGTAATTAAGGGGACATTTTCTACCAGGTGATATTATCAAAGTAATATAAAGGGTTTTTTATTTGTATTTTTTATTGAATCCTCTTACATTTTCTCTGTACAAAAAAAACTTTACCCAAGTGGCTTCAAGCAAAGGAACTTTGCTTTAGGGATTTTTTATTTAGGGATTTTGTTAAGTATAAAATATACAGACAGTATATAATTTTGAAGTCATAATTCTCAAAAAAACAATATCAATATATTTTGTGAAGTTACTACATTGGGAGCCCTACCTCATAAGGATTTAATTTCACTTTGTTAAAGCGAAGACCCAGTTGATTGATAGCACATTTTGCACAAGAAGGCAGAAAGATAGAAATCCAAATTACTCGTCTCCAAAGGCTGACACCCTGCTATGAGCTGGTTATCAATCAAATGTAAAATTGCAGGATTCCACTGGCGATCCGGAAAAAAAAAACACCTGTGGTAGCAGCAATACGGAATAACCTTTCTTTAAATCGTTTTAAACAGTTTTAACATCATTAACAACTGTTGCTGACCTTGTGTATATCAGGCTACTGTACTATTCCCTCACTACGGCTGCTATGTTCTTTAAACCTACCCATCAGTCACCATAAATATATAATCAATTGATAAGTTTAACCTGCTGCTGCAAAACAGATCTTAAGATTTCTTTATATTTATCTTCAAAATTAGTATCATTTCTATCAACATAAAGCATATTTTCTATCTTTATGCAGTATACTGTATGCCTGTAACTTAGTTTTATTCTCTCTTGTTGTCTCACTGTCAGGATTGTCATAAAGAAAAAATCTAACAGAGCTAACCAAGACCTCTACTTAAGGGGAATATATTAGAATGGAGGGCAGCACCAGTATCTCACAACTCTGGGTTCCTGGGTTCAATTCCAGTCTATTTCCGGTATCTGCTGTGGATTTTCTACTTTGGGGGTTATTTCTCAGTACTGGCTTTGAGGCTATAAAGAAATAGATCTATTGAGCTTATGGGCTGAATGGATTCCTCTCACTTCTCGACAAGCTAATGTTCATTATGAATCTATACAGAAAGACATCGTAAGCAATAACAGTATCAAACTACCAAAAATAAGAAAGGGTGCCAAATCTCTTTAATTCTATTGTTTTTTACCATAGACTGCCAAAGGTAGCAATGCTCCTTTTTATAGACGCATCATAAATATCGTATACTCAAAGATCCCAGTTAACCTCCTTATTAACTATTATGGCTACATTGTATGGTTACAGGTGTCATGTTCAATGTAATTTAATTCTTTTTATAGACCACATTTTAAACACACTGGTGCATTGCTCACATAACGTACAACTCCTCCCTTTATTCTAGGATGACTTTTTTTATACGCTAAGTGGTTCTCAATGAGCAATAAATAATTTGAAATCCCTAATAATTATTTAATCAAAGTTAAAACTAGTCTGGCTCACTAGTTCAGATATTAATGTATTATTCATGCTTTCAAAATCTGTTACCTTTTTAACAAGGAGAAAGGGAAAGGGAAGAACTATTAATAGTTCTCCATCTATAGATTTTAAAGAGTGTCTAGATTTTGTTCAGAAACAAAATAATCATATCTCAGCTTTAGAACGGCTGTGGTAGTAACTATACAAACTGTAACAAATGTTTAAGCTTCTGAATGGTCACAGTAGAGGAACTGTAGCCTTTCCTGTAACTTGTTTGGAGTGGTACATTAAAAATGTAACACTTCTGCTTTCTCTTTTTTTTTTCTCAGTAGGATTCCAAGATAATTTTCTTCAGCTTTTGCTTTTAAGACTGAAACTTGAATGACCTTGTCCTTTGTCTTTATTCAGGAAAATGCACATTTACAGACAAAACAGAAACAGTCTGTATTAAGCCACTGATTACATTCTCTGAATTCTTTATAAGTGAAATATTTTTCACATTATGAAGCATGACACAAAACACTCATTAACCGCATTCATCCTATAAGGTTTATGTGGAAGGTTTACAATTTTTTAAGAATTCAAAGGGCAGCAGCAAGCTTTACATGAGATTGCAGCCAGCTCTTTTCAAAGTATAATTACAGATCTACAAAGCAACAACTGGTTTGAAAAAAAAGCCCCATCAGAAATACAAGTCCATCCATCATCTTGAATGGAATGAAGTAAAGCAAATGGATAAAGATTGATTTCAACAGAAGTGTGAAACAGTATTGAAAAACAACAGCAATAGATGCTTGATAGACACAAAAGTATGACTAAGACTTTCCTACAGTCCTCAGAAAGTTCAGATCGGCCGACTTAAAGATGATGATTTTCCCCGAGTCCAATATTTGGAAAGCAGTTACAATGCAGGGCTACCAAGAGACCCAACCTGTAAAGGTACTCACTCTGAACCCAGGTTGGGTTCTATGGCAACTCAAGTTCAAACTTGCGTCATGTAACTAGCTGACAGCAACTGGGATTCTGGGATTACACAAGAAGCAGCATTCATCTGGCTCACTGCTGCTGGGGTTAGGGACAGAAAGCATTATTTGGCCAGGGCTCCCTCAGGCCCACAGAGAAACAGCGCCCCCTGCCACTTCCACGGTGCCAGCTCAATAAGAGGGGCAGTTGGAGGAGCTTGACTCACTCTGCCCCTGTGGGACAGCGCCAGGGGCTATTGCTGCAAACAAAGGCAAAGAGACAGTTGGGGATCCTAAATTGGTTGGATACATAATCCCAATAAAACACAACTGTTGATTACTCAAACTGTTGTAAACACTGCAGTTTTGCGGAGTATTTATGGGGCTACAGACATTTATTGAAAACACAGTAACATTCCTTGTTGAAAATGCCTGAGATCTGGTGGCTTTCCAAACTGAAAAGCATGACTCCCAAAACAAAAACGTTAACAAAATTAAATTGATATTATTAGCACTGTACACTGCAACAGTTAGAAGATAACCCTTTTTGAAAAGGCTTATGTGTTTATTAATAGCATCCTTCCATTATTCACAGCTAAGTAAATTCATATAAACCACACTAGAGATGTGGAGAAACCTAATCTGAAGCCATAATAATGAAGCACAGGTGTGAATCCCATGCTGTCTACTTACTTCGCAGACATGTGGCACTTTGTCATGCAGTTAGATGTGTGCAACTAACTATCTGAGAAACACTCAATATTTTATGTGACTGTCTGAAAGACACTGCCTGCTAGGAGATGTCTGCCATATGACGCACAGTTTGGAGAAAAAAAAACATGGAGTTGCACAAAGTAGGCACAAATGCAGGGGATAAAGATTTCAAATAATGTTGACAAATACTGTACATAAGTTAGAGAGTAAATGTTCTCACTACTGTATCTCAAAGTAGGGTAAAAAATCAAATAAAGCACAATACCATTCTGGGAGCTAAGGCTCAGAAAAACCTCAGCCACAAAGTTTATCAACAGAATGAGCACACCATAATTAAAATCTGAACGATCTATGACAATGTAATAACCTTCTCCATTTAATTCATCTACTTCTCATGGTTAACAGTTCTATTACGCAGACTTTTTAACATGCCTTTTTGTTTGCGCAGTTACATAACCATAACAAGAAAAGACATTATGTCCATGTGTTTTACATCTCGTCTGACAGCAAAGCCAGACAGTCATTGACTAGTTACATTATTTGAGTGACAGTTACCTTGGCATCTAAACACACTCATTAAAAAAGAAATCCTGCTGAAATGTCAGAAAGATCAATTCAGTGATGTGGAAATCTGGGTCGGAAAATGGCCTTGGTGTTTGCTAAACATCTATGTACACTTCACACATAATATTCAGCTAAAACACTTAATACAAGCGCATGGCATGTACATCGACACAGAAAAAGCAATTATTTTAATTGTATTCTTTTCCTCTAGCACTCATTATCTCTATTTTTAAATTCTTCCAAACTCCAATCAAATTTGTGACAACAAAATAGTGTGGCTATGTGAAAAATGGAGTAAAAAAGAAGGTCACGTGTGGAAAAGCTGCACAATATTGTTTAAGATCTAGAAGGTATTTTGTGAAATTTCAGGGGTGGTACAGTACATTCAAAATTATGGATGATACCCTGTGTGAAACAAATAATTACTGTTAACCAAATTAAAAAATGTAATGGGATTTCAGGGACAGATGTTCCTTGCTCCTTGTTCTGTGAGATTTGGCTCTAATTATACTCTGCACAGAATAAGATAAAGTAATTGTTTTAATTACCTCTCAAGGACGTCTGTAGCCAAACCTAAAGCATGGTCACCTTCTATAAAAGACACCAGAAACAACCACCCTAATGAACGACTCTGAATAAAGCTTTTGCTAGTGTTTCTACTTTAACATATACTGAAGTATGGGAATGTTAATATCAAACAGATCAAAGTGAACATGCATTCTTCAGTAATACAATATAATGAGAAAGAAAAAATATGATTTTAATAGAATGACACACATACATAAGCATGTGCGTGAAAGTACTACATAGGGGAAGAATTATCTATTTAAAACAAAAAAACAGTTTTTCCTTGTATTTGCAGAAATAAAGGGAATGATGCTCTCTAAGTGAATTTACTGCAATGCCAGATAGCATTTAAACAATGAAGCAGCAGTGTTTTACACTAAAATGAAATTCAACACTTTGCATTTACTGTACCACCAGAGAAGTAATGATTACAATTTGTCATCAACCTCACTGTAACCTAATAGTATGTCTGACAAGCTTCAGGAGCGGAGCACGAAATCTTGCAAGCAGAATGTGAAAATACTGCCACAGCACAGATTCATAAGGCATCTTATCAGACAGATAAATGCCTATGAAGATCATTCGAAGAAAGTCGTTTAAAATTAATAGAGAAACAGACGAAAAGGAAAAGGACACAATTTCAGGTTGTGCCAGCTAATCTTTAAAGCAACATGATCTATGAAGATGTCTTAACAAAGATAACAGATAAAATACAGAAGTGGATATAAATAAATAATACTACATTGCAGAGTATTTTGTTTCTGGTTTCGTGCTCAGAAGGAAATTCCTCTCAACTATAACCTAGCAAGTATATTCAGTGCTAGCAAAAACAATCATTGCATTTCTGTTAATCTGTAGACAGCATACAGAAAAAAAAACAACAACAGGGAAACAATTCTTCATTTATAACTTTAAAGATACAGACTTCGCTTTTTTTTTGCAATATTTTCTTCAGAGAACTTGTGCTATTAGACAACTAATTTGATTAACTGATTTTTACATATAGCACAACAGTCTTGCGAGAAACAAGTAAATAACATAGGAATTGTATTTTTGATATTCCAGGCACTGAATTGAATTGGATAAAGGGTAGATATACAGGAAATCTAAATACAGAGTGGTGATGGGGTTATGCATCTGTAGCAATGATGCCTTGTTGTTGTAGGATAAGTCATACTGTGACCCCATACCCATAAATATGCTACTGCTATTAAAATGTAAAATACTTTCAAGCATTTTGAAGAATTCAAACCCATCATCTAAAGGTGGAAGAGGTCAAAATGTTATATTTTGGTCATGTTTTCTTTTTTATGTCCCTTTCACAAATATCTTGGATTTGTTCCTAAAACTACAAAATCAGAGCTAAAAACATTCTAGCTCAGGTCAGGAACAGTTCTTGTTAGCATCAGAAAAAAAAACTAAATATGTTAACCAATTTTCTGGTGAGACTTCGCATGGCCTAATCAAAACTCATTATAAGACACAAGACAGTCTCTACTGATCTGTCCCACAGGTAACATGCTTCATTAACAGTCATGAACGTATGCGGTTCATCAACAATTCAGATATCCAGAATTGCATAGGAACCCTGTATTGTGTTCTAAAGCAGCCTGAAGAAGCAGGTCATCCATCACACTATATTGCAAAGGGGGCAAACATGATCCTTGTGGCAGCATACCTGCATGAATGACACATGGTCTCTCATCTCCTGAAACATATATCAGCACATGCAGGAATTGTGTACTAAAGTGAGGTGACTATTTATGGCATGAATCTAGGGCATAAAAGTCGTAAATGTATTTGCATTTCTTAATCTGTATGTTAATTGCAAGATACTGCATATAGCGAAGAGCATATCATGTGTTATATTAATATCTATATCAGATTAAAAGAATAATCATATAAAGCCAAATTATCACAATGATATTTAAAACATCAGAATTTTTGGAATACAAACTCAAACTGTCTGTAGAATGTATATTCATACATTATACAGTATATACATACACATTCAATTAAAACTATAAAAAGCACAATACATTTCACACTCCATGTTCCACCAAAAGGAACTAAAGCATTTGTACAGCACTGCAAATACATGAATCTATGTAAGGTTTGTCTGAAAATAGATTTTAAAAACGCAAGCTATGTAATTTGCCTTGGCACTTCACACTGTGTGTTCCCACAACACCCTACCAGTGCGCCATCTTGCCTACAGCAACTCCAACTGAGAGCCTGACTGTTAAGTCCTCACCTCCCTCCAGCATACAGTCCCAGTACTGCATTAGGTGTAGGGCTGAGCCCCTTGGTTCTGCTCCTGGGATCCTGCCTCTAAAAGCATCACGGCACTCTCCCATCACTATTGATTCTCTAGACTAATCTATTATGTAAAACAACTCTAGGCTCTCTGGCTCACGTCCAAAGATCATAAAAGTACACCTTGGTTCAACTCTCACGGACAGCATGAAGCTCTTTGGAAAATGGATTTTGTTTCCTTTTGCATAGTAGTGCACTGTCAAATAAATCTAGCCCAAGAACGGAGCAAATTATGCAGGTTGCCGGAGCCACACTATGCTATACTTATCCATAATAGCACATTTCTTGCCTTGATCTCATTCAGCTTACAAAACAAACAAAACACTTCAATTTGGATACAAAACACTGACAAAACACTGGTGGAATTAAGAAATCTGTTTACAGAACCAACAAGTAGCGCATAAAAAAGTCAGCCCAACTGGCACCTCATGTACTTGATTCACACTACTGAAGAAATAGATGGAGAAAAGCAATGTTTACTGAGGCAACTGATTTCAAATTATGTTTATCTTCAAAATGATTACAACTGTCCTCCAGATCCGTAAAGAAACATTGCATCATTATCCCCGCGCTAGCATTCAGGGGCTGGGGACCATTCAGATGACTTCTAGTGGAATATGGATTCATTGATCACAGTAGAAGTGCAGGGAATACTGTTAACAATACTGCAAAATCTTAGAGGTTTTGGCAAGCCACGTGACTGTGAACTTTGGACAAATTCAGAAACTTTCAACTTTGGCTCCCTCACGCGATAAACAGGAGCTTCCTAAATCCAAAAACAAATTAAAAACATACAATACAAGCCTCCAATCTCCGGGAAACAAATGGCCCAGATGCAGTCTAGCTATTTATGCACTTATATTACTGGGAATTAAAACTGATTCCCAACTGCTTTTGGATATCTCAAGTGTGAGTGCATCGATACGTGTTCATTAATCCAGCAAAGCCATTTTGGGAGCAGAAATGTGTTACATTGCACTTCAACACAAATGCAATTCGCTTTATATATTATGAAAGTATTTCTCTTTATTCTGGAATACCTCTTAGACATTGTAATTAATGAAAATTTGATTCATTAAGATGAATCACAGCATGCCCATTCCCCTATTTCCCTTAATCAGGAGTTCCTTACAGCTAATTCTCCTTTCTCTCATTCAATTTGGAGTAATAAAGTGGTCCACATTCTAGCAGATATTTTTAATGAAAATGATCCTTACTTGTCTGAGGACACTGCAATCACAATATTAGCTTCCTGGGTCCTCTTTTCTTTTTATACTTACCTCTCCATTCTGCCATACATGCCTATGGGTCACCCTGGAGGGCTGTTTGAATTCAGGGACAAAAACAGGCATGGGAATCCACTATTTCTATGATTTTATTACAGGCTGTATAAAAACCCAGGCAACAGTTCTGCCTCCAAAATCCTAATAACCGAATGATAAACATTAACACCCTCTGCAAGCTGAAGCCCTGTATACAAAAGCACAGGAAGCTTGCAGCGACAGAAATTGATCTGCCATGCTCTGCATTAGGATTCTCCATTCCTTCTCCTCTGGCCTTCATTGGATCCATTTCTTCCATGATATTATTTATATGTAACTCTCTCAGGTCCATGCAAGGTAAGACTAGTGTGGTCAGTGGGGTACAGAGTGGGACAATTAGTATTGGTACATTTAGCCTAACTGTCTAACTTCTTCTCCGCTGTAAGAAACTAAAAGTGCAGCCACTACTGATGGCTGGGGCACTTGGGGTAGGGGCAGTGTTATTTGGTTTACAGTGTTGTATTATATTGGTTTTATTTTAGGTTTTGGAAAAATTACAAAAAACAAATGATCACAATAAAGCTGCTTCGTTCAACAATAAAGCCGATCTAAACTTCACATTAAATAGATACTTCAGTCAACCACAAAGGACTCAATTAAAACAAACTTACTTTCAGAATTACAGATGCCATGCATGTGGTCAAAGCAGGACACGTGGTTTTGCTGCATTCTAATTTTGATCCAATTATTAAGCTTTTAATTATGCTTAATGAAAGAACACAATTTCTGTGACAACTGCTGTACAAAAGATCAATTGGGTTTTAAAACATGAGGCACGCAAAATCCAGATTTTAGCACTGCCTTCATTCCTTATTTCTTTTCCTTTGTAGGCATCTCACATTTCTTAGCTTTTCTGGGCCAATGCTCTGCAGCTCTTAGGGACAAATGGCCCCTAAACACAGATGTAAATTATCCTTTAATGCTGATGTCCCACTTGTAATATATTGAACTGGTGACAGGTTCTTTAAAGTCTTTCCCCCCTCATTTACAATCCTCTGTGTAGCAGTAGATCACTGCCGAGTAACTAAAAAAAGCTGCTACTAAGTGATGCACAAATGATGGTGCCCAGTACAATATTTCAAACCACATTTCTCTATGTGCCCCTTGGACCTTTTAACTGTGAAGTTTTCATTTAAGTGTCCCAGCCTGAGCTGTGCAACATCTGCTACTGTCCGGTGTTTCGCGGCTGTGAAATATCACCGTTAATACCTCATCTATCTCTCACTTCAGCTCCTCTGAATTCTAAGCAGCACATTGTGTGGGAAGGTGCATTTATTAATCGCCTTTCTTCATTTAGGTTCTAGGTTGCTGATATGGATAACTATTTATAGAGTTATAGAAAGATAAAAGACAAAACTATTTAGCACTATTTTGATTTTGTCTTCTTTTTCCCCCAACTGCCGGGTCATACACTTGCAGCACTGAAACAAATACTTCTTCTTGTGCTTAATATGGAGGCAGTATTCAGCAAAATCTTATTTAATAACCGTGGCACTATAAATTATTTTGGGTACCTGAGTTTATTCACGTTCTTATCTACATATTCCCACATGCCTTAAAACCTGCAAAGCTCTGCTTACTTTCTATGAGCTTTACTTCTTTGGGATTCATTCTTTGCAATTTCTTCTTCCAGCACAAAGCATTCCCATTCTTCTATTATTAAAATACCCAGCTTTTCACAAGTAGCGTCAGTGGCAATTTTCCTTTGTAATTATTTTTTGCCCCACAATGAATTTAGGTTCAGTCTTCAAGCAGAAAGAAACATACTGCCAAGATGGCAATAGCTTGTAAATGAAAGATAAAAAAAGAAGGTATTAATTTGCTCAAGCCAACCGAGAAGAAGCTTGAACTTGAAAAAAAAAGGGGAGACCAAAGTTTTAAAGTGGTTAACATATACAAATCTTCAATACTTTACCAAAGTCAAAATTGCAACTGAGGTGACTTTCTAAACACTGAAAAGGTTGAATGTGCATACAACATTAAATTTAATAAATATACAGATCTATAACTAAACCACAATGAAAAAAAACTGTCCTGCTTTGTTTTAATTTACATAGGGAAAACTTTAGTATCTAGCTAGTGTCATGGAAATATACCTATCAAGGAAGCCACGAGAGAGAGTTCTCACATGAGTAAGGTCTTTGAATTTTCATTCCCCATTTTTACCAATCGGTGCCTTACTTAGAACCTTATCACACTAGCACTAGCATCAAAGCACTTAAATTTATTTAAGAGATGAGATAAAATGTTTAATACTTTAAACAATTTAACTGCACTACCACCCTTGTGCTGTATGACGGTAAAATACAAAGTACACATGGTCAAGGAAAAAAGTAACTTGAATCTAACGCATAGGAATATGCATACATTTTCCAAAAAATGTATAAGTTACTGAGCAGTCTGGAGAGATACTAAAAAATGTATTAGGAAGGAAAACATGGAATTTGCATTCCTTAAGGATGAGACAAATTTCAATATGCTCTAAATGGGAATGATGTTTATACCTGTGAAAAAGCAGGTGATATTTCTATCCAGACAACAGGGTGAACACGCACACTGAACAATCAAACTGCACTTCCACAACACTGTAGACGTCCTGCCACTACAGTGTATGATATCACCAAGTGTAGCAGATAAGCAAACCGAACATCACAAAGTGGTATAACCACGCAGAATAGTCATATAAAATAATAAGCTCATTTTCCTCAATGCTACGTCTTAAAAGCATAAATGTATATTTATTTTCCATGTTCTGACCTCCGAATGCCAGAATGAATTATAGGAAGTCAACAGTGCGATGACTGAATGCTTGGTGGCATGTATAGCCTCCTGGGACATTTCTCCGCTTCTGCTAAAACAAAGCCTCAGTGCATTTACACCAGGAAAAACTCAGTATTTATATATAAATACTGAAATACAGGTGTTGCAGAATATGTTACTACTTATGAGAGGATAGGAGGACACAGTCTTGGTTTTTAAATATTTTAGCGAAGGTGAGGAAAAAAAACTGAACAAAAAACAAAACAAAAACAGCTTAAAACTATACACAGATTTATCGAGCTCACAATAAAGCAGAAAATACATACTATCACAGGAGCTTCAGTGTCTGTACTTCAATTCTCCCCCACCCCCCTTCCATGGGTGTGATTTACAATACAATTTTCTACCCAACTAATTTCACTCAAGGAGATAATGACTTGAATGAAATGCTAATCAAGTGCCAATCAGGAAGCCTTGAGGCATACAATGTCAGATATTAGACTTATAAAATAACAGCAGAAAAAAGGCATAAAATATTTTAATGTTCAATTGTATGCCACGTAATAATGGCAATAAACTTTGAGGCTGATGAAGCTTCTTTATTTCTCCAGTGCACTTCCCCAACAACAGCCTTCATTTTCAACCTGGGCCTTCATTAATATTCCAGCACCAATTCCAGCACTAATACTGGATTAAAACAATTAGCTGCGTAACTGTCACTCACTGAGGATGATTAATCAAACACTGCACTCCTCTGTAAAATTGCTGCTTACCGGGTTTCAATTTAGTTTCCTGGACATTAAGCATTACAAAAAAAAGTGTAGTATAATTGCTGTAATTTTGTACATCTAAGATAATTTAGCATTGAAAAATGTTTCTGAAAAATGCATAGGAACTACTGTACTGTAAAATCGTACTGACACATTAAGATGCTCTTCGGATAAAAATGCCCCTAATGCCACACAGTGTTTTCACAGAAAGGCAAAAAATGTTTATAGAGCCCTTTCCTCCCATTTTGATCAGCAGTTCATATTATGTAGCTTGAGTACTTTGAATAGTAAGCACCTTCTTTTCTCAACCTTGACTTCAGTTGTGGTCAATTTTCATTTATGTCCTGCGGTTCTGGTCTCTGCATTGTTTTGGGGTTACTAAACCCTTTCAAACGTTTAGACTCGTCCATGAAATCCCCTTGAACTCATCTTAGTTTGAAGTTAGAAAGTTTCGTATGTACAGTATTAGAATAAACAGTTCATTTTAGTGGAATCATCATCCTGTTTTTTTCGGGGCTGAAATTAAATTATATTTAATTTAAAAATACATTTAGATTTCCTAATAGCATTTTGATTAAAGATAACCTTTTTTTTTAATGGCAGTCGTCACCAGCGATGTAAAAATAGCTTTTTTTATATAACCTCTACTACAAGCTAGCTGAATGAGTCAATTTCACCTCATTGTTACAGACTGCAATTTACAGTACAGAAAGGTAAGCAGATATTGCAACACACCGGAAAATGCTCCTGCCAGGAGTAATCCAAATATGTTGTGAAAGAGAAGCTTTCTGTGGAGGCAGCTTGTTTGTAACGTTAAGTATTCCTGACTAACAATCTGCTGCTCACAGCATTTGGAGAAGCAAGTCCTGGCAGCGCTATGAGATGATATGCTGAGTTGCGAAAGAAAATTCATAACAATACGTTCGGTTTTGTTCCCTTTCCACTTCTTCCACATTTCAGAATCGCAGGCTTTACAAGGCCCTTTATTTTGGTAATCCGCAGCTGTAGATTTAGTTCTGTGTGTTAATCTTTCTGACCCTGAAGTCGCATGAAATAAATTATTAATATTGCATTAATACTTAATTACTTTGTTCAGTTTAATACTGTTGTGAATGGTACTTAGGTTTTAATTATCTGTAAATCCCTTGCTGAATTAGAAAATTTAGTCTGATTATTAGTTAAAGGTAATCTTTTTATCCAAGAAAAGATTTGTATTTACATATAAATTCCTCATTCTCACTCCTAAATGTGCAGTATACATATTTTGTTTTATTCTCATAAAACATTATTCAAATGTTTATTTGTGATTGTGGAGAGGCAATGATTATTTTATGGCTTAATTAGTAATAAAATATGTGCAGCGGCAGTACTATAGAAACCATATAATCTTCTTTTTATGTACTGCACTTCAACCATGACCATTACAGAATATTGTTATTCCGAAGATTCAGAAAGGTTTTTGTTTGCCCACTTTGAGGGCTAATTCTGACTTATTGACTTGGATTTTATTAGAAAATTGGATTTTAAGTAAAAAAAATACAGTTTATTTAGAACACTTACACAAAAGAAGCCAGCTTTCAGCCATCAACTATATAATTTCAGAACAACTGCTGGGAATCAAGAGCTGAAACAAATACAGATTGCTTTAATGTATCTCATTCCCTTTCAGTGTGATACCATCTGACAGGATAATTTACACCTTAAAACCTTCTAAACAGATCTGCTGAATTATAAAAAAAAGCTTGACAGAAATAACTGCTTTTACAGTTTATAATGGTATCAAAGGAAAATACTGCTAAGCATTGTTCCAAAAGAAAAATCAACAGGTTAGGTTACTACAAACTATTATCCCTGTGTTGTCATGTTCATTAAATCAGACAGCTGAGGTCAGGCTGGTGCCAAACCCATGTGGTGCCAGATTCTTGGTGACACAACAATCACATCCCTCTGCATTTCTTTGTTTTAATAACTCTAGCTGTGCTCCACACATGCAGATAGCTGGCATATCTCAATTCAAAAAAAGCCTCACTATTTTCTGACTTCAGTTCCTTTGACATTCTCAGAATTCTGCTGTGCAACAGCATGGACCACATTCCCAAAAGGTCTCTCCCTGCATTTTGTGCTGCTTCCCTAAATGCGTGTCTCGTCTTCATTTTTCAACCTGTCTTCGCCCTGTACTTTCAGTAATGTTCTTTCCCATCACACATCAGATCCTAACAACCCCTTTCACGCTCTTACTTAGTTATGGTCTAACTTCCTTTCCACTGGCCAGCCAAGAGTGTTACTTGATAAATTATACACATTATAAACGCTCACCATTGTGTTCAGCTCCTGACCACTGCAGTAAACTCCGCAAAGGTGACCTCTTAACCATTGTTTCTACACAGCACTCTTGAGGTAGCAACACCCCCTCCCTCGCTTCCTCCCCTCACCATAGACACCACACTCATTTTTCACCGTCGACTCTTCTTTTATCTTTGTATTACAAATTACCCTTCTCTCTGCACACTCATTATCGACTTCATCATTAGGTTAGATTACTTTCAGCATACATTTGGCGCACAATTGCAATTATTTCCATACAGCAAGGCTCCCCATACCCATACTTACTGAATGTTTATTTTCAAGTTATTAACCCCAATAAGTGGGTATGCATAATTTCTTAGTAACAATATTACAAGAACACAGAGGAAAATATACAAACTACAGCAAAGAATACTGAGATACCTGACAGACTGCAAGTGTATAATCAAAAGCTTCACTTTATTTTCTGTCCTCAGGGTCTCGTAGATAGTATTACCAATATCTATAATCAATGTCAACACTTGCTTGAATAAAAACAGACATAAAAATTCCATCTACCGGGTCTTTAAAGTTTGCTACCTCTCCTATATTACAAAACACTCCCACATAGCAATCAACCTTGCATGAAGGAATCCTCTCTAGAATTCAATTCAAATTAACTTCAACAACTGTGAAACTGTTTTTATTATTATAGTCAAATATGAACTGATGCACAATGAAAACCGAACAGTCTTTGTTTTAAATTAATACTTCATTGGGTGCATACATAATGCCATTTGCATTTTAAATCATAAGGTTGCAAGCTCGCTGACTGTTTTGAGTAGTGTTGTTCCTTAGGATAACAAAATACTCAAGTCACGGTTTTACAAAACCTCAGGTGCTCAATTTTGAATTGAGTTAAAATTTCCAAAAATGAGTTGATTAAAAACCTGCATAACTAATCAAAAGTCAAATGAAAAAAGTGGAACAATCCTCCTGAGCGGGTATTCAGTGGCTACAGCAGAAGAAATTCCATAAAGAGGGACATCCTAAGTACAGTACCTCACCTGAGCACAAACTGAGCTCCATGATTGCAGGTTCAAGCCCAGAACAAGTCGATAGACAAATGCAACAGAGATTCCCCGAGCAATAGTGCACAGCTGGCTCAATGTTTCCGAGTGTAGGGTTGGATTTTTCAGCCAGAGCTCTCTTAGCAAGATATAGCTGGGTTCAACTCCGAAACCGGGGTGTTATCTGCATGGAGTTTGTATGTTCTCCCCGTGTTCTCATGGGTTTTCACTGAGTCTTTTTCTAAAGAAGGTTAACGGTCTTCTGGGAAACCTGGCTAAGTGTGTACATGTCTGTCTGTTTCTGCTTGGCCATAGACTGGCCTCCCCTTCCATGGTATATCCTGCCTTGTGCATGTTGCTTGCCGGAACAGGCTCCAGCTCAACCACGGCCCTGTTTTAGATAACACATTTGGAAAACGGGTGGATAGATGATGTAAGATTCTACAGTTTGATGGTGGCCAGCCTCCTCACAGTTCTGAGTTCAATGGAGCAACTTTAGGACCAACATAATAATGACATTATTAAGAGAAAACCACAAAAGGCTAATATTCATCAGCTGGCTGAAGTTGTGCAGGTAGATATCCCACACAGTCGGATCAGCTCTCAGCCTCAAAGTTGCCAGCACTGTGTTTACTGAGATCATACTTATTACTGAGTTTGAAATGTTCATTTTGACAGTGTGTCACAATTCATACTAAAAATGTATGATTGTTTCATCTGTTTGTTTCTGCATTTCCTGCAGTTTATGCTTACGCATGCTTATGAGTGTTGCATTTCATACGTGCATTACTACAGTACATGGCAATATTCTTCTACGCACAAATAAATGCTGACAACATAAAACACTAATCCATGCAAAGTATATTATCATTTAATAATCGTATATATAATTCTTTTACATTTTCTGTCTGGTTCTTTTACATATAGCCTTATTATAAGAAAATTTAAACCTAAAAAACTGATTTAGATGTTACATGATGTGTTTTATTGGATCTACAGCAGGTCACAAGAGTCACCATATTATTAGTTTTCTTTAATGCTGGCATTGTCCTTGTATCTTGGACATTCATTAGCTGATTCAGTGTTAAAACAGATTTATTCAGATTCAGAAACCTTTCCTTCTGAGAAGCACAGCTTTCTAAGAATTGACTTAATGCATCTTAGAAAAAAATGGAGAGACGAAAGAAACGTGGAACAAAAAAAAAAAGACCTGAAAATGAGGCAGACATCGTTGGTTAACTCAGAGTCTCCAAGCAAACCAGCTTTTAAAACTGATGACTGCTATACAGAAGAGCTTGTTTCTAAATTGTGATTGCTCCTTTTCTATCATAGCTGTCTCAGAGTAGCTATCTTACAGGTATCAGTAAAAGAGAATCAGTTTTTGTGATCAAATGGAACCTAGCTCTTTATCTCTGAACTTTTTTCCAGCATCTCTTACCCTTTCTCTTTCAAAACCTGTTGTAAGGAACAGGTTTTCTGGTTTAGAAACTGGCAACCTGGAACTTTAGATTACATATTTATATTCAGAAATCCGCATTAAAGAAGATCTTAAAAGAACCATACATGGTCTGCATCTGGCTAAAGAAAAAAACGCTGATCTCACAAAGGTTAATATCCTTAACCTTCCGACAAAGGATTCCAAACTGCCATCAATAATGTATATATTGATTTATTTTTAAAATTACTCACATCAAGCAAAGCAGAGGAAAAAGATTTTTAAAGCAGCATGTTAGGCCTTCTGGACGTCATCATAAAATGTGCTTCTGAAATTAAGGTATATGTTCAAAAGCACTGTTTCTAAAATTACATTTTATTTTTCTGTACAAATCACCCACTTTCAAATAGATAATGCAATAATAGGTATGACAGTAGTCATAGGCAGTCTGATTTGAACCTCTTAGCTTTATGGAACTATGGCTGATACAGTGATAATTATGGATCATGCAATCCCATGCAAGAAATGAACACAGAGGACACAGTGTTTCTAAATAGTTTGCTTCTTCGGTGTCTCCTGACACTCCTTAGTTCATTACTCTGAACACTGACAAGATTGGCACATTGAATATACGGTTATATCGCTAATAGCAATTCTGTTTGCTCTCACAGGGGGTTATTGTAATTGCTGGCCCTTTAGTACAGACCACTGAGGAATTTATGACTGTGTGAAAGCCTAGCTTTGTAGCTCATTACCCAGTATCTGTCATTCTAGCCCTTGTTTGTCAAGACCTCATAGGCCCCCTTTGCACCAGTGTTGCTCCATACCTTCAGAAGACTTTCAAAGTAAGATGCAGCATTAACCTAAATCAAGGAAATTAAAAGGGGCTAATTAAAGACAATTTAAGGTAAAAAGTGCCCCATTTTAGAGGAGAGCAATAACTAGTACAGCTATATTATTAAAAAACTTTGCTTGCAAGATGACTCAAGGGAATATCTCTAAGCAATTTCATCATAAATTACTTCCTTGATTCGAAGTTCAGCTTCATGTCATGAAGGGAAAAGGGGGGATTATAGGCCCCGTTTTGAAACAATGTCAAAGATATAGGACAAAGATCAAGGTAACATGCTGGATACTTGCTTTCTATGGTTTAAAATCAAACAAACCAGGCCTTCAAAAACTATATTCTTGCCTTCCAATGGAATTTCATCATTTTGGAAAAAAAAAACAGGAAAACATTACACAAGAAACAGCAATGGGACAGTTTGAACTATTGATCTAGCCTTTTAGAGGAAAAAGTAATTATAAAAATGAAGAAAAATGGAGCAGCAAAAAGGAAGGCTGTTGTTTTGTATTTAAATACATGAACAGCTGGTGTTCTTATGCATGCTTTTACTGCAGAGTAAAATCAATTCCCCATTTGTCCTTGGTTAAGTTTTGCTGTGTATACGTAAAACTACCTGATCTATCTGTTCACATTCACCTATAAACAATGATTGAAATACTCACAATTAAATTTGGTTTTCTTTGCAAAAGCACAGTATTCTTTTTCACATATAAACATACACACAGATACACATACTTAAGTTTACTTCAGGAATAAAGAAAACTAGAGGCACTTGTGGTTGTGGTTTAATTTAACTTTAACATTACTGGAAAGAAGAACCATACTTTCATATAAGCGTCAAGCAATAAGAATTGCACATTAAATCTTTAAAACCTAATGTACATTTAACACTAAGAAATGAAAAACCTGCTTATCTGACACAGTGGGACACAGTGGGATCAGTATCCTTTTACACAACTGTCCTCTACCCAAGCAAAAAGACCTCATACCCAAATGTTTCCTCATTACCCTTCATAAGAAAGACTATAAACGAGAGGGGACCATTCATTCCATTTAGGTTGTCTGATAGTAGCTAATTGATCCAAGGATCTCATCAAGTAAGAAGAGAGGTTATCGACTAACAACATGGCTGGATTGCTTGTTCCACAGTCCCATAACCCTTATTATTAAAAATATCAAGGAAATGCATATAAACAAATCAATAATATCAATATAAATAATCATAATGACATAAATGACAAAAACTGGATAGACAATGCACAGTAAATAAATGTGCACAAAATGTACCTTGACATATTAAAACAGCCATTTATTCTCTTATTACAGTCCAATGCATCCCAAAATGTGTTTTCTGAGCATATTGTTTTCTGCTCAACACAACTGAATTACTCTAGTGCTCCTCTCCCTAAATACATCACAGAGTTTTTTTAGATCCTTATAACATCATAGTTCCTGTTGTTGTTTCTTTATTTTGTCCAGAGATATTTTATATCCAGCAGCTATTTTCTAAAACTAGCAGAACAAAACTCATATAAGTAATTTCTTTCACAGATTCATTAGTCGATTTAAAATGTTTTTTTGATCCAGAGATAAATCCTATCATTTTCTCTCATGTGCTCATTTCAATTTGAAAGTGCTTTACGCTGAGAGACTTCCACTGCAGTTTTTGTTTGCAATGTGTCAGATGGTTAAATTTCCAGTAACTATGGATTAAGATTGAAAACATCATTTGCACAAGTACTATTTTATTACAGTTCACTTCAAAGTACAGTACATCAACTAATGCTGCAACTCTGATCATAACCAAAGTTAAACTCATTTAATCAGCTTCGATTTGGCATCTTATTTCCTAAAAGCAAATATGAGGTAATGCAATGTAATGCTGAATATTATATTACACGATGGTGGCCACGCAGAGTTGAAAGGTAGTGTTGGGTGATGCATCTGCCTCCTATGGGTAGGAACTGCCAACGACTGCATGCCACCTCTTGAGTTTCAATTATTCATGCCTGTCAGTTTAAATGGTTTGCAAGCTCAAACTGATCTTCTTCAGTAAGATGGAAAAAATTCCTAAACACCTTTCTTCAAAGAAGTACAAGTATATGAATCCAAACTAATGCTGAACATAATTCAGGTGGTAAAGCTGATATATTACTAATACATTAATAAAAATACATACAGTATTTTGTAAATGGTAAATACACTTTTACAGCAGCATTTGTTTTATCACTAGTAGCACTAGTAAAAATTGTAAAAATTCTCTCTGAGACATTAAACGGACCTTACAATTTCTAAATTGAGGGTTTTAGAGTATATTTCCTGGTATTGCAGTGTTACTATGGTGGCTGACAAACTATTTCCCAAGGTGAAAATGGTCACACAGCATCATTGAATTTTGTTTTGTTTCTGCCGTGTGGCAAACTATTAGTATCTGAAACCTCTCATTAGCTTCACTGCCCTCTCTTCCAGGTTCTGCAAAGCATTCCTATTACTTCTGCATATGACAGACTACAAAATTTGTGTTATCAAACCCTTTTCTATTGCCACTGCTGAACCCTGACCTACTATTTTTTTTCTTTTTTCATTAAATGACTACTACTACCACAAATGGAATATCTTTTCCTTTAATTGGTGGCTTGAAGCAATCAAACACAATAGAAGCATGGGACACATTGCAGGTTAAACACTGTCAGTCATCTGAGCTTTTCTAATCTTGGTAGAGCAAGGCATACTACCAAAAAAGTTGCCTTGCCATACTACCAAAAAACCACATCAGTAATTTTAAGTACAAATCAAATTATTCTAGAATACACAAGCACAAATAACTTTTTTTTTCTTAATAGCCCATTTCAATTTTCATATTCATAAATTTACTACTGCACATAAATATAAATGTCATCTAGCTTATATGAAGACAAACTAGCATTTTGCTTTGTGGGCTATCCCTCTCCTTTCCATAGTTGAAAAATAGTCTTTAATTGGCTTAATTTATCAACTGTATTCCTACAATGCACTACATACTTTACAATCCTAACTTCCTGAATCTAAATACAATTTTGCAGTCATTTCAATCGTTCATGTTAATCTGTGTGACAAAACGTTTCTATGCTACTACAAAATTAATTACTGTCCTCCAGCTTCCAGTGCATATGTTTTCCAGTATTCTACAAGCAGTTAAATTATGTACTATTATGTTCCAAATATAATCATCTCAAACATATTGCCACTAAATGTTTGAAACACTGCAACTTGTTGTTTATCTTATTGCACCTAAGTCTTAGCAGCTTCACCCAAACTGTAGTAAAAAAGTGCTACCTAGTTTGAGATGCACTGGAAAACAGCTGAATTTACAAACATTACTAAGAAAGAAGGAACCATTTTTTATCATCTAGGTACCATAAAGATTGACATATCGGAACGCAGACTTCAGTTTAGTTGTTTCAGCGCCAAACAGGCTAGATGGACAGAATGACTTCTTGTTTGCAAGAATTAAATTATCTTTGTTCTTAAATTCCTGTTTTCATTAATACATGTAGTGGCAGCCACTAGATAAGAAAGAGTGTTGCTGAATTATCATTAGCCACAGATTGTAGCCCCTTAAACCACTAAAAACAAAGACTAAATAGCAGTGCATGAATAACCTAACAACTATTACCTAAATATTCATTGATCAAAACAGTAAGCAAGAACAGCCTAGATACAGTTACAGGAGCTACAGAGTCGTAAAACTTTAATGCCCTCTATATTTTTCTTGTAAGAAGATGCCAGTGTTGGACACTGGCTGCATGTTAAAAGCTTCAGTTGGAAAGAAAAGGGTCAGGAAATCTTTGGGAATGACGCCAGACACTGTCATTAGGAGTCTTCATGCTTTTTGTAGACGTCCTCTTGAAGAATATAAAGCATTAGCTGCGTCGGACACCTTTAACCCATGACGAGGGGCTAATTGACAGAAGGACAATATTTGAATTGATACGGCAAGGTTAGATGGGTCATGACACCAAATGGCAAATAGTGTTTACTTTGTAACCACAGTAAGCATTTCAACAGATTTTCAAAATACAAGTGTCCGACGAAGAGAAACTCTTCTGCATTAATTTCCCTTTAGCAATGTACATTCACTCTTTCGTTGTCATTTTTTCTTGTTGTGCGCTTAAGACCAACCTACTGTTGTCATTTTAAGCACTCTGGATTTCTCAATGTCAGGCTTTTAAATTTGTTACCTCTAAAAATTGTTAATATCACTCTTCTTTTCTTTCCTTCCTTCTAGGTGTCAATTTTTCCATAAAAGAACTTTTAAAATGAGGTAAATAACAGACTGGAACAAAATTGATACTGTGGAGAGAGTGAGAATACTTAATTTTGCAACATCTACAGATGACTATGGACTTGTAGAAATAAATATTCACACCTAGTGTCTTAATTGACTAGCAGGAATTTACTCAGATGAGTAAACATTCAGTAAACAGAGCAGATAAAACTGTCAAATAATTCTAGTTAACATTAATAACACTTAATTTAGAATAACAGCCTAATTGGAGATGGGGTGCTAACATTTACACATACGATTGATTATATATATATATTACTGCATCAATTCAAGCATGATTAAAATTTACCTCAATCTTGCAAGTAAGAGACAAAAAAACAACTCATTCTACCTAATTAAGAGCATGGGAGGACTGGAAAACCTCAAGGCACACTGCATCTGTAAGGCTTTTACTAATATTACAATCTGCCTCACTTTCAAAGAGGCAGCTTCACAGTAAAGGAAATCTAAAGAATGACGAATTTTAACTTTCTTAGATCCAGAATTGTGTGGCACTGGGGGGGCGGGGGTCACTGTGGGTGTTACCGACTGTTCAAGTGAAGCCACAGAACAGCCCCAGTGGGGTGTAAGCTAGTCTCCAGCTTTACTTTGGGAGATCCTCTGTTTTATAAAGTATGCAAACGAAAAGACACAGTTGGGGGAAAACTAGTCTGAAATAACAATAAACGAGGAATCATTCATATTGTTTTTAAAGGAGACCTTGTGTTTCACAGTCTTGAAAGAGCACTAATCAATGAATTTTGTTGATGTCAGCAAGAGAAGATTAACCGTTAACAGCTGCCTGGTGAAATACTTCCCTCATGCCCAGCTGTGTAACACAAATCAAGGACCATCGATGTATGGCGCCAGTGAAGCACAGTATTTTTTGTGAGATAAACAGAGTAGTCAGCACTCCTCAAAGAAACCAAGTTGAGTAAATGTTTTGACAAATTGTCCTTCTTCGTACTTAGTACTCTGTGTAAGCCTGTCTGGGTTGCAACTTCCACAATCCATTTTCCTCCCTTAGGCAGAAGACTGCAGAGAAGGACCAGCACACAATCTGAAATAATACATGTTCATCAAAAGCGATTACATATTTCCTTCATTTGTTTATATACTTTCAAGGATAATAGGATTACAGATGGTACACAAATCATTACTAAACTACAAAAGCCCTGCTTAGACCAAATCAACCTTAAATGAATTCATCTTGAGATTACAAGTTTTTTCTTTCAATAAGAGCTAAGCAATATCCTAACTACACCTACTGGTTAGTAACATGGAAAGTTGATATAACAAGGAGAACCAAAAGAATATACTGTAATACAATTATTTTTCCTGTCTTACAGTAACCTGCCTATGTAGTCCTGGGACCATTAATGTAAGGAAAAGGATTAGCATGGAGAAGGTCTTTAATAATTATACTGGCGTGATCCCAGTCTCTTCCTGCTGGTCTTTTTAATTAAAAAGATAATTTTTCCCTAGGGACAGTGAGGTTTAACATACTTACTGGGTAATGTTCCAAGCTTTTCAGTTTAGAAAAAAAATACAAAAAGTAATTATAAAATTTTGAAGGTAGTGACTGACATCAACTCTACAGTAACTGGAGATTATTTGTAGGCAGCAAAAGTGGACAGGATTTTGCCCTGGAGCAGAAAGATTTGACATTCACCCTGTCAGCTTTTCCCCACAGAGCAGCACTTGGATATAACATGGTTCATAGAACCAGCTCTGCCACCCCTCCCGTCCCAGTTGCTAAGAATTTACTCAATAGTAACCAAACACCTTTTGAAGCCCAGTACATGCTTGCCCAAGCAGAACTATGGAAGAGTTCTGACTAATTCTAAGACAATCGACAACATTGTTATAGATCACCCAAATAATGTAATCATATCTGATGCTGTTTTGTAGATGATGTCATCAGGTTAAGAAATAAATAAAAATTAAAGAAATACACAGTCCCCATCTCTAAACACTAAATTTTAAGATGGGATTCAGGTTTGAGTATGATGAGAAGACCTTTGTCACATCTTTGTGTAACTTTTATGTGCAAGAAACCTGGACAGGCAGAGCTCTTCTATCCATCTCTCAATACATGTTTTCTTGAAAAGTTTGTTTTGTGGTAAAGGAATAAACTATTTTAATGACTTTTAGTTCAAGGGTGTATTGAGAGATATAAAGAGCAGTAATTGTTCAATTGGTGCTGAACTAATTTTGCAGTTCTCATTCCAAATGGCACATGAAACAACAGATTATTCAACAGATTAAACCCTCTGCTGTTCATTTGTTTTTGAAAGGACTCAAATAATTACCTCATTAGCTTTTTTAGAATTAAATAGTATACTGTGAAATCTCTGCAGTCTTTCTAATCATTACAGTACTATAAAATTATACTCTCTTCAGAAACAAAATTCTTTAGAATTTGCAGCACAAACCAAGCATAAATAATGCCTGAAATTCGTGAACTTTCAGCCCATACAACTTCAATATTGGCCTTCAAATGCTCTTCAGAACCTCATATACTCAGCAGCTCAAGTGTAAGAAATTCAAATGTCTAATCAATCACTTGGAAACAATATGAAAATCAAGTAATAAAAAAAACTACATTTGTCTGTATTATGTTATGCGATTTCTTCTGCTCATAGAAGCCTATAAACTTTGAACAATTCAAAAAAAAGTACAGGAGCTATTATAACCAGAGCATAACACTCTGGGGTTTTAAAATAGTTTTCAGTTTTAAGATACTCTATTCAGACAAAAACACAAGCAAGAGTATGTATTTAAATAAATGAGGGAAAAGAAGATTGTTTGAAAATAGCTGCACTTTCTTTTTTAATAAATGCTGATGTCTTTAAGTAGAGGATTATGTACTCATTAAGTCATGATTAAGACACCCATTGTGCTACACACTGTGCTCCTCTCATGTTTAATCACAAAGGCTGGCTAAAAAAAGTGGTTTATAAAACCATCCATTCTATTCCAAAGCAAGAACGTCTACAAAGTGAGTCTTTGGATCCATATTATTATCCTTGATTTAGTCCCAAGAAAATAAGAATTAGTGCAGTTGCTGGCCAATAACTGGGTCTGGCATGTTTTTAGTAAATATCAGCTTTTCTGTTAAGGCCTGTACTACCAATTAAACACCAAAAGCACGCAGTTCACTAAACCTCCAACAGAGTGTTCTCTCCGATATCCTCCTGTCATTAAAATCTGCTCTCCTGCTGGATCAGATATTAAAAAAGTAATGTATTATACTTTGCTTTATAACACTAATTTCTGAACATTTACATTAAGGGCACAGAAATTCCTAGCATAAGGCCTTTTGCTGTTTTGTTTAAGATATCCTTAAAACATTTCTGAATGAGCACAAACAATGGACATTTTACTAAACCAAATAAAAAGTACCTAGGGCCTGACATAGATCTGTTTTTCGCTTCCAAGCACATCCAATAATTAATAATAATAATAATTGCTTACACTTATATAGCGCTTTTCTGGACACTCCACTCAAAGCGCTTTACAGGTAATGGGGTCTCCCCTCCACCACCACCAATGTGCAGCATCCACCTGGATGATGCGACGGCAGCCATAGTGCGCCAGAACGCTCACCACACATCAGCTATTAGTGGGGAGGAGAGCAGAGAGTAATGAAGCCAATTCATAGATGGGGATTATTAGGAGGCCATGATTGGTTAAGGCCAATGGGAAATTTGGCCAGGACGCCGGGGTTACACCCCTACTCTTTTCGAGAAACGCCCTGGGATTTTTAATGACCACAGAGAATCAGGACCTCTGTTTTACGTCTCATCCGAAGGACGGCACCTGTTTACAGTATAGTGTCCCCATCACTATACTGGGGCATTAGGACCCACGTGGACCACAGGGTGAGCGCCCCCTGCTGGCCCCACTAACACCTCTTCCAGCAGCAACCTTAGTTTTTCCCAGGAGGTCTCCCATCCAGGTACTGACCAGGCTCACACCTGCTTAGCTTCAGTGGGTTGCCAGTTGTGAGTTGCAGGGTGATATGGCTGCTGGCTATATTATATATACCCCTTAATGAACTACGTTCTTACTGTTTGTAGCTCCTAAAAATGTTTAGTAAAGATAAAAAGGGTTTAGCCTACTTTAAAAGTGAGAAAGACCCCTACAAATGTCTGTCCTTTCCGGGTATTCCGAACTGAAAAACATTCTATGGTACAAATTTGCTAATTTATTAATTTCAGCATAATCCTTTAAATATTTCTCATCACCCAAAAATGTTGATATTCAGTGTGGGCCCTGGATGCCCATAAGAGAACCTGCTACTGGCTTTAGCAGACAACAGATTCTGTCTGCTTTAGTCACAAGGCACAGTATGATAAGCCAGATCAGTAGATCGGTAGATCTGCACTCGTTTTGTTTTTCTGGTTGGCCTACAGGCTGGCTATCTTGAAGGCTCAGGAGGAAGTGAGAGAAGAGAAGAAGCCATTTTCCCTCACAGGCCATAAGCAAAAACCCAACAGAGAAACTTGCAATCCTTGCTTTTCTCTTAAAACAATTCAGATTTGTCATCAGCATTTCCCTCTTTTCTTGTGATTTTTATTTTGTTAATTTCACATCTATCGAGTCTAATGGGGGGGAAAAAGCAGGTGGGGAAACCATGTGATGGACAGTGCCATCAACTCTGCACAGTAAGCCCGGAGTATTTTCAAAACTGTGTCAGCTGACTACCTCTAGCGCTCACGCAACCCTTCTCAGCCTCCGTAGCAGCAGTACTTAATTCATCCTGGTTACTGTAGTAATCCTGGGCAAACAGGTTAGAATATGATGAAAGACAGCGAGGCAAGAAACCATTAACCATGAAGATGCCCAGAATGGGCTGTGCTGATTTTTGTAAGAGATTATTCCATCATGGAATTCTACCTATAAGGCTGTTGCAGTTCCCCCAACAAATGAATGACACTTAATACCCAAACTGGGCTGGACGCCATAGTCCCTGAGATTCAAAGATTACAGTATTATCTATTAAGGTCCACCTACTCTGAGTCTGGCCTGAATTTCAAATAATAATAAAAAAAAGCCAAATGCAAAAGCCACTTAGAACACTAGAAAACTGTTTTACCACTAAACTCTTGAGCAAAGAACGCCTACACATACCACCCATGGTTAGAGTAAGATATAGCCAGTATGTGGAAAACATTTGATAAGAAAGTCCTCTGCGTCCTTATCCAGCACGAAGAACAAACCACCTTTGGTACAGTTAGGAAAAAAAAATGAATCAAGCAAAAAAAGGCAGCAATTAAAATGGCTTTTAAAAGTCGTTTAGTGGGCTAGAAATTAGTTTAGTTTAATTAAGGCCTCCAAGGAAGGCAATGATTGTCACGACTATATTTTCAATTTTAATGTTTATCGTTGTGAGTGAATGTGTTTGTTAAACCTAATAAAATGAATTAAGCTCCAAAATAAACATGCTGATACAAAGTGTTTTAATAATTTGTCAAATTAATGAAAATTCAAAACATTATTTTATCTTAGATAAACATCATGTAGCTTGACAATCTGTCCCCACCAGAAGTGACAGAATGCAATTAACTCTAATATCTTGCACATTAGCGTGTTGGGACACTCAAGACTGCCTTGGAGCACGAACACTTATCATTTTTCTGTCACAAAAAATAGGTCATTATGAAAAAGGTTTTGTACATAATATTAAAAGACATTTTGCTAGTAATGCCATATGATTTCTTTTGGTACAGTAATGTTCTATTACAAGCACTTGAAGAGAAAGCTGTTAAGAACCACACTAAAACGTTTAGTACTGTATTTTAACTGATAATAACACAGCATTAAAATACAGTGGATGAGGCTGGATTGGCCAAAAAATTACAAACAGCAATGTAAATTGATATTAGAACACTTTTTCCCCCACCATATCACTCCTAGACTCACTGCCAATTTGTTCCAATGTGGACTGCACCACTCCCAGAAAAGATAATCCTAAAATTAACATTTACCACTGCCTTTACTTTTACCATTTAAGCTACATTCAGCTATACGGATGAACTACCCCACAATACACCCTGATACCACAGCCCTTATTCAGGTCTTACAACAATATTAACCTCATGCAAGATGCAATCATGTATTCCTTAAAAACAGATGTATATAAAAGCATGCATTATCAACATTTTCAAAGAACAAAGTCAATCTAGAGGACAGCACATTGCACTTATTAGCCTCCGTCTAATGTTACCTTTTTAGGCGGTTTAGTATTTTTGCCTCTAATCTCCCTAAAAAGCTCTTTGATTTACAGCTTTGAATCTTGAGGTCTCAGGCTGGATTAGAAAGATTCTGATATAATCAGAAGCTAAGGGGTTCCTCTAATTAACCTACCCCAAAAACTCCACTAATCAGCAACTAATTTTAATTATCTTACTCACCATTGTGTAATCCCTCATCACATTAGTTATTAAGAGCATCCATTCACGGGTGCATTATGCTGAACAAGCTGTGCTTAAACAGCATTACTGGGAGCACAGTCTTACTATTTAGTCCCCTTACCTTACACCATCAACTGGGTGTGTTTATTCATGTGTACTGTATGTATTGTGTATATAGATACACATACACTACTGAGCAAAAGCCTTGGACATTTAAGACGCAATAGGGAGTTACAAATATCTGTTATGATCATCAATAACTTACTCAGATTCTTTGCTAGTGTTTTATACAATACAAAACTTTTGACTTTTTTTTTGACTATTTAGTAATCAAATCTAAATGACTCACTGTCACCTGTTCCCAGTATTAAACATCAGGTGATGTTCTCTACACATCTTTAAAGGGCTACTTTTGAACTACAAAATAACAAATCTACCAAAATTCTGACAAAATGGCTATTTCAGGAGAAAATGCTGAAGAATGCTACAGTATGGTGATGAAGCAGTTTATATAACACAGGGTGCGATCGCTCCAAATTGTTTTCATGAAGTTCCTGCTGTCTTCATTGAGTGACAGATACTGTACACTATTTATACTGGTTATGTGACTTTATGTATTTGTATTGGTACCTATGACATTTTGTCCTTATATGTAATCGTGCAAAAATCTGAAGTAGTTTACTTGCAGGAAAACCTGTAAGAGCTTCAGAGACTTTGCAAACATTTTTATAAGCTTAAGCTTCTGAGAATGTTTGATGTATCCTGTGTGTGGGTACTCTTAATTTCAATTCCTGTCAAAGTTACGTGAAGTGACCCTCCACTTTAATCAGCAATAGAATGTACAGATTGCAGTTCAGACTTAAACCTCAACAATCTAGCCATATTAAGACAGGATCTAAAACATATTTAAGTAATAAACACATGATCTGTAGGCAATATAAAATATTCTCTACTATGACCAATAACAACAGTCAATACAAAACTGAGATATAAAAAACAATTTAAGACTTGCTGCATCTGACCAAATCAACCCTGCAGTCACTCAAGAAAGGTGCCATACCCATTGACTACAAAACTCCTAATGCACCACCCACCCATCTCAAGGATCACAAGGCTGAGTTAAGCAATGCTTAAGAACTTTGTAAGAACTAAAATAGAGGATCACTCTTATGTTAAGAGGAATTTAAGGGATAGTTAACATGGATTTTTAACAAGATATGTGTAGCTTAACTTGCCAAAGAGCACTCTGAACAAGCACCATCACAAATGGATACTGAGTATATGATATGGTTTATTTAGATTTTCAGAACGCATTTGGTAAAATTCATTACAAAACATTAATCTTCAAATGGTGTGTTTTTGCATTAGGCAATATCAAGATGAAGAGTCAGCAAACACTGTAGAAACAGGAAGGGAAATTCCAAACCTTTTGGACAAAAATCAAAACTGCAGACAAAACATGTGGACATGTCATATGCAGGTAGTGTAAATTTAAATATTAATGTGAAACTGTGACAGAGAAAAATCTACTTAGAGATTAGCTGTTTCTTAACATCATTTTCTTTCTCTCGAAAATATGAGGAAGGAAAAAATAAACAATGTGAGAATATATAACTAAAGATGTAGATTTTATAGAAAGAGATGTTATGTGAAAATTGTATTATGACCTCATTTAAAGCACTGCGCTGTTCAAAGTTAACATTTGCTCTGGACTCCAGAAAAGAATGACCACATTCATTCTTTAAAGACATGCCCTATTTTGTCTTGAACAGAAAAAAATGTGAGAAGATCTGATTAGTGTTCCAACTTTTCAAAAAGCAATAAGCAAATCAACCTAACGGACCTCTCCAGAGACAACTATGAAACGAACCAAAGAATACATATGGAAACTACAGTGGAATTCAGTGAAAATGAAGAACAGAAAGCATCTTTTTTACCCACAAAGGACTTTGGGAGCCTGGAATATGCTGCCATCCTAACTTCTTTCAAGAAACAAGCTGGATATGATCTGAATGACGATATGTCATTTGTAACCGTTCTTACTGTATGTTTTAGACATGGATGCATCAGAAAGAGTTAGAAAAGACTTAAGTATACTATCACAGAAACTGACATGTGGTTTACAGGGAAGTAATTTCTTTCTATATCAGCATTTAAACTACTTCTACCTATTTTATTTTTTACAAGTTGACGCACCATCAGATTTGTCATTTATTTGGGATTCAATTGCCTCTCAGTAGGTAATAGACAGAAATACCCACATCTAAAAGAGATTTCATACAGCCTCCATTGCTGAAAGAACTATCTTCACAATGACTGCATTTATTGTTAAATTATGAGCTCAGTTATGAAGACCAAACAAGCACTAATCCTTTCATATCTGCAATATAAATCTGGATTACAAGAGAGCGCTTAACATGTTAAAATGCTAATTAAATAATCATCATCGAGGTATTAATCTATTGTCACTTTGCTTGTTTTTAAGGCTTGACAATGTTATGAATATATGTAAATAAGGATTTATAGGTCTGAGTGATTACACTGATGTAATCAATTTATGATACTCAATGGGAAATCATACCATTTTCACATAACAATACTATAGAAGCCCCTCATAAGCACAAATATTTCAAATGAAAATCTACCCCGCTGAAATTAAAGCAGGTTATTGCCCAGACGTTTTTCAAGGACACTATCTCCATTTTCCCTATGCATAGAGTGTAAACACTTACTTTTAACAAAAGCCATATTCCAGAAATGCACAACAGATACGAAATATCTAAAAACACTATAAAAATAAAAAGCATGAAATGACACAATATTAATTGGGCTATGGTGGAATTACAAATATTTTCAAGCCTTGAATCTGCCTTAGAATCCAAAGTTCTTGCTTGAAGAAAACTGCTGATTTTTTAGGGTCACCTGTAGATTCCTTTACCTCTAAAACTCTTCTATACATGAGTGTTAAAGATTAAGCAAGATTTCCTAGTGGGAAAAAATCAAGAATATTTTTTTCAGCATTAACTGGCACTCAACTGTCTTTCATTTTGATCTGCAGCCTCTGTATGAGGGTTCAACAAGAGGTGACATTTTTACCATAGTCATTAAATCTACCTGAGGGACAAAACTGTTCCCTTTCCCTTGTACAAGTCATTATACGTGCTCCTTAACCTCTAGTGAAAGACTTGCTTCAGTTTTATTATGTCTAATCTTCAAATGATATTGTCTAGACAGCTGCTTTAATCTAGTCCACACATTACTGAATCATCACACTTGTGTCTCTGAGAAGAAACAGCACACACCTAAATTATGGCAGTAGGAAAACTGCTAAATTCAGAAGACAGGCAATAATGATGTGAGTTTTTATTTTATTTAAGAAAAAAACAGTGCATTTCATAAATTCAACTAATAAGCCTCATTCCCCATTGTAAGAAGGAAAAATACACCTTTAAACAAGAAAAAAATTGCTTGTTTTCCCAAAGAGATCAGTTATGGTATCATAGTATTTTCATCCCACTCAGTGCATGAGGACTGTTTAAAAATAATGGTACATGAGAAGAAAAAAAACATTTCTTTTCATTCTGTAGATTCTGCAGTATATACCAGCCTACACCTGGCATTAAGAAAGACGTCAGTCTGTAATATTGTAGACAATTCACAGTAATGAGCACATTGAGAATTTTAATATTCCCTTTTAGACTAGTTAGTACTAATTAAAATTCAAGGAGCTATAACTTTGATTATAAGGCATATATACTATACAAGACAGCATTTGACACTGTCTTAATGGTACTCATTTGTTGCAAGATTGATTTTTAAAACCTTATTTGTGCAAAAAGACACTAAAGGACAAAACAATGGAACAGCAACTGTTGAAGAATACCTCTTGGTATAAGAAGGGCCTAAATCCCAAATATTGCAGAAATAAAGAACAAATAAAGCATTGTTGGTTTTTATCGCAGGTAAATCATTTTTTCCCCCATGATTAAAAAATAAACAAAAACTAAAAGGTGGCATCAACAGCCTCTAGGAACGGAAAAGAAAATTGGCTCCTTGGATCTCCCTGGAAATTAAGCCATTGTTCCAAACCGTGAGTGGCTGAATGCAAGGATCACATTCTACCCAGAGTCAGCTGCTTCAGCTGAAATTAGAAATGAATTGTCTTCATAGCTGCAAGCAATGGCCCTTCCAATACCCCACTCTCACTAAAATGCCCTGCTCTTGTAGGTTGTGAGATAGGTATGTTTTTAACTCCGTCAGTGTTTTTCTTTAGATTTTGATATCTGGGATCCGTTAGTATTATTCAATGTCCATTAGCTCTGCCTCTCTGAAACGTTTTGAAATAAGGCCGGTCCTTTATTCTGATCTATATTCTTTTCTCATGTGTGTTTACAGGCTAATTCACAATTCTGCATGACAGCATCACAACCACCTTCACATGATAGGCAAAGGCAACTGTTAATGTTTCAGTTGTTGTAAGCATGTGCATAAACAATTTCGGGAATAAAAATTAAGGGACAAATAAGGTAAAAATATGCAAAATAATGTACTTAATTCTCAAGTGAAAACTCAATGAATCACCCAAGATTTACTTTCAAAATCATTTAGTTAATTATAATGCTGTACTTCACTTCTGTTCAAAAAAGCATTGTGAGTTATATTACAAACAATTTATGTATTTAACATTCAGTACATTCATGTATTTTTCAACAATAAAATGTTCCAAGTGTTGAATGCTGGCAAGTGCAGGGTAAAATGAATTGTTAAAAGGAAGCATGTCATTAGCTGTTCAAAGTGTTTATAAAACCCAAGCTTTTGGCATATTTTAAACCTATTCAAATCTGATTAAGCTTTAATGTTAGTCAATGTGTGGGGGCTAGAAAATGGAATGAGGAAGACAGCTTTTGTTCAAATAGCATGTATAAAAAGTAAGATAAAACATTCATTCAGTGCTGGATATTTTTCAAATGTCACAGAGTTTACTATTCACTAAGACTGACTAATTGAACTTGCAAACAAAATGATAATTTTTTTAATGACTTGGCAGAGGGTCACTCACATGACCCAAAAGAAACTACTGTACATACAGTATACAGTCAGAAATGTGGCTGACCACTTATTAAAAAGCAAAACTCTTTTTAAACTAAAATGTTCATATGTCCAATGGGAAAAAATGAATACCTCTTCAACATAATTCTAGCAAAAATACAGATCTGGGACTTCAATATAAGGGAAAGATTTAGAAATGGTCTATGAAATAAACTGAAAAAGGAAAAAGATGCAATGCATGTCATTGACAAAATGCCGTACGGTGACTTTAACTAAAATGGGAAAAACAGACGCCACTCCCATCATTTTATTTTTTTTAACCTTGTCATGCTGTTCTCGGTATCTGTTCTACAGAAGATTAGACTGAGCTGTTTCATAAAAGCGCCCTTAACAAGGAAAAGGAGGGTGCGTAATTTAATATTAATAATATAATCACAGGCGCAGTTAATTCCTGCAGTGTATGATTGGCACCTGTTCTTGGAATCTGAAAAAAAAACACAAATGATCCTGTATGATCTGGCCAACTGAATTCACTGCGCCTGTTAGTTCTTTTGGTATATACAGACTAACTAACTAATTACATCTACAAAGTCAGCTTTAGCTTAAAGGTTTCAGGTTGACTTGGCATGTGCTAATGGGATATAAAGGCTTAAGTCACGCACAGGGAAAGCATTCAACTTTAGTGAACTGAGGTATCAAAGAAGCAAGGCTGAAGGAGATGTGAACTGACAAGGAGGACTGAAAAGGCTGTTGTTTTTTTTGTACAAACCACAGAAAAAAACAAAAAGAAAACAATAAGACAATAAAAATGAATAGCAAAACTCAGAAACAGACCACAAGACTAGCATGATTGTAACAGGTTCAACCAGGTGTAACATGGTTGAAACTAAATGTTTTATTGTTAAGCTTATGTGCTTTTTGCCCCAACAGCGCATGAATCTCAGGATGTGCAATTTTTTGCTGCGTCTACCAGTAAAAAAAACATGTGGATTTGATGTAATATTTGGCTTAAGTGTAATACCACTTAATCTGCTGAAATTGTTGCAGTCGCTCTTATTTTAGTTCTTGTTACATATCATAATTCTGTTCCAAGTTGCAACTTTTTTAAAGCCATATAAAATGTTGGAATAGGTATTACTTTGAGGCTGGATAGAAATGTTAAATATTCTGATTTTTTCTTCATATTTTTTCTTGGTAAAAAAGTAAGGACAAAAACTAAAGTCTGTCCCAGTTCCCTAAAGAAAGTGACATTTAACATATGGTTGGCTATTTTCTTGCAGTAATCATCCCTACTCAATACAAACTAAAATTGAAAAATCAAACGGATTTGGTTCATAGATGACTTAGTAATTAGGAAACGTCCTGTTAAGAAGCGATCAATGTCATTAAGTTACTGAACAATAATCACAGAGCCTACACAGATTATTAAAAGATACCCAGCAGATTGAATCATAATAACCTCATCCTTCACTCCAAATCATTGTATTGCACATTACTGTTAACTTACCAGAAATTAAACCACCCCACTAGAACTCAAACCTCAGGAAAAAAAGAAAAACCTTGCTTTGACAGTTGAATTATTATGCTGTTACAGCCATAGTTGTCCAAGCCAACCTACTCCCCTTGCTTCAATGATGACAATTCCATGCGCTGAACGAGATATTCTTGCACAGAGGTCATGCTTTTGAGACTGTGAAGCTTCTGCCATTAGGTAATGTGTTTGTTCAGACCTGAGAAGAAAGTAATACTTTCCACTCTGGTTTCTACAATTAGATACACAGCAGTTGCAGTGACTCCTGAGATAACATGAGCTGCTGTCCATTAAAAAATTCTTGTTATCTTTACCCACTGATACACATAACAAAATGCTAACAAAACAGATTGGAGTGATTTGTTTCACTAAAGTCAAACATGAAATTAAGCCATATCTGATGAAGTGGAATGAATAAAAACTAGGTCATGTAAAAAAAGAAATGAGTGAAAGATTTTGGTCTTGGACTAAATAGGTGGTATAAAAAGTTTTTAATTTCAGTAAAGACTTCAAACCAACCCAAATAGAACTTAAAAGAGATCCTAAGGAACTAAATTTTAAAGCATTATTTTATTAAGAGCATATTAACTTTAGTAAGTGCATTTATTTATAGTCTGTTTGCTACCCCACAATAGAACTTACTCTCTATATATGTAATTAAGTTAGAAACCACAGAATGCTTTAAGAGGCAGAATTTCTGGGTTCTGTATGCTAAATTTCCAAAAGTTGTAACGCAGGTAGTTAAAGATTCACAAATATTTTTTAGCTATTATGCCTGACACAATAAACAGGACAAAAGTAAAACAACCCTAGTGAGTAGATGTCCAGTTAAATGTGGTCATATATAAACATCAGAAAGGTGAAAAGTTTGGTTAGCCCAAAAAGAAGTTCACACAGTAAGCAGTGGTCATTCACTGTGTGGAAAACACTACTACCAATACAATGACGAAACCAAACAGGAAGTCCATCTATTATTAAACTAGCTATCCTAGTAAAAACACTGATGTGAATTAGCCTAACAAGACTTACATAATATTAACAGGCTCCCTCATGACCCTGTATTGGACGAAGTGGTTAGAAAATTGATTGACTATATAAATAAGAATCTGTGTAAGTGTAAGGTAGAAGAGAAAGTTTCACAAACATTCACTGCAGTAATAATGCAGCTTTGATTTGTAGCTCTCCTTTTATATTTAAGTAGCAGATGAATTCCTGTATATTTCTATTGCAAATAAAGAAATTGTGTAACTGCCGCATGATTAAACAGCACTAAAATTACTTTACTTGCTCCTTACTTCATCATTGGCCGTTTTCTTAATGAATCAACCTTATGCTCAATCAAAGACAGACAATAATAAATAGGGACTTAAATAGCAACTTAAATAGTTAACAAATATCACGTTTTCTGATGTCTAACCATGTACTGAATATTTCAATATTAATTGTTTTCTCTTATAAGTCATCTGGGATTTTAATGGGTTTGTAAATAACAGCAATGGAATCAGATGTTATTGGAGCCAATTTTGACCAGAGCCTACAGATTTAATTAAATTGGAAAATGGGTGTTCAGGCTGGATTGGAATTTAGATTGTCCATATTTTATACCACTGGTTCATGGGTTTTTTTGCAGTTAATTTCTAAAATTCATTATACCAAATTGACTTTAATGGTTTTATCTGATTACAAATGGCAGCTTACTATGAATTCACTACTTTCTCCTTTTTATTTTTGAACAAAATAAAGTCATTGTAATCTGACGTCTTACAGATATCGAAATTTAAAAATGTGTCATTAATGAAAACAATATAATTTATGCATTAAAGTGAAAACAATGAAAACAGTCTTTAATAGACCAGATACAGTCTGAGCTATTTCTACCTCGGCCTGAGCTGAAAATCTCTTCAGGCTACAGAACACCGGGATGTCTTTGATATGCTCAGGAACACTTAAGGTTTTAATCACCATCAATTGAGTGAAAGCATATTTCAACTCACTTTTCAGCTTTATGAAAGCAGAAGTCTTGCATCACATTTAGCGATTTAAAAAAATGTTTTTTTTAAAAAAAACATTACAATAAACAACCACTTTCAAGGCTGACAGTGTTAATTTGAAAATTGTAAAATATCTGTACTGAAATGAGCACTTGACCTGTTTCCCTGTATTGAAGTATGCTTTCCAGGGTAATAGCATCGTGTCTAATGCCATTAGGATACCAAAAGCATGAAATTTCTGTGCTTCAGCAGAGTTTTGTTGAAGCAGATAAAGCCTGCAAGAAATAATGCCCTTGAAGAAAGGATTCCCAAATACCATTTTGAAATACTGTATCCAGAATATAAGACAGGTCAGTGACCAATGCAAAAGGCTTGCTAACTCACTTTGCAGATGTAATGGCTGTCAAAAACTCTTAAGGAATAAATTACGTGTGATACAAATGACACACTGTAATTCGGACAAAGAATAATCCTAAACCATATATGCATTTGGGATTCTTAATGACAGTAAATGCTCTATTAATCACTTCTCATTCATTTGAACAGTAGCAGGTTAAATCCTGCTGCAAAAGAATCCAACCTCTATGACACAGTTACCACATTTATCTTGAAGGCTTGACTTGCATATCTTAAGAGTCGAGACAGAGACAGAAGAGGTGTTGGTGGATGGGAAGTGGGTTAATAAAAAGAAAATGGCCATGTCCCGATTAGAGTCACCTCTATCTGTCATTATGTGCAACATAAAACAGACATTTTGGTGTGTTCATAGCCACTTCACTGCTTCTCATGACGTGTGCCCTTTTGGAATGGTTAGAGTGAGACATGACCTGCAAGTGCAAGAAAAGGACAGATGCTTCAAAACGGAAGGCAGCTCATCAGGTGTAAACAAAAAGAATCCACAGTCTGTCAGTCTGTCTTTCAGGTTATACATCTGGAAAGCCATGACCTCAGACAGGCGCTCCAGGGCTCTTGGAGAAATGTCTGACCTCCCTTCAGAGTAGGACAGTTCAGACCAGCTGGGATATTGATCTTATCGACTAAGATTTCAAAACTGAAAAATAATCTTCTTGTTGGCAAACGGATAACATACCTTTTCACCTTTAGGTCACTAGTTCAACCAAAGCCTAGGACAGTGGTGATGGTAAGTTATGCAGATGGGGTAGCCATAAGGTACTACAAAGTCAAACAAGCTTAAGTGAACAGAGGCACTCCTGTTACGGGTATCAACACTGTGCTACACAAAGAGGTTAAGTGTTGGGACACTGAATTGTTTGGTCATATAAAACTGTCCAAGACTGTGATGAAGGGTGAAATGTCGAGTCTTCATATTCCACAATAACCTAACAAAAAATACAATTTTTAACCTAATTTAAATTCTGGAGAAATGTTTTAGATCACCACTTGAGAGGTAAGCTAAAATAAGATGACCACCACATGATTTAGTGCTCACTGAAAGTCAGGGATTAGAAAAGGTTCACCTACATTTAATCCCTTTGCTTTAACCAATGCCTTCTCATTGAACAAGGGCAGTTCACAATACTGTAGAAAGTGCTGTACAGTATGTTGTGATACCCTTTTTTCACTTCATCCAATACAATGTCTTTATGTAGCATTGGAATGGCATCAGTAGGTTTATTGGAACATAACAAATGACAGCTTTATGTTGGCTTTTATAATCTGCAGAGCATTATTTCTAAATAACTATACTGTACTTGCATTTTCAAGTATATCAGAAGGAAAACATCAGATCTGAACTGATCTCAAGTTAGAGTAATGTCCAAGTTTATTAAAGTATCAAAAGACAGGCTACCATGTCATATACTGTGGATGACATTGGCCGACTCATTACATGCAATTAGGAATTTGTTGTAATCTCAGTATTTGTATGTCATTTCTGGTTCGTCATACAAGAGGACACTTTTTACCCACTCAACAATAAGCTATTGGAGCAAATGAAATCAAAATCTGAAATGTAATCACAGAATGATATATTAGTGGACCAGTGACCAATCAATGAAAGAAGACTAAAAACGATGTCCATTTACATACATTTTATCTGATTCCATACACATGCATTTTATCTCTAGCAGCATGGAGGATTGGTTAGAGCTCCACTCATACCTGGAGAGGTGCTGGATTAAAGTCCTAAGAGACACTGTTATTATACCTTTGAACAAAACACTTCAATGAAACTGCTCCAGTAAAATGCCCTGCTACATAAACAAGTAACCCTCCAGGTCATTCAACGTGTATTATAATTGTTTTTGATTGTCTTATCTGGTTTATTATTATGAAAGATAGTATTAATAATAATAATTGCTTACACTTATTTAGCACTTTTCTGGACACTCCACTCAAAGTGCTTGAAAGATAAAGGGGACTCCCCTCCACCACCACCAGTGTGCAGCCCCACCTGGATGATGCGACGGCAGCCATAGTGTGCCAGACCGCTCACCACACATCAGCTATCAGTGGGGAGGTGAACAGAGTGATGAAGCCAATTCAGAGATGGGGATTATTAGGAGGCCATGATTGGTAAGGGCCAATGGGAAATTTGACCAGGATGCCGGGGTTACACCCCTACTCTTTGAGAAACACCCTGGGATTTTTAATGACCACAGAGAGTCAGGACCTCTGTTTTACATCACAACTGAAGGACTCCGCCTTATTACAGTACAGTGTCCATGTCAATGGGGCATTAGGACCCACTCAGACCACAGGGTGAGCACCCCCTGCTGGCCCCACTAACACCTCTTACAGCAGCAACCTTAGTTTTTCCAAAGGAGGTCTCCCATCCAGGTACTGACCAGGCTCACACCTGCTGAGCTTCAGTGGGCTGCCAGTTGTGAGTTGCAGGGTGATATGGTTGCTGGCTTATATTAAGTAACCAAAGCAGGGAAACTGCAAAAAATGACAACAGCTTTCATCGAAGATCATATGTTTTAAAAACAAATACAGAATTATCCCTATGTGAGCTCCTAAGAGGCCTGAACGCTTGGCCATACAACTGGCAAAGTGCAACTCAGGATTGGTGGGCTTAAATCAGCCAGAGCATCATCCTTAACAGCACCATCACTACTCCAGTCCAGCAGCTGGAGTAAGTAACTGTTGTTGTGTCTCCTTCAAACTAAAGTGAGAAAATGGTAAGTGGTACTCACATACAAAGTATCTCCTGGAGAAAATGAAGCACGCTCCTCATCTCTCTTACTTAGGGTAAGCCTCAGCAATAAACAATTGTAACTTGCAGTACAAAAAGCTCTGACCATACCATTTATTTTGGCAAAAACGTCACCCAGAAGCTTCATTATGGAGCAGCTGCATCTTCCAGATGATGTAAGGCTGCTTCCATGAATGAGATAATCTGATAACTAGACAAACCTTAACTGACCTGGAGGATAATACATGTCGTGTTTCTTTTGATTTCGGCCTAGAGAGAGAACCTATAGATTGCTTTCCACAGAATAATAATACTGTGATTAAGTGACATCCCATGCTAGGGGAGTTATCATAAGACAAAATCTAAGAGGTAATCAAGGATTATGAGACTTAGTCTTAGTCCACGAGCAAATGCTCTATTTCTTCCCCTTATTTAAGACAATTTTACTTTTATATCCGTAAAGACTGTATAAATGAACTGTTAATATCTACTGAATGTAAGTGTCATTTAAGATTTTTTTTAATAATAAAATAAATGTATTTATTGTAGAGAAATTTAATTTGTGCAGCTGGAATTCCAACCTTAAAGTAGATTCTAGTTTAAGAGTTATGGAATTGTTCTCTGAAGCTTCCTTATCAGTTGTCTGATCTCTGGGAAAGTACATTTTCTCCATTTGTGAGCTGATTTTTTTTTTCCACCTGTGGCTTCAATTTGTCATCCGGTACCTTCATGATTAGATTTTGTCCTCCATAAATAAGCTATATCTGTGATGGCCAGGGGTCTGTGCATCCATCTGTGGTTCTAAAGAAATGACTAAAAGTCATCTTATGTCATGGTTACATTATCTCAAGTATTACGCAAGAGAGGAAGGATTGGTAGAGTTATACAAGTATTCCTGCACTGTTCTTTTTTAGATACACCTAGTGTACTATGTTGATAAAAGCAGATTATTATGTTGGTGCTACACATCCTAAAAGAATCCTGCAAGCAATGAATACACTTAAAATGTGCTCATCTACCTATTCAGCCATTACAGAAAGCCACATATACCTGATGAGGGTTATGTCAACCTGAAGTCCATTCTGAAAGAAAAGAGTAGTAGACACAACTACACCCTAGATAGGACACAAATCCATTAAAAACAATTCAGACATGCCATGCAAAAGGTAGCATGTCTCTAGGAGGTAGGAGGAAAGCAGTGCACTGGAGAAAATCCATACAAACACCATTTTTATGATCTTCATAAAGAAGGTACCTCAGGCCAGAACTGCATCCAGCTCCAAAGAGGTGAAAGATAAGAAAAAAGTCAATTTAGTCCATGTAGCCTGTACTTTAGTAGTTAATTGAGCCAAGGATTTCATTTTACCACTTATTGAAAGAAGTCAGGTTTAAGTCATTAATAACATACCTGGGCAGTATGTTCCATACTACTACACCTCTTCATGTAAATAAGTATTTTTAGTTGCGTGCTTCAACACTTGTGATACACCTGGCTCTGGCTCAGTGTTAACAGTGGGGAAAAAAAACAGTAGGGAGTCATTTTTGACAATTACTTAAAGTGCCCAGTGCAAACCCATGAACTGTACATCCATTAAAAAACTTCAAGTAAAAAGCTTTAAAAACGAATCCCTCTTCTTGCTCAGTACATAACCCAAATTTGCATTTTTTTATTAAAAAAACTTTGATCTCACTCATGTGGGAGTTCTGAAATGAGTTAGAACAACAAGTCAGAATGGCATCTGCATCAGGCTCCCATCATGCTACTGACATCTGCCATTACACAGGATCTTCATGCAGATAAAAGAAACACCCACATGGAAAAGAGCAATCCTGTCGTGCTCAGTAGAGGCTGAAGCACATTGATAGATGCATCACTTTACTACTGTTTAAAGTCCTTTTTATGAATCCAAGAAAAAAGCAATTGCAACTGCCTACTTATAATTTTTCTATCCTACTGAACAACTAAGAACACAACAAAAACAACTTCAATGACAAATACTTTATATATAGTGCAGTGTGCTATGAAAGAAATTACTTTTAGAATTGCAACAGTAGAGCATTGTTTTCAGTTTTATTTAAATTGAAATGAAAACAGATTGAATTCTGTGTGTGTTTTCTTCTTATTAACGGACTAATTATTCTGAAAAAACAGTTGTGGAAAAAAATACTTAAAAACGATTAGCAAATATTATATTGTTATAGATGCCCACAAGAATATATTCATAACTGTATGTTGCCTATACATTTTTGACCGAAAAAAGACCCAAGCTTTTCAAACAGCACTTTATATATAAAAATGTCTGTGAAGTGTAATACACTTCAGCTTCAAGTTATCTTGAAATGTATTATTAAGTGTGAAATACAGAACAGTGTGAGCCTTTTTATTAACAGACGAAAGGAAATATGGGTCAATCTCCCAGTTTATTTTTGTATGAATGTTATTAAAATATAAAAAGCCTCCCTTACCAGAAACTGAGATAACTAATATTCTTTAATTTTCTTTGTAATTAATCACAAATAAATTCAGTGAGCAATATAGATATATAAAAATATACATACAGTTAGAAACTGACCAGAAGGATTCATATAAGATGAGACCTTTTGTTGTTTCTAAAAAAAGGTTCTCTGTAATTCGGGATTTACGTCACTATATTTCACCTTTGATTGATACATTGTATGCTCAAGAACATTAAGTCAAAAGTTTCCTCACAAAGAATTAAATGCAATTAAGGTAAATTAGTGTAACAACAGTTTTCACTTCATGAATCACAATGGCCAACTAGATCTCTGCGGTGACCCATGTGTTCACTCACAAAAATGGTTTTAGAAAGCTATTATCTAAAGGATAAAGAAGTAAAGAAGGAGCTATTGCACAGATACCCCCATAGAAAGACAACAAATTGCCATGTCAGGCGCTATGCACTTTCACCACAGGCGGGACTTTCTGCCCTAAACTGTGGCTATTAATGAAAGACGGAGACCTGGTAGTGCCTTTTACAGATTCCGTCTGAAACCTACACACATGCAGTTATACAAGAAGCTAACCACTTCTAGTACTTCAAAAGCCATTTCATTTTCAAGTCTCTTTATAGAAGAGATATGCTTTTCAATCTCACTGAATCTTCATGTTACTATCTAAATCTGTAATTTTAACAATGATAATTCTGTAACAGAAAAGGGGTAAATTGAAGCTTATAAAATATCTTCAGCACTCACTTGGGAATAATATATCTCTCTTTAAAGGAACACTCTTTAAATGTATCGTATTTATTAAGAGGTAGACAATCAGCAGGAATCAACAAGAGTTCAGCCTTTCATGGTGATATAACTTAGTTTGACCAGTGAAACAGGCATATATGTGTCACTCAATACCTTTCTAACTTTTGGTGTGTTTAAAGCATGACAATGTCACTATGCAATACGGTAATAAATAATAATTACCTCCTTACAATGCAGAAATGAAACCAGGGATTTTGCAAAATCCCTAAATATTAGAGTATATAAATAAAATATACTGATAAAATAAAATGCACTGATAAACTGTTTAGATGCTCAGCATAATCCCAGACTTTAACAATTTCAGTAATATACATATATTAGAAAGTTACCAAATATATTTTTTAAAAAATAAGCTAGAAACATGCAAACAGTTTTAAAGACTTCCAAGATTGTCCCGACCAGCTACAGTACATGGGGAGTTACTTAGTCAAGGCAAAAAACAGTGGACTTACAGTCATCTAGAATTACACATGGAACCTATTAATATATTCATATACATCCTGCTACTATTGGAATTATACCTACTGTTAATATTAATAAATAACTACCTAATGTTAAAATCGCCCAGCAAGTCTCTGCAAGCAACCAGTTTTAAAAGTGGGAAGAAAACAAAAACCTCATTATCACCAAAAGCTTCCACTCTTCAGATGCCTAAGCATAAACCGAGACACTGCTATAAATCGCAGCTAATATTTATCTTTGAGGAGCACAAAAATGAATTGGCTCCATGCCTTCCTTCTATAATCCTGCAGAATTGTCTTCTCCACTTGGTATGGTCAGTCACCCAATTGTCCACCCGACTGCTAACATCAAGTAAGATCTTCTTCGTCAGTGCTGCACTAAGTGACTAATCAAGATCTGATAATTAGGGTTTTAGCTCTTCCTGCTCAGTCCTGGTTGACAATAAGATTAATGATCTTTGCACCATGCATGAGTGGATGTGAAAAATTCAACACTCATCCCATTTGACAATTTGCAAATCGTTAACGCCACGTCAGCACTGAAGCGAAGTTTCAGTACATCAAGGTCTGTAAGCATTTGAATCTTGACCTAAAAAACTAAGGAAAAAAAGATTTCCTCACCGCGCTTCAATTTGCTTCATTTTACTAAGCAATTTTAGTTTCATTGTTGATTTCATTGGTGTATAATATTCTATTTTAACAGCATGTATTAAGTAAAATGCACAAACTGCAAAGCAATTCCCTGTCCACTGAAATTATTAAGAAAATAGGGTAATAAAAACTTGTGTACCCTTGATAAATGATGGATACTGCAGATTAAACTTAAAACTTTTATTTATATTTATTATTTTACTTTCCCATGAGCCCAAGAAAAACAGCAGCCTAAAATGTATACATTTCTAATCAGGTTTAACTTTCTCCTAAATGACAACAATAAAAATGGTAAATCTTACAGGCACATAAAAGGCTCAGTAAAATAAAATGGAAGATTTAATGACCATCCGCCTTGTGCCCAAACAGACTGGAATATAATGCGCTATGTGTGCAGTGAATGGCAATATCCACGTTCAGTGTCTTCATTTCTACTCTGTTTGTATCCGTGGGATACCAGGAAGCTGGGTGGTCGTGGGGGAAATCAACATTTAGGAATATTTTTGATGTTTAATGGCTTTCACTGTATTCTAACTGCACCAGTTATGCTCCCACACTGTAAGGTTAAAGTTAGAACAATGCTTCTCATGAAAAGTGTATGAAATTGAAATTGCTCCTCTGCTGAGACTTTGCTAGGCATTAAATGGGCCTCCTTATGAAAATCAATTTATAATGTAGCCCTTAAGACCAATTTATATATATATACTCTGCATCACTAAGGATGTCTCAGAATGAAACATGGCTGATTAAAAAAATATATTTCCTTCCTGTATTACTTTGAGACTCTGTTTAGGTGTTCAGCAGATAATGCCAAATGGTCAAGGAGGACCACTTGAAAGGGAACAAGCAGTATACCCACAGCGCCCAGTACAAAAGAAGAGCAACTTTTCACCCTGCATAACTCCACAGGCAATCATTTCACAAAGGCTGTATCCTTATCTCATCAAGACTTAGTAAATAAAACATTTAACAGCTGCAACAAACCCAGGAATTCATTAAAACCCTGCAGACGTGTTAACTGCTTGCCTTCACAGACCATTTTCAAAGTACAAATTAACAGGACACAGAAGTCAACTGAAAATTTACAAGCCGAAAGAGGGCATTCATGAGATAAGCAATCTCCCTCTTGGCTTCAGAGTTCACATTTATATAAAAAGTAAAGGCTTGTCATCGTTTCATTGATAAAATGACAAATATAAGAAGCATGTCACCCCACGTTTGGTGCACGTCATCTCGGGTGGTAAGATGCAAAACATACGTCTGTCTGAAATGTTGCCTTTTCATTTCATCAGGAAACCACCATTCACAGTAGGTACAAACTCTTACAGCTTTCCTGATGCACAAAGATTTTTATTCAGCTTTCAATGTACAAGTTTATAGATACTTACATATAAAGCAGAAACAAAAGAAGTAGTGTTTGTGTGGAATTCTCTGCAAAAATGACATCAGTTTCATCACAAATTGTCCTAGTCTAATGATATTCAAACTAACCCAAACTTACATGCTTCATATTTACAAAGCCTAATGGTATGAAGCGCTGTAAAAGAGGGTTATTTTATGTCATTAGTATTAAAGAGCAACATATTATTACAGGTGGGTAGCTGCATCAGCATGTGTAGGCTGCAAAGGAACAAGTAATAGGTTTATTCCATGCTGAAAAAAAGAAGAAAGAGAACAACGTTTCGGCCGTGGAGCCTTCTTCAGGTGTGTCACACCTGAAGAAGGCTCCACGGCCGAAACGTTGTGTTCTCTTTCTTCTTTTTTTCAGCATGGAATAAACCTATTACTTGTTCCTTTGCAACATATTATTACTATTATTCAATTTAAAGCAGAGTGTGCATGAGCCTTATTTTTTTAATACTTGCTAAAATAAACCCTGTTACATGTTATGTGCTATTGACTGTAAAATGGCATTCATCTCTAGAATACTATTTTATTAAGTAAATTCAAAATGCCATATGACATCAATAATATATAAATAGATAAACGTATATAAACAAGAAAAACATTTTGTTCTACAATAAAGATATTGCTTTTATTGCATTTAACCTTAAGGTGATCTATCACCCCAGAACATTTGATATTACATTTGAAGACTAGCTTATATGATGAAGTATACAACAAAATCATTAACAAAACACACATTTTCTATTTTGATAGTATAACCTATTGTTTGTTATTTAAGTGGGTATGTGCCAATTTTTCTGGGCAAACTGAACTCATAAGTGCAAGTTTCCAAGAAACTTGCATGATGAATATGGCTGGGGTAGCTTGATCCTTACTCCCACAACCTTTCGCATAAAGAAGTGCCTCCTGTTCTGCGTGTATATACACTTCCAAAAATTCAATTTTCCTTAGTGGGATGTGCTTTCAACACACAATCAGTAGATCACAGAACTGTGAGCCTTCATTTAGATAATCTTAAGAAAATCACAGCGAGTTGTACAGAGATGCAGCGCATGCCGGTTACCGTCAGTTGTGTAGTGTGAGACCCCCAGCGACTCTGTCAGCACTCTTAATAGCCCCTACGACTCTCTGTGACTCACTAAGATAAAATCAAACTGGTTTCACAAATCGTAGGGGTGTGCCCACACGTTACAGTGCAATACTATTTGTTAACAAAATTTGTTTTAATGGTGTTTTATATTTTTTACTTTTTCATTTTATAAATTTATTCTATATTTATAAAAAAGAGTTATATTTTTGAAGATGTTTACCTGCTTGTTCTTCATGTTGTTTGTTTACATTTGTGCGGTGCTCCTCCGCTTATTCCAGCGTGCTCCACATTGATTGGCTGCCAAACTGAGGCGACCTCGCGGTACTTTCGTGGCGCAATACGAGATTTGAAACTGTGATGAAAAGTCGTGAGGGAATCATGTAATTAGTCACCCCCTGCGATTCCTAGTCGTATTGATTTGACGCCCTCTAGGACAGAAAAGTCAGCGAAATTCAGCAACTGCAGTTGTTAAGTTTGACATGCTCTCTGACTAGAAGTTGTTTCGAGTGGTGTAGTCCGACGCCGGCTTCAGCTCAAAGGTTGAGCTTTCTTGAAGCCATATCGTTAATGTGAACCACAGCAAATTGGGACTCAGATTCCCAAAGTGGAACACACAGGACTGAGTGTCCCCAAGATTGTGTGGGAACTAGCTGGCCAGGAATCCCTCTGCTTTCACCTCGGCAATGACTCTGGGGACTGGCCAGGTACCGGCCAGACGCAACACCCCCCCCAGCCTGTGCCAAGTCTTCTGTAAGACACTGTGCAGCTTGCGTCACATCAAAAGATGAATGGCTTCGACAAGCAGGCATGACAGGGAAACACGGGGAGGTATGTGAAAACAGCAACTCATGAAACAGCTATAGCTACATTTGGAGAAAGTAAAGGGTTCAGAAAAGTACTTCAAAGATCATCACAGTACCTATCAGTACCTTACATGAACCCAGAGGGTCTCTATAATCTATCAGACTTATAATAAAGCAGGCAGTAAATGACCAAAATTCAGATACTAATTATCAAAGCAATTTTATACAATGAAATTGGGTACAAATACAAAGAGAAGTGATAAGTATGGGTTATTTTAATTTTCCCCAAACAGAGTGGGCAAAAACATCAAGGACATCAACAGCTGAAAATAACAAGCAAAGGCATGGCTAACAATCAACTTCTTACTCAGTAAGAGCACTTTCAAGAAGGAATTGTTTTTCTCGTCTTTTCAAAAAAACCAAGACAGAGTAAGGAAATTGGGGAGGACAATCAACACATGGCGTGCTCTGAAGGTTATTTTGAAACTCAAAGGCAGAATCCAAAACAGTCAATTTAAGAGGAGCAGAACGGGATAGACAAAAAAAAGTACATGTGTGAGAACAGCTGAAAGATATGCAATTTGAAGCACAGACCAGATTAATTCCATGAGTAAGTAAATTAAAGGCTGGGAAGTAGTAATCCAAGAAGCTGAATAGTTAGAAATGATAAAAGGAGAAAGAAAGCCTCTTTCTTAAATGTATAAAATATGTCAAAGAAATAGAATATAATGAACTACAACAAAAAGTATATCAGGATATCAAAAAGTAGAGAGCGAAAAGAATAATGTAGAAAAAGATTCAAATAAATAATCTGTGTCTAGTACTCTAAATAGCAAAATAACTATGTAGGATATAGTAATGTATCTGGAATGTAATGAGTGTGGAATACTTTTAAATAAAGAAGTATATATTAGAAATATTGAATTATTGTAATTCAGATGTTTACTGAAGAAGAAATCGTAATGTTTCAAACTAAGCAAAGGAAAAGTTACATACTCAACATTATTAGCATAGAAGAAGCATTAGCAGAAGTGTCACTGGCACTAGAAGCACTTAAGATAAAGGGCCTGGTGGCATTCTATCTGTTGTACTTAGATGTTATCCATAGACCATTAAAAAGACTCTTCCAACAGTCATTCAAGACAGGGATAATGCCCATTGACTGGAAAATTGCTAATGTAGTAGCCATCCATAAGAAGGGTGACAGAACCTAACCAAGTAATTACAGACCAATAAGTCTTAGTGCCACTGCATGTAAGGTTATGGAAACGACAATTAGTACTAAACAAGAGTATCTTCTGTATGGCAATTGGATTCTAGGGAACAGTGAACCTAGATTTAGATAAGGAAGATCTTGCCTAACTAACATGGTTAGAGTTCTTTGAACAAGCTACGTCTTTAATAGATACAAATAGAGCATATGACGAGATTGGCCAAACTTTTGCTCACAGCCAGTGTTAGTGAGGCTTGAAGTGAAATTCTGTTCCACACAAACTGTCCTGAATAAAGTGAAGAGAGTAAAAAGTTTAACTAATAAACAATTCTACTGCACAACTCTCACTCTGTATCACTATTTATCATTTCCTGTCATCTGTTTATGTTTTTTGCAGTCCTGTTTTTTTTTTCCAGACTGTTTCTCACAGTGACAGTGTGGCGTCAAGAATGACGACAGTCTAGAGCAGCCGCTCTTTGCTGAAGTTTTCCTCTAACCTTATGTGGTAGTTGGCTTGACAAAGAAGTAGCACAGTAAAGCTGTTTTTGTCAGGTTTTCAGAAGCTTCAAATTCTGTTTTGTAGCAGTATTTCAAATTTTTAGAAGAGAAGACTTAGCTAATGAAAGTTTCTTTATGGCATGGACTATTCTTATTTGGCAAAGTGAATGTATTTCAAAGAAGCAGAAGTGATTGTTATTTTGAGCACAGACACCAAAAAAAAAAAATCAGATTCCACTCATCTTCCCCAGTGTGGGCACAATGGAAAGATTTCTCTCCTTAGTGCTGACTTCACAAATCAGTTCAGAACTTCACCACTATATATAAACATGACACTCCACGTTTAAAATTAATGTTTAGTGTTCTACTTTACAAATAAAATAACCATCATATATTGGGTATAGCTCCCTATTCAATGAAAATCTTTTATGGCAAACGCAAAAATATAGTTCTCCTATGTAAATGGAAAACACATCATTAGAATGCATAGGACTCAAAGCAACAAAATTAAATATGGTACGATTTTTAGAAATAACTAAAATCCTGTATATATTCAATTATTTGCTTGATAAGAGCCTTGTAGCTCTTGGTCACAGATATTTTGACATGCTATTATTATATCTGGCCACATTATACATAACATTATATTTCTATATTTTCAATAGCATTTTGATTAAAAAAAGTCTTTGTCATTCTTACGGCTTTGCTTGTTTGCATTCTAACAGTCCGCACAGGAAAAAATATTCACGTTTACTTCGATCTCCCCACAAGCTCCTACGTGGAGAAGGAATTGAATAAGACCAGGTGCAGGCCATGTGAACCATGTGAAGCTCATCTTTCTAGGTTAAGTATCGTCTGACAGTCAGGTTTGTCAAGATGATTATTGGGTTAAACAGATGCCCTCTAATTCAGAGACCCCTAGTGTCAACTGTGGGCTGCACCAGTGACAACACGTCAGTTTGGCATTACAATATTTTTGCAATGATGCTGATGTCAAGACAACATTTAATTACTGGCAGTTTCATAGATTACAGACTACAGAGCCCTGCGCTATTAAGGGATCTACATAGTAAACTATACAGTTCACAGAAATGCCCTGGTATAGGTTTATTTAACAACATTCTAATAAAATAATGATACAATAAAACTTTCACTTGAAAACCAGTATTAAATATGATTACCCCAATTAGGTTGTCATTAGTGATAACTATATATTAATTATATATATTAAATATACAAACCATTTTCATGAACCTCTCAAAGTTGTGATTAAAATAAATGATTAAAATAAAGACGTTTGTATACATACACCAATATATGCATCGTGTGCATGTTTTGTGTTAAAAAATAACCCAAAGCGGTTGATTTTAATTGTAAACAGCTTCCAACTAAAATTCTCAAGCTAAATTCTTGTTTTCATGGGATATAAACTAAAACTTTCTATGAGGCATAAGGAATTGTCCCTACACATTAAACATTACTCAACACTATCCGATTTGCTGAGTTTTGAGTTCCCTGTGCTCTTCAATGAAGCAATATTAATATTCATGCTTCATTTCAACTGTATAAGACAAAGTTATTCAGCACAAGTGGAAAGGAAGCACATTACAAAAGCCACTCTGTTTCAGTTGGCTTTAAGACACTGACCATGATTTTAAACACTTAATCATAAGCCTGCTGAGATAAAGAAAAACAAACCCAGTAAGCAGACCTTCCTTAATTCCTGGACAAGAAAGTATTTTATTTTTTTGCTGTTACAGAACACCTTTTTTAAGAATGTGCGTGGGTCGGTAAATGATTTCAGCTGCATCATTTCCATACAGGTCCCCAGTACCTCACAAGTTTTATTTTCCTTCTGACCCCCCAAGCCCCTATTTTGCTTTTTAGAATTGTATTTCTTGAGATTTATTGCATGTTGTAAGTTTCAATAGCACCCAAAATGGGCTTCTTCAATTTCATTAACTACAATAATGCCTTTGCCACATGGCTTTCAGAAATTCCACACAACCCTTTACAATGTGTTTCTACCTCGTTCGTTAAACCACCATAGTGTTAATGAAGTGGTTCAAGATGGATAAATATAAAGACGTTTTGAGGGATCCTGCTGCTTTAAATAGGGACCCCAGAGAAAAATGCTGCATCTCTCATCTCCCATGGGACTCAAGCAATAGTGACTCTCTGCTGTGTGCTCAATCTGAAAGAGTTTCACTGCCTACAGTCTCCTTTGATATATGCATGAAAGCTCTGGTAACCTGTCAGAGATCCATTCCTTTGCCACTCATCAGGAGAAATTAAATAAATAAATGAACAAATAAAAAACAAGATACAATACTTTCATCACAGTTCTAGATTTAATCCTAGTTTTTTTTTCCCATAACCAACTGGGCCCTCCAGGCTAATGCAGTTTCAAAGCTATTGTTCTGTAAAGAAATATGGAAATAGGAAATTGCCTTCTTCCTTGTAAAAAAAACTGACAGCTTTCTTTAGAGTGCTTCCCTCTTTCCTCTATAACCCCTCTTGTACCAGAATGCGACTGACAGATAAAACAAACTAACTGCCCCCAGTGAGATGCAAAATGCTTGACAGTTCTCACTGGTTTGCTAAAGGGCACAATTCTGAGGGCAGCTCCACTCATTCTCAGTGTCAATAAGCTATAATTTATATTGCTTTCCCTCTTCATTTATGGTTACAGTATGTCTCCCACAAAGTAACCTTTTTTATATTCCAATAACTGATGGGAGATAAAAGACCAATATACGGTTGGTTAAGCAAAAAAAACTTTCAGCCTTCCCAGAATTTTAATACATTTTCACTGTTCACAAAATATTTAAAATAAGATGTACTAAATAAAACCAAGTATTGATACTTGAAAGAGGGATGAGTAAGGAGCTACAATTAAGAATTGGAAAAAAGATCTCTATCTCAGAGTCTCCCAGTTAAATAAATAAGCTCAATGGTAAGCTGATTTTTTTTAAATAGGAAGACTAACTCACAGCATCAAACTACAGAATAAAACCGAACAGAAAAAAAATACTGCTGAAGCAAAACAGAACATCTCAATAGTATTAAAAGATGTAAAAATAGAATGCACAATGCAGAACTTTAGCATGATTTTTTACTACCATGTTTAATTAATACATTATCATGGGACAGTGATGTGATGAAGTGTGATAAGATGGCTTTTTTCTTCCTTTGCTATGAAATTCTTTATAATCTATGACTGCTTTGGGAATGTGAATTGAACACTGAATCAATAGATAGGACAATTCATCTTCAGTCATGCTTGTACAGCTCCAATGAATTTAACAGTATTTTCCCCAGCTTGAGTAAATAAACAAAGCCTCACAGCAAATAAGCTTCGACGCGAGGTTCGATAGTGTTACGCACCGCAATTTCTTCAAAGAAGAAGAAAGGCAAAGCGACGTATGGTTGAATCTTGCATGAAAATATTGTTCATGAGAAATGATTCTGTGCTGCATATTTTCACTTTCACATGTAAATAGAAATGTTGAGAAGTGTTTGGCTGATACAGGGCTGTGCTGAGGTTGATGGAATGATGTGTGTCAGACTGCGGCACCGTGTTTAGCCACCTTTAAATCCCCAAGGAAGGGACAACCTGGCACTCAGGAAACAAACGTGCTCTGCTGAGGCTCAGAAGATATGACAAAGGTCAGGGTTCATGTGCATTCTGGTGGCTGGTGAAACACTTGAGGATGCCTGGAGCTTTCAGGCCCACATATGTAAGCCTCTTTAGCAATATCTAGTTCTGCAATCTTTAAGGCTGCATTAAAAAAAAGCAATACAGAAAGTGCCACATTTTAATAAGAGCTAAAAGTCAAAATAAATAAAAAGTCCATTTATCAAAGAGTGTCCGTTTCGGCAGCTTTTACAACATTTTGACTACCAATCTACAAAATAAGTAATTACAGCTGTCATATACAAAATATGGCATTTGTCAAAAAAAAAAACAGATTCAGCGTTTCAAGCAGTTTTCTAATGATTAAAACCACTGACCATATTTCCTGCTTTCGTTAAATAAAAAAAGCTTTTCGCCAGTCACGTGCGAGAAAAACAGCCAACTTCATTTTGTTTATTACTGTGTTCCTGCTGAGAATGCATTACTAGTATAAAGAGAAATCCAGATCACAGATTTCCTTAATTTTTATTCTTTAAGTGCATGCTAACGCTCAGCAAGGCAATCTTTCATACTTTGCAGACACATTTAAAGAATAGAGCAGCAATGAATTTATATTATGTTTTAAACAGAAAATCAGTGCTCTAGGAATATTTGTTTGCATTGATGGAACAAATGAATGCAGCCCTGGGAATGGTACTTTAAACAGGGTAGAATTATTTAATCCTGCCAATCCTTTTAAATTGAACAACACACAAAAGTAATAGACAGCTATGATCATATGATGCTCCTTGCCTGTTTAGTAACCAAACCAGTCTTCATATTTTGTAAGAATCGTCCCGGGTGTTTTTTAAGCAGGCTCACTGACATCCACCACAGAGGCAAAGATCAAGTGATGCCATTGACTACCTAATGACATGCCTTGCTGTTAGCATCAGCAAGCCTCTTGATATATGTGGGTAGACAGGAATGAATGATTCATCCTTGGGAAAACTACTAAGGCAATATGTAACTCAAAACTGCCATCAGGTTATTCCCTATCCTGAAGGGCTTTAAATGCTGCTATCTTTTGTTCAAGTCACCTTAACTGACATCTATTAGGCCCATTTAGGATAAACTATGGCTAATAATTGTCTGGATGTAAAATGAATTGTTTTCATGATCAAAATCTCTTTAATGCATTCATTTTGTGTGGCATGCCTGACTTTTTTTTATTCCCTTTGATATTTCCTTTATTACATTTTACCAGTCGATTTCAACTAAGTGTCACTGACAATGAAATCCATTCATAGAGCAGTGAATTTTACTGAAGCAACATGAGTGAAGTAACTTGCTCAAAGGTACAAAAACAGCATCCCAACCCAGAATCTGAATGCATAGCCTTCAAGTCCAATGTACAGAATTCTAACTAACACTCCATGCTACTGCCCATTTTTAAACAAAAACTTTGCATAAAGCTGAAGGCAAGGCCCTGTAGCTAAAGGTCGTTATATTATCTTAGGAACCTCAGAAATATTTACACTGCTATCGTAAAGATTCAGACATTTATTCTCATGGGCCATTGCAAATGGGCAACAATAGATGCACAGAATACGTGCAGCCTGGTTTACATGGGTTTTACCCAGTGATGTCATCAGAAAAGGTTATTAAAATGTAAAGCTTGATTAAAAGGACTTTTATATACTGTATCTAATTTAATAAAAAAGCTCCTATTTTATTCCACGAATTAACATCAAGATCGGTTATTTCACACTAAAATGCATCAGTATATTAATGCAGCATACAGACCACTGTAGGTAAGAAAAAAGAATATTCTCTGAACGTTCTTGAGAAATGAGCTGTACCTTCATTAATACATTTGCAGCCATCTTGTCTCAAAGAGTTAATATGGGTTTCTAGTCCATCATGACATCATCCAAGTAAAAACCGAAATAGGAAACAGGGGAAATAATAATTACACAGTAAAAAGGACAGACAACCCATATCCTGTTTTATATCACAATTAAAAAAAAAACAACTCAAGATGAAAGCGAGGAATGTGTAAGCAGAAAGTTCATGCTTTCACATAGATGGATACATCAACTATATCCCCACTGCCTTGGGAAAAACACTTAAATCTGAGGGCTTTCTTTTAACAGCAGATCAAACAAATGTAGTAAGAACACTGTATACAAATTTATGAGCTCTGAATCCAAGTTGGAGATAGAAATGGAATGAAAAAACAGAGCTTGTTGTAGTGATGAGAAAACTGCTCAGAAAATTGACTTCATTAAAAAAAAATAGTGGTTCAGCTGTGCCAGTGTTCTTCAGATTAGACTTCAAAAGTTGAGATCAAAGCTGTTTTAGTACAAACAGGTAAGATCTTAGAAGGGGGATTTTCTAGTACCACAGTCTTTCCATATGCAAGTTTTAATGAAAGAATGCAGTTATAAGAGCAAAACGTACATATAAATAGCCTTTATCATGGATTAGTGTCAGAGATCAAAACGTCTTTCAATGAAGCGGGTGAACTGGCTTTTGAACATTTGCTTATGGTAATTGAAAACCTTACTGCACTAAATTTGATCAGGATTCTTTTTTCTTCTGAGCTCTAGTAAGACACATAACGGTGACCTCTCAGACAGTGATTAGGAGGTTGATGGGAGGTGATCTGACAGCGACTGGGGCATAAAAACAGTACAGCAGATAAACCAACAAAGCATGAGGTGGGGAAAGTGCTGTGATTGGTGCTCCTACTAGAACAGTCATGGCCTCCGTTCTTCTAAATAAATAAGCATGAGGAAATCACAAGATGCACCTTGTCACTGATAACACCAGGCTACAGTAGACCACTTACAATACTGGTAACCTGGATGACACAGATCTTAAACCTAGATCTTTAACCTAGATCTTAAACAAGATACAAAGGTTCAAAGAAAAACAATGGGTTTTGAACCTCAGCCTAAAAGTTCTTTTTTTATAATCAAACTGCAGCTATCATCTTGATGCAGTCCCTGAAAACAGAGGTTAAGAACATAAGATCGGCTGCAAATGAAGGAAGGCCAAACAAAGTGAGATTGAGCACCCTTTTTCATTTCATTGTTCATGGTAGACTCACTTTTAAAAGGTAATTTTATAGCAGCAAGCAAACGAGTAAATAAAGATGTATGGAAAAAAATAGCAACTCTGCTTGTAATGGGCATATGATAGTACTGAAGTGTGAGTATTTTAGATGAAATTCTAAGTTAATATATGTGGCTGATTTTAAAAAGCAACCTATTATATTTACTCTGAATTGCATAACTTAGCAATTCACATAAATCTGAGTGTCACTTGGGTAAAAGTGAAGATGTCTACCATTGGAAAATAGCCTCAATATCTTCTTGGGAAAAGAAGTGAATCGGTTTAAATACTCTGCAGGAGTAATTGCAAAACGATTTTGTTTTTTTTAAGAAGCAAAAATATTTCCTATGCCTCACTGAAGCATCATTTAAATTTCATCTGGGAACAGTGAAAATGTCAAGGGCAAATTCTACGACCTTAAAGCAGAAAATATTTTCTTTTATGTAAACACTTGCGAATTCCAAATAACTGATTTTATGAAGAGGATCCTCTTGGTGAAACCTTTTGTGCTAGGTCAGGACAATGTTTACTCTGCAACAGAAAATTATTTAATTTATATTTTCTAATGAAGGCTAAGAGATTGGTCAAAAACAATACGACCTATTATCCAAAACATGACACGAATTGCTTGTTAATGAAGTTTAACCTTTCACGTTTTTACCCATGACGTAAAAACCATGATGAATGTCTGTATTGCATATTTGATATAATTAGACTATATTGTAAAATGAGTTTATGTACAAATTTTAAATGTATAAAGTATTCTATGGGTTGTATACGAGGATCAAACCCAGCCTTTCCTACTAAGTAGGTAGATTTTCCAAACCCTTTGTTGAAGTCTATGAAACTTAGGTTTTGCAAGCACTGAAATCCTGAATTTCGAATCTTTAAATGGATATTTTGCTGAAACAAAACTCAGAACACACCAATCATAGTGTTACATCATTTGTAACAACATATGAACTGAAGGCCAAACTGTGGCATCCCCCCTCTCTGGATGGCTAGTTCAAAAGCATTGTCCCCCATCAGCAGTAATACAAATTCATGCTCCTCAATAAAGTAAAATCCTCAATGGTTTAAGATCTGTATAAACTGCCAAATTATGGTAATTAAGACACTGACTGACTCAATTAAGTCATCAAGAGTTTGTGTGAAATGATGACAATGTGCAAGTATCATTGCATTAAAGTAATGCAGTGTTGCTCTTCCAATGGTACAGCCCATGGCTTGTTTATCACACTGAGCCTACTAATTGAATAAGGTGCCTGTTGCAGCAAACTTCTACAATGCAGGGAACTAGAACAGCCACTATCTGAGCAGCTGTAGTGTACGAAGTTCAAGCCAGATAAGAGAACAAGCAATTTTGCTGCAGTAAATCACCAGGACACAACCCCAGGCCAGGAGAGCCAGAAGATTTCCAGTTTTCTTTTCACTTTAAACCTTAATTATCTAATTTAACTCATTATTTTCTAAATTGGATAAGCTTAAATATGTCTTGTTCTTAAGAAAGTGGATATTTAGACAGACCTATGAAATCTGGTGGACAACACCCCTTGAGAACTGGTGCCGGCCCACCTGGAATAAATTCATGCAAACAGAGGAGACAGAGCCTATCCCATTACTCACAAAAAAGTAAATAAAATCAGCCAGTTTAATCAGCTGATCTATGGACGGCTATTTCCCCCTGACACTAACTTCTATCCTAGTTACATTAAATAGTAACAGTGTGGAGAAACAAGATAATTCAGAGATGAAAACAAAAGGAAAAACAATCAGACTAAAACAACAGACATAATATAAATGGGATTTATGAAATTGACATGGTTTGTTGAAAGAAGGAATTCTGAATAAACCCCATTCTATAATTTGGGCATTTGTTTAACATGGGCAGTATAATTAGGTACAAGACTGCAATAAGCTGTTACAGGATGCAATCAAGGCAGCCAATGGACTTCTGCCTTATTAAAAGAATGCAGTAATGCCTCTGCACTGAGATTTATTGTAACCTAGTGATGTGCAGCATATTTTCTATGCTCCAAGGTTTAGTTTCTGAGTTCAAGTGGAACACAAACCAACACTAAGGGCATGAGGGAAAAGGCTGACATAAGCAGACTAGTTTGCAGTAGCAAGAAAAACTCTCTGATCAGGATAGGATTCAATTTCTTGACTATGGGAGATTACCACTTATTGATAGCAAGGAAAGGAAAACTGGAAAAGGACTCTAAGTTAGAGAAAAAAAGACTTGTAAAATGTACCTATTCATTTGCATAGAATATTTTTATAAAATCAACACAATGCCACACTGAGCAAAAGCAGATTTAGGAATGATGATAGAAGGTCCTGTTTCTGGATGAGAAAATCGGTATCTTGTTATCTCCCAAGACCTTCCTTTAGTGCTGACAGCTAGAATCCCTCACCACCCAACTGGAAGGCTATTTTCTCAGAGCTGAAAATCTTTTTGAGTCTGATACACAAGGCAAAAATCCTTTAACAATGGTAAGTTCAAACTACACATCTCTCTGGGGAAAAAATACAACATTCAAGCTATGTGATAATATTGTAATAATATTGCATGCAATACTGCAAAATAACTTTTTCTGCAACAAGAAATAAAGCATAACATTGTGTGACTTTAATGAATGCCTGAAAACCGCAGAGGGTATCACAGAACAACAAGACAACTGTGCTTTACGGAAGACCATTTGAGTGAAAGTTAGTAAGCGGTTTGCGATGTGATAATTAACCACCAAAAACAGAAAAACTTTAAAGAGAAGGATACACTTGTGGCAAATTTTGATTATCTTTCCTTTATAGTGCAATAACACAGGAGTAGATGTTCACTGAGGAAATGAAACTCTTTTGATCTATGAGACTGCTTAATGAGATACCATTTAACACACTTTTAAGCTTAATAATACAGTTTCAAAAAACTGTAAACAAAGCGTCACACCTGTATCACTGCAAATTTGAGACAGGAGTGTAGACCTTTTTCCCTCCAGCATATAAAGAGTATGAAACGAAGAGCTCGATCTAATTGCCACCACACTCATTCAAACTAATCTCATGAATAACAGAAAATAATGGATCATCTGCTCATATTGTACCTTACTTCATTCTATTGTACAAAATTGATTTTCTTTGCATCCAGGTAAAAGACAGAACATAATAAACAAATCACTTAACATAGAATGAACCCCATAACAAATAACTGAAATACAAGCATGATGAGAAAGAAAAAGTATATGAAGCAAATTATACAGTCAATTGTCCAAAATAACCAGGTCAAAAGATGTGGGAATAAAGTTAGATCTATTGCATTTGAATCTGTGTAATTTAAATCAATGCCCAAATGGAAAGAATTCTAAATCAAAACAGCACTAATAAATAGGAAAATAACTGAAAAAAGCTAAAAATAGCCAAAAAAGACTTTAAAGCACATAAAAAAAAGCTTAAACAGCTAATCATTTTTTTCCAAATGTTTTCTTTTGACAGTTCGGCAAGAAGAAAAAATGTCTTCAGCATAATACAAAACTAAAGAGATACAAAAAATACAGTAAACAAAGGTGTTAATGAATCAAATTACATAGCAGGTACTGAAAAACAAACGTGTGTCTAAGAGCACAGAAGTTATTTCTGGAATCTGTAGCAAAACATGCCAAGTTTGTTCTGAGTTTTTCTGGGCTAGGCTGATGACCTTTGCCCTTAATCAAAGTCTTTTGATTTAAAGAGATTATATGGGGTGTCTCTTCTTTCAAAGATAAAAATCAAGACCACAGTATCCACCAATACAATAGGTAAAGTTCTGAAGACTTAACCAAGCATCAAATCAGATAAAAAGCACTTGGAGTAGTGTGATTACATATGGATAGTATTTCAGCCCTACATCTAGAACTGTTAATTGTCTGACAGGACTGTGAGACGAGGCATACAGATGGTCTGGCTAGGGACTATGATCTTGACTGACACATTGTGAAAAGCAAGGAAGAAAAATAAAATAAAAAAATGGTTCCAGCATTTTGGGTTTATTTGATTCTCAATTTTATATCTGGATCAATCTTCTCTCTCTAATTGGGTTAATTTAGTTCTCTTTCCTAAGGATGATTACTTTGATTATGTCACATTGCGAGAAATTACAGAGTAGCAGTTCCTAGAGTAGGAAACAGAGCAATGTTCCATTTTTTACTGTTAGATTTTGACTTCATGGTTCAGTTGTATAAGCTTTTTCTAATACTTTGATTAAAAAAAATACTCCTTGGCAGACCACTGAAATAATGGTAAAATCCAAAAAGGAGAAGCTTGTGTTCTTTTAATTGCGTCTGGTTAATGGCATTTAAAAGGTATTAAATTTATCATGAAGGTGATTATATCCTTTAAATTATTCAGCTGGAAGAAGATTAAAGGCAAAAGAGAAAGTTATTCTTTCATTTGAAAACAGAAATGTACATATACATAGCCATAAAACATACAAACCCGAAGTTTAAGGCAAGAAGCAAGAGAACAGAAGTGTGTGAAGCATGAAATAGCCAAGAACTCACCTCCTCCTCCTCCCAGGAGACTGGAGTTTGCTGTAGAAAACAAGAAAAAGAAACAATAAGCACTAATGAAGTTGTTCTTTGGTATCTTTTAGAACCCAACAAGGTATCTGAAGTAAAAAAGGGTAAAAAAACAAAACTGGAGAACTAGTGTTACAGGCTGTGTGTCAACAACAGAGAAATGACAGGCAGTCATTTTGATTTACACAGGAACCCAATTTTCACTTATACTACGTGTAAGCCTAATTAACTACAAACTTGCAGTTTACATAGATCACAAAAAGATCTGTAAGAGCTAGTGTTGCAGGCACAAACAATACCAGGCACAGCTGGGGTAGCTGCCACTCAATAATTTCTTAGTTAATTTATAATTTACAATTTTAATTTTGGAAAACATATTAATGAAAATTTTAAGTGATAAACTCATTTAAGTTTCCTTTTAAATAATAATCAGAAATCCATGTGCAAAGCAATTATATATGTTTCACTGGTTTTATGGATAACCTAAATAGATAAGAAAAACAGATTATTGTACTTTCTCTTCCTTCCCCCCCAATAACACAATGGTTCACATGCATATTTATTTTTCAATTTTAAAATATTCGATTTAGAAAGTGCCTTTGATGGCTGTGGGAAATCAAAGCCACAGCCTCCTGTAAACATTTTGTCCTTCTCATTATTTGCTTAAATTAAGGACTCCTTTACAGGTCACAGCTTAAAGTGAGTTCGCTCGTTTTCACTTCAGGAATTACCCCACAGAGGGATTTTAATTATTTGAAAAAATCATTCTAAGGACATTTCCCAGCCAGGTCCTTCATTATCACTATGTAATAAAACTTCGAGTTGACGAGGAAGAAAAAACATTAAATGACACCAATATTTCAAATGCTACTGAAACACATACAGTGTCTGTGCATTTCTAACATAGTCAGATTACAAACTTGAATTGACCTCTGAAGCATTTCAAATTGGGAATAACTGAATGTTATGTACTTGTCTCAAAGTTTTGCTTTGTTTTTTAACAGTGGGAAGGCTTTCAATATTTTATTTTGAATGGTAATGAGGCAGTGGCATTGTGCTGGCTTATGCGGTCACATTCGGATAAAATGTTGGTGTTTTTTCCCCGTACACTAATGATTCAACATCATCATTCTGAATTTAGTAATGAGACTAATAGCACAATATCTTCCAAACACTAGTATCTATTTAAAACACACGTCCAACTTTTTCTCCAAAACAAGACTCTTCAATTTTGTGTTTTTAAAACTTCATTCTCTAGTAATGATGAAAAAGGAACACTAAAAACTTGCTCTGGATGACATTCAAAATCTACACGTTACAGCCTCATCAATAGTAGCATAGATTACTCAAAGAAAAAAAACAGATGTGTTGTATGGTAAATTTAACAAAGAAATCTTAATTCAAAAGGAATGTATTTGACAGAAAATTAACCTAAATACACAAACACACTTAGGAGGTGCCTAGCTAACCATAATGACTGTAGTTTTTACAAAACATGTATTAACTCAATTATGTTGTTAAATGTATGGAGTCTTTTGCGTTTTTTTTTTCCTCCATAGCAAAAACTAGCCCTATTGCACTATAACCTGTCAACAATTGTGTATTTTAACTGTGATACAAATCCACATGAGTTTCTAAAGGTTGGTGAACTTCGGATACATGCAGTTAATACAATATTATGAAATCCAAAAATGTATAGACTATTCTGAAAATCCCATTTCAAATACTGAAATAACTTATTTTCCGGTTTAATCTAACCACCAAAGTACTATGTTCAGTTCATTAAAAGGAAACAAGATAGCAAAGATTTGCTTTTAAGGAGCAGATTCATTCCATGCTGAAAGGTAAAGAAACACAATGTTTTGACTGTGGAGCTTCCTCAGAATACAGTGTTTCCTATCTTTTTCTTTCAGCATGGAATGAACTTTTACCTGTTCCTTTTCAGCCTACGCATACTGACGCAGCTCCCTACGTGAACCTCTTCAAGATGTGTTTTTGCCTTTCTTCACTACATGTAATCAGCCTTTTGAAATGCTCCTATCAAAGAAATGGATGCTATATAAAAGGGACCAAAAGAACCAATATCTTCAGGTATAACAAAGTTTTGGATTTGCTTTTTTTAAATAAAAATAAAACTTTTTAGAAGTTTAAAACTACTGTGATAGGCTGTGCACAAATCAAGCATTCAGAACCAGAAAAGGAAAACCTTGTCATTTTAATTAAATGAATAAATGTCATCCCATTTCTAAGTACATTAAACAGCCATGTTCAATAACCTGACATTGCAGAAATATAGTTTTAAAACAGCTAATTAGTTCAAGTTGCCTTCCTGGATAATCACCAACAAAGGCACTGAATAAAATCCATTCTACAGCGCCGTCGTGTCTTCAAAGCTCCATGTTTGCTTTTTTATTATTTAGTGTACTGCTCACTGTCCAAATCTTCCACGTACAGATGCTCCCACACTGCTTTGGCATGACTTTAGTGAAGCAGAATGTAAAGGGAATTGGTACAACTAATCTCAGTAGGGATTTCGCTAAGTGTCAGCTGTGAAGAAAATGGCGTGCAACGTTTTTTTTTGTCTCCCGATTATTTATTTTTCTTTATAGCATGCGTCACTTCTGTGTTCTTTTATATTTTGAAGCACATCGAGTTATCTGTATGTAGAAAATGGCTGTTACCTACACAGTTTCCTTTTCAGAGTCTTTCTAAACAAAATAAAAAACTAGGCAACAAATTGTGGCAGTAGTGGAAAACATATTTAAGTAGATCTTTCTTATCAACACTATGAAACCCCAGTGGAATGAACCAGATGAAACAGACTTCCATCTTTTATCATGACCAATGCATTGCTCTGGAACTCTGGAATAGTGACGGACCTACTGGAGTTTGTAGCTCACCCCTACACAACAACCTCAGCTCAAGAAAATTATGCTACACCAACCAAGATGGAAGTGGGCTGCAAATACTTCAGACTCTTATGGGACATGCACCACATCCTGTTCAATCATTATTTTGTGGGTGTTCCCAATATTCTGACCTGTGAACGTGCATTTATTTAGTGTTTAATGTGATTCACATCCGGTAAGAGTTATGTCTGAAGGAATGAGAACAATCAGATGTGTCTTTCATGCTCAGTCAGCTCCCTTTTCTTCAGGGACTCTACAGACAAAAAATGCTTCAAAGCTCCCAAAACAGAAAACAAGATGCACTTAAACAAAACATGTCTCTATAACAATTTTAAAGTGGAATATAAACGTTATTCCAAACAAATCCTGGTTTTAAAATAGTTTTGGCATCTGCCCAGATGTTTGTGAATGCAGTTATCAGTGCCTTGTGATTCATCTACAACATATCTAATTTTCCATCAATATATACAGATATGAAGATTGATATATGGACTATAAAAGACTAGTGACTATAAAGCAACAAGTAACAGGTTTATTCCATGCTGAAAAGAGAAGAAAGAAAACACATTTCGGCTGTGGAGCCTTCTTAAGGTGTTAAGTAATTAAGCAGAACAGACTGAGGCAAATTTACTGTGGGTTATTTTTCCTATATGTTGTATACTGTATATCCTTCTGAGGAGTAACACTGCAAGCCAATAATCAGGATTAGAAATATAATTGTCAGGTTTCAATACAGCAATCTTCAAGAGCCATTATATACTATTTACATTAACCAATAAGCTTCTTAAACCACTTAAGGCAAGCCACTTAAATTGCATTCTGCAAGTTGCTTTCTCTTTGGTAACTAACCCAGGTATTTCACTGGTATTGCAGCTTGACTTTCAGCTTTCTTACAAACATAATATCTGTTTCTGTGTTGAACTGAAACACATTCAGCAACATTCCATTTTTGACAAAACCGACGTTATGCTCAGCAAAGAAATCTATCCTACAGTATTTGTTTGAAAAACAAAGAGGACATTTTAAGTCAACACCAGAAATAAATATGTAGTGTATGTAGTTTAACCTTTTCCACCAAATACACATCTACTCTGTGGGGTTATCATAGTCTTATATACAACTCCAAGGCATTTCTAAAAAGGCTCATCTGCTTTTTCCCTGAGGTTAAAATGAATCACAGACTTTAAATCCTGGTAACTAAAACAGCCAACCACTGAAGAACTTAAAACAGTTTTCAGGGTTTTTTTATTTTTATTTGTACCACATTAAAAATACATGTCATTCTGACACACATAGCCATGTCAAATAAGTCATGCCACTTCTTGTTTTTTATTGTGAATTAAGTCCACTGGGAAATGTCTGTGCAGATTGCAAAGACCATAAATGCTGCACTGTCAAAACCTATACAGCTCTACAGTGTCATATCTCACAAAGTGGGCAGCTGGTGCTATAGTACAGCACCAATAAAAATCCAGGTCAAAAGAATCATTTAAAAAAATATTTTCACTGCTTGTCCTACATTCACTGTGCTATGAAGAGGGGGCAAAGTTGACTACTTATAACCAATCACATGTGTCCCATGGCACTATATTACTTAACTAGTATACACAGTCCATCACACAACATAGTGCCAAGAGAGTGCTCCACTACAAGTACAGTAGAAAGCTAAACTACTCTCCTATACAAGTGTACTGTACAAACCACAGTGCAAATTCGCCATTCACATCATGAAATTGTTTCAAAGTTGTTTTTTTTAGAAATAGCACACCTCCTCAATTGGTCTTAAAAGGGATATCTGAAAACATTCTGAAGAGATACGGTATATAAAGTGTTTAAATGGACCATTTGATGGTCTCTACTAATAGGAAAAGAAAGCACTACTAAAAAAATAAGGATAGATTACAGGAAATCCAGCACTTTGGAAAGTATGTCTTTATACTGTACATATCCAAGAGCAGAATTTAAAGTAAAAGGAAAGAAGACAATCACTTAGCAGAAAGCTTATCTAGTACTCTGAAAGTTAAAATAAAACTTAACTAGTGCAGGTCTTTATAAGGTAAATACCTGAAACAATTCTGTCATCCAAATAATTATAAATATCATTTTTACTATATGCTGTAGAAACATATGGAAAAATGCACATGTAGACCTTTAAAGAAATGTATCCATCTTTCTACTAACCCCCTCCCCACTACCATTAAAAAAACCAAACAATTGCAAATGTGTCCCAGTTTCAGACTGAAATACACACTATATCCAACCTTCCAATCAAAATTAATGAGCCATGCAGAAATTCACTTTCATCGTTTCATTTGAATACATTCTTTTTATCTAACAAGGTTACCTTGAGCCAGTTCAGTATAATTTTCACCCCAAGTATACAAACATACTTGCTTATGTATACTGCAACCTAAACACATACACATTAAAACAAGTATAAAAGCTCTTTGCATTTTAAAGAACTGATTCTATGGCAGCTATCTAAAAATATCTATATTGGTGAAGTATATAACTACTCCAAAATCTCTTGTACAATAACAGTAAAACATATGTTAAAAGAAAAGAACATCGTTTTCAGCATGCAATCAAAATAATGCTGCAACACTATTGTGCTGGTTTAGCGCAAAATTAAGAGTCACATTTACAGTGAAGCAATAAAAAATAGCAAGTTAGCAGTACTTAATAAATATGGTTTACTATCAGTGTGAAATTGATCAATTTTAAGTATACTCATTTTAGTCACAATTTCAATGCCTCAGGGAACTCTGACAAACTTGTCAAAAACTTTTAGTCAGCTTTAGATTCAGCTTCATTATTAAAAGCATTCTCTAGACAAAACACAGATCTCTTTAATTATTGATGCAAGCCAATTCATGTCATTTGCACACTAACCTGTGTTTTACAGAATGTGAGCATGTAAACAAGAAGCCCTTGATTTAGCAAATGAATTAACTTTATAACTTAATACATTACATCTTAACAAAAGAGACCCTGTTTAATGTGAAATGGGAAAGAATACCTTTTTTGAACCCTAGACGATAAGGTACTGATTACTGTAGGGAACACTTTTACAGTGAAATAAATTGTATCATAAGCACTTCTCTGGTAGTTTATTTTGCATACTTCTTTTCACTTGCTCTGCATTTCATAAGGCAAAGCTATATCCTGGAACAGATGGCACAGTGGTTAACATTGCTACCTTGGTTCAATTCCGGACCTGGGCTGCTATCTGCTTACGGTTTGTATGTTTTCCTTCTGTTCGCGTCGGTTTCCTCCCACAGTCCAAAAACATACTGGCAGATTAACTGGCTTCTGGGAAAAGTGGTGCCAGTGTGCGTGTGTGTCTGTGTGTGCCCTGTGATGGACTGAAGTCCCATCTGGGGAGTGCAGTGTCCTGCCTTACCCCTGTGACCCCGAATTGGAAGAAGCAGAATCTATGTCCCATTAGGAACATCAGAAATAATGTGGCGACCCATCATGCTCACTTAGTTAATAAGTTACTGATTGATCCAAGGATCTCATCAAGACATTTGCTGAAAGACTCAGCAGACCCATCTTTCACAACATGGCTTGGCACCTTGCTCCAGATTCCCAGATTCTCTTTGTATAAATACTGCTTCCTGTGTGTAGTGTTCAGCTGAAGAAATAAAGTTCTTCTTCCCAAATCCTTAAATCAGTGGTGAACCTGAAGTACTCTGCTGTGTTATGTTAAATTGGAAAGAATTACATAAATCGTCTAGAACCTCCTCTGTCTAAATATTTTATTTTATTCATAACCCATGTTTAATATATTTTACTCCACAAGGTTAAAAATCAATGAACCTTTGACAGCTGCCTTATTACATAACCTTTACGTTTTGCTCTTATAACACGCCAACTCAAACTGCAAGAACGGGTTCCATCAAGGGGACATTTAAAACCTTTTGATTTAAATTTAGCAACCTGAGAATATGTGACTTATGCAGAATATTACAAATAATGTGGACAACACTCTTAAAGTGTTGAAACTTATTACATCACTTAAAATGGATAAAGTGCTACAGAATACTTTCTTTAATATGACATTGTAAATTATAACTGGAAATTTAATTTAAAATAATCAAATTTGGAAAAAAAAGTTGGCTTCTCTTATATATTAACATCTCAAACTGAGAAAAGGGTGGGCTACAGCAATTCTTTGTGCAATAGAATGTGCTACATAGAGAGCAATCCTTAGTGTGAAATCTCAAACAGTTATTAAGGGTTTGGAAGATTTTCATCCCATCATTAAAGGTGTCTACTGTAAAAATGCATGGCTTAAATTGGAGTCTGGGATTTGAAAACTCCTTGTACTGTAGATCTGTGCATAGGGGTGGATGTGAGGATATGCTGAGAAGACTCTCCTTGACCAGATAGTCATGAATGACAAACAGTCCACTGTGGGACTAAGATCCTGCAGACTGCATGCGCTCGAGAAAATTCTTAGAGGTTCACTGCTCTGGGGTCAAGGTATTTTCTTTTTATGTACAATGTACCTTTAATGTTTTTTTTTGGCAATAACTGCATTATGAACATTACTATTAATAAATGATGTAATGGGGGAAGATAGCTGTGGAGATGAGGCACTTCCTTTATTGCCATATCACCCCCAGGAGTCCTGCTTTCATAAACACTGCCTGGATGAAGTTGCATGGCAAAGCTGGCAAATTATAGCAACCTTTTTTTTTAGTGATGTGACACCATTTTCCATAAAGCAAGAGCTGACCTTTGTTTCTTCTACCGGGAGGCTGTCTTTTCTGCAATGTCCAACTACCCGTTCTCTTTTAAAAAGCAGAAGAGTGCACCATTACCACAAGAAGAATGTGATTATTTTGTGCTGAATGCTGAAGGCACCGAGTCACCTATCGAACTTATTATATTAGGACGGATTTTATCGTGCTCACTTCACTTCAAGGTCACTCAACTGAAGTCTTTGCTGAATCCATTTTTCAAAACATTCACTTCAATATATATTAAGAAGGTATATGAAAGAGAGGGAGATAGGTGGCAGTTTAAAAAAGTACACTGTTTTCAATTCATAGCAGAATAAAAACCTGCATTTAGGAAAGATCTTAACAAAGAAAGGGTTTTCAGACCCTTTATTCAGCAAAAAAAAGCTGAAAATGCCCAATTTCACTCCTTTTCATTCACATAATACACAATACATACAAAACGTATATCCTGTATATCATGGTAAGGGAATGGGTGTCTCATTCTTGGTATTTAGGCATGTGTTTCAAGACATCATTTAACAACTTTCACATGTTAGTTAGGCAGCCTACAAACAAACTGTAAAAGCAAAAACTAAAATGTTTTTGTGGTTTTTCATTTGGTTTTCCTTTTGGCTAATGTTTTCAATCAAAATCAAAAAAGCTGCTTATTCCTGGGTTAGAGTTACTGCACCCCACAGCCCATCGAGGAAGCACTGGGCTGAAGGTTAAACCAAACCCAGCCAATTGGAAGGGTTCGTGACTTAACCTAGACAGTACGTCTTTGGGAAGTGGGAGGAAACCAGAGTACCCGGTAAATGAACATGGAGAGCTTGCAAAATCCACACTGAAGTGAAAAACCACTCCTTGCGTTTTGCGCTTCTTGTTGACAGCAATGAAACTTGTGATTAATTTTTGTTTTTTGCAGACTGATATTGCTGGCAGCCAGTGACATGCAAGAGAATGATTGGGAAAGAGTGTGGGGATATACTGCAGTCCATATCCTCATCAGACAACAATTGTTTGCAGAACCTGACAAAACGGCATCAAATTCAATTAATCCAAAAACTCAAACAAGCTAAGGCATTTGCAGTATGGTTAAATGACTCAACTGATATTGCTAAAGATGCACAAGTCCTCACATTTGTGCATTTTGTTGACTATGCAACTTGTAAAGAATTTCTGTTTTGTAAAAAATGACCTGAATGCACAATAAGTTCTAAAATTTTTTAAAGTGATTTACAGATATTTCAGAGAAAAATACCATGGGCAAAATGTGTCACGATGTGTACTGATGGCACAAGAGCTACGATCGGCCTAATAAGCAGCTTGCTTGCGCTCATCAAAGATGCTGCACCTCATGTACTGCAGACGCACTGCATGTCACACCGGGATCCGTCACTACTAAAGAAATGAGACCTGACCTGGCTGAGGTTTTTGAAAGTGGTCAATTTAATCATGAAGAGAGCCCTGCAGACACAGCTGTTTGCCTCTCTGTGCAAAGCCATGGGAGCAGATCATACCAAGCTCCTTTTCCATTCTGAGGTCAGATGGCTCTCTCGTGTAACAATGTCAATACAGGTATTTCAGTTATGAACAAACCTAACACACGTATGCAGGGCTGCAACAGATGCCGCTCACCTGTATGACAAAATGGACAGTTTTCTAAAAAGATGAAGGGGTGGAGAGAGCAAGCTGTGGAGGGAATTCTTTCCAGTTTTCATCAGTGGAGGAGTTGGATGATAGTGTGGCGCTCCCAGCCAAGGTGACAAGCACAATAACCGGACACTTCGAGACTCTTGGACTTCAAGTACTTTTCAAAGGTCAAGTACTGGCGACAGGACAAAACATGGATACAATTTCCATTTAAGGAAAATGTATCAGAAGACTCAAGCATGACAGCACTTGAGGAGGACCAATTGACTGAACCGTCCACAGACGGCATGAGCAGGAACATTTACGACTCAAGGCCCCTCACCCAGGTCTGGATTTGTTGGCAGATGGACTTCCCCCAGCTGAGCACAAAGGGATTGCGGAGCCTTTTGTCTTTGGCAACAACATATTTGTGTGAAAGTGGATTTTCTGCCCACAAACACTGTTCAGGACTCCAGGCAGAAAGTGATCGGAGGTTCTTTCTGCCATCCTCCTTCTCCCCAAGAACTGAAAAGCTGTGTGCCACTCACCAGAGCTAGTCACCTCACTGAGGTACGTGTAATGAGTTCTATAATAGGTTTGCATTGCATCAGTAAATACTAAATACAATATGCAAAAAAATGACAAAAAAAACAAGTAAAAATCTAATGAGGTGGCCAGTCTATCCTTCTATCCAGATAGAGTTTTTTGGACTGGAAAAGGCTGAGTTCCTCTGTGCTACAAGCAAAAGGTGCCTTTTCTTTTAGAATTCCAAGTAAAATTCTGCATTGTTTAATATTGCTGTAATGTTAATGTTATAACCTTTCTATTTCACATAATTAACTCTTATATGGCTGAACTACACCTTCCTACATTAGTGGGCTATAACTCACAACTCCTTCCCTGCCCTAATTAAAATAATTGAATCAAATAAGACAATAATTCTCTCTAGGAGCTAAGAGAATGAGATATCCTCTATTCATCCACTCTGAAAGTGTGCAACAATGAATACTGCAGTTACTGAATTCACTTTCCAGTCTTAAGAGGAAATGATAACGTGGCTTGAAAACTATAGGTATACCAAGGGAATAGCAGCAGGAGTTCTTAACTAGTATAGAGGTTTTCACAGAGCTGCCCAGCAGGCATCATTAGAAACCCTGTGTTTTAAAAGATTAACAAAGAGATCACATTGGGCAAATAATGACATCTTCCATGACATCTTCCAATTATTAGTACAGTATCGATAACATTTACAATTCCATCTCGTAGATACATATGAATTCTGAATATTATAATATTAAACAGTATGCTGTACATTTTGCATACTGGGAAAAATGAAAATTCTGCTTGGGGATATATTTCTGTCCATTGTAAGCACAACAAATGTCAAAATGTGTATTTTATGGTTAGACTGACTTTAGACATTAAAAAGGGTAAAATATCTTCTCAGGTAACTCTCTTCATAACATTGATAGAGTAGGTTTACACACAATTTTAGTTTACCATTAAGAAACTGTGTTCTACAAAAATGTTTATTTTAATAATGAAACATTGACCAGAGCAATCAAATAAAACTATTAAAAATGTGAGTTGCACAAAACGCAATATAAGTTCATCCAAATACAAAAAGTACATCAATAATGAGGGCTTTCAAGACCAAACAAGGAGGAGGGCAAAATTCTATTTTAATTCTTGCTATTTAAGCAACAAATATTCACATAAAATGGCATGTAAGTCATATACTGAATTACTGAATTTGCAAAGGAGACTGGGTAAAATGAATAAATGTAGAAAAGGGCTTTTAAATTGCTATAGGAAGGATGTCTTAGTCTCTTTTCACAGGCTTGTGAACAGGTCTGTCAGACTGAAAGTCGCATATTCCACATGGATGTCATGTTCAGAAAACACGACTTTCATTAGAAGCCTGTCAGTTTGCTGTTATTAAGGCAGAAAGATTCTTCACCTGTTGTTGCGGCTATTCAATTGTAATTTGCTGCATACCTTTTCAGAAAGCTGGTTCTTAGCACCTCTGCTGAATTTTGACACATTTTGCGGCATGTTGTCAAGTAACAATTGCTTAAAACTGGTTAAGAATCTGTCAGCAACAATGCTGTCTGCCTTCCCAAAGAATGGGGGAAAAAAATCAACAATACCGTCATAAAGTCCCAGACAATATAAGGTGTTGAAAGAGCAACAGTGGCAACACCTTTACAGGCATTAACAGTGTTCCCTTGATGAAACAGGAAAGAGCTGCTATGGTGAAATGAATAATTGACAGACTTCTTATTTGTTCTTTCCATTACTTTAAGAATGGAAATGTAAAAGGCATACATTTATAAAATCAATTCAGATTACAATTAGGAGTTGACATTACAATAGAGAAGAAAAATGCACCTTTCCATTAATTTTACTATATATTTGCAACAGTCGACAACTAGAATTATTCTATTTCTTTATAGTCTTACTCAAAGAAAAACAGGCCCCACCCCCCACACTGATAAAAGTGTGTTTGAAAAGTGCATACATGCCTAATATTTTTCATTTAAAAATAACCTTCTACTTGTTTCCCAAGTAAATAATAAAAAGACTTGGAACAAATTTAAGACAAACTGTAATATGAGCTGGATGGAAGTATTCTTTTTCTATCCACAAAAGACATTAATGTCATTGCTGACCCAGGGATGGGAAACAAGCACAGACAAGCCCTTTGCTTTAGTAAATCACCCAGGAATTCAACATGTGCTCAGGAAGCAACAACATTTTCTCAGTCTCCAAAGGATTTGTTAACAGCCTGGAAATAAATAAAATGAAAAATTCATCACTGCTTTAGAGGAGACGTTATTCTTTTGTTATGATTTTAGAGAAAGATAGAACCATATTAGATACAAACGGCAAAAATGTTTTACACAGACCGCATTTGCGGAGGAGAAGTTATTATGTGTCAAACTAGCAAATCTAAAATACTTAATGTGCCATTTCACTTAAAAAAATTGAAATGTATTTTATTTAGCATACAATATTTCAGATGGCTAAAACAGACATGAATAGTGCTCATCGCATTGTGATTTCTGCAAATAGCTTTCAGAATTAAAATTATACTGACTGACATCAAAGCTTGCGATCTCTTACTTACATGTTATTCATTTCAATACAACCTGTTGCATTAGTAAGCTTTTGTTGGTCTCCAGGCTTATCCTCACTTGTATCACTAGTAATACAAGGAACAAATGAACCAACAATCAGAGAGAGCAATTTTACCTAGAGCAACACTTCACAGTAACCTCGCATTTCAAGGACAAATTATTTGCAATGCATTGGCTGTCACAGTGTCCTGATTTATCTTTTTCCATGTTAACCTCTGAAGGCTTTCTGTCACAAGCCCATCACAGTTTATAGAACCAGACAAGCAGTGCAGTGCTTTGCCTAATTCGAAGACTGGCTTTTTTTTGTCCTTTTTGTTTTTGTATATTCTTTTGCTGCTTGACATCATGCATGTGAACCTTGTAGTCATAATTGACTGGCTGTGTCAAGAGACCTAGGGTAAGAAAATCTAAATTCCAAAGGATTAATTGCAGCAATTTTACAGAAAGGATTAATAGCTGCAATTTTCTGATACCCTCTCATCACCAGCGGCTTCACCATCAACCTTTTACCTAACGTCTTGGTGACCTGCAACCTCAATTTTTTCTTACATGTTCAAAAGATTTTTAATGATCATTGGGACATTGTCTTTCTAAAATCTGCTTGTGACAAGAATTCAAATAGTAAATAACACTAGTTATTTACAATAGTAAATCACATACATCAACAAGCAGGCAGATAGACAGATAAATCAATTGAGCAATAGACCGATAGAGAGATGCAAATCAGCAGTTGTTTAGGTTCAGTAAAATGTATAAAGAATGGTAACAACTGAAGGGCACCACAATGACTGCTGACTTGTTTCTCTTGGATCCTGAAATTAATTTCAGCCTTGTGGTCTTCCTCTCTGTTATTTAATAAATAAATTAATAATAATAAACTTTATTTTATATAGTGCCTTTAAAGGTGGCTTGTCAAACCACTTTACAGAACATAAACAAATTCACAAGATATACACGATGAAAATATGGTAGGAGCAAAGGGGTATTAAACAGAACCAGTTAAGTAAAGGCCCTTCTAAAGAAGATTTTCAGTCTAGATTTGAAAGAGTTTAGGGAAGGTGACTCTCTGATAGCCTAGAGTTCCAGAGCTTCTCCTGTAATGCATTTGTCACCCATAGAATGTACAGATTTGGGGGACAGAGAGGAGACCAGAATTACAAGAGCGAAGGTTGCGAGGTGGAGAATTGGACATTAGTAACTCAGACAGGTACAGAGGTGCCGAGCCATGCAGATCCTTATAGGTGAGCATGAGGATTTTGAAGTCAACATGAAACCTGACAGGAAGCCAGTGGAAGAACTCCCGGTCAGGACTAATCTGATCACTTATAAAAGACCCGGTCAGGATTCCAGCTGCCAAGCATTGCACATAGTGGAGTTTGTTCAATGTGGATTTAGGTACTGACCAGGCTCACACATGCTTGGCTTCAGTGGGTTGCCAGTTGTGATTGCAGGGTGATACGGCTTCTGGCTATGAGCATGTTCTCCCCATGATCACGTGAGAAACCATATTTCAATTTCCCAAAGTTCAAAGACATGATACCTAAGTTACTCTGTATCTGTAACTTGTCACCCACATGCAGGTTTATGGGGTGTAAATGTGTTCCCTGCAGCAGACTGCCAACCTGTCCAGGTCACATCCCGTCATGTGCCCATTGTCTGCCAGTTTAGGTGCTGGCTCACCATAACTCTGTGAATCGGCTTCATTACTCTGCTCTCCTCCCCACTGATAACTGGTGTGTGGGGAGCGTTCTGGTGCACTATGGCTGCCGTCGCATCATCCAGGTGGATGCTGCACATTGGTGGTGGTGGAGGGGAGTGGAGTGTCCAGAAAAGTGCTATGTAAGTGTAAGCAATTATTATTAATTATTAATTATTATTATAACCTGGCAGTGGACTTGGCAACCATCAAAATGGATGGGTGATAATAAAAGAAATGGCAGGTGGGTGGAGCAGTGGCTCTGTGGCTAAGGATATGCGCCTGTGGCTGTTCGTATCGCGCGGCCGGCAGAGGAATCCTACTCCGTTGGGCCCCTGAGCAAGGCCCTTAACCCCAACTGCTCCAGCGGCGCTGCACAATGGCTGACCCTGTGCTCTGACCCCCAGCTTCTCTCCCTGTCTGTGCGTCTCATGGAGAGCAAGCTGGGGTAAGCGAAAAAACAAATTCCTAATGCAAGAAATTGTATATGGCCAATAAAGTGATCTTATCTTAAATAGAATGATGTGGTGCAAAGCTTCCAATTTAAACATGTTCATTACTGCACTTTGCTTTCGGGCATGACCTAGCTAATAAACTGAAAAAAGAATTCTGTACTGACGAAAATCAATCCTGTATTTTGAAAATAAAAAAATCCTTCATTTGGAGAATATTTCGAATTACCTCTGAAAACAAAGGAGATGGTTTGCGGCTGTAAATTCACACTGCTTTAAATGTAAAAACACAATAATTCAATAACGCAAAAGGCCATTGTTACTGCTGGTTTTTTTGATGAAAATTGTTCTCTTCAAGTGATCAGTCCAAGGCACTGTAAAATTGATTTTAGGTATTTGGTAGAAATGTATGAAGATAAAAAGACGCAGTAGCTCAATTAAAAATAAAAAATAGGCCAATCTCCTTTCAATTCAAGAAAATAAGTAATGAGACCTTCATGTTAAGATAGGACCAGGATTTGTGGAATTAATAGACATTGTATTTTAAGACTAATTTTCATTTCCAAATAACAAACCCAGAAAAAATATTTTTAAAGACTTAGTGATTTATTAATTTGACTGGATGAGCTATACCCAAGGGAACCTGGATTATGACTGCATAATTGTAAGAGATAGCATTACAAAGATCCTTGGCTATTTAAAATTAAAATCGGTCTAAGAATAATTGATCTAGTTTCAGTATTATAGTAAGAAAGCTCAAAAGGAATTTGGTTCCCAATCAGCTTTTAAACCACCAGCTTTCTCCCCAAATAGAGAAGAATACCATATTCTCTGGATTATGAGTCAACATCTACGGAAAGGATCTTAATGATCTTTAATGCAAAGTAAAATTACTAGAAAGCTATCACCACCAAGAAATATCATATCTCTTACAACTTATAAAGTCTACACTAACATATCTGAAGCTGGAAAACATTTAACTAGCTTACTTGTTACCACATACGAATAACACATATGCTACCACATACTGAAACTGTCATGTTGTATAACACATAGCTACTTACTGTGAATGATCTGAAATTTCTGATATTTTCTATAGATAGGAGGAACATGGTAACCTATTACATGTGGTATGCAAAGCGTTAACAACTTAGAATAAATAAAATGCATGTAATTTAAGCATACTTTGGAAATGACCTAGAATATTTCATTTAAACTGGATAGGGTTGAAGTAGGAAAAACTAAGGTTACTGGCTAAACAGTAATAATGAGAGAAAGGGGGAGAAAATGGTTACTCAACTTAAAACCCAAATGCACTAGCCATATCAATTTGCTCCATCCAAGACAGTTCATGTCTTGGATGACACACAAGATAAGATAAGCATTATATGCTAAGGCAAGCATTGTTTTCTAAATCTTATTTATTCATGAGACAAGTAATGAGAAAGGTGGCAAGCAGGCAGCCATGACTGAGCAAAGGTCCAGTTTCACATCCATTTCCAACTTTAGATAAAACCAGGAACAGGGTTAAACAAAATCATTTAGCATCACTGGATCTTTATTTTTTTACTAACACCGCCCTCGAGTTCTATTTTCATCATAGCTTCTTGATGTCCTGCAATATATAATCCACCGATAACATGATTACATTAAATCTTAAGCGCACTCATGTAACAAACACGAAACTAAGTAACAACTATGCTATTCGGTAGTTGAGAAATTTCAGATAAGGCCATGGAAACAAACTGCAGAAGTGAAAACAGCATGAGCAAGCCAAACGGCTAATAAAAAATATTCAAGTAACCCAAAAGAAAGCTTAATTCTTTAGTTTAATTAAGGTCATCACGCTTTCATGTCTAGAAATGAAGGGGGAAACTAGCCCTTTTTAATATCATGAAAATCAACTGGCTAAAAATTCCTAGGACACACAAAGAACAAGGTTACGCTTTCAAGCACAATCAAATGAAGCCATCACAGCAGCTACACTGATTTTGCATTGCACCATTACCAAAGTTAACAGTAAATGTGTCATTCACCCAACCATTTTCTTAAAAAAACTGCTCTGCAGATGGCCAAGCTGACTCTCAGCGATAGAAATCTTATTTTTACCACAAGCTAACCCCCCAAACACCCCTCGAAAAAGGAAACCCATTCATTCCTCAATTTCGACCTAATCGTGCCTGAATCAAGTAACAGCCCTATGTCAATCCGAGTATGTGCTCAAATTGCAGATACCTAATCTTAAATCAAATCTCTTGGGCATATTTAACTCACGTATAAATAAAAGAATTGTCTCCTTGAAAATATATAATATGTCACTGCTGTCCAGACAACACGGATACGATACCACAAGGTAGTCTAGACTTCTAGAATGCAGGATCTAAAAGACCTGATTTTTTTCCATACGATTCTGCATTTTTGGCTTTGTTCATCATTTTAACAGAAAAAAAGTGAAAACAGGGTCACTACCCATCATTAATTGCACTGCTTCCAAGTTCTTTCTATCCTGATTTGTCGAGAAGATAAAATCCTGACAAGTTAATGTTTTTTTAAGTTCATTTTCCATTTTACCGAGATTACGTTTTTGGACAGCTGACTCCTTTTCACTTATAGGAGTTTACCTTGATTTACTTACCTATTCATTTACACAGCTACAGTTTGTATATTAGAATCCCAAAGACAAAAAGGGGAGTATAAGAGAACTATGTGGCCCGGCGTGACTGGTGGTTTACTAATTTAATCCATGATCTTTTAGATACCAATTAAAAGGAGAAAGTGCCCCAACAGCTGTAAAGCATAACCTCCAAGGAAAATGTTAACCATTTTTAATGTCAGAACTCTAATTTAACCACAACATCTGTTAAAATTACTGCTTAAGATATCTGCTTAGATTAACCACACACTCCTCACCATCTGGCAGTTTGAGCTGATATCTGTACGCCAGGGGGCCAAGTTCACCGTTACTTACAGGCTGACGAGAAACATTTATATATATATAATCTCCAACAGGAAAAATATGTCTCTACAACACTCTTTACATCATCATGAAGTAATCAAAGTCTGTCTCACTTTGGTATTTTGTTTCATTGAGTTACACCATTCATCCGTGTAGCATTTATCTTTCTTGCCCCCCCAGCCACACAGAACTGTCAGCTTTGATCTCATACTGGTGAGGGGCTTAAATAACATTCAGGTATAGGCGCCTTATTCCACACATTCTTTTTTTTTAAACTGCAGTAAGTGTTCAACATTAGAAGTTGTGCTTTCTGTTTTCGGCTTATCCTCACATTAAGCATATTTAACTTTTCAGCAGTGGAATCCATAGACATGATTATCGAAACCTAAAAAAAGATCTTCTAGAACGGTTCATCAAATGTGCATAATTTGCACAATAGCTTATTGCATTTATATTCAGTACTATCCTTATAGGTCAAACATTTGAGAACTAGAGATGCAGTAAGTTTGTCCTGACCATATTTTCCCCACTTATTCCACTGGATAAATAAATATATCTAGATCTCTAAACAGACATCTACCATCTTCTACATATCTATTCGAGATCTACGAATAAGCTTTCACACAATGTAACACTATTCTGACATGCCCTCTTCTTTTTCCTCAGAAATGTAAACTTCTTAAACAAAGACCTCAAGTTTATTTATCAGATAACACATTTTCTCCCACCCAGCTATAAAGCTTTCAGAGAAAATTGACTTGCTTACTTGACATTGCAGTTCAGATGTCGTCGCAAAAGAATTTAACCTTTTAGGGATCTGAGGGAGACCACGTGACTACCCAAAGTCCTTCAAAACACTATACCTTAATACATTTTTTATAAATGTTTAACAACTTTGTTATTCCCTTAAAAAACAGAACACATTTGGGGCTGTTCATATTATTGCAACCTTACATCTGAAAATATGGAAATAAATCCCTACTTCAAAGTAAAGAGGAAAAAAAGAAACTGTTCTAGAAACCTACTCTGGCTGAAGAAAACAGACTTTGCTGAAAGATAACAGAAGAATCTACAAACACTAAAACTACAAACTGAGAGCTACACAATTCTATGTAATTAACAATGGGCTTAAAACGGTGGAAAGAGCTATGAATGGCCTGTCTCATTTGACTAATCTGTACTCCAATTCAAGATTCCCATATCAGATCCAGTAAATCCTGTTTTTGTACAATACCCACACACAGCGTGGCAAATAGACTGTTAAGAATTTGAGTATCTGGGAAAAGGAGAAGAAAAACAAGAAAAACACTTGACAAAACACTTCCGCAGGAACAGGTAATAAAAGGCACAGAATCACTGAAGACATAATAGTCAATGCTTCGGGACAAATTCAGAGATTTCTGTCACATCTTTTCAGTTAATTGCTCAATGCCTTTCACTGCCTTTTCTGCTCAAACTGGGGCATTATTTCCATCTCCATTCACTGTTTGATTCTTGAACTTTGTATTTGTAAACTGCCATTTTTGGAGGTGAGTCACGTGTTTAAAAAATGCTGTCATATGAATAAAAGAATGGAGCATCTACCTAGGTCCCGAGTATACATACAAATTTACAACTGCAATATTTGTTCAAATGTATGAAAGAGACTCAACTCTCAGACACTTAGTGAATCAAAATACTCTAGATTATTCATCTAATCCCAATTGCACTATTTTTTTATTATTGTATAAGAAATGTCTGTCTGGCTTTTGCTAAGTAATATTTTGTGTTCTTCAGCATGCTACCTTCATAGTCATTTTATCGTAAAAAACAAATATCAGTATCACCATGTACAGCAATGTATTTATTGATCAATTGAAGAAAAAAGGCAAATAATATATATTGTCTTTACTTCATCTTCTGATTAAAATGTATACACCTTTGAAATACACCACCGTGATTTCAACTAAAAAGTAATTTAAGCAGCTGCAACTGTGTATTGGCTTCATTGCACATGCATTAAAAGTTGATGATAAATTGTAGTGCTTTACAATTCCCTGCAGCTCCTCTCTTATGCTGGTTAAGGAAGGGAATGTTTTTTAATCTCACCACTGAAAATACATAAGCACGTGGAATAATATTACTTTTCAGATGATAATGCATTAAGACCTTTTTTTTAACAGTTTTCATTGGTGCTTTATTTTGCAAAATACAGTGAAATTGTTTTGTGTACTACATCAAAATAATGATAATATAGTGGCCATTTGTGAATTCTGACGAATCACAAGACAGAAACATCCTTTACCGACCAAAGATGCACTTGTTTTTGCTTATTAATGAAGGAAATTAATGCAAACAGGTCATTTGCTGAACATGCTCAGTAAGCCATAATAAATTTTAAATTGCTTGTAAAATGTGTAGATACTACAGTCCCTGCAACTTGGGCAGCTAATGTGACTAATTTCAGTATTCAGACTCTTCCCATCTGGGAATGTAGGATTGTCCGTTTTCAATATTTCAATATGCAAATGAGACAAAAACCACAATACCCAAGCGTATTAGAAACGCTGTCGGGGACAACCTCTTTGTGTACAATGAAAAATAAAAATGAAAGAAATTCACAGCTGGTGTGCCATCTATGTAAACACACACTGAAAGAAGCCAGTTGAGCATAAGGCTCAAGGCTGAGAGGGGGCTGGGGAGGTAATGCCACAGTCAGTGGTATGTCACACATTTGACAGCCACGTCCTGCTGTCTATATACAGGAGGAGGATTCATGGCTATATTTTAACAATAAAAATGCATGTAGCCGACCAAGGCAAAAAATATAAAACTACCTGTATATCATCACACGGCCATGATTTACAGAGCCTGTTAATGGAGTGAAGTGACCAAAGTACTTTATAATTACCATAACTAAATGGTCTGCACCCAAAAAGCCTGCATTTTGCACAAAGTACTCTGGAAAACAAATGGCACCCACTGAAATACACAAGTGCTTATTGGTATTTAGGTAACGGCAATTAAGTTCAGGTACATAATCTAATGGTGTGCAGGCACTTCATGTTAAAAATGCATTGATTCTATCTGCCTCCCTCAATTCACTTTTTCAAGTATTTAATGCAGAGTGTATTTTTGAATTTTAACAATTGAATTAACAAGCAAAGCGTAGTCCAACATACTTGAAGCACTGGGATGTAAATTTCGTTTTTAATTTAATTCAAATGTTTCATTTATAAGTGTGCCTCTTTATTATTCTATCCCATCAAAGTCTGTACCTGCTTGAGGGACTTGTGGACTGCAGCTAAAAAAAAACCTCCATGTAAAATGTCTGAACCCAACAGTGAAATGGCTAATGCTGACATTTACCTTTTTTTTTACTACCACCACCAATGTGCAGGTGGATGCTGCACATTGGTGGTGGTGGAGGGGAGTCCCCATTACCTGTAAAGCGCTTTGAGTGGAGTTTCCAGAAAATCGCTATATAAGTGTAAGCAATATTATTATTATTATTATTATTATTATTATTATTTCACACCGATCTAGGTGTTACTCTAAAAAATACTTTAAAAAGCCACTCCTGTTTTGACAGCTTTCTGTAATGAAACATATAAGCATGGTATCATACCTTGTCAATCGGCCATGTTTGTGACTCCTTATGTGCTCCCAATTTAAATTAATCTTACGCAGTCTAAAATGATGCACAATGGCGGTTACAGGGACAACCAATTCACAACAAAACCGCTCTGAGACTACCAATATGGAGGTGGGAGATACACCTCCACTTACTTAGAGGCAACTCCAAATCACAACATGCAACTGAAAAGCTCTGTTCCTGTCAGGTTTAAAAAGGTTTCTCACTGCAAAAACACAAAATAAAAAAAAAAAACAATAAATGGCTTTAAATCTTATTTACATTAAAAATGTTTTAAGCTTCTTTCACGATAGTTCTTTTGTTTGTTGCTTTAAGGAAGACAAAGTGCTTTTGTTGAGTATGTCACAAAATGACACCACTTACTGTGAAGATGCAAATTTATGGGAGAAAAGGCTGCAAAGCACATTACTACAGCCAGAGAGCAAATAAAAACCCAACCTGTCATGACAACACATTTTCATATATCGAAATACTGATTCAGACATGTCAGTTTCAGACAGAGCTCAGTCTGTGTGTAAAATCCACATATACCTAGGGGTCCAAGGGACGCCTGTACACAGGGCAAAAAAAGGCATTTATTTTTTTTAATTTTTAAAAGAACATGTTGGATCAGACACTCTTAACGTACAATACCAAAATGTGTTTATGAAAAAGACAGCCACAGTAATATTTTCTATTGAACAGCCTGATAGCGAAGGTTACCATGAAATTTGCTGTGAAAGGAGAGGAGTGATAACTCCACTACACAGACTTTACCAGGTGCTCCTCTGTTTACCAGCAGCCCCACTACACAATATATCAGGTGGAGAAGAGAGAAAGTGTTACACCAATTGAATTAAGAGGGAACTGGAGGGCAGTAACCCTGCTGTCAAAACCAAGAGAGTACCCATTTAGAAGCCAGGGCATTTTACTGGAACAATCTAAGTGAAGTGCCTTGCTCAAGGGGACAAGAGCAGTGGCCCAGCTGGGATTTGAGCCCACAACTTTCACACTGTACGTCCAGAGTCCTAGCCACTATTGCACATTGCTACCTCTTGAACAGGGTAAATTGATAAAGTGTTAAAGAGTAGGTTTAACTTAACACACAGATAGGTGGAAACTGCATTATTCTGGTGCTTTCTAGGTTTTAAAATTTGTTACTATATTGAACATATTTCATTGCATGCTCTGGAAAATACTGTATATTGAACCCACTGAATTACAAAAGCTCTTATTAATATTAAGTTAACTGTAATGAAGTTCAGGCATATGATATAATGGCGTGCAGGAATTACTCCAGATTGCTACCTCTTGAATCAACAGTTATCAGACAGTTATTAAGTAAGCTTACACTTATACACAGATGGAGGGAAACCACATTACTCTAGCAGTTTATCATTTACTACAATTGGTAATACCTTTCATTTCATTGCCAGGCCTACTACAAAAACAACAGGATAAAAAAAAACAGCAAATGTTTAGAGTTTATTAAAGTTATAACAGTTATGCTTTTTTAAAGTTTTTGTAACACTGCCACAGGTTAGAGATGTATAAGTAGAAATGTATACGCACTTAAGTCAATTGGCTGCGTCTTGCCAGTTTTGAGCTCATGTCCTTGCCATGCAGAGTTCCTGGCCTTGGCTGCAGACGCACAGTCCATGTGAACCAGCCATCTGTGCTCCCAGGGGCAAAGAAGGGATAACCACCTGCAGTTTACACTCTCCATCGTGTCAGGAGTGATTCAATGCAGCCAGCTCCCCCTAGGCACAGCTGACCTACAGGCCCAGAAGTTTTTAGGGTGATTAGGCTGAGTGAAGAAATGGACTATGTGGTGAAAGCAGGGGGCACTCCTGTGCCCACAACCGATTTCAGTCATGTCCTTGTTAACAATTTTCCATCCGGAGAGGGAAAACGAAGACTCTTATATTTAAGAGGAGTAAAAGGAGTATAGGAGTAAAAGATCCGTTCTGAAAACTATATGATGTCTGTCGTTTAACACTGTTTAGTTCTAAAAAGTCTTGGCCAACAAGTGAATATATACAGGACATTTGTCCCTGTGCAGTCTTGTCATAATCCATGCAATAAAGGAAAAAAAAAACTAAATACGTTTTTAATGTATTGTGGTGGTCGTTTTGTCCAAAATTCTTACAAATCCCGTTAAGAGGCCTTACTGGTAACACTTTTATCAAAGGCAGATGCATCCTGACTAATGGCTACCGCACTATGCAAATACTGTTTGGGCTTTTAAAGCACTGCGGCAGTTCCCATTATGATGGCATGGTCACAATTTGACTAATGATGATGCACAACACCGGACCTCAATGGGAATGGAAAACACCAGCAGGGTGAGTGAATACAAGCTGGCATAGAGAAAGGGGATTAAAACCTGGATCAGAGAGACTAAAGTCACTGTCTGTAGCAAAGAGATAAAAAAGTCACTTCTGTTCCCCTTTAATCCGCCTTTTTGTCAGGAAACAATGTGGTTTACCCTGTATTCCACAGTTACTACAATTGTAAAAATGCATAACTATTTTTGTAGAAAATACAGTTTAAACAGATGGCTAACTTATGAAGGTTAATTTAGAAGTTATATAGCAGAATATGCTAAAAATAAGCACCGTCATAATAAACCTCGGCAAATGAAATTGCAAGAACATTATAACTTAATTGAGAAATGATGGAATGAGGTCAGGCCGAGAAACTATATTTTCAAGCAGTATTGATTGTGCTGGATCCTGCTACTTTAAAAGTGAATGTTTGTTTAATACTCGCTAATGCATTGCACCATGCAAATAATCACAGGACTGAAATTCAGTTTCTGACCTGACAAAGAGGGTGACTCCAATGAGGATTAAAGTGAACCAAAGCTAAAGGCGAATTCAGTAATACAAACATGGTGTCGATTTGAATGTTTATGATCTATATTTAACTTTTAGGCAAACTATCAGCAAAACTAATAAGGACAAAAAGTAAACAGGATGTACAGTGAATCCAGCATGTCATATATGTTCCTATGCTGGTGTAAAAACACAGGGTCTATAACACGTTACGATTTACATACATTCACTGTGAACTAGATAATCTAACAAGTGAGATATTACAGCACTGAAATTAATGGGGAGGATGACAATATAATTTAAATTTACAGCACCAAGTGGTTCAAAATTAGTTCCAGCTGTATGACTGCTAAGGTATACCAGCCCGCTTCATGCAGCGACTGAATAAAATAAAAATACCCTTTTCAGAACCACAAAACGTGAAGTCAAAATTACATAGGTGAGCAGAAGGGAATCAACACAACACAGCAGTTGACTAGTGCAAAGTGTAAATCTCATGTCTCTTATTTCCTCAACAAAACTAACCCTCCAAAATGTGTTTCTTTGGCATAAAACATTAATAATGTTTAAGCAACACACATGGGCTGCAAACAAAAAGTGTTAAAAAAACATAAAACAATGAAATTCTTATGCATTGCTGAAAATGTCCTAAAACGACTTGAGAAACAAAAGATTTTCTAGAACAAAACTCTACAGTGCACCAGTTAAAACAAAATTAAATGGAAATTGTTTTTATTGTAATGTAAATGTCTTTTAGTTTAGCTTTCTTGTTACTTTATAAGCTCAGGACTGAACACTTTAATATTAAGCTCTCTAACATTAAGTTTATACTAAAAATATATATATATAAAGTTCAGGTGGGTAGCTGCGTCAGCATGCGTAGGCTGCAAAGGATCAAATAATAGGTTTATTCCATGCTGAAAAAAAGAAGAAAGAGAACACAAGGTTTCGGCCGTGGAGCCTTCTTCAGGTGTGAGAGAGACAGGGCAGTAGGCAAAGGTAAAGTAGCGGGAGAACAAAGGTTGGGAGGGAGGAGGAGTGAGAGGCGGGAGCAGGGGACAGAAAGAGAGGCCAATCAAGAGGTGTGAAGTCAGAATGGGTGCAGAGAGGTGTGAAATGAAACTTGGTAGTAAAGGCTTTTACCATGTCATTGTGCCTTTCTCCATTTCATAACGTGCAGCTTACTTCTGATAATGTAATAATTACTATTTAATTAATGAATCACCCCTCTTCTAACCTCTTTTTTCCAATAAAGGGTCACGGGGGAGCAAGAGCCTATCCCTGCAAGCAACAGGCACAAGGTGGGAAATACCTTAGATGGGAATGCCAGTCCATAGCAGGGCAGACACACGCAGACACACGCAGACACACGCAGACACACGCAGACACACGCAGACACACGCAGACACACGCGTCTCAGAAGCCAATTAACCTACCAATATGCTTTTGGACTACGGGAGGAAACCAGAGCACCCAGTAAAATCCCATGTGAAAATGACATCGCTGTAAAAAAAAGGGACGTGGGTGCTACCATCTATTTGTCTGAATAAACCCCTCCGAATGCCTCCTGAGAGGCTGAACCAGCGAGGATGCTCACCCCGGACTGAACCGAACTTCCACAGGTTGGAGGTTCAAGGCTGGGTCATACCATGAGCTGACCGCGTTTGGGATTCCTCAAGCAGAGACGCGTTGGGTGAGCACCAGCGGTGGGGCGGAATGTCCAGCAAAGGCTCTCTCAGCAACACTGTAACCCCTGCACCTCCTGGGTACATGCACTGCTATCTCCTCCAATCAGCACTGAGACTCCTGTATGGGTCTGTGTTAACCGCGATACAGCCAGCAGCCATATCACCCTGCACCTCACAACTGGCAACCCACTGAAGCTCAACAGGTGTGAGCCTGGTCAGTACCTGGATGAGAGACCCCCTGGGAAAAACTAAGGTTGCTGCTGGAAGAGGTGAGAGTGGGGCCAGCAGGGAGCACTCACCCGGGGGTCTGTGTGGATCCTAATGCCCCAGTATAGTGACGGGGACACTTTGGATGAGACGTAAAACCAAGGTCCTGACTCTCTGTGGTCATTAAAAATCCCAGGGGGTTTCTCGAAAACTGTAGGGGTGTAACTCCAGCGTCCTGGCCAAATTTCCTTTACCAATCATGGCCTCCTAATAATCCCCATTTCTGAACTGGCTTCATCACTCTGTTTCTCCTACACACTGATAGCTGATGCGCGGCGAGTGTACTATGTAAGGTGCACTATGGCTGCCCTTACATCATCCAGGTGGGGCTGCACATTGGTGGTGGTGGAGGGGAGTCCCCGTAACCTGTAAAGAGCTTTGAGTGGAGTGTCTAGAAAAGAGCTATATAAGTGCAAGGAATTATTATTATTGTATTAAAAGACAAGTGGCTGGAAGGTGGTCAGGTTGGAGGAGCCATCAAACATTTCCTCATGTTCTCCTGTGCAAGACATACACATGTATATAAACAAGTACGTACTATACACACATTTCTTTCTCTGAGCCATAATAACATGTGTGAACATCACCTCTTAATCCTCCTACCCCCACTTTACACCCCACTAAACTCATAATACTGTCACTACTGCATATTGCTGCAGTTTAAAAGCTGCTGGAGATTACAGCTGTTACCCTTCTAACAAACAGTATATTGCTGCTACTGCATTCTGTACTAATCTCATGTATTCTTTTTTAAAGAAAATAAAAGTGGTATCTGTACATACACAGCATAGCTGTGAGCTCAGATGTGAAAAACACAAAGTTGACTGTAACAGATCAGGTGGATGTAACAATAACCAGTGATCCAAAAATTAAAAAAAGTATTTGATTTCAAAGTATCTGATATGTCATGAAATCTGATGTGTAATGGCTAAAACATTAAGCAATTTAAGCCTAATATATAATTTTATTTTTATTTTTATAAATACGGAATAGCTGAGACTGACTATTCAGCATTACAATACTTTAACAGTATCTATGATTAGTTTATTTGCAACCCATGCTTTGATAATAGCCCACTCTTGCAAGCATGATTGGTCCTGGCTTCCAGCGTAAGATTATTACTTATGCACACCCTTGATATCATCACCATCATCCTTGCAAGATCTTGTATTATTTGTGTATTGCAAGATAAAAGGGGAATCAAAGTACTAATCTCTTCCCTTATAACAAACAATCCCTTGTGAAGAAATAAGGTGCTTAATTTAAGGATAACAGGTACAAACCAAACTAAACAAACCACCCACTTTAAAGCTCTGTCCTCAACAGCGAAGTGCTCATTGCTCACTAATAAGTCGAGTGTTCACACAGACTCTAGGTCTGCAATTGGCTGACGAAACACAACAAAAGACAAGGCCTGCAAGTAACAAAGCAGTGTAGAACCCAATAATGAGGCCAAAGGATATAAAAAGAAATTAATTATTGGTCGTTTGTCCGGTTTAACTTTACTGGTGGCACCCCGCCTCCTATTGTCAAATCTTACAACAAACAGTTGCTACCAAAATCCTTTACTTGACAGCTTAGACTTTATAGTGCCTGTTTACTGATCCATAGAAGTGTTCAGAATGTGTGTAATTTAGGGATATTGAAATTCTATCACCTGCCTGGAATCAATGGATTTAAAACACATTACTGCTGCAGGTTTAAGCCGGATGAAGTTGAAATATTCAGACTGCAGCTTCCTGAGGAGCCGTGTGCTTCATCTCTTATTTGTTTTCCCCTCACTTTAGCTAAATTAGCAATTCCAGCTGCACAGTGTATTTCACAGTCATGTTGTAACAGAGGAGCACCTGGTAAAGTCTGTGTAAACAAACAGCTTTTAGAGCACATTACCATCTTGGCTGGGCTAAGGAGGAACATTATGTTTTCAGTTTAACTTAAGAACTAAGTAGTAGGTACTTAGTGGCAGGTCCCAAGTTATTGTTTAACTGAAAAGTGGCTTTTTTAGTGTCAAATTAACAAATTCCACAGTGTATTTAGTGTACGGTGATGGCATTTATGCATTACAATGGAAGTCATGACCTTACAAAAGCTGCAAAACTCACTTTTAAGTATTCGCTGAAAAAAATAGGACACTCACCGAACACCTGCCAAAAGACGCACCAGTTTATTAGTCAGACAAGTATTTTTAACTTTTACCATAATTCTGTAACCTCCATGCCTCTTCACCCTGAAGAATCCCACACCACCTGCTAATTGCATACTAACTGGTAACAGCCTGTTAATCTGTTTAAAACAAGTAATCTCTCCTATATCTAACACCTCATCTGGCACCAGAGCTAGATCCAGATGAAGTCTATCAAATACTTACTCCAAGTATACAGAAGCTAAGCGGTTCAAAAGCAATTGACAAAAAAGTGAACTCTAATCATTGACCTTACGTCCTCTCCTGCCTTTTTTTCTGTAGGTTTTGTTGATTGCAATTCAGGAGCACTCTGCAAACGCCTTGATCAAGTACGCACACCAACTGCCGCTTACTGTTTTAGTGTCCACTGCTTTCTCCAAACAAAAACACACAAAACAATACAAAAGTGAACTGTGGGACTGGCATTCCCATCTAAGGTATTTCCCACCTTGTGCCTGTTGCTTATTTATATGCTTGGCTTATACCAACTAGTACTTTTTTTTTTAGCCATTTCACAAACGCTTTCTTCCACTTCAGATCCAACCACCTCTGTTCTGAGCATCATCACCTCCGCACCAAGATAAACACTCATGTCTGACAGCAAACCACTAACTTTTCAGAGCTCTCTCCAACAAATCAAATTATCAGAGGGGGTCGTCTATGCCTTTGTCATTTTAATTATGGTCAGCTGCTTAGTACACGGACAAAAAGAGTGTTGGAAACATTTAAAAATGTGTTTGACATCATTACACTTTGTGAACTCTAACCCTTTGATCTCAGATTGTAGCCATGGCGATCATGTTTGACCCAGCAATGCTGCTGACTCCTTTCAAGCCCCAGCCAGAGCTATTTTGGGTCATTCCAAAGGGTCAGAAAATGCTGAATGACTGGAAGAAGACTTGTGTCCTGTGTGATGAAAACAAAGGACAGAGTGTTATCTGGTGTGAATGCGGTGACTTAGGAAACGCTATTTACATGAAGGGAACATGTATGCTGAAGTGATGTGGAATACTTCTACAAGCAAGCAAGCTGTAAATGTTGTGTATATTAGACTTTCTTCCTTCCAATAATTATTAAAAACACAACACATGCACCTTATAGTATAACTTAAAAACAGTCTGGCAAGGTTCACTCACCAGTGAGTTAACTTGACACAAACCAAGTATTGAGGAAGTCACCATGTATCATTCAGAGAACTCGGCTACTGAACATTTCTGGAGAATAAGTTCTGTGAAAAACTAATACAGCTGATATTCTGGCTCACTATAAAAAACAAATAAACATCAAGACCTTTGTTCCAGCAGTAGTAGCATTAGTGGCAGCAATAGTTTTGCAAAGTTAAAATACAGCTATTCCCTACAACAAACTTCAAGAATCTCTTATTTAGAATTCCACGGACCGATGAAGCCATCAGAAACAAACGATTTTCGGGGGGAAAACAACATTGTTGTTTTGTCTGAAAATCCTGTTTCAAATGTTATTGAAGTTTTTTTTTTCCTTGTGCAAAAGTAGGTGTTTTTTTTCTTTAACAAATTAATTTATTGGAGAATCATGAGGTAGGACAACAGTTATCTTTCATACAAATGGGAGCATCCTTTTCACAAGATGTTCAGATTTTTTATTTCTCTTCATTTTCTGAATAGCTAAGCAGTTGCAATATACCATTAAGTACATAAACAATGGCTATATTATAACATGGAGAAATTTTATGTTTTATCAATTTCTTTTTTATTAAAAATGTATTTTACTATAGTAACACTGCAGCATGCAGGTGTATATACACTAGTAGACAACATCCCAACAATACCTGGTTTGATTCTTTCTAGCATTACTTTCATTATACCTTTTATGTTCTGACATTTTCCCATAGCTTCACATTAATGGACTTCAATCCATCAACAAATGTAAAAAAAAACATCTGATGGAAACTGATTCATCTTTATTGTAATGCACCCCTCTGTCCCCTAATGCTGCTTTCACACCCAAAAATAGCCAAAGGGGGAAAAAATGAAAATGAAATCTCTGATAAGAACCGAACAATGGCAAAAGGCAAAAAATGATAACTGGGACAGACAACTGTAAAATTGTTCCATAAACACAGAGTGTATTTAAAGTTTACACATAAAATGATGTCACAGTAAGGGTGACAGAGTTCTTCTTAAAATGTAAATTAAGAAAATAAACATTAGGTTGTGTATTCTTTACATTTTCAATGTCAATGTTGTCTAAAGGGTAAGTAGCAGATCAGACTACAGCATCACTGTTGAAACATTTCTAAATGTTGCTGGCTCAGAGGAACACAGTTCACTCAAGAACAGGCACACATACGACTGTGCTGTGTAGTCTTGCATGTCTTTCATCAGGCGTTGGCCCACTTACAATTAAGCACAAAAGAGGTGCCAAACAAATTAAGGGGAATGTTATCAGAGTGCAAACTCTCAAGACCTAAAACATCTCATTGCATTACAGACACCTCCCGGCATCCCACCAATTAAGTACAGAATGGCTTCCTGTGGAAGCCTGCCTTAGACCCAATACACACTTGAGTTTTAAGCTGGTGTTGGGCAGCCATTTCTTAAGTGTGATTCCTCCTAAAATATAAAGGCAGCCGAAGAGCCATCCTAAATTTAGGCCACCAGGATGTAGCCACGTTTTGTCAAACAAAGGACCAGGGCTATGCTAAAATAAATGCATACACCTTTTCACCTCATACCACCAGTAAGCAATATACTGTATAGGCAGGAAGCCACATTTACCTCAAGCAATCTATGTAAACAAATCACTATTGCACTTGAATGGTTAGCAGCCCTCAAAATTGTCATATTTAAAGAGCAACGATGATTGCATTATCCGAAATTAGCCATTGAAAGACAGGATAAAGTCTTAATACTTTTATTTAGGTGTTGTGTAATCCTACTGAAGTGACAAATACTTTGATATTATACTGCATTCTACTATATATATATTATATATTAATAAGTATATATTAACAGAAATACATTTCATATTAACTATCATATACCAAGAATAGTGGTTATAAACTACATGTACTTCATCTGAATAAAAATAATTCCTATTGTAACGATCTTCCACTGCAATCACCTGTCTGTGTGATCCAACAGCATGTTTTAGAAGCCCAAACTGTTCAAAGCCCTCCACAATTTAACAATTTAACAAAGAACTTGCCTAGAACAAATCTGTGTAGGGTGGTAGTATACCCTGCGCAATTGCCTCTCAAATTCCCTTTACAATGGCACTTATAGCACTTGTGGTTATACTTAACAGTCGGAATACATCATTCCAGATTTGTAGAAAAATTGTCAAGTGATTGATCACACAGTAACATTTACCTCACTCACCATGTAAGACACCTGATTGCCAGGATCTATAGGACACCAAATCTGTAAATGTGCATCTTTATGAAATGACAGTGAAGTGACTACATGGAACAAACAATTTCAAGGAGAAATTTGGAAAACACTACTGAGAAAAGGTTCTGCAAAAATTTCATATCATTGGCACTGGCAAATTAAGAGAGTCTAGCACATTTTTCTGCTTAAAGAAAGAACCCCAGGGAGCATCGAAAAAAGAAATATGGCTTTCTCTTCTTTTTAACCCAAATGATATGGAACATGGAGAACAACTGTGTTCAATTAATGCTTCATTAACAGCTTTCAGATGATTTTTGTTATTTTACCAAGTAAATCAAATAAGAAAAAGAAACAAAGCACTTATAATGACAACCCAGAGGCCTATTTAAACAGCAGGGCATTTAGTAGAGCACCTGACCCAGGGGTACAACGGCAGTCTTGTGAGGCCATTACCTTGAGTCCAGAAACCTAACCACTATCCTTACATAGTACATTACTTTATCTTTTAAAGAGGAAGGTGGAGGGGGAATGTATTGGTGTGTATACCGTTGTTTCAACATCTCAGAAATGTGTATCTAAGCTCAGAAACTCACCACGTATGACTGTTTTTGTTTTCTTTAAGTCTAATGAAGTCACCTTAGAAGTGCAATGGAGTTTAGAAACATACAACCAATATACTGAAGTTTTGTCCCCCTTTTGTAAAGTAGGCATGCACACTAATCCCCAGAGGTTAAGTGGAACCACTACCAACAATTTTCACTTTTCTGGAAAACTTTTTGATGGCCACAGCAAGCCAATACACACAACTTTTAGAGCAGTACAATAAATAAGATCTGTAAGGTGACTGCGAGGATCAGGACTTCAAATCTCAGTAGATGGCAGTTTGGCTCAAGCAACCAATAATATCAACAACAATGTAAAGACCTTGTATTACATGACCAGTTGAGGAGAATAAAAACTGACAGGCTTTTCTTTAAACCTGTTCAGCTTGCTTAGCTCCTTTTAACAGAAATATTTCCATGGCAAAAAAAAAATCTCATTAGATCACAATAACAGAATTCCTAAATGTCCTCCATCTTAACTCATTCACTGTAGTTATAAAGCTCCAAAGTGCAAACAAACACTTCACGTAATATATAATGTATATAAATTCTAAACAAGCTAAAAGGCATCCTTGAGATCAGTACCAGTGACGTGAGTTTGATACTTTAGCACTTAAGCAGCTGCCACTCCATCAAAGGAAATGGGTGTCTCAAATGATGGATACTTCTTGAAGGTAATTTACATTTTAAATGACCGGCATTTTCACACCAAAGCTGTGAACACAGTGAAGACTCCCAGGGCTTAAGGGAAGTAAAAGTTTATTTTTTTGCCCCTGCTTCCAAAGAGCACCGAAGCAGATCTATTAAAACCAGTTCACGGGATGTCAACTGCTTGCTACCAGGGCTCCTTAAATCAAGAGTACAGAGCAGTTCTAAATGCACACGCTGGGCCAAACCACAGGGGAGCTTCGAGACTTCACTGGAAAAGAGCTAAAAAGGTTAAGAGTCCATAGACTGAAGGGCGAGAGTGACAAAAAAGACCTCAAGGACAAAGTAGATTACAACCAAAGATTAGTTTTACACTTTTAATTCTGATATTTTCGAGATATCATTATTTCCAGTTCTTGACTCGTCTGTGCATTATTAATTTATCTTCACCAATAAAATTAAATGTTCCATGTCAGGTCTAGGCAGATGTTATAGTACATTTGGAAAGTGATAAACAGTAATTGCAACAACTTTGTTTCTTATGAACTGAGAGTTGATTTTCTGCTCCAACTTCTAGTGGTGAATGGCTATCACATTAGCTTTTTGAGGTGGATAAAGAGTGCAGACTGTGCCACCGCTTGTGTCAATAAAGCCATAAAACATTTTAAAGATCTTGCCAGGAAATGTCCCTGCTGCAGAAACTGCATAGTCCCCTTTTTAATTTCTATACCTGAACTTACATACTTAATAGAAAGAATGGAAGTTTCCTCAAGGGTTGCTCATTCACTATTCTATTTTTTGAGACAGCATATTAGTGACATATTATTTTAAAAGGGGACAAATATGCAATAATAAGAGGGTGGACATCTGAAACTTTTTCATAGCGAAACTCATGAACAGAGCTTGATCAAAATGACAGGCCTGAGTGGTATCTTTCATTGAGCTGTCATCACTTTTCTTTTTTCTGCCAGAAAGGAGCAATCGAACTTTAAAAGCATTCTAGAATATATGATACCCTGTGTTGAGGACCACCTTCTGCAGCTGAAATTCCTTAAAGCACAGGAAGGTACCCTTCACCCCGTTTAAAGTGTTTTAGAGTAAATATAAATAATTGAAATCTACTTTAATCCCAATTAAGCTGCCCGACTTTGATTTTTTTGAATGCAACTTAATTTCATAAGCAAGAAAAGACAAATGAGAATATCCAAATCAAAATACTTAACCTTGAACAGCTGTTTCATGAAACAAATGCAGTTTAAGAAAACAGATCCCCATGTAATTCAAGGTTTTATATTTATTTTGCTACACTACAAAAATACATTAAAGATTTCACACAGTAGCAGGAAAAAATATTACATCCAATCATTAGAACATTCAAGCAAAGAAAAATAAAAACAGCTACCAATACCAATGAATAATTCATACATTATATTTTTCACACACAATCCAGTGCAAGCATAATGAAAAAAAAAGTCACGTGGAATAACATCTTGTAAATATTAATCCCAGTATACCTAACAAATTCAGGTTATTTCCCAAAAGTTAATTCTTTATATTATAGTGTTTCTTTATTAGTGTATTATATTATAGTGTTTCTTTGGATACGCTAGGTCTTTGTCAAAAGCCATTTTTGCTTGAAACCAAAAATTCCAAATCTGGAAACATTTCTTAAAAAGCAATCGGTATTATCCCAATTTAAACCAAGCTTGAACTCATTCACGCTAAACACATTTGCTGTTTAAGAGAAACCATACAAAGTAGAGTTCCATTTAAGATTACAAATGTACCCACACTGAGGCCTTCAAAAGCACATTGATTATTTTCCTCTTTCCAAATGTTTATACACAAATGATAGAAAATCAGGTATTTATAAAAGTGGAAAGAAGAATCTCTCCATCTCCTTGCGGCAAGTGAGCAACAATAAATATAAAGTTACCAGACAAACACACAGATAGGCAGCCATTCTGCTGGCTGTGCCAATCATCATCAGAATATAATCAGCACACCTTTACTAGAAGGTCAGATGGGCTGGAGAGTCTGAATGAATTCCATTCAGCCAGTCTGGAGATTAATTCACAAGATGACAACGAAGAAGACGAAAAAGGTTCCAGGATGCCTGATAGGGTAGAGGTCAAAACAGAGGTCATTCTGCATATTCCCCAAGGAACTAAGTTATACCAGGAATGGTCAAATGTGGTGCAACCGCCGGGAGCAGTTCATTTTGCAGTATCAGCACCAGAGACAAAAACATGCAATCCTTCTAAGCAGGAAGCATTTGGGATTCACAGCTACAAGTCCCCCCCCCCACTGTCTACATACAATAAACTTCACATAACTGCTTAACCACAACACTAAGTATGCATGATTTCAAGTGTCTTCTTTTTATTATGCCATTTACAGTTTATTTATTGTGTCACTGTTGACCTTTGTTTGGCAAGTCCAACACAGATGAAGGGAATAACCCGTCACAGACATGATTATATAAGTAAACCACACAGCCACCTCAGAATGCAAAGCACTTAAACCTGAATGACAGCAAAACCAGAGAGTTTACTCTCTCCTTTTTGACAGGACTTACTTTTGTTTAACGTGCTTTTTTTCTCTGTAGACTAAAACTCAGTATTTGGAAAGTAGGGCACTGTGTAAGAACTTAATTTGGCACAACTGCAATAACAAGAAGGAGCACGGAACGCTTGTGGAAGAAATTCAGTTACACATACATACAAGCCACCTTCTGCATGAAGAAAGGCCTAAATTAAAGGCACATATGTCTCTTATTTTAAAGAAGTCTAGACCCTCCTAAAAGCACGGGCCATCAAAAGTACCAGATTATATATAAATCAAGAAAGGGGTGTGTGAAAACAAAGACCATTTCTAGGAAAAGGTATTGAGTTATGAGCATTAGGAAAAGAAATAACATTCTGCTTTAATGCACTGATTCATACACATATACGTGACAGGCATCATTCTCAGCTCATGCAAAAGATATCGAACACAACCAAGAAAGATAAACGGGTCATAAAACATTTTGAGCGAAAACTTACCACGCAAAACTGCCCCCGCTCAGAATGTTTAGCTAATTGTCTACAGACGTCTTTAAAATTAACTCCTATGATTTAAAACAGTTTGGCCAAATCAGCTCCAAAAGCGGTAGGTATCATTCAAGTGAATATACCACTAACATGCAACAGCCAACTCTGTGGATACAACAATGGCCACACAGCAGCTATTTCATCACAACTCAAACCATTATCACAGCAACTTGCCTATGGCTGCCTGACTGCCAATGTGTTAGCAAATTCAAGTTGCTTGGACAATCTCAATTGACTTAACGCCTTACAGGTTTCATCACACCAGAGCTGATTTAGAACTGCACCTAACAGACTACAGTAATATTTTACACTCCCACACCAAGCAATTAACTGCTCATCAAAATGCAGCCTCTTATGCAAACTTATTTTGTTGAAGGCCTGTTTGATGAAATAAAATTACAATACAGGAAATTAGGGTCCTCAGGATTGCTGTCTAACTGCCCTTCTGTTCTCGCCAATGTGTATCCTATATTGCAAAGTGTTCCTATGGAAAAAGACTGGATAATTAACTCTGTATTTTTAGGCAGGGCAGCAACAATAGGATTTCTATAAGCTGAGATATGACTTCTGTTAAACCAAAAAATCAAATTCAGACCACCCTTTTTCACCTGCCGCCATCACAGGAACCACAACTCCAAATGACTTCTGGGGACTGTGCCACTTACTAGACCATCAACATCACTCACAAATGCAACCTGGGTTTCAATGGAGGTCCAGAAACAATCAGGACCAACCTTTCTAAGCTTCTAAGAGCTGAAATAACATTCTGCTTCATTGAATGCCACCTTCTTGTAGTAGCATCTTTTAGACCAGGATGCAGCTGTCAAACTAGAGATCCTCAGTGTCAATCATTTATAAAAAAAAATTCCACAATACATTGTGTTAACATAATATAGTGTATAGTATACATTTAGTTACATGGTAGTAATTATTTCAATTCATTATTGTAGTACTTCAAAAAATAAATTAGGAGGCCTATTTCAAAAACATTTAAAAATATATATTTTTGTTTAGTTACAACCAACCCAGTAATCAGCATTTAATCCCTTTGGTAGTCTTGCTGCTATAGTATCGGTATCATTACCCATGTAGCATCGATATTCTCCAAACACTGCTCCTATAACATTTTTTTTGTTAAGCCTAAACACGAAAACAGTTTTTGTTCTTGCATGTCATGTCAACTGGGACAAATTTTGTTCTTCAAATATTAATCTGTTAAACATTATGCTTCATTTTTGGGGGGCTGGTTTGATTTCATTAAAACTTAATTTCTCTTTGCAGGAAAAACATAAAGGGACAAACCTTTGATGTTAAAAAAAAATAGGTCCAACAGACTTGGGACTTGTTTGTTCATCCAAAAGAATACCCAGTTTAGCATACCATCATCAGTCCTTGAATAATTACAACACTTTTCTCTAACAAAAGCCTTTTCTGCATTTAATTTCCAAAGCAAGTATCCACTCCATAGGGAAAACGATAAATGCTACAATATGATTAACAGGCACCAAGATAATAAAGTAGTCCTGGGTCTAGCTGTGAAAGTATTTAGCATAGAAACACTAAATCAATTAACAGAAAAAACGTAACGAGGGGGGGAACAGTGAAATATCAAGGCATTGTATGCTGATCTACCCTTTTCCCTTTTCTGGGCCACTCAGTGAGCATGTTGATCTAATCTGATCAGCAGCCTTTGTTTCCATGATCATCAGCCCCAGGGAAGAGGATCTAGGTGTGATTAAATCAATGGGGTACCTCACAATTGACAAGGAAGCCCCCTTTGCTGTGGTCAGGAGAGACAAGAGAGGACAAACCTAAACTAAATAAACAGACTAAAAAACAAGAAGGAAAAACAGCTGACATAGCTATTTGTGTGGCTTCTCTTATATAAACACACAAGCAGACAACAAAAATAACTTCGACCAGAGTTCCCAGGCTACCCCAATGTTTTTTTTATTGTGCAAATCCCTTGAGAAGACCCACTAATTCTCCAACTGCACAGTCCCAAAGGAACTCCTAAATCCTGAAAAGGGTTAACAGGCAACAGATGGAATTTGTATTAAGAGGAGCATCAGGTGATGGACTAAATATGTTAAGATTCACAAATGATTGCCCATCACCATATTGTGTCCGTCACAGAACTCTCTGTTGACCTGCACAAGACATGAAATAGCTGCTTTAAAGTACACATCACTTTATGTTACTTTATGTTTACTTTATGCTCTCTGACTAACAGAGTACATACAACGTTGGCTTCTATCCAGTTGCGCTACACTCACAAGGTCTGTGTGAAATTCAACACATGAGCCCGAGTAGCCAGCAGCATAAAATTTACTGGATTCGGTGATACCATGAGGAATTTTGCAACATGGGTTTAAAAAGACACATTGCTGCTCTATATTCAGTCCAGTAAAAGCCAACCAGATACATTACCATACATTCTAAAATTCACTCAAAATCAATGGCAAAGTTAACCAAATGTATTTCTTCAGAATCAAACGTTAAACACAAACCAGATTCAAACTGCAGGGAAGTGCCTCTAAAACTGACAACAGGAGGCATTTTATTATGCAAGGGGCTGTGGGAGTCAGAAACAAACTACCCAGCCATGTTGCAAAACCTGATACCTTGGCTTCTTCCAAGAAATACATGAGATTTTCAGATTTTTCCTACTAGCTAGAGGTTGAGCCAGATGAGCCAAATTGCTGCCTCTTTTTTGTAACCTCTCCCAAGGTCTTGTGTTCTTAAAGAATCTACTGTACTTTGAAATCGAGCAATATTTAAAAAAAACCACAGAATTAAGTCTTACATTTCTGGCTATAAACAAGACCAAGTTATGCATAAAATGTATAACAAGTTAAAGAAATATAATAATGGAAACACTATTAACTTATTAGAGCTAATGAATCAGTTAAAAAACAAATGAAGAAGGAGCAAATATACTCCTGGTAAAAAGAAAAATGTATTTCTAAGTCAACTGGCACCACCGTCTCTCCAGAGGCCCTGGACAGGAAGCATTCTCTCAGCATGAAACATCTGTAATATTCCCGTGTTGCATTATTCGCACTGCCTCTTTCAGACTATTTTCTATGCGTCTTCCTCTCCTTTGAGTACCTCAGAGCTGATAGCACAGTATCTAGACATGCCTGTCCTGCTCCTCGTTCACCTGTATTGTCACTTCTTTCCACACACAATTCTAACCTGCAAGAAATAAAGAAATGAGGGAGATGTCTCTGGTCAATTAAATGTTTTTGTGTTATAAGCCCAGTGGGCAGATGTCTCAGAATACCAACTACAAACATGTTTCCTTGTTACCAACACAGGGTAAAGGTTTATAACATGATGGGAAGGATCTTGCCATCAAGCTTATGTAAGGCTAACAACGCAAGTGTACATTTCCTTCAAATTTGACCTTATTTAGAAACAGAAAGATAAAGGGATAAAAAGAGGTTAACCTAACATTTAGTTTTTCCCTTTTGGCAGGCATTCAAAGGTTAAATTGTTCCCAGAATATTGCTTTAAGTGTCTAAGATTCTGAGGCATAGATGCAGTTTTCCACATGATCTTCGCTGTGACAGGCTTGTGGGGGAGTAGGAAGGGGGGGGGGTTCATGTTCACACTTAACAAAATCAAGTGTTTTAATAAACTAAAGCTATGCTCTCCTTCCCCTGGTACAACCACAAAAGAAAAAAAAAACTCATTTAAAGTCTTCAAAGACATCTCTGTTGTCAAAACACTTTTGAGATAGGTCAGATAATATAAATTGCATCTTTGGGAAAGACAAGAACCAGCCACAAACAACAGATGATCCCCGCAGCAGACCTCCACAATCTTAAGATAACAGAAACCGGACACTGCAGTCTTTTTCAATGGCCACTGAGCCTCTTTGTAAGAGGGGACAGGTCAATCATGACACGCTGACAGACAAACTACTGTTAAATTTGAAGACGGAAGCTGGGAGGGTCAGAAATGGGGCTGTGCCCTGAAGGAAATGTGTTCAAATTCCGTCGAACTGCATTAATTTCACACCTTTTCTCACCAGAAATCTCATGCTTAAGCACATTTTCGTAAACTTGTTTTGTATTGTGCTCCCACAAATTGTTCTCCTATTTTTACAATTTAATAAAAAATAATCTAGGAATTCTGGTTGATAAATGGAATTTCACAGCATGTGAATTATGAAGACTTTCTCCATAAAACCGAAAAAATGCAACCCAATATTGTATGTAATTTTAAAACATTGTAGATACAAGTCCCAAATTAGAAAAGTAACTGTGCCTACTGATGAAGCCGAAGAAATTGAAGTGAAAGATCTTATATTTTATTTAAAAAAAAAACAAGCATACATCTATAGTACAAGTTGTTTTGTTTCCAGCTTGATTTGTGCTTTTTTCCCCCATTGTAAACAGCAAGTACAGTTTTCACACTGGGGGGCTATGAGAAACTCACAAGCAAAGCACTACAACCCGAAAAAAGGAAACGACCTCGTTCTCTACTAATGCGTATTCAATGAACAACTGAGAACACAACTGCTCTTATCTAGTGGTTCAAGGCTTTTGCTTTATGGGGGTAAATCCTATGAGGTCCCCATTCCTTATAGATGGAGGGCACTGGATGGGAGATTAAAAGAATGAGGCTAATAAGGAACCAATTACCAAAATACATCAGGGAGACAGAACTGGCGAAGGGTGACTAGTTTTAAAAGAAACAGTTTGCAAAATAAAGAGTTGAATGGAAGATCATAGCACATGTAATATAGAGGGTCATGTTTTTCTGCTGCTGTTACTTTTTGCCCTCTGCGGAAATACGGTTATGAGCCCCTTCAATGTGCTGAACATGAACAAGACAAAGGTAAAGTGAAGGATGTTTTCTGTAATACAGTGGAAATCAAAACTGCCTGCAGAACAAGACTATGAGACTGCTAGCTGTACATCACTAGCTTTAATTTCCATTTCCATTTTTAAGACAGGCACCAGGGACATAGTACAATTAAATCACTGGAGCTGTGCTTTGGCAAATTCAAATGACTCCTAATGAAGCTAAATACTCAAATAGTTTCTCTAAAAACAGTTTTAAAGATTTTGTTTGTCCATTTACGTTAAAGGAAACAACTACAGTATGTGGAGTAAAACCATGCGCAGCAAAGAGCGCAGGCCTCAGGTGTGCAAGACTGAAGCACAATCACACACTTCTCTGCCTTCATTATGGATCCAAACAGCACCTTTTTAACCAGTGAGATGATGATAAATCCTGTTGTGGAAGCAGTCAACTCGCTTTCTTGTGCTCCCTCTGGTGTTGACAGTGAGTACTGCTCCTTCTCCTCCAGAGCCAGAATCTAGCTCTTTGATGGAGAGAGGGGGAGTGTTGTGTGAAGGAGAGAGGGAGAAAAGAAAGCCCTTCCCACTAATGACATCACCATTCTATTGAAGCACAGCTAGAGGCAGCTTTAACTCCAGACTTGTGGTGGGCTCTGTGCAAGTGATTTGCTCCTCTCTCCCAGTCTTTCTGAGTGCTAGCGGAGTGTGCGGACCCACATACTATTACTACTTTTACAGAAAAAAAACATTACTATCATCTACTAGCTGGTGCTTTCTGTTTTGTGCTTTTGGAGTTGAAGACTTGAGGGCTATTTATTACAGCTGATACCCATTTATTGGAATTATTCATGTGGCTGTCATAAACAGGATTTTAATTTATTTGTCTTGATTCATCAGGTAAGTGTTTTTTTTTGTTTTCTCTTTTTAAAGCAGTATTTTTTTCTCTTTTTAAGGGATGCAGTTTCCTTTTTTACTACTTCATCTTTAAGGCATCCTTAAGAAAATTGCTGCTGATGGGTATGACCACTATTGAATCGGCTATTGATTCATCTAGGAACAGTAACACGCAACTCTTTATTTCAAGTTACCTATACAGTACAGGAATCTTGCTTTAATATCTGTAACCAATGTATTCAATGAAATTATGTGACCTAATCTAGTAAGATTCAAACATATCTGAAGCAGTGGCTATGGAGCTTGAGATCCAGCAATATACTCATTCCACTTAAATGAAGTAAATGTTGCATATTGCCCTAGCTGTAAGTACTAACTGCAATTAGCAGTAGGGAAGGAAGTCAGTCATTTTTATCTTAAAAGGAGTATTTTTCTCATGGTCAGTTTCTTCAGGATTTGTGAAATTTCACAGATAGGTGGTGGCAGTATAATCTTTCTTCTACGTAGTACCATCCTTTTACTAGTTAATTTCTCCTCCCTGAGAGGAGATCAATGAGTCTACATCATATGTACACTCATTACATGGAGCATATACAGGAGGCTCAAAGCTGCATGATGCATTTCTCACACAAACTGCCATTCTTTCACTACAAGCAAAGCCTACTCTCACATCCACAGCAGCAGTAACTGCTGTTCATAGTGACTTATTCAAAAACAACTTTCAATTCTACAATCAAATTTTACATACCTCACTAGCTGTGAATATCAATTATTTTTTATTTTAAAATCAAAATATATAAGCCTTAAAGCTTTTTGAGAAAACTCAAAATTCATAGCTCTGGTACACAGACTATGTGACTGGCATGATAATTACCATACAGAGCAACACCACCAGACTAACATCTCATATTCTGAGTTCTCTTTTCAATGAGACAAGAAAAGAGATCTTACACTCTACACCTTGTGCCTTCAATCTTCCTAATAAAAGTGTTTCATAACATTACTGATTTTAACTGATTGCACATAACAGTAAATACCTGATTCAGCTTTGTTTTAATCTGAACTTGTCAGTTACTTGTAGCTACAGAGAGCTCACAGCAGGGTTTCATTGTCTACCTACAGACATAAACTATGCAAGCAGAAAGTACTTCTGAGCCAAAATAAACAGTATCTTGTATATGAGAAATAATAACCTCAAATTGCAGTCATAAACACTAGCTCATGCTACATGAATTGGATAAAGGACCTAAAAAGATTCTCAAAGCATATAATTTAGAGTCCCTCTCCAAGTCTCTGTTACAGATTTGAATAATATGTAAGCTTTCATTAGTGCAGTGCTAGTGTGGGTGCTACAAGTATTGCTCCTTAAAGATACAGATCTGTTTATTTCTACAGGATTCCATCAGCAAAGCCAAAGCTTCTATCCAATCTGGTAGAGAAGATTATATCAGTTTATACTTCTATATTAAAACAGATTCAGTTGGCGTAATTCTAAACCTGTTATGTCCATACTGTATCAGTCAGAAGGATGTGTACTGGCATAGAACTCCAGGACTAATTGGATTTCAAGCTTTCTGTTAATAAAGCTGATCAGATGCTTTATTCTCCAATTGCATGAGTGAGAACCATGCATTTTCTTGATAATCACAGTTTACACGACTCTGTGTATTGCATAGTCTCTTTTTTTGCATTACAGTAGGGCCAAAAACTCGTTTAAAACATTTGTGTATTCCAGAAAATGATTAGAGGAAGACACCCACTGTTTTCCGAAAAGGTGTTAATCGTGTTCTAGCCAAGTCTTTTCAAATTGAATCCACAGCCCTAAAAAACACAGCTATTAAAAACAAACTATCTTGAGTTCCGTTTTTCCTCAAGGAACTAGTTATTTTATCACAATTAACATCACATTTTATTACATATAAATTGTCCCCTTTTCACAAAAAAACACAAAGAGCAAAGGACATTTCCATAAGATGTGTTTAGGCAAACGGTAATAGGTAATTATATTTTCTGATTTTCCCTCTGCAAATTTGAGGAACTCCCATTGTGCACAGTGTCAAATGCCTAAGGCATACAACCTCAAATGGTCAATTTTTCTGCAATGGAGATAAAAAGAAAACTGATTGTGTATGCTTTCCAAGAAATATCCTTTCAGTCTCCATATTGATGTCAACAATATTCAGGTTCCAAGTTTCATTTCTATTTAAAACCCTTTGATCCAAGCCATGAAAGCCGATTTTAGAAAGTGCAAATAGATCGCTTTAGTTATTAATCAGAGGGCTCTGTGTAGAACAAATAAAAAAATCTTCCAAAATATTGACAGGAAGGAAAAAAAAGATACACATCTAGACACAAATTAATTCTGTTGACATGCAAAAAGACAAAACATCACTAATTCCTGAAGTCAACACATGCATGTTAGCATGGGAAAGTAAATCAATTTTCTTACAATCCACTCTTTTCTTGTCCTGAGGCCTGTGCTGTTCTGCTCAGCAGGAGGTTTTGTCGTAATTAAAGGCGAGAAAAGTGGACACCAGCAGTAAACGTGTGACCTGTAATACTGAAATCTGGCTTCTTGCAGTGCTTAACACCCCCAAGTGGGGAAAAACTACACAGCTACAGACTAGCTCCTTTTAGCCCTTCTAAAGAGAATGCCACTTTACCAGAAAGACTAAACAAAAAACAAGATTAATCTATTTAACACACTGCAGCAATTTTGAATGTAGATTAGGCCAAACTTCTAAATCTAAAAGTTAAGAGTCCTTAGATATTTATATAATATATTCCACAATTCTATATCAGAACTCTGAAATGCAAAAAATGCATATCCAGAGGAGGAAAAAAAAAACAGGCCTAAACTAAACTTCTCCCGACTAAAGACTAGAACACAAAGCTTTGCCTTTGATACTCAAATGTAACCTCCCCACTCGTTGATACATACCAAAACTAAAGGCTTTGAAAAGGATTAGCTGTAGATACCAGTAATGAAAACAGAAAAGTATGTCACCATTGTTTGAAATCCATGCCTCAGCTGACTTTAATGTAAGCAAAGTCTCTTGCTATAGCTTTTGGTTGAAGTGTCCAGAATTTGTCAAGGAATTTCCCAAGTAAAATTGTATATAAGCTCAACAAGGTATAAAAATGACTTGCTTTTGCAAGCTTGACAAAGCTTGTCTTTGTTTTAGCGTATTTGATCGAGACAAGTTATCTCCAGGAAAAAGCAGTTTTTTTTCACGACACATCCATCAGTTCTTTTAAAATAAGTCTACTGACTTTTAAGGACGGGAAAAGTCACACCATACATTTTTTTTTTTAAGAATACTCAATTTAACTTTCCACGGAGAATTAAATGAAGCACAAACATGTACTCCCATTAGAAACCTCTGAGCTTGACCAGCAGCGCTTTTGAATTGTAGTTCTAGCGTGCATTTCCTACCAAAGCCATGAAGAAACAAAAAGGCTTTCCAAATAGAAAACTACTGATACGGGGTATAAAAGCATACTTAAAATTTTGAAAAACCTTCCCAAACCCCCAGTAGGCAGATTCAGAGGTCCTTCTGCGTGCTTGGTATTATACAATGGACGAGGGTCGCTTTTGTGAAATCCGATGATCGTACAAAAAAAAGCAGCCATCCAGCCAGGCCTGATCTCAACATGAAGCCACCGGGTCTCGACTAGTTAAGAAAACTGTTTAACACTCAAGACAACCACGCACAAATACAGACACATCCCTCACAAGTTCATTAACCTATCCACGCAATGCTACAGCCACAATCTGTTTTTGCAAATCGAAGCAAAAGCAAAATCTGTCACTAGCTGATCCTGTAAAATTTCTAAGGAAAGTCCATCCTGGGGGAAAAAAAGAAGGTTTTTTACATAAACATCATCTGTTTTTAGGGAAATCATTTAGGTGCATTCTCAAAAGAAGAGGGTGTAATGCATAGTAATTGAAATATGCTCGGAATCAAGTACAATATTTTTCACAACTAATCGCAATAATTAACAAAGCAAAATGGCTAACACAGCTTTCTGATGTTAATTGTTTGCAACAGCTGTATTTTCTCCAACCAGTATTTAACTAGTATTCGCTTCCTTTAAATTAACTATATATTATATTATATTAACTATTTTGCAGCAGAAATGAACAGTTTTAATCATCCGATTTCTCATATATTCTCACTGTCTTACACATTTTTATGTACAACTGTCGTGTAGATAAACCTTTTCAACATATAGTTTTCTTAACTAAGATGGCCTGTACTTTAACTTACATTTTGGTCTTTGAGTGTTACATATTCATTCTTTATGAGAGTCTGAAAAAAAAGCTCTTCTAAAGTGAACTCTTGGATCAGTTTATAATGTCATTTAAGTAGTCTGTCAGTGAATTTCTGTACATGTAGTTTATCATTTCTCACAAAGGCAGTAGAGTGACAGCAGAATACAAATCCTCCACCATTCTACCCTGGCCTCAGAAAGGCAAGTAATCATATTTTAATAAACACGAAGCAATTAATTGCATTTTGAAAAATGAAAAGCATTTTAGCACCTTGCTGTTTCTCTGTTACTATGGAAAAGTGAAGTCAAGCATCATGACAGACTAATTAGCCAAGTCTTGCTACTTGGCTGTTCTCTGTATTAACAGCACTGCTAGTTAGCAGCTTTTAATTTAAAAAAATACATAGTTTTACTTAGCTCTTATCCCCAAAACAGATTCCCTACATTCAAGCCAATCAAAATAAATACAATCTACCACTACATAATCTGGACCTTAAATCCTATTTAACAAACTTCAGTTTGTCTTTCAAAAAGTAAGTTTAAAATCAGTCATCCCAGCAGTTTTTATTTTACAAACCCATTTTTTTAATATTGACTACAAAGTAGTGACACCTAATTTAAAAAAAAAATGTTTTACTGACGTATAGTTTTTTTAGTGAGTGGGATCTTAAAATACCCTGTAATATGTAAAGTATATTATAGAGTGATGTGCAGCTGAAAAGAAGCAAAGATAAAAACATAGACAATAGTCTATAAAAAGTAGGGAGTAGGGTCGGGAGCTTTCTAAAACAGCCAGAGGCACAACAGCATCCTCAGAGGTGTGATATAAAATTTTATTTTTTATTATTTTTTATGGTAGATCGGCAAAAATGACACTACCGGAAAAGTTAAAATTCAGTCAAATAAAACAATATGGGAGCCCTGCCATTATGATGTCTATAAGAGTCAGGTCATGTATATTCTCTTTACTATATTTTTCTGTTAAATCAGATATGCTACAAATAAAATTTTCTGATCAGGATGCCCTATTTGTAAGTATAGCAAATGTCTTTCTTACATTAGACTATTTAAATGAAAAGTAATTATTCCTTTACTAAAACAGCTTTTCTGTTTTTAATATCATATAAAGTGTCAGCTTATGAAAGGTCTCCTTCATACACGCTAACAGATATAAAATAACAGACGACATCTGCATCTGTTGTTCTTGTTCAGACTCTACAAATATAATAATCACATGGCTGTATTTGTGCGCCAAGGTAGCCAACGGTAGCATTATTCCGCACAATAAAGAAATTGCAAGTCTCTCAATCCGTTGTCACACTACTAAATCTTAACATTTAACAGACATTGTTTTAACCGACAACTATAATAGTAAAAAACAGAAAAGCTATGTGCCGTTTAAATTCAAGGTTATTTGTACATTATCTGTACATCATCCCTTGGCATTATTTTACTAAGAGGGAGAACTGCAAACAAAATGTGTACACAAGAGTAAGAATACTAAATATTGAAAGGAAAGGTGACATGAGGTGAGATGGATGTCTTTCCATATTAATAAACATCCAAATATGCAATTTTATCTTCACTTTAAATTTTCAGCAGTATTTAGTTTATAATTAATAAGCTCATCGTGAGCCCCAGGCCCGACCAGCCTGCTCAACATGATATAGCCGAGAGGCCTGGTTAAGGAGACTATGTCAGTGGGGATGTGGGAGTGAAGGATGGAGAATTTTTTCCCCCCGTTATTTTTTTTTTATCATCTCTGCCTCAGAATCAAGGCAGCCTTGCAAAACGTTGCCCAGTGAATGAAGCGCAACAGAGACTGAGCAAGGCACCAGGACTCCCTCCCCAGCCTCTGATGTATTGGACTGGATCACTGTAGCTTTTGAAATGCAAAGACATTCTTCTCTGCCATCACCATAGAAAATAAGAAGGAGGGCAGGGCAATGCACACACAATTACAGACCTGGGCCTGAGGGAAAAGGTTTTATAAAAATCCACAACTGTCTTGCTAATCCAGGTCCCAGAAATGGTGTCCACTATCAAAGAGACCCTGTCAGTCTTTTTATCTGGGTGCAATTCAGAAAAAGGGAAAAAAATCTTTCGTACACAAAGATGTAATAAGCTTTGGGGGATTTTGCTTAAAAGGGGATTTTTTATGAAGCTACTGTTGCAATACTAGAGAAAAAGGGTTTGCATAACAAAAAACTAAAAACTAGCCGATATCAAATCTAAATGGAATTAATCAAATACAATTAGCTCCAACTGTGTTTTGAAAATGCATCATGTGCAGTAGCTCCTCTCTTTGAAATGAAGGATTTTGTAATGCATAACTTGGCGATCTTTGAGATGTTAAATCCATAGAATCACTAAAAATATAGGAAGGGGAAAACATGTAGAGGATCAATGCTAATTCAGATTTGCAAATTTCTTAAAGTAAAAAATAACTCAAATTTGTGATGCAAAATATATTTTGCATGTAAAAATCTTATCCATTGCACTGTGTTTAACATAAGTCTTAATTCTGGAATGTTGATTCCCTTGTAAGGACGCGTTAGCAGTTCTCAATGTATTCGTATAATCCAACCCTAATTTCAAAGAAACATTACATTCCTCGTATCAGTTCTATTATGCTACCTTTGAAGCTACCATATTTTTTTCATCTCTTCCTAATTTTCATATAAAATGTTTCTGAACAGAGAACCTGGAGCAATACTACCTCATTTTAAAAAGCAAATCCTTCAAGGGGGCAAGCAATGATTTGAACATTTAGAACACAGAAAACATTCACTACAATTTCTTGTGGATCAGGTCCCTTTGTTTTGCAGTGTTAATCGGGATGAATACTCACTAGCGGTAGTTTAAATCTCTTTAAGTCTGGATTGGTTTGATTTTGAGGATGGATGGCCCTCCTTGCAGGCTGCAGTGTAATTACTATGGTGAGGCAAAAGTGAGTTTGCAGCACTCCCAATTCCAGGGTCAAGCATTTCCATTTTAGATCATCGCTAACGGTGTGTACTGTGGGATCCTGATGGTCTAGGCAAGCGTCTCTCCAACAGCTCCTAAGTGAAAACCAGACGAGATGTGCTCTTTTTGAATTCGTTTTTTAAGTCTGTTGTTTTCTCATTTGATTTGCCCCCTGTCTTTCGAGTGATGAATATGCACATATACACAGTAAACTGACTATAAAATAGATATGAATGCATAAAACATTAGTTTTATGGTAGAATAAAAAGCACATTTTGACTTTTTAAGAACTCCAAAAGTTATTTTTAGAAAAGAAAGGGTACATCTCAAAATCACTTGTAAATAAATACAGCAAGGATGATGAAGTAACAGTGGGGGAAAACCATACACTGGAGCACTGATTTCCTGTTTGGTCCACAGTCCTGCAAAAATCAACCCTACTTGGTTATTTAAAGATGAACATTTAAGATATTTACATAGAAATGATGTTAGAGCTCAAATGTTTATTAACCTTCAGCTGTACTTGTCAACAGAAATTGTTGCAAAGAATTATATATTCACTTCTAATTATATCAAAGTAAATTCAGTCAGGACTGTCTAACTTTGTGAATCTTACAAATTCGTTCTTTCAGAGATCAGCGAAGGCTGAAACGCGAGAGAAGTTGATTTTCTTCACTATGACAAGGAGGATCACAACGCGGTCAGAGACTTCAGGATTTTTCGTTTGAGGAGACAAAAGCAGTTGCAGAACCAAAATCTGCCTCATGACCAAGGAGTTTGAGCAAGTGGAGATGTGCAGTATAAATGTTTGCCACAAAACACACCCTGGAAATTGCGACTTGGAGTGAAGAAAGAGACGGGGACATTTGGCAATCACCAACAGAGGGGATTCAGTAATTGAGGGCTAGATTCATCTGCCCACCCTGCTAGGTTTACAGTTGGATAAAACCAAACCAAAAACTGGCTGCTCCTCTGGAGAAGACACCAGCGGTCAGGCCTCAGCAACATGAATGGCTTCCCTGAGGTGAAGAAGGAGTTGCTATTCTCTCGCACATTGCAGAAAGGAGCTTTTAAAAGATACAAAGGGTCTAATTTGGGTTACGGCTGTTAGCTGCAACAAAAAAGGAGCCTACATGCACAGGGTTTTTAATATTAACTGAATCGCATTTTTGCACAAGAGCAGGAAGCTTAAGGTTTGTCTTCAAGCAGTGGTGCTCTTTATATGCTTATCTGCCATGGCAAAACCTTTGTAGGAATGATCACTGAAAACTGTGCCACAAGCCAGGAGGTCGGCAATATAAACAAGGATCAGTTGAGCAAACACAGCGAGGACAGGAAATAACCAAAGACACCAGACCATATTGACAAAGTCTCTTCCCAGAACCTCCACCTACCCACCCATCTTAAAAGCTTAAATTTATCTTCATTGGATTTCAGCAAGTACAGGATTTACCGGTTCTCTTAAATCAGGTATGACAAATATTGATGCCTTTGCCTTTTTATGCTTCAGTGGCTTAAATACAATTTATAATGAGATCTGCCAGAAAAGAGGTCATGACAGGAATGCATAATTGTAGTAATAAATCTGTATTAGTCTAATTAAAAGGAAAAACAAATCAGCCTGTCACTTTGCAAATCCTCAGTAGGTTCTCAAACTTAAAACTTAAAAAATATTCACAACAATCAACAGTACATATACCCAAGAAAAAAAATCAATAATTTAGTAGCTCTGATGGAAAACAAAATTAACACACCCACTGTACTAATTTAATTTTCAAAGAATTCTGTGTTAATGATTGCTAAACAATCTATTATCTTGTCCCCTGTACTATAATATGGGTTAATAATACTAGGAAAAAATGGTTCGATGTTTGATCATGGTAGTTGAGAGTTTTGCTTTATTACTCTTAACTGGATTTCATAAAGTCTTCTCTCATATTTAATGAACCTATGCATTTCAGGGCAATGTTCATCACCATGACTCAATTAGCTCAATTTAAATGAATAGGCTATGTTGCTTATCTAGTTTACTATAGAGCTTTACATACAATGGACAAATTAAGTAACTGTCTGTTTTGTTAAATACACAAAGAATGACTTTAAAAGCATTCTTCCCAGTTTTGTTTAGAAACCAATGTCAAAGAAAATTTTAAAAACAATGTGAATATTGGAATTAATTCAAAACATTAAAAGTTTCTAAATTAATTCCAGTCCAAGAGACAGGGTTCATTTTACCTTACCTCTTAGCCTGCTGTTAAAAGCTATAGTGAAATAAATCCGTGACACAAGCTGCCTTGCTTGAACAATCCTTTAAACATTCAGAGCTAAATATTACATTACAAGCAGAAAACTAAATAAAGGACTTTGATTCAACATAATGATTCCAGCATAAAGAATTTCTTATCTATATTCAAGGCTGAAAGGAACTCTGGAACTACTTACTCTGCAGTTTAAACTTCTAATTTTAAAGGATTCATTGTTGGAAAGAAATGTTTTATGTAAAGGTTTTGTTTTATAGCTGTTGTCAATCAAAACAGGCTGTCACAAATTAATTGAATGTCTGTTTTCAGTTGTAGTGTACTCCGTTACTATTACAAAGGATCCAACAGCGCAGATTTAAACAAAGTTTTGCATGAAAAGAATACTTTACGCAAATAAGCCTCCCAAAATAATTTTGGTTGTAGTCAATGGTGTTCTGCATCTAAGTTGTAGTCAATAGTGTTCTGCATATTTTATCCAAATACTTTGAATTAACCTCTTCTGTTTTTCTCTACCCAAGGTATTCAGAAAGAAACTGCTGCCCCACATTTAAAATGTCACCATTAAGAATGATCTGCAAGTACAAGAGCTTCCTTCTCTTCCTAACAAGAATAGGGCTATTTCTCGGCTTGACAAGTCCATCTGTCAGCTCTGCTTCCTGCCCCAAATTGTGCCGCTGTGATGGAACTTTCATTTACTGCAATGACCGAGGACTGACATCCATTCCCGCTGGGATTCCAGAGGACGCCACAGTCCTCTACCTGCAGAATAACCGAATAAACAATGCAGGCATACCAAAAGAACTGCGCAAATTGAACAAAGTGGAAAAGATCTATCTGTATTGCAACAACTTGGATGAGTTTCCTATCAACTTGCCAAAATACGTGAAAGAGCTCCATTTGCAGGAGAACAACATCAGGACTATCGCACACGATACACTGGCTCTGATTCCTTACATAGAGGAGCTTCATTTGGATGATAACTCCGTTTCTGCTGTCAGTATAGAGGAAGGAGCATTTCGAGACAGCAACCACCTACGACTACTATTCCTGTCACGGAATCACCTTAGCACTATTCCTACAGGCCTGCCAATGACTATTGAAGAGCTCAGATTTGATGATAACCGCATTTCCACTATATCCGAGCTGTCCTTGCGGGATCTTACAAATTTGAAACGCCTGGTTTTAGATGGCAACCTTTTAAACAACTATGGAATAGGAGACATGGCATTTGTGAACCTTGTTAATCTCACAGAGCTTTCCCTGGTTCGCAACTCTCTCACCGCTCCGCCCACCAACCTTCCGGGCACGAATCTAGAAAAGCTGCAGCTCCAGGAAAACCACATCAATCGGGTGCCAGCTGGTGCGTTTTCTTACCTTCGACAGCTTTATCGTCTTGATTTATCCAGCAACAACTTGAGTAGCTTACCAATGGGAGTCTTTGATGATCTGGACAACCTAACGCACCTGTTACTTCGTAACAACCCTTGGTACTGTGGTTGCAGGATGAAATGGGTGCGGGACTGGCTTCGGAGCTTGCCAGCTCGAGTCAACGTGCGAGGACTGATGTGCCAAGGGCCAGACAAGGTCAAAGGGATGGCTATAAAGGACATGGCCCCAGATCTGTTTGACTGTACAGAGGCCGACATCTCATCTACCCTTGAGACCACCACTTCTGTTTCAAACACCTTACCCCCTTCCAGAGGCCAGTGGCCTTCTTCTGTTACCAAAAGGCCAGCAGTGAAAGGACCAGACCTGAGCAAAAACTACAGGAGTACGACCCCTTCTACACGGAAAATCATCACTATAAGTGTGAAATCCATCAGCGCAGAGACCATACACATCTCTTGGAAAGTTGCACAGCCAATGACTGCCTTACGACTAAGTTGGCTGAAAATGGGACACAGCCCTGCATTTGGGTCAATAACCGAGACAATCGTTCAAGGCGAGAAGACTGAATATTTGGTCACCTCGCTTGACCCAGAGTCTTCTTACCGGATATGCTTGGTTCCCATGGAAACCAGTAACATTTATTTGTCAGATGAAACTCCTGTCTGCATAGAAACTGAAACAGGATCTCTTAAAACCTACAACCCTACAACAACCCTGAACAGGGAGCAAGAGAAGGAACCTTACAAAAATTCAAGTTTGCCACTGGCAGCCATTATTGGGGGAGCTGTGGCGCTTTTGGCAATCATAATGCTAGCTCTCGTTTGCTGGTATGTCCACAGGAATGGGTCTCTCTTTTCAAGGAACTGTGCCTATAATAAGGGTCGCAGAAGAAAGGATGATTATGCAGAGGCAGGAACCAAGAAGGATAACTCTATCTTGGAGATTAGAGAGACCTCTTTTCAAATGATACCTATAAACCATGGCCCTGTGTCCAAGGAGGAGTTTGTAATACACACCATATTCCCACCTAATGGTTTAAGCCTATATAAGAACAATCACAGTGAAAACAGCAGCAGCAACAGAAGCTACAGAGACAGTGGGATACCAGATTCAGACCATTCTCACTCATGATAATGAATATATATTTAAGACTATTACAGACATGTGACTTGAAAACTGGTTGGTCTTCATTTGCAAAACACTGGATTTAAAAGACTGATGAAGCAATGTTCTGTACATTTGCCATATAATTTATATTTAAGAACTTTTTATTAAAAGTTTTAAATTGCAGGTCATCACTGAACAGTCAGTGTATGTCTTATCACTAATTGGAATTCTATATTTTAGAAATTTGTAGTAATTTGTACTGTATTTTCTTTGCTTAAGGTTTCAGACCAATTAAACTTTTGTGTTCTACTGAAATATGATGACTTGTCAACTGTGAAAGTGGGTTTTTATTACTGTGTTGAACAATCAAGACTTTTTAAAGAGATATTCAAAAACCTTGTAGTAGTATAAGCACAGGTCATTTTTCACTTTGTTGGTATTGAAGTTATTAAAAAAAAGATTCAATGACAAGCTGTAGGTTAAAAGGTTTCTAATGGCCACAGAAAAAAATTGTGTTGTGAGCCAATGTCATGGTAATTTCTTCTTAATATGAGCAGACAACAGACCCAGTCTTCTCTGAAGAAAAACTTTTTTATAGGAATTTGAATTACGTTTAAGGAAATGTCAGGCATTTCTGCTTAATTTCATGAGAGAGAAGAGGAATTGTGAATTTAAATGACTATTGCTTTTGAAAAGCAAAAGTGTCACACCACTATAGAATCTGAAGACAGACCATGTTCTCGTACTGTCATACCACCAGAAGGTTTCGGTACAGAGCAAATTAAGCACAGACGATCATGAGGAAAATATACTGCAATTGTAGAAACAACAGTCTGACACCCTCGTGTAAGAAAGAAACATCAACAAGGTGAAACTTCAAAGCAACGTTCTTCAGTGCATTGTAAAATATGTCATTGTTAAACGTTGCCCTTACTTTTTACAGTACTATATCTGGGCAAAAAAGGTAAAAGTAAAAAAAATGCATTCTGGCTTTTTTGAATAAAAAGTGTCAGCTGTTACATTATTTTATTTTTATTATTTTATTTTTTAAATCAAGCCACTTTTTTGTTGCCACAATTTAAAGGTAATTGTTCTTTACAACTGAAAACCAAAGTGCATTGTACGCCCTTTGGCCAGTCTTGTATGTGCCTTGATCCAATGCTTATTGTATTTAGCTTTTTAAAAATCAGTGACTTAACTTCTTTTCATACACACTTGAATATGAGAAAAAAATATTGGTCATATTGCAGAATAAAAGTGGACAAAAAAACGGTGTGGTTATTTTTTCTCCAGCACTAATATTGCCTGGTGGTATAACTTACAAGTGCAGGTTTTAAACATTCAGATAACTCCCCTCATGTTACAAGCAATCTTTAGAATGCAATTACTGCTCAGGCTGGAGACCTCAATTCGTCTTTTGTGTGGAAAATCCCTGTAATGCATCCCCGATCTGCCTGATTAGACAAAGTACAAGATATTATTCAATATCGCACAGAAAGTAGATTAGCAGCCGAGAACATCACGATGCTCAGTTTGATGTAACTTACCTCCCAAGCACAAGGAAAAGTTTTGTGGCCAACATTCGTGGCCCAGTCTTTATTGTGGTTCTGCCACAATTACACCGAGCTACAAGAGGAATACAATTTTATTGTGAAAACTAGCCAAGGAAGGAGAAAAGCTCCCATTTGTTTGAACCCTTAGTTAACTAAAATGGAATGTATCTTATGTTTCAATGAATCTTTAACTCTTAATAATTCTAAACACAGCAATGCAACAGATTCAGTAGATTTCTAATAATAGTAGAAATGTGACTTTTATCGGTAGTAATAACCTTGAGAGAAATTTAAGCTAAAATGAGACTTAATTGTACCATGAAAACTGTCATCATAAAGGCTCTGTTGTTGATATAACTCCAGCAAATGTTTCTTTTCTTCTCCATCTTAGCATTTTAATTCTGAATGCGTTTATATAAACCCCGATGCATTAAGTGCTAGAGAGGAACATAAATGTGCATCTTGTTAAAATGCCCATATTTTTCTGCTGTCTTACTGTCCACAGATTAATGAACAACCAATTTAAGAGTTGGATGAGCTTTAAATCAATCAATCGGGGTTTCTGGTCTTGTGAAATGAGGTTCTATTCACATTATCAAGCCATGTAAACAGATGAGATCATTGCAATTTCATTAACAGAAAAAAATGTACCTTCTACAATTAAGTCTATCACTCTGATATAAATGGGTGTATTTAGTTTAAAAGTACATTACTCTGCAACTCTCTTAACAGCAGCAGCATTTTGCCAGCTGAAAATACAGATTTGTAATAATAGGAAAACAATTTCCCTTTGCATTTTCTGAACTGCTCTGTTAAACTACTACAATAGTGAGCTGTTGCTAGACTTTATAACATTATGTTGACAGTACAGGTAATAAAAACTGCTATACTTTCAGAAGGTACCTGTAATCAACACCTACTTATACCATGGATATTTAAAACCCAGCACTGTATGTAATGTATAAAAAATAAAACAACCACAATGCTTTGCAGCATGAAAGCAAAACCCACAGTGGACCACAAACACATTTCCTGACAGTGATAAGTGTAACAGGATATGCCAAAGCTCAATAATCGGCACATTTTACTGTCAATCTTGACAATTATGTAATTGATCTTCTAAAGCTTTTCAAGTTGTATGATGGGAAAGACTTACATTATTAATCATCTATTTTATTGTTAATTGCTCCTTTTTTTTCCAGAAGCAAAACATAGGCCATTTAGGGACTCTTGTTCTTATTCTACACCAGGCACAGAACCCAGTAGTTCTTCAGTAGAAAAGTATGGTCATTCACAAAATACAAGGGATCGTTTTCACAAACTGAAAAGTGGTGTTGATGGATTATTAACAAAGTCAATTGGAGATATGGAAACCCTAGGAATCAGCTCTATTAAACTGATCAAGGAACACAGCTGTTTCTGACACTTTGACATATCGGAGTCTACAGAGAACAGGTGAACCAAAGGTCAAAAGAACAAAAACCATTCCATCACAACAGCAATCCATTATATTCCTACAATTCTTGTTATTAGTAGAAAAACAATTACTTCTTTATGAGTTTAAAAATAAATGTCTACTTCAAATGTCAAGATAGAAAATCTTCTTGGATCAATCTTATATTTAAACACAAACCCAAAACCAATGGTACCTAAACTTTTAAACAACCAAAATACGGCCATGTTGATTATTAGAAAATGAAACATCTGTTAACGAGGCCACTGAATTCAGTGAAATCAAATTAATTAATGCAAGCCAGTGATGATTAGAGGACAATACGTACACCTGAGACTGTTATGCTGTGGGAGCAGACAAGATCCAAAATATTTGATGTTAAAATATATTTTAGTTGTTCTCTTTGAACTTTAAAAAACATTCTTCTTAGCAGTTAAAATAAGAGCAGCAAGTCACTGCTCCCCTTTCTATAAACAATCATACAGTTTTTTTGAAAGATACGAAACAAGTGAGATATGAAAACAGTGAAATCATAAATTGCTTACACAAAAAACACTAGATAAAAGCATTTTAGTTACCGAAAAATGCTACATTTATTCATGCACTTAATATTTTCTTTACAAAAAAATTCAGCTTCCATGCAAGCCTTGTTATCCTTCAAGTACACACAGTGAAATACAAAAACACTTTATACTATGTCTGAAGATGATTTTGTTTAATAGAAAAACTAAACAGCACACACATTTTACATTTCACCATTACAGTCAGTACTTCAGAAACTCAAAACACAATTATTCAGTTTATTTGTGCCTCTCATTCAGTGTAAAAATCCTGGCTTTCAAATTCTACTAATGACGGACCTGCCCTTTTCTGCTGTACCCTGTCCAAGGCATCTTGCACATCAAAGTGAACCACACATCTAATTTTATTTCTTAAAAATGTGCAGTGGGATTGAGGTCAGAAGCCAGGCAATTCGTTTCAGCTCCCTTCCAAACACATTCTTTAAGGATAAGGAGACGTGATGTGGTACAACACAGGGTATGATAACACTTTCACATCTCACCTGATCAACAACTTACTGCAGAGAGGGAAACAAACCAACAGATGACTTAGCTCAGAATGCTAAACATAATGCTTACACGCAACTAGTGCAACTCCAAATTCACACAAACCACTGCTTCCCTGGAGTAATTTACAAAGAAACCAAGTCATCTGTGAAATCGGTACTGATATAACACCTTTAAACATGTTTAACTGGACCAAAGCAGCAATTACATTTATGTGTTTTGAGTTCATTGGCTATAGAGAATTACACTCGCAGAACACTGAGATCCCTCCTGCTCCACATTACACTGTTAAAGTAAGACAGCACTCTGCAGCTATGTCCCATATTTTGGAAGCCTTAACTGACAACTTCCTGCACCTTTCTTTCTAATTTACTTTTTACTCTCATGAAGATATCTCACCTCTTGGCAGTGGCTACCTGGAGATTTCTTTTTTTTCCTCCTCGCTGTCTGACACAAAACCCCTCTACTTGAACCATCTGCCTGTATTAAAAAAAAACTCTAGGCTGCAGCTGAATCTATGAGGCATCCATCAAAAAGGAAAAATACCTCAACATGTGGGATCACAGCTTTCCTCTCAAAAGGCCTGGGAACTCTGCTGGCCTGCTTCATTTCACCGTGAAAAGTAATAGCATGATTAGTAGCTGGCCACAGAAACCGATGACCTGAAACTATAAAGACCAGGCTGGTTCCTTTCCTATCTTCTTAATGGATTCAAATGTTTGCCTGAAAGCACAAAGCATGCACATGCATGCATCCAACAATAAATCACTGCCGCCATTATAAATCTAAACCACATTTTATTTATGTTTTCTATTACAATATGTCACAAGCTACAAGGTCATGTATTTAAAAATGGTGTTGGATTAAGGGGGGGGGTGACGAGATTTGGGAATAGAAGCATACTGATGATTGGGGGCAGCATTTGATTTTGCATTCTTTAAATTGGGGAAAAAAGTCCACTTCTGCAATAAATTGGATGTTTGAAGAGTTTTCTGCAATTTTTCAGCTGAATATGTAATGCTCTACGCAAATGTCGGTATAATTGACTCCCTCCAATGGGAGATTTTAATGCATGTCAGCCATTAACTCATTTTAATGATTTTTTTAAAAGGTGATACATCTCACAATGCCCTTTTCAGAGTCAACATATTGTGCTCATGAGAATTGAATTTGCCCCGCTTGACCATTTTTCTAGGAAGTAGGATCCTGAAATAATTATTAAAATAATTACAAAGCCCTTTACATTATAGCATATCGATTCACTTAAAAGGCCTCTGCTTCTCTCATGAGTAGAAAGAAATGAAACGTTCTCCTCCTTCGACTTTCACTCCTATTAATTGGCACTTTTGAGAGCTCTCCTCAAAAGTTATGGTAGAGCAAGTAGCAAATTGCATGCGATTTAAACAGATGAGGTCGATTTATAGAATTTTACCTACTGTATATTGCATACAAAATGTCGATTTCTGAAAAAAAAATGAAATGTCATTTTCATGTTAGGAATCCCAATCAACCTATCCTTTGCGTAATATTTTACAGACGGAACTTGCGTTCAGCCTAGAATTTAGAAGGCCTTTGCAAACTTTGCAGATTGCATGTTTTATTCTGCTGAACTCTGTTAACATGCCCATTTAAAAAAAAAGACTTGCTTCATCTGCTTTTGATTCTGCTTTTCAAGAATTTCTCTTTCATTTAGGTTTCCCTGTGAGATCACTTATCTTTTATTTGATTGCAACATTCCGAGATTCTTACATTCTACATTTACAAGGTTCCAAAACAAGGAATTGTCTTGGTTTAGCTGGAGAATTCAATACAACATTCACTGGTAAGGTTTAACTCACTATTCCAGAAAACAAAATTCCTGTGACTGTTTCACAAATTGGTCTTTTGCCAGTTTTCAGCACAAATGTTTGATGCTTCGATGTATTTTCCTACGCTTCTTCAGATACATTATGCAACAGTTTTCTGTGAAACATGGGTTCCATTTGCTTTTATTACCAGAAGCAGGCAAAACCCCAAGGGCAGCTGATGTGTCTGTTATTTAGCTTACAGATGACACGTTTTTTTTAGCATCAGCCGCTTTTATTACTGTAAATACACATTGTCACAATTCATCAGGATGCTGCTTGAGAATTCCAGACCTGCAAGGCTTTTTTTTCTTGCCTGCACGACTGGGAATGCTTGCCTCTAAAAGTTACAGTATTAGTGCAGATCCGTTCTGGGTAAGAGCGGGGGTGGGATTAATGTAAAGTAACAAAAACCTATTGCCGTTTCACAAAATAGATCTCTAAGATAAACAGGTGGACATCTTGTGTAGCAGTTAGTCCAGGAGTTGCCCTTGATAACCCTTTACAATTTGCCTTGCAAAAAAGTTCTGAAACAAAGAGCAAGACATATAATTTATAATTTCATGGAACTATAGAAAAAAAAATCCCTGGAAAAAAAAATCCATCAAAGCAATTTCAATCCAATGATCCGCTACAGAGTGAAAAGATATAAGCCACTCTAATCCGGTGCTTTCAGCTGCTTAAGACCAGCCTCTAGCTGCTAGGACCCAGATGACAAGCTCTTCAAAGACAGAAAGAGGACTCAGCAATGTCTGGCGACAAGGCTCTTCAAAGAGGTTTTAAACTGACAGCTGCTTGTTTATGGCTTGATTCCCCCCCCATTCACAGTAAAAAAAATCTGAGGACATGGTGACAGATATAATACTCCTTTCCAAAAAAGCAGTTCTCTTGTAGTGATTTCTTTCATTGGTTAACTATAATAATTAACAGCCAGCCATATTCCAGTCATACATCATCATGATAAAACAGATGGATAATATGTTGCTAATTAAAGAGAAAAATAAGCATAAACTAATGACACTCATTTTGGATCAACAGAGGTGAAACCTCTTTAATCTGTGACAACAACAGCAGTTAGACAATTTAAAAACAATTTATTTTCCAATAGTGCAAGAAATGACAAGCAAATTATGTAATACAAGCTTTGCACGCATGTCGTTTTCACTTCAATTTTTACAAACACCACCGTCTTGTGACAGGAGATTCACTTCATTATGCACTGACCAAAAATAAGCAATTAATGTGAAGCACGTCTTTCACAACTTACTCTAAAAACCTTCCACTGATTACATGAAATTTTAGTGTATTTCTAAATTGTACACTAAAAGGGAAATATGAATTATGAATCTAGCAACTTCTCAGCCTATTTGCATTTAAACATAATGTCTATAATGAAATGGCAAGGTAATACAATTTTCAGTATTAGCTGTAGCCCGCACGTCTAATTAAATACAATGCAATGAAAATAAAAACAGTACAAGACATGTAGTACGTCATTAAGAGTGTTACCTTTTTATAATCTTTACAATAAGGAATACTGGAGGACATCCACTTTGAACAAATAAACAGAAAGCATTCAAACACAAGTCAGATCCACATTGATTCTAGCTGCACTGCTTGAAAAAAGGTTGTAATTAGATTTCTGAAGCCTATTTTCCAAGTTGTTCTGAAAATCGCTTTCAAAACTCTATTCATCTATTGCAACTACTAGACCCTCCCTGGAGAAATTAACTCACCAGCCAATATGGCATAAAAAACATGCATTGCATAAGAACAGAAAAACATGCAATCTTGCCCTTCAACAAAGAAATCACGGGGAAAAAGGCACAATTTTGTTTCTAGCTTCTTTCGAGATAAGAACCTTTTATAGGAACTTAAAAAAAAATCAAGCTGAAATTAACAAAACCTGTAACCCAATTACAAAATGGAAGTAATGCTTCAGGTGTAATAGGCCATGTTGATCATGTTAGGAATATCAAAGAGAAGAATAGTGTCATACACCATCATACACCTCTAAACCTTTGCAGCACAAATTAGCATTAAGTCAAAATTAGGGCTTATGACCAACAAAGAAAAATTATTTAGATGCTGATTTTGTTTATCTAGGCCATAATGTTCATCATCTCCCCACCCCCCAACCCATAAAAAGGAAGAAAGAAGTATAAAAATGTGTAATTCTCAGAAATGAGACACGGATAAGGCACACAGCCATGTATATGGGTACGTGCACATATTGGCACAGTTTCAGTACAAATTCATTTTAAATCTTTTTAAGGGCAGTAGCATGTTTCATCTAGTTTCCAAACTTGGATAAGGTCAATTAGTCGGAGTAATAACCTAATACCTTTTTAACATCTCATTCCTATAGAAAATACAGTCTTTGTTACTTTAATATACAAATACTACTTCACAATGCACAATAGCGTTTAATGAACAGCAATCAAGTTGTTAATGCCGTTTTGTATTTTCATCCCAAATGAAAAATCTGGCATGTTGCTTTATTAGACAAAGAAAAACATGCCCCTTACCAGTACAAAAAGATGCTGCAAGTAAAGGAGGATGTTAACCATGACATGATGGGATTGGAAATGGAAAAAAAAATGAAAATGTTTTAAAATCATTTAAGGATCTACTTCTCCAAGAAAGGAAGCAGGACTTACATGATCATTAACCAATTCATTATTCCACTGACAATCTCTCATTAACTGATCATGACCAACACATAAAACCACAAATCCTGCTCAAAATATTTTAATATTTATGTGAAATGATTAGAAGCTTCATTAAAATTGTAAATGGGAATGCATGAGTCAACAGGTGGGAGGAAGGCAATTTGTTCTTGATTGAAATGAAAAACAATCACCAAATGTCACTGGTCTGTCCATAACCCTCCTCTAATTGAGATCATGAATTGCACACAGAATAGCACAGCAGACTGCGATACTGGCATTCGAGAAATGCCTACACTTTTTGATTTTCTCAGAATGAATGTTTCACCAGTCGTTGGTTCCTTGGAGCATTATAAATACAGTGATCTGCAAATGGGAATATCAGATTCGGTTCCTTACCAGCTGTTCTTAAGCTTCTACAAACCTGAAAGGGATAAAGGCTACAATGTTGCCACCAGTTTGGCTATTAATCACTTTGGGTAAACAGACAGTCATCCTCTAAGAAGAACAAGAATAGGAGGAGTGGGATTTTATTAACATAGAATTTTGGCCCCAAAAGTTCATTGAAAGAAACAGCACTATTCACTAGGCCAGATTAAAGTGAGTCAGTGATCCAAATGAACTGCTTTATCTATTTTTCTCCAGAAATCCTAAAATCTCAGCAGGTTAATTTGAGGTAAGAAGTACAAAAGCAAACCCATTCATTCTCAGTTTTAAAAAAAGAAGTGTATATCTACAAAGAAAGAAATCTTAAAAATGAGCAGCCTTTGTCCAAACCCAGCCCATACAAAATTGAAACGGCATCTGCCAAAGGTCAGCAAATGTTTTAGTCAATGTGTCACAAAGAATGCAGATTAATTCTTAATGCATTTATATGCCAGATGGACATATTAAATTAAGGTTAATTTACTTACTAAGAATCAATTTCTCAACATATCAGCAGTACAAATCTACAATTTAAATGTATTAGGTAAAAAAATTAAATCATATTCAAACACAACTCTAAAATAAAGGAAAGTGAGCATTTTACAGTGATAATGGCTCAATGAATGGAACCAATGAATAATCAATTGCTTTTTATACAAAAGGACTACTGAAGAAGTGATAGTAAAGTAAAAAGCATGGGTTTAATGGCTGCGTACACATCACTGCTTCCAATTCAAAAGAAAGCCACCCAAATTTACTATACTTGAATTAACTGAGGAATCTAAGTATCACATGATTTAAAAACAAAAAAAGCTTCAAAATACATAATAAATTAAACAATTAAGATAAATAACTTCAATTGCATTAGAATTGTGGACTGAAACATATTTAAACTTGAATACATGCATGCAGCATACTAAATACGTTAGAAAGTCAGTTTAAAGGTGATCTACTGTCACGGTGTCAAGATGAGAAGAGATTTCTTTCTTCTTTGTTTCCGTGTGATCTTCTTCCAAAAATATACCTAGACGCACCACAACAGACTGTATTTGCTTTTGTTTGTTTTTTTTCAGAATTTCAAATTTTGTTGGCTGACTGCAAATGACGGATTGAACCCAATGCTATCAGATCATAAGTCTGTTAAATAAATACACAAGGACAGAAAACCTGACATCTTCAAGGAAAGATGCAAGAAAGAGAATTGGTGTTGGTTGAGGAAGAGCTTTATAATTATCCAAATTAATGGCCACTTAATGTATCCACACTTGCAGGAACTGCAAGACTTTGCCAAGAATCCATCTTGCCACTATTGCCTTTCGAGTTGCTACTAAACCGCTGCATCCATATTTAATATTTAAACAGTATATTGCAGCTACAGTACATCTGGTGAAGAAAAATAGCTTTTACTTAAAAAAAGCAGAATCCTTCTACTGAAAAATAAACAGAGGGAACCTACGTGACTGATGTGCATTTAATATTGTAGTTTATAACAGAAGCAAGCATTGAAGTTTTTATTAAAGTGCATGATGTACATTGGATGTGATCATCTTTCCTGCAGAACGGTTTATCCTGTGAATAGCTTTTGACATCTGCATTCGTCAGGTTGTCTCTAATTTTCAAAAGTTCCTTTATATAAGAATATTATGAAAATGTGCAAGGTAGTTTTACTCTTCCAAACAACTTCAGAGACTCCAAAAATTAATCACAATGTGCTAAGCCAAACAGCTTTGTGTGTCACGCTGGCATGTGCCTGGGGTACAATATATTTTAGAGGCATGGGATTCAGATGTGGCCTGTTTGACAGTAAGCATCACATGATTTAACAAACATGGAGGAACAGATACCATTAAACCTATGAGTGACAGTCTCACATCAGCACCTCAGAAGATGAGGACACAAATTTGACACTAGAGGAACAAGTCTAGGCAAAAAGTTGAAAGACGACAATGCTGTTGTTTCTATTTAAACCAGCCAGTTCCAGTAAACAGTGCTCACAGTTGCAGGGATAAAACGTTCTGCTGAAGAGCAAGGCATTGACAAACCGTGAAGGTGCACTTGTCAGTTGTGCAAATGGAGAACAAGTACACTTACATTGTTAGGAGTTTAAGGATTTGTGCCTTATTAGTGGAACACCAATCAACATGCTGAAAGCAGAGGACAGGAGGCAAATCCTTAAGACAATGTTTCCAAATACTTAAAAAAAAAAATTAGGACAGCGTTGCCACTATTTCATTAGTCAGGTCTCTTAATGGATAAAAATGAGAGATTTCATACACAGCATAATGCTGTGGAATCAGAAAACATACTACTAGATGATATTTTTGTAGAAATGTGTACTTTTTATTAGTACACGTGAAGGCGTTATAATCAGGTGGAATTGTAAGTTATGAATGCAGCTGAAAACTTGTGCAGAAAACAAATTTGCCTCCCACACATTCAAATTGCTCTATACAACATTCAGGCAGCACATAAATGGTTCAGAGAACTTCAGGGGGAAAAAAAAACAAACATACTAAATTAATGACCTCAGTGCCCCCTGGCAATTTATAAGATTACACATTAGCAGGGAATAGAGTTGATAATCAAGGATGAATTTAAAAAAAAGGGTTGAAATTTCCACTGTCTCAAAAGAAAGAGCTAATTTACAGAAGCAATTTTAGAACTCGATTAAGCATGGATATGTAGATGAGGAATTCAAAATTGTTAAACAAGAATGATAAACTATTTTACCACAATAAAGAAAAACTGCCTTCTATACATAATAAAATACTTACCAAAATATAGGGCACTTTGTTTAAAAAATAATAATATTAACTGTGTAAATGCACATTTAAATATAAAGATATTGCCTAGCCTACTTAGCCTATATGATTGTTAATTACTGACCTATATCTTCAGCGGCGTAAAACTCCAAAATTGAGGCTTTTGTGCCAGTTATGCATATAAATCCTCCAGAGAAAATAGTTCACGTTCCTATAATCTTTATATATTTAGATTGCTTATAAACTAAAGTAGCCTACATAGCAAAAGCATTTTAAAATTATTAAGGATTGTATAGAGAGATATAAATCTTCACCCAACTATGACACCACATGCACTTGCATTTGCACTTGGAGTCAAATTGTTCAAACTACAGCATAGGATCCATTTAAGATCAAACAATATATTAACTGGATCATTCCCATTGCAGATGGAAGAAACCTTTACCTTGAAGAGACAAGGACAAAACAGGCAGTTAGGCCCTCCTCCTGTATTTTTTTTACTTTATGTACCACCTGAATAAATCATGCAATTAAAATTGCTGAACAAAACTTTCCTAAATATATCAGCTCATAAGTCACTCATCAGTATTGATTTTATAAATGAAACAAGCAAGTGGCTGTACTATTCCAGAAGCAAAATATGCACTCTGCAGTTTAAGATTAATGGATCAATGCTTCACACATTGGCAAAACAAAAAAGTAGTTGTTTATCACTTAAGCTGGGTGGACATTGCTTGCTTTGGCGCAGGCAATTCACTCCATTTTAATAGCTAAAAGGAGAAATATTTATTCTACCTTTAAAGTATTCCAAACTATTGTAGATTGAGAGTTCTTTTCTCCATTTCTCTCTGTCCTGGAAAAAAAATTCAAATGTTAACTACAAACAAACATAACACTTTTTTAAAGCCATATGCGTACGTCATAATCCCCTTTTCACAAATTTGCAAGGGCTCAATTTAGTGTTATAAGTTTAAGCAAATTAAGACCCACCTCCATTCAAAACCTGTTAAACAGCCCCCTTTGAGTAATTTGCCTAATCCTCTAGTTAGCATCTTTGACTGTGCCACTTACTGGCAACCCCCACTCACAGGAACGCCTTCTAACCACTACCCTAACATTAACAGACCAGAAATGTTTCTTGTGTAAACAGTCATCCATTGTGCACATACAACACGTATTAACAGTTGAGCTTCTACGTGTTTTTCCTCCAAGTCCTTTCAGTACCAGAGCTGATGAAATCACCATACTAGCAAGCGCAGTTACAAAGATGATCTTTCATTAAAAGTAAAGGACTGTCTCCAGAGCCACGTACCACAAATGAAACCAAACTGCATGGGTGATGGCAAACTTGAAGCAGCCCCCTCCAAATACAAACTGCTCTGGGGGGGAAAAAACAACAACACTTGTTTCCTGCTCTGCCAAAACAGGGCCCAAGGGAAGCAGAGAGAACTGCAAGAAAGCCCCTGTTCTCCTATACTGGTTTGGCAACAGATGAGCTGTGCAACACTGCCAATTACAGAATGTTTCTGCAGTGTGGAACTTCCAACCAGCCTCGAGTAAAGAATGTGTACAACATTTCTTCTTCCTCATTTCAGCAACGGTAGGAAGCTTGGCATATATGCTTATCAAGCAAACACGAGGTGCATTCATAGAGTTTTTGCCACCTTTTGGATATTTTTACTACAGTGGTGACTGCAGTATTGCCCATATTAAAGTTTCTCTAAATTATGTTTCCAATATTCCTTTCAATTGCTCCTAAGTAGAAATGTAGGCTTGTATGTACAGTATAATGTAGGTATTTTTTCGAGAAAATAGCTCGCTAAGAATAATCAATTGTAAAACACCCTGTCATTTGCTTCATATTTAATCATGTTTTTTCACGACTTATCATTTAAATTAATAATTCTCTCTATGCATATTGCATAGACTTTTGTTACTATATTATAGGTGAGACCTGGATCATTTTTATATGGAAAATGAAATGATGATTCCTTTTATGATCACATCAAACAAGATCACCTTAATTCTTACTGTGTAGATTTAAGAAGTAAAACATGCAGTAAATATTTTCCAATCAAAAATTATTTAATAGGTCTCTTTTCTATATGGAGCGGTCACTAGGACTCCGGAGACATTAACTGAAGGGTGCAAATTCAAGCTTCTTGACATTGACATTTTGCTCAAAGTGCTCCAGTCCACCCGGTTGTATACTGTACAGTATATAACTACCTGCATTGATTAGGGATTACCCCTCAGGCATCAAGTCTGAACCGTCAGATTTTTAATACATGTGACTAAGCACACACACTAGAAGGAAATCTCAAACAAAAAATGTTCAAATGTCAGTTTATCAAGTTGTAGCAAATGCAGAATGCTTTTTTTTCTAGGCTTGTCTAACGTCTGGATAAAACTGTGAGACCAATCGAACAAGAAATTCCACATAAGGTCTTATAAAACCTGGTCCTAACATGTCCTTCTTAGTCTACCAAAACAACACAAATTAGGGAAAAAATATTAAAAGAAGAATAGAGTAAATAAAATGAATAATAATCAGTTGTTAAGCAACTGACAAGATCTTTGCAGCTACACAATAAGGTCATTGGGTTTTAGATCCTATTTGTGATTTGGCAAGGCTTTGCTTTTGCAATATTATTTGTTTACTGTAAAATGGCAAATGAGCAAATTTGTAGTTTATGAATATCGCACATCTTTTTATTCTGTCTCATCATGAAAACACTTTTATAAAAAATTATTGCGTTGCCCGACTGGAATTTGAAACGCACTGCTTTGGAGGAAAACTCTTTTTTCTTATGATATATAGCTCGTGTTGCTGTGTTGAGGTTTTTTCTGCTAAATTTTGATAAAAACACCTGCTAGGGCTCTATGTGTCCTTATTTCTGAAGTCAGCGCTGGGTCATAAATTTGTTCATTTATTACAAAGAGCTGTGAAAACAAATATGACGATTGAATTAGAGGATACTGAAAACCACTTGTGAGGGCAGTACTTTACTTTATAATAACATATTTCTCATTTTCTACAAATTGTAACGCATTGCTTAATTCACCTGTTATGCCCGGGCCCTAGATGGACAGGACAGAAAAGGTTTTACCTCCAATAAAAGAAAGTCCTGTCCGCAAGAGTCCCATTCCGCCTAATACTACAGAAACCAGAATAAGATCTAACGAATTGGTAGGTTTGTGAAGTGCTTTAACATTCTACTTTATGTGATATGTCATCTAAGAAAGATGAAATGTAAGAAAAAGATGTAAAGAAACAACTAACATGTAGACTGACCTAATTCAAATTCCATACAAGTTTTCAGAAGAGTATAAACTTTTCCAGTATGATTTGATGATCCTACAGTATATCTGAAGGATCAAAAGATGCAAGGATCCCCCAGAGTCAGGGTAAGGGACCACAGCTATAAGGAACCCTGATTAATCCCACTTGTTCTGACTCATACAGTTTAAATGACTCACTCTTAAGTCAATATAAAGATCATTATTCACCAAAATGTCCTCAAAGGTCCCTGCTCTCATTGACACCATTTCTTGCCATAAAAATGGGGGCAGGAAACCCATGTCCCCTGGCTCTGGAGCTCCATTTATAAAATGGGTTCTATTTGCAAAGAAAGGGCTTTTAATACATTTGTGTGTAAGCCAATTAATGAGGAATTTTGTTTTGGAGAAAAAAAAATTATTTGCGGTACTCTGTAAAGGGCAAAGGCTTTCTGGCCCTGGTGGTTATCACAAGAGAGAGAAAAGGTCATTGAGGCTTTATTTATTGTTGTTTTATTATATTACCATACCTTTAAAGAGCAAAATGTTGACAATAGGACTAGCTGTTCTGGCAATAATCAACAGAGACCTGGGTGATTCAGGAAAATACTCAACCAGACCAATATAATACACAAATGAAAACTGCTCTCACTTTAGCTTCAGTAACAAAAATACATAAGAAATAACTGCAAAGGAACAAGTTAGATTTACTCCATGCTTAAAAGAGATTTTGGTGAAGACTCCACAGACAAAACGTTGTGTTTCCTTTCTTCTCTTTCCAGCATGCATAAACCTTTAACTTGTTCCTTTGCAGCCTACGGTGCAGGTGTACTCAGCAGAGTTGGACAAATAGTTGAAGTACCCAGTAGTGTGAATGTAAATGGAATAGATAGATACTTTATTGATTAATGTAAGGAAGCTATTTCTACCATCCTTTTTTAAGTATTTGATTCACTTACAAAACACAACATTCACGAAATAAGTTTTAAAAAGAGGAAGCTCTACCTTGAATCGGAGAACTAAATGAAGCTTTATTCTCCCGCAGAATTATAAAAATGTGGCTGGCACAAACTATTTAAAGTCTGGCTTCATCTCCAAATCTAAGGCTCATTAAGTTTGGCCACCAAAAAGCTATTGGAACTTGTTACGCTAAATGCTCTATGAGAGCCAAGGACCGCACTGGGACCTGTATCACAGAACATAAAGCACAAATGTTAATTAATGGTGATAGTTAGAAAATTTAATACGGTGGTGTCATCATTAACTGACGCCAAGAGGAAAATCAGATGCACAGTATGTACAGCACAAAACAAAATAAGGTCAAATTTATGGCAAAAAAATATTTAAAAAATAAGCCGTGAGGTACTGTTACGTCCCAATATGGCTCAGTCAAGAGCCGAATGGGGACTAACATATGAGCCAGGGATCAAACGGAAGGAAATAAACAAAAAAAAAAACACTACACTTTCCTACAACCCAATACCCTCTAAACCTGTCTCCCGAGAAAAGGGGGTAGCAAAGCCAAAGAAAAGTCGTCCGCAAGCTAACTTTTACACTAAACTAAAGAGCCACAACAATCCCAACCCCCCCCACAGCCAAATAAAAAAAACGGATTTTGCGTTTACCAAAAACTACAAACTAACATCAGTCTCAAAAATTTAGCGTAGTTTATTCCACACCTCTCTCTCCAGATGTCCCGTATCGGCATTTTAAAACTAGACCGCTCTCTTAAACCAATCCACAGAGAGAGTCAATTTAAGGACACCCACCCACCTCCAAAAATGGACCCCCGCACAGGAGGGGAGTAAAAAAAAAACCTGAATAAACTTAATTGTTTTCAGCTTAGTAATGTTTTTAGGGAAAGCTAGAATTTAAAAAAAGCTAAAGAAGGATAGTGTCTATAGGAAGCTCCTAACAGATAATATGGCAGAAAGTGGAGCATTTAAAAAGAAGGATGCATAGCTAGGATTCTGTCTTTTGGTATAACAGTGTTATCTAAATTATTCCTAATGGACTGTCTGTCACATGTCATGCAAGTATCTTTTGTTCTTTGTTTACATTCTTGGAGGGCTCGAATAGGGTGAATTACAGAATGCCCTCTAGGGCTATTGATCAAGTTAGCCAAAATACAAGAGGACCTGAGTCTGCCTGGAGCTAAATCACGCAAATAATCTTCTAATGGAACTGAATGATCTTTCATACCAATAAAGGCCAAACTTTGTGAATATCACCTTGCCTATCACCCCTCCATGAATCCTTAAATACGCAGCAGTTGCAGTAAACACTAAATAATTCTGGGTGATTTAGAATACATACTAAATTAAACTAATTTTAACTGGTAAAAAATGCACATTTAATTATAAATGCTTTTAAACAATATACAGGTAGCTATAAGGCAGTAACAATGGAGAAACCAGGGCAGTGTGATGTGACCTATTTTGACATAGCAGACAATTTACCTTTATGGCAATATTAAATAAAATGAAGAGGAAGCTCTCAGAGCTTTTTATACACATAAAATCACATACCAGCATAAGTCCCAAGGAATGTAGAGTGAATAGCTGTAATACTCACAAAAAGCAACTTAAAGACTCAGTGTTGAAATCCTAACAGTATCTTGTTTGAGAGTGGTCCTTAGAAGAACTGTAGACTAACCCGCTGGGTCTATCAACACAGATTATGCATTCTAACAGGATTTTTTCATATGAGCTTTTGAAAGAGGTTGTGTTCTTTGGTGGGACAGAACTAGGGTTTTCCCAGGACTTGCGGGCACTTGCCTTGAATACTGTCGCCTCAAACATCTACGTCCACATCAGCACATATGCCAGTGTTTCTATAGTACCTAGAACTATACAGTATTCAGTCGAGTAACTGTCATACCAACTTTTAGTTATATCAAATTTAAAATTGTTTTCTAAAATATGTTGCTACAAACCAAAAGAGAAATGAAAAATGTTTCAGTACTACCAAGAAAAATATACATTCATCTTCCTTCTGTAAATTACTCAACCAATTTTTTTCAGGCAGGCCACTGCCTGCATATAAGTAATTAAGAAGCTAGTTGACCTTTTTTAAAAAAAAAAGGAGCACTACAATGCATTAACACCCTTACCACTGAGCGTTTTGTGTTTCTTTAGCCTTTTTATGGTCACCATTAATCATGTTACACATCAATTTTAAATACAGCAGTTTATTTTAATGCTCACTCTGGATTTTTGTAATTCCTATTTACTTATTTTAGAATGATAGGCATTTTTAACTTTTTTTGTATTTTACCAAAACATCTAATTGAAGAAAAACTATGCTTTCATGCAGAGTGACTGACTACTACTCTGGAATTGGTTTTTCTTCTCCTGGTCAGAGAGGCAGTTAAAAAACGAAGAGTCTGCCACACCACCCTGACAGAAAGAGATGGATTGAAATTACTTGGCTGCATGCAGGATCAATAATCGGTCAGTGAGCGATCAAAATCAAGGCAGGTTCGTTCGCAGCTGGTAATGTAAAAGCCTTCTTTCAAAGAGTTGCAAAGATTAAAGAGTCCTAAAAAGAAGCTAACACAAGGTTCAGTAAAACATTAGAAGTGTCATCTGTCTATTCAAATGATACCACTCACTTGCACACGCTCAACTAAATCAATTGGTGCTGCTACATATCAATCAGGAGACCTGAGCATACGTTTAACCATCAAATAAAACAGAAATGTTCTTCAATGCAGAACTGCCATCAGAACATCTGGTTGAATCTTTTGAAGTCTCTAGCACAGTTTCTATTAATAATGTACCACGCATTAAACAGGAGCACCTAGGTACACATTTACAAGCACAGTTCTGTCCATAAGCACACATTATAAAACTGGGCTCTGAGTCGGATAAAAAATTAATTCTGAATAACTGCAACTATTTTTTTTTAAAAGGAAGAGGAATAGCCATTCAGTGAAAGGCTTGTGCACTGTCTCCGTGTGTTTGTAAGCTATAAGCTGAGGCAACTTCAAATTGGCAAACTTTAAACCAAGGAACATAAAATGAAAAAAAAAAAACTGGCAATTCCAACCTTTTAAATAAAAGCACAAAAACTAGGTTCTACTGTATATATATATATAGTTATTACCTTCTGATAATATTTATTAACAGTTCTCTGAAACACAGTTAATAACATTATGCAACACCCTGTTCCAATACTTTTCACAATATTTGAAATATCTGCTGTACATATGGTAGTTAGAACAACCTCCCTGTGTTACAGTGAATATTGTAGTGTACACAGTCAATTCGTCAAGTGATCAAAGTGCAATCTTCTAAGTAGGGGATATCTATTAGTGGTTTATTTTAGCAGAGTGTATGGCACCATATTTTCAGCAATCTGCTCCCTGGAGAGATTGGAGTCCCAGAAGGAACATTCTTGGAAACGCAGCTAAAAGTTTTCAATTTATCTACAGCATTTATATGAATCCCCTGCCTCCAAAACATGTTCTCATTTTCCTCTATTTTCAAATTCTCCATTAAGGTCAACATAGAAAATGCCTTACTCAAACACAGTAGCCACATTCATCACCTATGGCCACCAGTGCCTTAGAAGGACCGAGTAAGGCATGACTCTCATGTCATTATTTCAATGCTGCAACTAACACAATACGGGCACTCTTGTCACTCTGCCACGCACTTGCGATGTTAAATAATTACAGTACTCTGAATAATTCTAGGAATAGAATTATTGAAGAACAACAATAGAAAAAAACATCTGTAACGGAAATTTGAACCTATTTGCAGATATTCAATGGCAACGAAAACAACATCAGGATGGTAATTTCTCCCTCCAAATTGGAACTCGGAAGTGATGCTGATTTAATAAGGGAGAAAAGGCATCCAATTATGCTGACCAACCTTAATGTATGGGCTAATGGATATTGGGAATGCTATAAAAACATGTGTAGAAGAAGTCTGAGCCACAAAGCTAACAGGATTGATAGGGCACATACAGATAATCACAGAACAGGAGGCTGTTAATGTCACTGCTGCTTTCCCTTATTGAGAAATTGACCTTTATCTGGCAAATGTGAGAAAAAATGCTGATTCAGGAAGGATATTTGAATCTTTCATCATTTGTCTATAATATTAACATTCAAAGTACTCTTATTTTGGTGTTATGAACCTAAATGGACATATATTACGTTTATTATGAATTGCATTGGCAAGTGTAGTTCCACAGGGAAGGTTAAACAGCATTTGAAACAGGAACAGGCATGAACCTTTTTCACAACGGAGTTCATACAGAGAACAAAAATGATAGCAGCCTCCTCAGCACATAATAGTGGTATTACAAACAGGTATTGAACACTACCAGGCGTTTTACTTCAAGCGATCACAGCCAACTCCAGTTTGTAATTCACTTTGATTACAAAATATTCTAGAAACAGCCATCAAGAAATAATTTTTAGAAATTTAATTTTCGAAATCATTTTAGAAATAATTAATGTTGTAAAAACAATAACTCATTGAAATTCTTTTTTTTTTACCCCTGCGCAGACAGTGTGAGGTTTTCTACCCTTTCAGAAACCATTTTACCATTTACCAAAGACCATTTTAAAGCTGATAACAGCAGACCAGCAGCAAACACAACTATACTGAACATTCCTAATCTATACTGTACATCACAACACCTCGCCCTAACTCCCCACTGGGACACTTTACAGAGAGAAAATGAATATGTTACAAATTGTATAACCTCAAAAAAACAAAGGATCCATCATAATGGGCTTCTGTAGATACCGAGTGTGTTTTTACGGTATTTATTTATTGCAAAAAGTCACAGGTTCCTGCAAAAACAGCAGGATGAAAAAATGAAAGGCAGGCCATCAGTTAATGAAAAGAGATACTGGTACGCACATTAAGAATCTTGGGTTAAGGCAAACATCTTCCAAGCCAGCCCAACTCAAATAAATCCGCCAAAGCCCAAACTAAAAGCCATTTATCTTTACGAGTTTATTATGTGCTGTGGCTTATCAGAAGGGCACTCCCCAGGAGAGGGACTTGTCTTCTCTTCAAGCAGAATTCCCGTTTGCACTGTCAGCACTACAACAGCGAGATGCTGACTGCAGTTTTGTCTCTGTCCATTAACTATGTTTTTGGGCCTGTATCCTTGAAATACGTGCCTCTGACTTTGATTGCATGCACACTAATAAGGATTTAGCAACAAGGACTTTGGATGCCCTACTAATCACAGAAGCATAATTAAAAAAGACAGTTCCATGAAATACATTAGATGCTCATTTTACAATAATGGCAGCTTAGAGAGAGACATAGGAATAAGCACGTGATTTGAAATACTTTTACGGTTTTTCACAGCACAACAGCCAACACTGGATTAAAGTTGAATGGAAAAACCCTACCGTTTTTTTAATTTAGATATTACAATAATTATTATACCTTGACTATATTAAAAAACAGTAATATCCAGAAATGATAATGTAGCACTGTGCTTTCTAGTAGAGCCAAGAAATATATTAAGAGAGATTAATGTAGAGTATACATTAATTCAGATTTATTTTTACAGGAACATGGATGCATTTATTTCTCTCCCGCACTAAGATGAAAAATCTGTTATAATAAAATTATTCAGCTGAACTTTTGTTAATGAACAAGTAACCTCTACAGCAAAAGAGAATGATGAGCTCCTCCAAGGCACTTTTTTATGGAGCTGGTTTGATAATTGTCACCAAATGTCAACCTCAGCAATACGCCATCAACTTGGATCTAAATTTACTGTTTTTTAAAAAAAAAACTGTATTGCTTTTTATCCTTATGGTAGATTTATTGACAGGACAAGAAATGTCACGAATTCACTGAACCCTAGTCCTCCTCACCCTAAAACAATCTTCTTCATTATGGTCCAAATCTGTCAAATTAAGCATTGTTTTTTATAACTTTGTACTTATCAGCTACAGGCACTTGAAGCTCATTGTTCCATGTGATCCAGTTGCTAACCTCTCCAATGTGAACTTACATCTCAACTCCCAAGAAAGGCTGAAGTTATGGAATAGGTCTGAAATAAATTAACAGAAGGTGACAGAAGTCTATACCGATAATTTGATTTAGAAAACAGACTTCTGGGAAATTCATTATAGAATGAAAGCTCCTAATGGTAAGCCTCTTAACAATAACACAAACAATGTTTTGTAGAGGACATAAGCTGATGCAGAGTATGTGGGAGTGAATAACTTGACAAAATATTTATGTTCAGAGCAGTTAGTGTACACTTTGTTTGACAATTATCTGTCAGAAACCATGACCTGCCTGAAACAGTAGTATTCATTTCAAAGAACCTCTTTCAAACATATGAGGGCATAAAAAAGGCATCTGCTTGATGAACTTACAAAACAGAGCATTTTCATAAGCAAGCTTCTCTAAAAAAAAAAACATACGATGACCCCGTACACAAATTAAGGTTGGCTCTGTTACATAAAACTGCATTTCAGTATGTCTCAGCATGTTCTTCATTCTAAATATCTAAGTGTGTGTTTAAAAAAAACATTAATTTATAAAGTGTTTTGCCCGCCTGAACAGGTAAGAGGGAAGTCTCAGTAAAGTCTTATTGTTGTTTTTATATTTTGGTCATGAATAAATGAGGAAATGGACAAAAAAAGCAGTACTCAAATCAGTGCAGAAAAACCTTAACCTTAATTGTGTCATTTCATGGGAGGACTTTGATTAAATTATTCAGAATGTGCCTTGTCACAAAACACACTGCTGCAGCAACTGGCTAAGCTAGCAAGTTGACCCTTACAACTGCTTGCTTCAAAGATGCAAAGACGAGATGTTAGAAAATGAGAAGATGTAAAACTCTCATGCAGAATAAAAAGTATTGCATTACAGGTTTTTGCTCACACTACTGGACGATGCTCAATTAGAAAGACCCAGAAGACAGACAAAAAAAAAAAGCATCCAGATGTATTCTTCATTAAAAACATCTTCTGGCTGCAAAGATGAAAGCCCGATACTCAAGACTACAAGGGATTTTGAAGCTAATCAAATTCAATGGCTGTCTAAGCAGACACTGCTACCTCATATTATCATTCATCTGTATGGCCACCACGTTGGCAGTGTGGTTAACGAACAATCTTAGGGAAAGAAATTCAATTTACTCCAGTTAGCAATGGGATGGGTGATCAGCTGAAGCAGTGCAAAAATGACTGATTATCATGACCGAGAGCTACTCTTCCGCTCTCGTGTTGGAACTTAGCTCTTCCAATTTCCCACAGCAAAGGATTTCTTAGTGGAAACCTCTAGAACAACTTTGTAAATCTAGAAATGAACTCTGTTGAAAATCTCTTAACACTCCAGTGACAGCATTTATGATTTATACACACGGCTCTAAAGAGTAAATATACTAAATTCTCAAAAGCTTTCTATGAATCACATGGACCTATGTCTTCAATAATGCAGTTTTTGTATGCAAACTATCCAGGAAACTCATATAATAGAAAGGAATTATTTTTCATTTAATTTTACAAATGAAACCACAGGAACAAACGCTAGGCTATTTGTTTTTTGTTTTCATCAATATTGTGGGTGTTATACATACGCAGCTGATTAGAATAGCATTTATAATAAAACATTTACACAACCATATAAACATAATATTAATCCATTTTATGGCATATAAATGCTTTTTCAGAACAACTGAAGGCTGTGAAACTTGATACTACTGTCTTATTCCACTCTAAACTCAGCATTAGAGTATAGAACAGGCTGAAAATTGCAAGGAGCAGCTTAGTCTATTGAGATAAAGTGGCTGTCATATGTATAGCATGACTAATAATAATGTTGTTTTGGCATTATTGTCAATGGTGGCCCAGAGGTTCCATTACCTTCCCCTGAAATGACCACAATCTCTGTAAAATAATCACACTGCTATATTTACAATGGTGACTACACAATGTAAATAAATGAGGAATGCTCAACAAGTAGGCAATAAGACTTGATATGCACCAGATATATTGTTTCCTGACAAGTTCATGACAAAAGCATTTATTAACTTTTGATTTATTATATATTTAAACTGGATAAGCCCTCGGAGATTACAGGCTCATTTCACCCTGCTGCTTGGCAAGCAGCTGCAGTGCAGCAAAAATTGCAAAATTAGCACAGAGCAATCCTGAGCAGTAAAGTTAAGGCAATAACGATAAATTACATTAAACTATCTACCAATTGGATAAACTGAATTGGAGGCGAGAACAAATTGTTAACAGATTTAATGTGGGCTAGCAGATCTTTCCAAAATGTAATGCAATCAATACGTGCTGATAACAGGAAAATCAACCAAACAGTGGGCAGTTAACAGACAAAATAAGAAAAGTGTCATTTTGTGAGGTATAAATTAAAGTTGTACAATAAGTGCATCTTCCTCCAGCTGAGCTTACAAATAAATAACCTCCTCTTCTGTTGCCAGCTGAAGGTAATATCTAGAAGTTTATGAAACTCAGCTTTTCCCCTCCCATTTGCTTGTTTGTTTGGTTTGCTTTATGAACCTTCCTCCCTTATAAAGAAACCAAGGGTTCATGTACAACAGCTTCGCATTAAGAACAAATGCCATGCATGAAAAAAATATCTTTACACCTACATACTTCAAATGGTTGCTTACTCAGTTTCTTAAAATAATAAATCAGAAGCTCTGCCAACAATGTCTGATGTTAACTGACGGAGATAATTAATCTTATTGAAATTTTGGACTATTCTATCTCTAAACATCAGCATGTACTTTATTCACATCAGGAAATAAAGGTAATCATTATGGCTGGAACCAAGTCACCTCACGCAAAGGACTGTTCCAACAAACAGGAAGGTAAGTCACCACTGGTCTGACCATAACCCATCTTACTTCTCATTCTCTTGGGTTTTTTAGGATACGTTAATCTAGAGGAAGAAAATACCATTTCTTGTTTGGAAGTATGATGTTACCGTGATTGACCTTCAGATTTTTGATACATTAACTCACATTTTTGCAAGATATTGTTTGTTGGCAGGTGTAACAAACCAATTGCGAACTTTGAAGTGCCCTTATGAAGAAATCATGAATGCCAAATAATGAGGAGATGAATTTTAAAGATGATGGCAGAAATGGAGAACAAGGAGCTGTGGAAGGAAATGGGAAATATTTTTACCATCTGGTGGAGAAGCCAAAAACAAATTACATCCATGTGCCACACCAGTATACTCAGTTGAATATGAAACCGGAACATGATACAGTGAGCTCAAATTGTATCTCATACGTCTGGCGAGGACAACTATTTGTTAAAATATCTTTGTTCAAATCCGTTTCAGACTATGGTGTGTTCCTTCGATTGTGCCGATATTAAATCCTGTTATTTAAGCTGTACTTCTTATTTCCACCTATTTTTGCAGTTGTTTACTTTTTACCCCAACTTACACTTCAAACAACTACTGTATGCTTCTTAATGAAAATAGCAGATGTGCTCCGCACTGAATAGCACTTCCACCACCTCTACATTTGTCAACCAAACTGCAGAATCCCATACAATCAGTCTATATTTAGAATTAATTCAATACCAGGAAATTCACTCATGTTTTCCAGCATTCCCTTCTTACCTGGAAGCCGAAATGAGTTACTGCCTGACAAACAAATGTACAGCTTGCTTTGAAGGTGGAGAGAAAAGGAGGGGGCAGAGGGGTGAGCTCAAGTAGTGCGAGTCTTATTGCCTGCCAATAGTATGCTGATTAGCTGTCCATCACTTCAGCATATTCACTGTATAGACAGAACTTCTTGAACGTATAGGATAAATTACATTTTACTATATACTGTACATAAAACAAGAGGTCTGATTTAACCTGCTTTTTTACACATTGTACACATATGCACTAGGTGTTAAGGTGTTCAAGGCTGGCCCTGGTTATGACAGAACACATCTAAAAAAAAAAGAAATCAGTGGATCCAGAAGGAAAGTGATGTTCATGAACCTTTAGATGGTTCTCTGCAGAAAAACCTGAAACAAAGAACTGCTGTAAAAAACACGAGTAGACAGGGGTCCTGTTCAGAAGGTGTGCCTTACACGTCAATGTCTGGATATGACCGTGTCTCCTTCACAATGAAATTGGATGTTTCCAGAGCAAAAAAATTAGTCAGTTACAAATCTAAAGGTCTTTAAACCTTAACAAGAATTAAAACCTGGTTTGTATCCCCACCTGGTACTCAAAGGCAGGGGTTCCCAATCCTAATCCTGGTATCCCATAAAGCATCTGGTTTTCATTCAAGATGAGCCCCAAGGGACACAATAGAACCCAAAATTTACCTAATAGGATTAAGTTGAACTCTTTAATTGTTTTTAGCTGTTAAACATGCAGGAGGTTGCCCTGTGAAGGACTGTGCTTCATAAAAAAACTTAGTCTCCACCTTCTGAATAGGAAAAAAAGACACTTTTCACTAGCATTCAAGCAACGTATTAGGTCAGTTAAGGACTCAATTAAGTAAAGAGCCTAGCCATAATGAAAACCAGCAGGCGTGGGTCCCCAAAATCCCCTGTTCTAAGGGGCATCCCTTGAAATGAAAGAACTAATCTTGTTTAAGCTTTCTCTTTAATTACAGGCTAAATACAATGTTAAAGGTAACAGGGGTTGCTTAAACCACTCAGCCACCTGAAGTGGTCCTGTTCCCCCCCCCCAAATACCACATTAATCAACAGCTCCTATAGATTTCTGCAAGGCTGTAAATGAGCCGATGCCTGACTGTCCCACTGAGCTGACGCTGACGCTCCCTAGCTGTTCCATGAAGATGCAGTTCACTGGGCACAGACTTTGAACCACAGTGCCTCTGAACTGTCCAACAAAGAGTATAAGAGCAAGAAAGAACCCTGTCCCTTTCCTCAGTCACACCTCAAAAACCAAAGCCTGCAAAATCACTGTGGAATCCAGTTCGATATCATCAGATTAAGTGCCCTCTTACTGCGAGTTCTCTATGAGTGACGACAGCTGAACTCAGCCCAGTTAATTTATGGGGATTCAATTATAGAGTGTAAATCACAGTGTAAGGAAAAAAAAACATCAAGTGAGATACAGCTGAAGTTGGACCCCAAAAAAGAACATGCATTATCTAGCCAAGTGACATGAAGGATGATTTTGATGAAGCGAACCATTTTGTTTTTAAATTAGGAAAAGGCCAGAACTAAATTTACCAATGATGGAGGTTTTGTGAGACAGACTGAGAATTTGTAAATACATGAGCAATGACCATTATAAAGTTTTAAAATTCATAATGCTCATGAGTCTGAAAAACATGGAAAATCCTTCCATGATAAGCTGGTAGGAAATACCATTTGGTGGAAGTCTTTCATTTCAGTTAATCATTAAATGTGTCAATTAAGTGATAACTGGCATCGGGGTCGATTAAGGAATTAATTAATTGGAAGGTTCAAAAACCTTTGATGTGGAAGAGCCAAGGTTGTGCACCCCTGCTTGATGACAATGGTGTAAGGCTACATGACCCCAATTTCTGGTTTCTTTCTATCTGAACCCTTAAATATGTAACTGAACTAATATCCACACTGGACTGTTGAAACCTTTCTTTGTTCTTAAGAAGCTGAAGAGTTAAAGAAACCTGGACAGCAACCCTTGAGGACCAGAGCTGGGATCCCTCCATGAGCTTGAGAATTGGTCTTTTTTTTTTTTTAACGAGGTTGCTCACAATTATGTGAACAAATGAAAAAAACAGCATGAAAGCACAATACTGTGAAAACATATCCTTTCCCTGTGTAGCTTATACTTATTTAAAGAGAGCTTTACTAAAGCATATCTTAACAACAGCTGAATCCCTTTTAGCATGAAAAAAGAAATGCAATTTAAACCTTTAAAAATCAACAAAAAAGCACAGACCTTTCAGCAAAGGATGCAATTAGAATACAAAATACATTTGTTTAAGCTACAGTCCACGGCATAACACAAAAAATATTGGCCTGAATATTGAAAGGTGGTGAAAGAATGAAAAAAGACAATAAAGCAGAAGATGTAGTTAAATAAAAGGGGCAGGTGCCCCTTGAAGAAGAAAGCATAAATGCCATTTGCAAGCTCCTTAAAACATGAAATATTATTGTACCTGCATCTGACAATGGTCTGAACAATTATCATTCTATCTTTATTATGTTTTTTAGCGTAATAACGATTCTTTCATTATCAACACACAGAACATCTCACAGAAGCGTATGCACTCCACTGGCAAAATAAAGGGCAGACTGCTTTTGTTACACAATAGACAGCTTTATAACAGCAAGTCTAATTACATTTAATGTTTACCGCCTTACAGGTAGAAGCAGAAGAAATTCTTTATATAGCTGTTAAATTCCTATTCACATTTCTGATTTTAAAATTTTACAAGAAAGTCCATGTAGTTGAAACTAAACATTATTAATTGCAAAATGTATTTGCACAAGCTGAAAGAGCACCTCACAGTTCATCAAATTGCTTTTTTAATATCACACTGATTATTTTGCTTTCCACAGGAATCACTCTTACACATTATTAACTGCCAGAAGAGAAGAAAACAATTGTATATTGTTAAAGAACTTCTCTAGACAAGTTCAAAGCTTATGGAACACATTAACCTACTGCACATGATGAGTTATCCATCATCAGATATAAATGTGCATGAATTATTGAAAAGTATACCGCATACGTAATTATCAATGTACAATTTGTGTTTGGTACTTTAACAAGCCTACTAACCATTAAGCTTTTTAACCAGGGCACAAGGAGTATTATGATATTGCAAGTTTTTATGATAGTTCCATGCCAAAGTTGTACAATCTCTTGGAGATAAAAAAGCATGGAGGTGGCCTCACTTTCTTTGAAAATGTGTTCTAAAATACCTGGATATGAGTATCTAACTGAAGATTTTCAAGGTAATAGCAAACCTTGTGTTCCTTTTATTAAAGAGTCCTGCCTGTCATTTACAGATTGTAGCTGCTATATTTGTTATATCCTGTGCCTCTTGTCTGGATGGTTGTCTGTCTATTGCACTTGGGATTACCTTCGTCATCTCCTGCTGGTAATAAAATGAAAGCTAAACCTACATAAGACAAATTGCTGAAAAACTGAGTAAAGCAGAGTCAACTCAACAAAGTCAACTCATCCAAAACCATTTTCTCTGAATACATTTTTCTTCAGAAAGCACATATGCAAATTTAGCAAAAGGGAATTGTTCTGCTATTCCCAGTCTGATAATACAATAAATGTATTAAAGAAGAATTGAGGCTCTGTGTCATACAGCCAATTTGTGTTAACAGCTATCCTAAAAGAAATCAAATTCAGGAGCTCCCAGGGGTCACCAAGAGTCCCAGCTGAAATCTAGTACAAATACAAAAGGGAACAAGTTTAATAGAGGCTGAGACCAGAATCAAACACCAAATGGGGCAAAACAACTTAAAGAGAGTACTTTAAATGTACTTGGACTCAGCAGATTTGAATACTGGGTGTAGCACATTTTCAATTTATCTATAATCACAGGAGATGTTTTACAGTCTGTCTAAATGGTGAAATACATAGAAACGAAGCGCTTGAATGTACTAGTACTATTCAGTATGTAATCTGCAAAGTCTGTAATTTCATATCTTTATAAACATTGATTTTGTGGAAGGAGACAAACTATTCACAAACATTTCATCTCCAATCAAAAGCAGGTACTCCCAGGACTTTATATTTATGAATTTAAAAATAAAATACCTGCTAGGTCTTCTGTCAACTTGCCTGACCTAAATCCGCTGGTTCTACAAAGTTACGCCACGAGGATAAAAGAAAAAAAAAAAAGGACAATCATTCAATAGGAGTAGAAGGGACTTCCCTTGGGCAACAGTATTTCCTCCAACCTGCCATGCAACGATAAAGCTGCATTTACTGTACCATGAACTCCCTTTTTTCTAAGTGATTCATTATTGCGCCACCTCAACACATTAGCCTCTATTGCAGAGCAAATATTGAACAATAATACTATGCCAAAACCATTTTTTCAGAACTGATTCAATATTTTTAAGTACTATGCACACACATAAACAAATGCATTTCTTCCAAGTGAATATGCAATGAAAAGTCAGGTTAGATTGCTTCTAGCAGAGAGAATGCAGGGGTTTCTGAAGTTCACTTGATGCACCGTCTGTTTCAGTTAGATGTTTGAAAGCAAGAGAATGTTGTATAACTGAATTGGTTTACCGTATTGCCTTTTTAAAAAAGGTCACAAATCTAAACTCACTACCTAATTCTACCATTAGTGAAACAATTTGGAACTACAATTTAATAGAAAACTGTGCTTCTTTCTATGTGATGACATTTATCACATTATCAACTGCCAGTCAGGCCATGAGACACACTTAAAAATATAATTTCAAGAATGTATTTTGCTACGTAATGTTGTCATTACTGGTTGATTGGCATCATTCGGCGGATTGCAGAGGGAAGACGGAAACACTGATCTCTGAAAACAATATCTACACAGCACTTATTAGCTTCAGTAACTCATTTCCTGGGACTGGCGTGTCTCTATTCATCAGGGTTGACATATGACAAAGTTTGCATAAGAGCAGCCAAATAAAGTAAGGATTTATCCATTCTGGAAATGTTTACAAAGTATTTGGCCCAAGCAACTAAATCTAAGATTCTTATTCTTCTTGGAAACTGTAACATAAAATCTTTCCCTTCTACAAAATGCAAGGCTTTCCTCAATAAGGAATAAGTCATCCAAAACAACAAACTGATGATTCTTATAGATCTGTCTTGCCAGGAGTGACCAGGCACTGGTAGCTCAGGCACAGCAAGACAAGGGAAAATCTGATGACCTATTTGTGCTCTTGTCCCATTAAACAAAAGCCCAGCTCTTACTTTTTTGATAATCCTACAACAGTATAGAAAAGCAATGCAGAAACTAGGTTTTGGGAGCTTAAATATTCATGAGGAGGAGTGCTTATCATCTCCATGCTCTGGAGACTGCATAGGGAAAAAAATACAACAAAATGCCTGATACAAGGAAATAATAAAATTTCATTTCACCCCTTATCAATATTAAAATGAAAGTAACAGTGATGTGTAAGCTTGGATGTGTAACTGCTTTAAATATAAGATCAAAACTGCAAACATTTACTTTTTATACAGTATATTGTACCTAACTACTAACATTTTCTGACATCGCTACCTACATTTTCTGGACCTACTGCATTTTCCAGCATATTTGTCCCCATTTGACATGAGATGCTTTATCAGCAATCTTCTTGATCCAGGGCTGCTTTTTTTTAAAGCAATCCTACATTATCTTTTATAGCTGGTGTCAGTTGCCCATTTTGTATTCACCTGCCCCCATACAATTCTTTGTTTGCTGAAAAAGTGGATTCAATGTTTTGCTTTTGTTACATACAGGCTACATTACAGTAACATACTGCTGACTCTTCTCTCAGAAGCAAGTTTAACAAGCCTTCAGGTGATGCCAAGTGTACGCTTCTGTAATCTGACTGATCGAAAGAAGGGTCCTACCAAAACAATTCTGTCCTTTTATAATGTTCAATGACTACCCGTATAACAAATAAAAGACTTGATTTTTCAAGGGTATAGGTTACACAACTATTTTTTAGCTTGGAGAAACATACAGATTTTTTTTTTTACAGCAGGATCAATTAGACATTCAGACCCTGGCAAACAACATTCTACAGAATGCTTTCCTCTTGTCTGTGACATCACCACTTCCTTCACAGCTGCTCACAGTGATGGGCCTGCCATGCAGTCCCAGTGAGGCATGTAGAACAATGTTCAGCACAGCTTCATGCACTCACCTGGCCTTCTCCAAGTGTCTTTGTAACAAACTGTCCTTGATTTGTCCCTTCACTCTTTCCCTAAAGCAGACTTGCAAGCAATTAAAGAGCATCCTGATGTCGGTTTATATTAGAACAGTTCCTGTAAAAGTGATACTGCAGCTGATTACCATTTTGCAAACTTCTGACATTCTAAAAATTAGATTGTAAGATAGGTAGGAAGTGCATATTATAAATTTAAATGTCCAAGTCCTTCAGCTGTATACATATTCTAATGTAAAATAATGTAGAATGCACAGTATACATTATTGATTTTATGGGTCGATTTTCAGTAGGTAGTTTTTGTTAACTTTACACCATTTTCACAGATCTACGATGAGACAGTAATCAGTGATTACTCATTACTACCCACCTGAACTACAATAATTAGTGATTACTTATACATACAGAAGCTACAGTATTCATGTTAAAAGAGTTACAAAAAACAGTACACTATCAGGTGTAACCCTGAATTCATAACTCATAACTCTCATAAATGATCTTATTTCAGAAAGATACATACACAGCTCTCTGTAGAAAAGACAAAATGGACATATTTATGATTCCATCATTTCTATAACAGCCATACATGTGATCCATAAAATTGACAACAGTGTTACATTACTGCTTCATTAAGCCAAACTTCACTTCTTTGACTAATGCAATCAAAAGTCTAGCACAAGCTCAGTAGATATTATTGATCAAAAAACCTTGGCCATCACAGTTCTAGTTTAGAAACGATGTCTATACAAAAAAGCTATCAGGAAAAAGTAGTTTCACCTATAGCATTTTAAAGAAATTACCATACTGCATAATCAACAAAATACTTCAATTTCTGCACCCAATTTAAACTTCAGGAGAATGTTTACTGCTATATAGAAGTACTGAATTCTAAACTTGCAATTGTTGCAATACTAAATAGGCACGGAAAACCTTATCCTACATTAGCCATGTTTTTAATTTTACAAATACTGAATTCTTAGACAACTGACTTTCCACGCCTTGTGCTAAACCCAGCCTTGGATTTTAATCACACCAAGTCAAATTCAATTATTGCCTACTCTTTCAGAAATGGTCCAGTGGCTGATCGAGCACTTGGCTTCAAAGTGTGTCCATTTGTCTTGAATTCTCTTGAGTCTCTGTACTCAGCATGCTCCCAAGAAGGAGGCTAGACAGTCCCCTTGTCTGAAGCACAACTTTAGGCTTAAGTTTAATATTTAAAACCTGAGCACATGATTAATAAATGGAGCAGTGCATCAAAAGGATTTAGAAATATTGAAGAGAAAAGTAACCTAAAAATGAAGATGCAATGAGGAAGTTGACATTTATCAGAATTCATTAAATAATGCTTTACATATCAAAGGTTATATTCTCCAGAAGAAAAAAAATATTCTGGTGCACAATATTGTTTTAACTAGTATCCTAAAATATTTACATGTCAAGGTACTGTATATGATAACTTGTGGAATAAAGATGTCTCGGACAAGACCCCTATATAAGTCACATTTATTAAACACCTGAGATTTCAATCTGGAAGCGTCATACCTATTTCATTCATATCCCATAACTAATATTTAATCACAAAATATCCATATTAAATATGAATGATATCCAAAGAGAGCCCAATGGAACCCTCAGTAATCCTTGAAGATGTTTTATGATCTATTTGCAAATGCAGGAAAATGCCTGAATATTCAACGAGATGCTTGAAAAACAGCAGTTTAGGTCTTCTACAATATCTTTTATCAAGACAAAACCATACTAGCAAAAAAAGGTCAGTTTTTCTTTCTCAGCCCCCCCCAAAAAAAACATGCTTCACAAAAAAACAGGAAAACAGCTAGAGCCTCAGGAACAAAATATGCAATGTTTTAAGTCTAAAAGAGTCTAACAAGAAGGAAACATATTTCACGTTTTGAAATAAATAAAAAAAAATACAATATGGTCCATTTTAAAATACAAGGAAAACCAACAAATAATTTGGATCACTTAAGCAAAACCCAAACCATGTACTAAATATTACAGCTAAGTAAACTATAAAGATGAAAGAAGAGTTGTAGTTGTCATCTGCTTGGGAAAGTTAAGCCAGTATATTATTGTTGCTTTTTCTGAGAAATGAATGTTTCTTTGTCCTTTGAAGGGACTCTTTCATCCTTGGGAAATAAACACACACACTTTCAGCTCATCCTTGAAGAGGGGACATGGAGGGAGAACATTTTTGATTTCTTGTGATTGAGTCTGATAATAGTATCAGATTGCAGTGCAATTGAAGGTGCTGGCAATTTTCCCTCTGTACTCCTCGGAGTTCACACATACTCAGGCATCCTGCAATTACACTAAACAGTTTCTGAAAAGCTAAGAAAAAAGCACACAATAGTGCTTGGATAGCAAAATGATTTTTTTTGTCTGCATTTATTGAAGTTCAGTGTTCTCAAGCATCCAATAATTACTGCAAATTAGCGTGCTGGAAAAAAATGAGAAAGAAAGCAGCAGTTTTAAAAGCTCAGTCATATCTTCTACACTCATACTTTGGCAAACATCAGTGTCTTGAGCCTTGCCCATTTGACTTAGATGTCTGTTTTTTATTTGGGCTTTGGGGACGGGGGGGCTTTAAGAAAATTTAGGCTGACTGAATACCAAAACAATAGATCATCACGATAAGCACATATGGTGTATTTGCCCCAAGATATTTTCTAAAAGGAATTGAAGACATTCTCGGGAATTTACTGGACTTCCTCAGAAACTGCAGGGGAATTACACAGATATTTTACCTTCAGTAGTTCCATCAGATGGACTTTTGTTCAGAAAAAAAATAGTTTTACTGTATGACTGGTATTAAAATAGAACTTAACCAAAATCCTGTTCTATCCCACATTTATAATGAACAAATTAATGGTACCAAGCTTAACGGGATTGTAGAACTGACACTTAAAGAGAAGAACTCCCACTTGCCATTTTAAACTAAAGGAGACTTTCAACTTTCAGTTCACTTAGTTTGTTACATCCTCCCCTAAATGTTTTTGTTACTTTGGAGGAGAAATTATTCCTAGCCTCTTCTGTTTTTGACCACATTTGATCATTGATCAATGCAAATGAACCTGCCACAGCTCTCCTGAGAGTGCAGAATATGAATCGACACCTGAGATGTTGGGGAAAAAAAAGATACCCAAACACCATTGTGTGGATGTGTTGGCATCTCAAATGAGATTGACAGTTTTTCCACTTGCACCTCAAACCAGTTCAGACAGATCACTCAACTTTGCAAAGCTGGATCATTACATTATTTTAACTTTGACCACCATCTGTCCTTTTGGTCATTTTACAGACAGGAACTCACCACTGTGAGCTCAGTGAATTATTTTGCTTTTGTTCAGACTTAAGATCCCAGACTAGAGATAATGCATGTTTTCCCCCATTAGACAGCTCTTAAAAACCAGCAAACCCCATAAAGTGAAGTTTGAAGCCACAATTAAGATTTTTTTTTTTAATTGATAATTTTATTCTATTACCTCCTCTAGGCAGAATGTTCTAGCATAAGCCTGAATAATAATAATAATAATAATAATAATAATAATAATTGCTTACACTCATATAGCGCTTTTCTGGACACTCCACTCAAAGCGCTTTATAGGTAATGGGGACTCCCCTCCACCACCACCAGTGTGCAGCCCCACCTGGATGATGCGATGGCAGCCATAGTGCGCCAGAACGCTCACCACACATCAGATATCAATGGGGAGGAGAATAGAGTAATGAAGCCAGTTCACAGATGGGGATTATTAGGAGGCCATGATTGGTAAGGTCCAATGGGGAATTTGGTCAGGACACCCCTACTCTTTTCGAAAAACACCCTGGGATTTTTAATGACCACAGAGAGTCAGGACCTCGGTTTTACGTCTCATCTAAAGGACGGCGCCTGTTTACAGTATAGTGTCCCCTGCTATTGACTTCTTTAACAAAATGTTACAAAAGAACACCCCCCTGCTCCAAGGCCATGTCCCCTAAGAACCACCAGTGAAATAAATGGATCTCTTTGCGATATTTCATACAAATTCTAAGAACTGATGTGATGTTTTTCTCTTTATAAAAAAATAGCTTGCCATTGATACAATAAAAAGAACAGATATCTGAACCATAGGTAAAGAAATTCCAAAAGGAAGCTTTCAGAGAGATGTTCTTTTGAAAATGGCCTTTACCACTTTGGGGAAAAAAATGAATGCTTGGTGCATACTGTATAATTAAAAGGGGAATTGAAAACTAAATCCACAGAGGGTATGCACTGCCATCAGAACGTATTATTGTAATGGGTTTGTTTATTGACTTCTTTAACAAAATGTTAGAGAAACGCATGTAAAACATTTAATATTTTTCAACTTTGTTTAAATGGCTGCATGGCTGTGTGGTGGCCATGGAATAAAAATGCAGTCATTTGGGATGCTGCTTTTATATTTCCAGAACCAATTTAAGACATGCAAAAAGGAAACTAAATTTTCCCAAATCATGAGAATACTGCATTAGTATTGTTTGAAAAAGAATGATCCCAACAACACGAGAAATCAAGTATGCAGCAGCCTAATAACACACAATAAGTTGAGCTGTATGTTTTGCGTTGTTTTTCATCAATCAGCTACTTTTAGGAGTTGTTTATTTTTCCCAGTTTCATGCCAAAAAGATTTAACAAAAAAAGTAGACAATATTTTCAATGTATTCAATTACCTCACTACAATAATACTAGGAATTGATTTTTGTAATCATTGCTTCACTTTTTCATGGACTGAGGTTTAATAAAGAATAAAATTCAAATACCCAAAAGACAAATCAATGTTTAATGATTTAGATATATTTAAATGCCGTCTCCTTCAAATGTAGTTTTATGCTATGGCAGAGCTGCTGAAATTGTGAACATTATTTTATCTTTATTTTTTTAATTATTTTTTCTTGATTAGAATCAGGGTGCGGGTCAAACAAAATAATAAAAATAAGAACTAATTAAACTACATCTTCCATATAACAGACTATATCCATGGAAAAGAAAAAAAAATGACAACGTGGTTCACAAGTTTTTTTATTTTTTATTTTGCCTCATCTCTTTCAAGCCATTATAGTTCAAATTTGCTTTTCAGAGAAACCCTTCAAGGGAAAAATTGTAAGTTTAAAATCTGACACTGCAGATATTTTCATCAAATGATGTGTGCTGTCCATTACTGTTAATCTAATCATGCTCTTCAGACAAATCTCACATTGAGGACTGCTCATTTACTTAAAGCATCAGAGTTCCATAATAAAAACAGAGCTGGCACACACTATTTTACAAATTAATTAATTTTATTTCAAAGCACATCAACAGTATTACATTAGCAAAAATCTGACAACTGGGATAACACTGGTTTCTTAAATGGAGTACACTTTTGAAAGCTTTTGTGCCGAGGTTTTAAAATTAACGTTCTAACCATATGCAAATATATGCAGTTCAATTTTTTTCTTGTTCCAAACCTTTGGTCTTAAAACTGCAGGCAGACAACACTAGGCTGTTTAAAATTCATGAAACATTTATTTAATTCACTAGGTATAGACCTTTCCTACAACCTTATACTTCACTGCATGTGTGCTGCTGGGACAGTCTGACATTTGTCACTGACGTGTCTAATATGATGTATGTTCTAGGCAAGATTATTTTACTTTATCATTTATACTGCCGCTCCTTTTACTCGACTTCCACACACATCATCTTAAAGCATTTTCAGGCATGTTATGGCTACAAAGAGAATAAAAATCTATACAAAGAGAGGGCATGGGCTGCATGGCGAAAAAAAAAATCAATGTAAAGATGTTTCAGTGTCGAATATTAGCTTGGAGATGATGGCAGTCTTCAACAATTTATTTTAATGAGACACAGGGGTCATTGCACAAGTCACAGAAGAGCCATGGTTCAGGAAAGTAATCATTGCGTTTGATAACAAATTACTGCTTCAATTAAACTTCATGAGCAGAAGTAAATCGTTCTGCTGACCTGCTGTGAGCCTCCTTCTAGTCACAGCAGTAGACCGGTCCTTCCATTTCCCATTGTTTCGCTCTTAAAAAGGCTTTCATATTCCCTCTTAATACCCCCACCAGCTGTCAGCTGATCCACCGCAATTGACGAGGCCTCAGAAAAGAACATCGCCTTACACATCACTCCTGTCTTTTCTCCTGGCTCAGACTCTGTAAAACTCATCTACGCCTGCCTAAGCAATTCCTAGGTCCAGCCATCACGCCTCTTGTGGCATGACTTTGCTTGTAAGAGTATGCACATGGCCAATGCATGTTTCTAGACTTTAACAAGTTATTTGTTAGGGGATAACTACAATGGGAAAAGCTTAAAACACTCCCCCCCACACTGAGGTTGCCCTTCCAAAGGAAAGGTAGGCATCTTCCTATAACAAATGTGCAAAGCACAAGACATGTACATGTTTCGCAAAGCCATTTATACTAATAAATGTGTCAAAAGTTCCATAAAAAAGGAATTCAAACAACTTTCAATGTTGCTTCAGGTGTGTATGTCAGTTCTGATGTGTTCATATAGTTGAAGGGAGTGTGAGATCTAGTTTAATCTCTTTGACAAGTTCTTTGCAACTCTTTAGCCTGAATTTGAATCCACTAGCCTTCGTAAATTCTTTGTCTAAAGCCTCAGCTTAAAATACAACAGGGGTTTACACATACAGGAGACAGGATCATTACTTCCCTAAATACTCTGGTTTATTTGCTTATTCTAAGGTTCTCATAGTATTTAATTTATACATTTAGAAAACAATTAAAAAATAAAACCCTCAACAAGAGGAACAAGAAAACAATCATGCTGCATGATTGCAATCCACCACCTCTTCACTCTCCAAGACAATAAGACAGGCTTATTTCTGAACAGATTATCGACATAATCGCTTGTCCCGATTAATAAAATGAATAGCATGACCTCCTGTTCCACACAACCTGGCACCCTCTCTTACATCATGTAGGTGGTTGACATCTCTCCTGCAAAGTAGCAGAACAACCATGCTAGTTTGTTAGGATAACTCAAAACCAAACACAGTAGTGCCCTTAATGATGGACAAAGAGGAAGCAAGAAAATATCGCTTTTGCTTGGTACTTGTGTTGATGCAATGCTGAAGCACAGGAGGCTGGGGTCATCTTTGTTGGCTGAAATGAAGGGAGACCAGCAGGAAGGTTGGAAATGAAAAGAAAACCGTTTGATGTTATACTTCAATGCACACTCTCTGAATGAAAAGTGGACATGTGAAATGAAGCTGGATCAGCAGTAATCCTTGCAGTGGTTGTCCATGCCATCACCACACAAGCACAACCAGGGAAACTAACTTAAAAAAAAAAATCCCATCAAATTATTCCAGCCACATAAATTTGTCACCCCAACAGCTCACCCTCTCTAGGTTGGATTTTAGTCTTTTTGCCCAAACGAGCGCATCCAGGGTCCTATAAAAACATGCCATGCTTACAGAGATTTCTCCATCTGAAATGTCGGCATCTCAGGTAAGTGCAATGCTGAAAAGCCCTTAAAACACCACAAATAAAATGTATGTAAATTACAATAGTCAAAGTCTTTTAATTCAGTAATATTGTATTGAAATAAGAACTAAAATCGATGAGAATATATTTTTTTTAAATAAGGATCTTGTCCTGTTTTTGAAAATTCAGCCAACTTAGTCCATTTGACTTTTTACATACAAGTGTAAAGGTAGACAAATTTTGTAGACAAAGTAAACGCTGGTTTACAATGACCTTCTGCTTTCTCTATATTTACATACTTTTAACTTTGTAGATAGGACTACCCAGTGTTGCAACAAATATCATATTTGCTTTATTTTGCCACCAGCAAGTGGCAGTCGACATGTGCAGGGCCTTATCCACACGGACAGGGCTTGCAGACTTCACAAGGGAACCAAAGGGGTTTCGAGTCATGCTTGATCGAAATCCTGAAATTCGCCATTCTCCCTGGCTAATGAAACAACCTTTTCCACTGTTCGAAAGAGCTGGCAGGATCCAGGCAGGCAGCCTTTCTCATAATGAGGGTACTCAAGCCTCACAAAGCCAACAGTACACAAACCCACAAAAAAAAGCGATGCACCACAGAGAAGGGTTATCTGTAATTTCAATCCATTATCCCACCTCCTAATGCCATGGGGGCACCTTACTTTCTTTTCATTCTTTCTCTTTGGTTTCACACGGAAGCACAGCTGTCTAAAACTAGGTTTCAAAATACATTAACACTTATACCACATCAGAGAACTGGAGTTAAAGATATGGCATTCTTTCCTCGTATGCAGTACAGATGACAAGCTATGCATCCACAAACACCTATCTAGAAGAAAACAATGTGGCTACATCAGTGAATACAAGGCAGGTATTTGTGTAAAAAAGATTATTTAAGAGCAAAAAATGTGGCGGGTGGCTGCACAAGCAAATGAACTCCTTTAGTAATGTACTGAGATTGTGATACTCTCTTTCCTACAAAGCTGAACATAGATATTAATAGAGAAAAATGCAAAAAGCAAGAAAAAAATTAAATTTAAACTGTATGTGGAAACATCTCTCCAAATGTCACCTTAAATAACCACTCTAAAGCATAATAAGCTTAAGAATTGAAAACGATTTGGTTTAGTTTTTTTTTAAAGAAAGTTTAAGCTCTTGCTGATGCTTGTCAGAAAATTTCCATTTATGTTTCTCTCCAGAAACTCAAAGTGGAGAGCTGCAAAACTGAAACAAACTTCTCTTGGAACTGTATATACAAAGTATATACATTAAAATGCATATGTGGTTTTAATATGCATCACAAGCTTTATTTAGAAAACTTTCATAGGTATGTAAAGCAGTTTTAGCCCTTCAGTACATTTAAAATGTTCACACAATCAGAATTCTACAACGTACTGTAGTCACACTCTACATCGTATAATAGACTAAACAATTAAAGATCAGGGAATTAACATGGAACAGAAAGCACCGAAAATTCTATGAATGCTTTGCAAGACGGTGCAAAAACAAAAATGCAATGGTTAAAAACTGTAATGTCCAACAATTCTTTTTTTTTTGGGAAGAACGGAACTTGATGTTTTTTCTTTTATTTTGAAGCTGCTGTCTTAAATGGCAAAAACATTACTAAACTAAAATCAAGGAGAAGGAGGAGGAGGAAAGAACACCAATACAAACTTCAAATATTCTGGGTAGGAAGAGAATCTGACAAGTCCTACAATTGTTCTACGTGCCATTTAGAAATATACATATATACAACATATCACATGTAAAGCTCAAGAATGCTTGCAGGGCACTAACTAGGCGGCTTTTTTTTGGCCTTGACAGCTGTGACCTGTGCACAGATAATGATATGGGAATGCCACAGAACAGACTCTCTTTTCTTTGTTTCCGTCCTATACCTCAGTGGAGGATAGCCTCTTCTCCTCCCAATTACACTTTTTTAGTCTAGTGCTGCTATTATAAGCTTAGAGACCTTCAATAAACTAAAAAAAAAAACACCTTTCTTAGCCCACTCATGTGGAAAAGCATTCTTTATGATTATTCAGTGTTGAATAAGGAGTTGAGATCCCCTGCTTTGCAAAACTGCACTCTGCAGCTCTAGTTAAGTTCCTTCTCTGTGAGGAAAGTGAAATTGCTTAAGAGGACAATGAACTCCAGCTCCCCCCTTCTCAGAGAGCTAGCAGTCATGTTTGTCCACCAAATGAAACCAGGGTCAGTTCCCATGGCATAGCTTAAGGTAAAGGGCGCTCACATGCCTAACACCCTTTTGTTTTCTAAACATGCTAGCAGCAAAGTTAAACCTCACCCCTTCCTGCAATTTCAGAAGAAAGTTTTCCCAAAAGAGAGAAAAGAGAAATTTTAGCCATTACTTCACTGACCCAAGTTTTCTTTCATCTGACTTTAACCTTAAGTATACAAAAGAGCTTGTAAAATACAAAAAATAAAGTCTCCTGCGTCAGGTTAAAATACCTTTTCTAAATGGGACATATGGAAAAAACCTTAACCCCTTCCGATTCACTTATTCAATCATGTCTCCTTATCAGCATTTATTATTAAACTAAGTCAACTGTTAAAAAAAGACCATAGGCACATACTAACTGCCATTTTAAGTCTTAAATCATTTTACATTGTTCTACTATTTTCACTCGAGGTCTTTCCTTCCTTGTGCAAAAATACTATTTTAAGTTAATCTTCACCTGAAATGTAAACCATTTTAAGATGACTGTAAACCTTGATATATATTTTGTATTACATAAAATAGGCTTTCATTTTTATGAATGTGCAGAGAGGAACAAATGATATTGTATTAATGATTAGGAACACCTGACAAGTCAATTAGATTTAATTAGCCATTATAACACTTCAAGTTCTTGTGATCACATTTCTGAAAATGTCAAAAGTCAAATTTCTTCTCTCCCACTAAAAGATGTACTATTAACAATGCTGTAACAGTAGCAGAAAATGCTAGAGAAGGTTTTGATTAAGCTGAAGTTGAGAAAATTAAATAAGGTATATACTAACTCCTTATTTTGGACTTTCAACCACCTGTATGCACATTTATGTTAAAAAATAAAAGAAGTAATAGGTGTTTATCCCTATTTCAATTCTTTGAGCTATAAATAAAGCAAATCAATGCTCGGTCTTTCCTTTTTCTCATCTCTGAATCATCACCTAATGGCTACAGACAGAAAAACAAACAAGCCTTTGTCCTAAAGGGATTTCTCATCACTGTGGTTTTGATGATAATTTTTCATGGCACCCTCCCTCATGATTTGCTAAAGAAAGAAGAAATACCTTGATGATATCACCAGTATTAAGTATCATACAGGTAATTGCTCACAGTCTGAAGGGGAGACTTTTGGACGAAAATCTCTTTGGTTAGAGGGAAAATATATTAACCTCGGCCTTTGGGTCAACTTCTAAGGTAAAGAAACCTTTGGGTTTGACTGTTGTTTGTGTGGTTTCTTTGGTCCTAAGAAAGGCAGTGTGACATAATTAAGTATTGTGATATTGGAAAATAAGTACTGCTAGGCTGTTTCAGTAGCTCTCGTGATGGATCAGTGCCACAGAGTGGTTCTTCAAACTGAAGAACTTGCAGTTAAAGGCAGCCAAGTAACAACTGGAAATGCAGCGGTCTAATGTTAAAGATACACTGGAAAAGAACTACCCAAACTGACCAGAAATATCCTGTTAAAAGGTGTCATAACAGCTGTAAAAAACAATCTTTACAGACATTCATTTGGTACTTGCTGCAATACACCAATACAAACGATTCCTTTGTCCTCTTCAAACAGGCAGGAATTACTCACCTACATCAAGTCTAAACCAAGGGTGAGTCATATCCGAAGCACAAAAAAAGCACAGTGAAGGTCGTCGAAACAGCTTGTAAAACAGGAACACGTGGTTGCACTATGAGGCACTGG